>NC_072431.2:95517500-96228333 GCF_028878055.3 Symphalangus syndactylus | reverse complement strand
CTCTGAGTTACCATTAATTGCTAGCCTTTGGGCATTATCCAGAACTTCAGAAGGAAAAAGCCTTCTCCTCTTACTTTTCAATCACAGAACAATGATGTTTCTTTAATATCTCTGATGTGCCCAGTATAGTGCCTCAAATCCAGTGCATTGTGAAGGACCAAAGAAATATAGAGCAAAGGCCAGGTGTGGTGGTTCATGCCTGTAATCCTAGTACTTTGGGAGGCCAAGGCAGGAGTATTGCTTGAACCAGGAGTTGAAGAGCAGCCTGGGCAACATATTGAGACCCTGTCTCTACAATTTTTTCTTTTTAATTAGCTGAGCATTGTGGTACATGCCTGTGGTCCCAGCTACTTGGGAGGCTAAAGTGGGAGGGTTGCCTCAGCCCAAGAGTTGGATGCTGCAGTGAGGTGTGATTATGCCACTGAACTCCAGCTTGGGCAATGGTGGGATGGGGTGGGCGGGGGCAGAAACCTGTTCTAAACTACTGCCTCTCAAAGCTTGTACACAAGACTCTGCTGATCAGATTAGTAAACTGTAGATATCTGGGCTCCAGGACCCACGCCAACAGATTCTGCTTGAATAGGTCTGGAATGGAGCCCAACAATTTGCATTTTCACCTAGCTCCTGGTGATGCTGATGCTGGTATTCTGCAGATCATACTTTTAGTAGCTCAGTTTTAGACCAGAGCTTCTCAAACTTCCAAGCACATTCAAATAATCTGAGATCTTGTTAAAACAGAATGCGGCTCAATAGGTTTTAGGTAGGGCTGAGGTTCTGCATTTCTAACAAGTCTCAGGTGAGGCCAAGTCATGGCTGGATTTTGAATAGAGGGACCAGGGGTTTTAGAGATCACTTATCACCTGGATCTAGAGTCCTTAGTGAATTTGCCTGCACATAGACACCAGTCCTGTAGAGCAAAAGCCAGAAGAAATATAGACTCCTTTTGTTGGAGAGAAATCATTGTTAACAGGGAACCTCTTGCAGCCTTGTTATATGCCCTTTGCTCCTTGAGAATTTTGGTTTTGCATTGGTCTTTAAAGGACAATTGTGAGTCAAAGGCTTTGAGAGAGAATATTACAGTTCTTTTTTCCACATGCTTTTAATAACAATCAAAGTTGTTCATTTTTCTCTGAGTTTATGATAGGTACATAGGGATGATTTTCATCCAAGGTCTGGAATAACATTTTTTTAAATCAGTATTTACCCGATTCTTGTGCAAAGGTCAGTGGGAAGATATAATGCTCTTCTCAGGGTCCATAGAAGCTCTTCAGATTAGTTCTTATTTCACATTCATTAATATAATATTTCTTTATAGAATATGGCATAAAGGGATACAATTTTAAGAGCTCTATATCAGCCAGCATTTCTAAAGTGAACTAAAATTATTTTATCACAAATTTAGAGGGAGGAGGCTTATATGTTATCCCCACAATTTTATTTCTAAAACAGAGGTGGAAGAAAATCATTAGACTGTAATGTGCTACAGTCTAATGTGTGTAATCATTAGTATGTAACGTGCACTTTTAAGGTTGGAAAGGCTATTTAGATTGTAGAAGAACTAAAATTATGTATCTTAGTTTTTTCTTATAAAAACAGGAGTTTACTGGCTGTAATAGGGTTCCTGAAGAGAATTAGAGGCCAGTGCAATCTTTTAGCACAAAGATTAGGTCCTTGTTAGCTGTGTTCGGTTGGAGTAAATATCTAGATCATGAACCAAGGACTCCTAGAGATGAGGTCAACTCCTGGGGTATATATATTTCTTGGGCAGAACTGCACATTGGTGTCACCTGGGAGTTTTCTGATGCCCTGGCCACACTCAGGACAATTAAATCAGAATCTTCTAAGCTGTGGCCTGGGCATCAGTGCTATTTAAATCTCCCTGATGATTCTAAAGTGCAATCAGGAGTGAGAACCAGCAGTGGAGAGGCCTGGTCTTCTTTCACATCTGAACTCCACTCTCATCTCCTGGATTATAGTTCTAACTTATGATTTTGCTCAGTCTGAGCCAAATTCATGGATGATTGGGCGTCTTTCTTTCCCTTAACTTCTACATTATCCTTCTATGTTAATTAAACACATTTAGATTCTCCTAAATATGTTTATATTCTAAGAATAGGGCTATTCTTTAATTTGAAAGCATCATTTTTTCATAATTTTCAGCTAATTAGGATCCACATTAGACTTTTGTTTGTACTTAAAGGAATGCATATAGACTTCTTTTGGGTTGAGATTATATCTTTTAATCTGTCTCCTTTCCCAGGAGGATGCTGAATTAATGTATCTTTTCATTTAATTATCCATGGTACACAGCATATAATTTAATGCCTGGCACATAGAGAGTACTCAGCAAATCTTCGTTGAATGTACATTTTCCCTTCTCCTTTAACTCTGGCGCTCAAATATTCAATTAGTTCCTGAATATTGTTGACATAGGCTCTCAAACATATTTAAATCTATTTCCTAGGTTGCATTAGCAACCATCATTGTCTTGGTATAGCTCATTGTTATCTTTCCTGTTTTCCAACGGCTCACTCTCCTCTTTCAGGTACGTCTTCTCCCATGATGAACTAATGTAGCCTCTACCTCCACATCCCAGCTTCCTCTGTGCAGCCAAAGTGATTTTTAAAATTAATTTTCTTCCATGTATTGTGTTGTATTTTATTATATTATTAATACATAATTTAGACCTTTTTTAAAATATAAAGTCTGTTACATTAGCCCAGAAAATATCTCTCCTTTTACACAGTACATTTTATTGTTTGCTTTTCATAGGTTTTGCATTGTAAAGTTTATTTTTTTTTGTGACAGTAATGGATTAGCATTGTGAAGTGGGTCTTTTTGTATAGTTTAATGTGTTAAGCAGTTATTAATGACATATAGGAAAATTGTTTTATAGCTGATTTTTTTGAAGTTTCTCAGTTACAGGCTATCATGTCATTTGCAAGCAAGTAAAATTGTGTCCTTTACTTTCTAAAATCTATGCATATTATTTGTTTTCTTGTGTAATTTTAGAGACTATAACTTTAAGAATAATGTTAGTTAATAGTGGTAATGAAAAGCATCCTTTTTTTGAATTTACAGACATGCCTCTAATATTTCATTGTTAAGAACAATTTTGGCTCTCTAAATTGAGATAGACTCTTCACAGTGTTAAAGAAACATTCTTTTGCTTTAGTTTTGACATGTTTGTGAAATTTTAAAACCAGGATTAATGTTAAATTTATTGTATATTATGTTGCATCTGTAAGTTTCAATACATAGCAGTTCTTTCATCTATTAATGTGAAAAATTAGATCAGTAAATATCTTGAGATCAAACCAACCTTGCATTCCTAAAAAAACCCAGTATTTGGTTATGATATATTATTCTTCTAATATACTGTTGAATTCTGTTTAATTATGTTTTATATGGTATTTTTGCCCTTATATTTGTAAATAGATAGTCTATAGTTCTCTTGTCTATGCTCTCCTTGTTACATTTTGGTAAGCCTGCGGTCTCTTCCCACACATGTTCAACTACTTATGCCATATAAAATTTATTATAATTCTCTAGTGGGTAATGCCATTTCAGGGCTTAATGGCTTTCTATATGCTGTCCTTCCTGGTGTTTTGCTTTTCCTTGTTTGCCTTTCACACTCATGCAAAACTCTGACCATTGTTGGTCATTAGTCCCCTCCTCAGTGAAGTTTTCTCAGATATGCCCTCCCCATTTCCAACGCAGCTGATCATTCCCTTTCCTGCTGTCTCTCAGTATTTTCATATCTCCATTGTAATATTGATCATATGGTAATAAAATTATTTTTCTATTTGTTTCTCTCATTCTATTTTAAGTCTTTCAATGTGGAGATTTTGACACTTTATTTTTATATCACTAGTTCTTAGCTTCATGCTTATGAAATGCTAGTTGAATGCATGAGTGACTAAAGGAAACTCATACATACATTTACTTTACCTTACTGCAGGGCTTCCTAAGGATACTGTAAATTGATCCCAGCATGACAAAGAGAAATAAGCACATTCTTTCTTAGTCATGTATCTTTCAAATGGCCTGACTATGCTCCTATGCAAGGCCCCAACACATGTGTTGAATTATTCATTCAATATTCATTCAATATTGTTGTGTTGCTTAATGTGACATTATGGTGGCACAGCATTATATTTAGATACAATGGAGGACAGAATTGTGAAGACATGGGTCATTCTTCAATAAGGTTTTCTTTTCCTCTGAAATGTATCCAATTAATGGGAGTGGGAGCATTTGCCATTTCACAGATGAACACCTGCAGTGTGCTAGTAACTGTACTGGACGCTGGAGATTTGGCAGGAAATTAAACAAACACAGTCCTTCATGGCAGCGCTTACATTCTATTTGGGGAGTGCCACCAAAAATAATCAACTAAACAAAATAATTTCTGACTTGAGAGAAGGTGATAAAATGGGAGAATGGGGTCATTTTAGATACTAGTGGTCAGGGAATGAATGTCTGAGCAGGTAATATTGGCCTGAAATTTGAAAAGGAGAGAGCCACCCCTTCTCCAGTTAGCCTGGAAGATTGTTCCAGGTGATGAGCATGGGATTTTTAAGGAAAAGCAGGAAGGCCAGCATGGTTGAAGGTAGTGAGCTAGGGCTTCTAAATGGAGATGAAGGTGTAAAGCAGGAAGAGCGTAGCTCATCTGGGGACTTGTGGACCATGACTAGGGCTTAGTTAGATTGTACTTTAAATGTGATGAGATATTTTTGGAAACTTTTGATTAAAGGAGTTTTATGATCTCTTTAATACATTTGAAAGAATATTTGGCTGCTATGTAGGGAAGAAGAGTTCTGTTCCCCTACACATTATTATAAGAAATAGTTAGACAAAAATATTTAACTGGCTGCTGTGTCACCAAGAAGGCATATGATGATGTTTGTGCTGTAGTTGGAAATATATAGGTGAGAAATTACAACTTTTCCTATTGAGTCTTAATAAAATCTTTTTCAACCATTCTGCTTTTTCCTCTTTCCTCCTACTTTCTTCCCTAGTGCATGGCTTTCAACCATTATCTTTATATGGGTAATTCACTTTACTCACCTTTTAAATTTCTTGTTCCACATCATACTCCTTACCAATCTCATAGCATCATTAACTGTCCCAGTCTTTTTTTAAAAAAAGTCCAAATTGCATCCTATGAGTGACTAAGCAGCATTATTAAGAGCCATTATAAAACAGTATACAGCCCAGAGGTACTTACAATGATAGCAATGAAACAAAGCAATCTTTAAATTGATTTAGCAAAATCCTTAATTACTATTTCATGGTAGGCAAAACAATAATAAAACTTAACGAAGGAATCATCCTAAGACATTATGAAAAATAAAACCAAGCATGAACTCAATGGTTGCTGTCAGCCCTTGTTTTTATGGCTTGTATATGAATGTTGGTAAGAGAGAGTGAGAGAACCTGTTGGTGGGCTTTTGGCTGAAGTTGGATGCATGTCATTAGGGATGTCCAAGTCTGTCAGTAGTCATGGTCTCTGTTTTGCAGAGAATCACATTTTATTTACTGTACAATAGGAACACTCTGGCTCAACCCTGTCTCCCCTCTCCAATGTAGACACAGTGGTGTGATGGAGCTGGCTTGTATTGTCTCCCTACCACCAATTGTTAGAATTTCTCCCCAACTGTGTGTTTAGTGATCAGTGATGCCATGTTGGTACTGTAGCTTAGAAGCAGTCACACTGGGTATTTACACCACATAAGTCAGCATGCACTACCAATCAGGGGTCCCCTCTTCTCCCTGATCCCACCAAGAACCAGTTGTTGAACATTTACCACCACACCACTGCCTGGATGTTCCATCAGAAACACAGTGTGTTTAAATACAAACTCATCATCTCTCCCCCGCCCCACCCTGCTCCTTTCTACTACTGGCTTCTTCTGCATCCCTCTAATTTCTTGGCAGACTTTAAATCCAAGCTTGAATCTCCAGATGCATCTTTGACTCTTCTTTTTCCCTTTTGCCCCAGTGTGAGACCCTTTTTCAGGCTGTATACATTCTCCTATCTCTATGCTTTATGTCCCCTCTCAATTTCTACTGGTGTTCCCCCAGGTAAGTGTTGTCTTTCCCTCTTGTAAAACCTTAGTTGGATCTTCTGAAATAGCTGCTTAATCCCTACATAACTTCTTTTCTCCACCTCTTCCATTCCATCCAAAATATTCTTATTAGCTCGCTTTCCTGATGCGTATTTTGAATTCTATCACTTTTCTGCTCCAACTGTCAATGACTCCTTCTGATTACTTAAATAATGTTTGTGCTTCATAGTTTGGCATACAAGGAATCTATTAAATAAGCAACATTTACCTTTCCCATTGATTTCTCGTGATGTCTGTTCCCCTTCTTGATGTTCATGGGTCCCCAAATGGAACGTATGCCGATTCAAACAAATGTATGTCTAAAGTATACATTTTTCTAAAAAGCCTTTTTTTCCTCTTTGCCTGGGTAAAACTTATTTTTTTCTTTTAGATGTAACTCAAATGATGCCACCTCCTCAAAATCTTTCCCAACTTCTCACTTCCTATCCTCCATGCCAGAGTAATCTATTTCCTTGAACTCCCTTGGTAATGCTACACTGCTTTTTGTAACACCGATTATTTTCCTCCTTTATTACAACCTATTTTAGCACATTGTGTAGTTTGGAGTAAGTACCCCGCCTTACTCATCTTTGTCCCTTGCTCAGACAAATGGCACAGTTGCTTGCTAAGTAGAGATTTATTAAAAGAATTAAAAAAAGGAAAGTAATGTTTATGTTTACGCTTAGGTGGAACACCCTTTAGCTGCTGGAAGTAAAATAAATAAAAGCAAAAGAAGTAAAAAATGACATGATAGGAATACTTCTGAAAGCCCCCCAAAAGTTTAACTTTTAAGTGGAACATTTTTATGTTATGTAATGTGTTTGAAGAGGATGTCACATGGAAGCTGAAATAGAATAGAATAATTCTACAGTGTAACAGAAGGCAGGATCTGAATAAAGGGCTGGAAGTTATAGAACACATTTTCATTTAATATATAAGAAAACTTCCTGAGAGATAGAAGCTGTAATTGTCTATCACAGGAATGAGATTCCTAAAAAGCTACTGAGCTCCTATCACAGACATGATGCAGATGTACGACCATCTGGCAGGAGTATTATAAAAGGAATTCCTGCAGGGAGTAGATATTCCCTAAGGTCTTTTAAGACTCTGTGATTCTATAATTTTCTGACTTTTTGTGAGTCATCCGGCCTATTGGGTTTTTGAGCCCTCACAGCCCTAAACCACAGTGGGTTGCCATGATTGTTGCTATTAAGACTTTTATTGTATAGTGGGAACATAAAAATATTTAGGAAGAAAACATCTATAAACGTTACCCCTTCCCCTCCAAAAAAATGGCTTCTCAATTTCAGGTCCCCTGCTTTGGGGAAAAATGTTCTATCACTACTCTTAGATCACAAGCTTAAAATCTAGAAAACCTACCATATTAGGGACGGGTGTGGTGGCTCACGCCTGTAATCTCAACACTTTGGGAGGCTGAGGCGGGTGGATCATAAGGTCAGGAGTTCAAGACCAGCCTGGACAATATGGTGAAATCCTGTCTCTACTAAAAATACAAAAAAAATTAGCCGTGTGTGCTGGCACACACCTATAGTCCCAGCTACTCTGGAAGCTGAGGCAGGAGAATAACTTGAACCCAGGAGGCAGAGGTTGCAGTGAGCTGAGATCGTGCCACTGACTCCAACTTAGGCGACAGAGCGAGACTCTGTCAAAAAAAAAAAAAAGAGAAGAAAGAAGGAAGGAAGGGAAGAAAGAAAGAAAGAAGAGAAAGAAAGAGAAAGAAAAGAAAGAAAGAAA
Organism: Symphalangus syndactylus; assembly: GCF_028878055.3. Classification (NCBI taxonomy): domain Eukaryota; kingdom Metazoa; phylum Chordata; class Mammalia; order Primates; family Hylobatidae; genus Symphalangus; species Symphalangus syndactylus. The sequence goes on along the minus strand of NC_072431.2, from coordinate 96,220,468 downwards.
GAAAGAAAGAAAGAAAGAAAGAAAGAAAGAAAGAAAGAAAGAAAGAAAACCTGCCATATTATAATTTTGGCTTAGTTTTATTTCAATTCCTTTGCCATGAGTCCCCAAGGGCATGGACTGAGCTGGGGAGTAAAATCTCATTCTCTGGTGGCTTTCATCTTGTCCCTTGGCTGGAGTCTTTCCTCACCTGGAAACACTATTTGCAAATTGCATTCAGTTCTGCCCGCTTCTTTGCTAGATATTTGGATTGGCACCTTGGTCTTCCTTCCTCCAACTGCTGATCTAGAGGTTACCTCTCCCTGTGTTGTCGTATATGAATATAAGGACTTCTACATTTTTCTTTTTCTTTTTTTTTCAGGAATTTGACTACTAGCAATGATAAGTGAATAGGAGGGTAATCTTTTCCCTGCATTCTTGACCCCATCTGCTCCTGTTTTCTTCCTGATATTATGTCACCAGTTACCCAAACCCTCCATCTCTTTAGCTTCAGCATCTTATCTTGGACTTCTTTCCCCGCTTTGATGCAAAATGTGTTCAAGTCTTCTTGATTCTGCCTTGCTCTCTCTCTCTCTGTCTTCTGGGTTCCCTTCAAATTATCTCCTCATTTCTCTCCTCTGCTCTGACAACCTACTGAAAGAATAGCCTTTCCTCATTGCCTCCCATATTTTCCACCTGCAATATATTTCAGGATGATTGCTCGCCCCACCACTCCCATAAAATATTCCTGCTAAGACCACCACTGACCTCCTAACTGTCTACTCTAGTTTTCAGAACTTACTTCCCGCGGTCTGTTAGTAGTAGTTAAATCCGTGGAATGCCTATTCCTCCTTCACTTTGAGGCCATTTAACCCTCTAAATCTCATTGTCATCTTAGGAGCCACTTTATCTGGACTTGACTATATAAACATCTATAAGTAATGCATTCAGAAAACAGGTTTTGAGCATGTACTCTAGACCAGGCACTGCACTAGGGCTGGGGAAAATTGGTGAGCAACACCTGCCAGCTCTGGGGCATGGTGGAGTATATGGAGTGAGGGATTGCTCCCATGGGGATGCAGTTGCGGGGTGTGATAAGGGCCATGCAAGAATGCCAGGAGAATGTTTAAGAGCAACCTTATCTAGTCTGGGGATCTCAGAAACCTTCCCTGAGAAAGCTACTCAGCTGCATATTGAAGGAGGAGTGGATTTTAACTAGGAGAAGGGAGAGGAAGAACACCCCAGCTAGAAGGAACAGCATGTGCTTTAGAAGGCGACCTGCCTTAGGAGAGAGGGCAAGGGCTCAGCTTTGAATGCTGTCTTTGCCACTTATTAATAATGTGATGGTAAGAAGAGAAAATCATGCGATGCCTTTAGGCCAGTGTTCTGGGGCCTTTTAGGCAATTATCTCTGCAGTTGCTTATAGAAAACAGGCCTCACATTCCAACTCTCAGGGGCTCATCTGAGGGTGCTCTCATTCTAGCAGAGGGTGTGGGGAAGCTGGCATGGAGGGGCAGGCCTGTGGTGTTTATGATTTGGCTTTGGGGAATGTCTGGTCATGGAGTCCTTTTTCTGGGATTTGAGGATGGTGGCGTGCCAGCCCCACTGATGGGTGGGGGTGGGCCTCTCGGGATGGGTAGCACCCTGTTTAGGTCCAGTGGACTGAGCTATCCCTGGGAAGCCAAGGCTGCAAAGGGCATTGAGTGTGAAAAGACCCTTTCTTGTGCAGTAATGGGATGTGAATGCTGGTTTATTATGGAGCCAAAAAGCACAGCAGATGCTTCATGCAAGGCCCCCGGCATCTGAAAAAGTTCACCACTGTACCGCATGCTCCAGGGGCAGCCGCCTCTGCCGCCCTTTGATTAATGCACGTAGTGGAGGATTTGTGCCTTCGCCTGTTTGTGGGACTTGGCAGCCATCCACTGCCTAATGTGAAAAAGGCCTATGGAAGGATCGGCCCCTTTGAAGCAGGGGGCTGGTGGTGGCTGCTGCGTGTGGCTGGGGTGTGGCCTCCAGATGCTAGAGGCCTTCACTTTCATAAATTTTCCTTACTGCCACTTGTGACTCCACACTCCCAATTACTGCCCTCTCTGGAAGTGGCCATGGCCGACTCAGGCAAACCCAGGCTGGTATTGTTCGGCTGCCCATGGGAAGACTAGAGACAATGCTGGGGCTGGCATCCCGGGGGATGGGACCCTAGAGTGACAGGAAAGAAAGAACAAAGTTCAATTCCTGCACATCCTTCAAACTCTGAACTTCAGTGGGGGTGGAGATGGAGTGCTGCAATTTCTGTTTTGCGTAGTCCTCTAACCATTTCCATTTCCGTGCATGGATGAATTTTGCTTTTCTCTTTAGGGATTCGTTGGGGAAGGGGAGAACACATTTTCATTTACCTTCTATGAGAACCCTAAGGGAGAGAGATTAGGCAAGGAAAGGAGAATGTAGAAAGGGGTAATAATGTGCCCAAGATAACACAATTGAGGTTCAACCTTGGTGTGGTGATCACTTACCTTGCTGCCCCTTCGAATAGATTATGCTGTGGGACACCTGTGTAGGCATGTTTTCTTCTCTTCTAGGGCCCAGACATGAGAAGCAACATTTAAGAAGGCATTTTCTCTCAAGTGCCAGCCCTGTACTTACTGGAGCCTGAGAGCTAGTGCCCCCTTAACATGTTGCCCTCAAGACTCCTCCTTGCATATTGCCTGGCCCAGTTCTGCCCTGCCCTCCCCACCACACCCCAAAGGCCCCAGGATTGAAGCCAGGTTCTTCTTTCTTTCTGCATTTCCCACAATGCCCGGCCCACAGGTTGCACACAGTGGATATTCTCTTGGAGTTTGTTGAGGGGACTAGAACAATTTCAAAGATGGTGTGTATCTATGTTGGGAGTAGAATTATGATGAGATGGGCTCACCAAAAAGGAGACAGTGAGTTTCTTTGGGGTAAAGATCCCTCTCTCATTTCTGGGCTGGGGGCTTTTAAAATACATATACTACCTAGTTTTGGGGCTAGCTGAGCCCTGGGCAAATTCATATCTTGACAGTCTTAGAATATTAGTACTGTGGGGACCCCATCATTTTACAAACTAAGAGTCAGGCTTACCCCAAAACGTGGCTGAATATTGGCAACATGCTGATACCTTTGGCCCCTGATGGATTACCACCTCAGACTTGGTAGATGTGAAATGTGTATATTGAAATGTGTATTTTGCTCTCTGACACAGGGTTCCTAAAACTGTGTAGGTAAGGGCACTAGGGAAATCTTTTTTTTTTTTAATTTTAATTTGGTCTCTGACCCCAGTTCCTGATACAGAGCTCCTAAGACCTTTGCAATTAATTTCCTGAATGGTAGGAGTGACAGATGCAGAGCTCCTAAATCCCTTGTAATTTACTTGGTGATAGGAGTATCTTTTGTTGTAATGAGATGATCCTTAGGGGGCTCCTGGACAGCCTCAGGATGGAGAGGGGCTCTATTGCTAGAGGAACCAACCATGTAATTAGAGGGTTGGACTTTCAGCCTCTCCCTCTAGCCTCCAAGGAGGGGAGAGGGGCTGAAAGTTGAGTTGATCACCAATGGCTGGTGTTATAATTAATCAGGTCTATGGAATGGCACCTCCACGAACCCAAAGGTCAGGTCAGGGTTTGGGGAGCTTCTGGATAGCTAAACACACAGGGGTTCTGGAAGGTGGTGTGCCTGGAGAGGGCACAGAAGCTCTGCATCCCTTCCTACACCCTCGCCCTGTGCATCTCTTCTATCTGGCTGTGCATCTGTATCCTTGGTAACAGACTTTGTAATCAACTGGGCAACTTAAGTGTTTCCCTGAGTCCTGTGAGTCACTCCAGCAAATTAACTGGATCCAAGAAGGGGGTTGTGGAAACTCTGATTTATAAACCGGTTGGTCAGAAGCACAGGCCACAACCTGGGACTGCAATTGATATCTAAAGTGGGGAGCAGTGCTATGGGACTGGGATCTGACGCTAACTCTAGTAGATAGTGTCAGAATTGAGTTAAATTTCAGGACACCCAGTTGGTGTCCGCTGGAGAACTAGTGGTTAGTGGGGAAAAGTCCCTACACGTTTTGGTGACCGAAGTATTCTGTGTTGAATGAGTGTGTGGAAGTAGGAAAAACAGTTTAGTTTTTCTTTTAGTGGTAAAGAATGTTTCTCTTCTGCTTCGGTGAAGGGTTCTGACTCTCTTGTACTTGAGATTCTTTTTAGAGACAAGAACATATGTGAAGTTCGATGTAGTATATAGGTGAAATGAGATTTCGCGAAAAAGATAAAAAAGATAAAATAAGGTGGACGGAGCAGAGGCTTCTTCCTGGTGGTGGCCCACCTCGCCCTGCCCTTTCCAGGAGCCTGCCTCAGACGCACTCACCCTTCTTGGCAGGCATCAGGGGTAGGTGTTTAGGATTACACAGGGGTTTACTTCACCAGCCTTACAATTGTTTTACAGTAAGCATGACAGTGATGAATTGAGCACAAGTTTAAGAGAAAAGTGATTGATTTTTCTGCCAAGCACCATTTTTATGTTCTTTTTTATCAGCCAGCCTCCAAAAAGGTGAGTTGTTTGATTTAGAAGCAAATGCTGGAGTAAGAATTATGGTTACTTCATGCTGTAACTCTCGGCCACTAGAGGGGGGTGGTGACCAAGCTTCCCTCTCCCTGGCCAGCTCCTGAGACCACCTTGAAAGATTTGCTGGGCTCTTCTAGAATGGGGCCCAAAGTGAAATGAGGAGTTGTCTCTAGAAGAGTGACAACTGAGCAAATGTCTGTTAATCATGGTCAATTTTTCCCTCCATGAAGCCAGTGTTTCCTACTTAAGCAAAGATAGCTTAACTTCCCAACAGAAATATTTCTAAGGGTACTGGTCATGTAGTCTCTGGCTTTGGGCTCCTTAAAGATGTGGCCCCTGGGTATAGAGAAAATAGCAAAATGGTGCACATCCCTTCCCTGTGATTGCATGGGCGAGAATTTAACTGTGGGCATGAGGATCATACTCTTCACATATGGTCTGATATATGGCCTTATCAAGGGAGAAAATATTTTAGATTCCAGACATGAGTGATAGCTGTTTAGTCACTGCTAAAAGCATACCTCTACTAAAAGTAAGTATGTGGAGCTTCTTCTAAAGCTGGCATCCATGGAAAATCCTAAGAATTGCTACTCTCTTAAAGGGGGTCTCTGTGTCCACAGATGCCTACATTATTCCACAAAAACAATCCATAACTTCAGAAGAGGGTCAGAGGCGAATGATATTTCTGGAGCTCCTGTGTGCTGCTGTGCGCATAATGCCATTCACCTCCTGGGGAAAGTTAGGAGGATTTAAAAATAAATATTTTTAGTAATTGGAGAGCATCTAAATTAGGTAAAAAGTGTTGGAATATATAAGTAGGCAATGTATATAAGGTAGGGACAGTGGGCAGGCAATCAAGTAAGAGATTCACTGTGAATCATGAACAAAAATGGTTTGGTAGGTTTTTCTCCTGTTAATTAGTTTGTTGGATTTTTGTTCTTATCAAGCCAGGAAGCAAGCAGTTGACAGGGAGGGAGGAACACAGAAGGCAGGAAGATGAAAATACGAGGCTGAGCAGGGGATTGCAGGAAGGTAACTGAAGAGTCCTTAGGAGCAGGGACACATTGACTGATTCTGTGTGGCTCCCGATGTCAGACCTGAGAGTTAACTAGAGATTATGAGGATTTGGATCCCTAGAAGAAAGAAATGTTATAACCAGCAGATCTGCTGAGCTGCCCTGCAAGGAAACCAGCCCCCTGTCCTGTGAGGTCTCAGGAAGAGGCTGCATGATTCTCTGTCAGGGACTTTTTTGCTTTGTATTGTTTTTGATATTGGGAGATTGACCACATGACTATCAAATCTAAGATCTGGTGGTTTGGAAATTCTGTGCCTCTACTCAGGCACCTCCCTTAGCCTGGAATTTCCTTTTTCTCATTCGTAATAGTCGTTTTGTCATTTGGAGTTTGGATTTTAATATCTGCACAATCCTGTTTTCTTGGAAGAGCCCATCTCTGTTAGCCTCTGTACCTTGTTTAGTGCCTGGAACAAACAGAGCTCCATGAATGCCTTCTTTTCACTGAAGAATGGGCGAACAATTTAACTTGAGTATAGGGGGATGAGGGGAGAATTTGGGAAAGCTGAACCGGAGATAACTTTTGTATCTACAACCAGAGAAACAGGCTGGCCTCCCGTTCCAGGTATCCTCCTGCCCTGTTTCCCCAGATCAAGGTTTTGAAATCCACAAGCTAATGAAAATGCCTGGACTTACTGTTCTGTCCTGGCAACCCCAGGCAGCCATAGAACCTGGAATATTCTCAACAATATTTAAGCCAGCATGGACAGTAGCCACAGGGATGCCAAACTGGGGCTGGCCCGTGAAAGCTGTGGACAGAGCAGCAGGACCTCCCTGCTGGCTGGCTCAGCAGGCTAGCCCTGCCCTTTCATTGACAGCTCAATAAAACAGCCTCACAGTTCCCAGGATTGAACTTTCTGGTGGTGTTTTTCATGTGACAGTGGTGTTTTTTGTGCCCCTTCGATGGATGGATAAGAATGAGTGTGTGAACGTGCCTGTATAGGGCTGAGGAAAAAAGCATGATATTGGATGACATTGTTTTCATAGGTATAATGTGGCATGGATGTGCCTCCCTACCTTGGCTACTACCTTTAGTTGTCTCCATGCAACTCAGATTAGGGAAATTAGGGCAGGATTTCAAGGATTAAAATGTGCGTTTTTTAATAGGCTTGTGGTAGCTAACCACACTGCTGCTCACTCAGCTAGGACTCTGTCTTATCTTCTCCCTCTCCTGTTTTCCACTGATGCCCATGCACTGATAAGCCTAAGATGCCTTCACCCACTTCTATGACCTTCCTAGATATGTGGAACAAGGAAAGCCATATGACCAAATGGTGGTTTTCTTGCTATCTTCCTTGCACTGTTGAGTTCTGCCTCGATCCTGCCATTGCTCCCAGGAAAGCTGACCTTCAGATTGACAAACATAGTCCAGCTGAAGACCCTTTGTGGTGGCAGAGAAGACAGCCAGAACGCTGGATATCTGGCTCCAAGATGGAGCTGGCACCTGCCGCTCCTGGCTTGCCCTTCTGTTCTCCAAGAAGCAGTGTGGAGGGTGCCCAATGGGTAATACATCTGTCGTTCAAAGCTGTGCCTGGGAAGCAGAGGCACTTGCCTCTGTCTGACAGGCACGGCCCTTGTGCCAGAGAAAGCAGAGGGGAAACCACTCGGATATACTGTTGCTAGGAAGCATAGATGGGTTTGATGTTTTGATTTTAGCAGTATTGGAGGTTTGCCTTTTTAATAACATGAAAAACTATTGGTTTTTCTTATATCAAATATGTGCTTTATTGAAAATGTGTGGTTAAAGCGGAATTCTCTCATCAAATCCTTTTTTTCCACCAGTCATTAAATTAAAAAAAAATTCCCCTGGAGACAGGAGAGGAGTGCAATAAGTTCAAAATGAAAATGACACCAGAAAGGTTCTTGCAGAAGCAGCTTAGTTCAGAGGTTGTTATGGCCAATAGCCCCCGTGGCCTTGGCCATATTAAGCAGTGGCCACAGAGTGGGAGCAAGGATGGAATTCATGCCCTTCAGATATCAGTGTCCAGCTGTCCAATCCTGTGGAAGCTGGGAAAAGATCATGAGGTTACTCTCTTTCACTCTTTGAGTGATTCACTGAACATTTACTGAGCTACGTGTTCACGGCACTGTGCTGGGGGGCTAGATAAGCCAGACACAGTCCTTGTCCCCCAACAAGGAAAGAGATGATGTTTCAAAGGATCTGTGCAATAAGAAAGGTATGAAGGACATGGGACCCTATAGGGAGTGGCTAACTTTTTGGGGGCCAGTTGTCAAGCACCACTGAGGAATTTGAATTAAGTCTTAAAGGACAGACATTAGATTTTTCCAGTGGAAAAGACCTGGAAGTACCTTCCAGTCAGGAATAGCCAGGTGGATGGAAGCCCAAGGGTTGATGGGACATTCTATGATTTGGTAAAAGAATGAGTGGGGAAGAAAGAAATGGAGTTAGAAAAGTAGGCTGAAGTCTAGGGTGCTAGGAACCTTGAATTTGATGCCAAGAAGTTTGAATTTTTTTTTGTAGGTACCCAATCAGAGGTGAGCTTGATCCTAATCTCAGTACACCTATAAATCCCTCGAGGAGGATAGAAATGGATTCCCTGGTGCTAATGGAGCTGCACTCTTGGCAGCACCATCTAATAGCACTTTCTTCGATGATGGTAGTGTTCTCAATCCACTCTGTCCAGTATGGGGGCCACTGGCACCTGCTGCCATTGAATATTTGAAATGTGGCTAATGATACGGACAAACTGAACTTGTAATTTTATTTAATGGTAATTAACTTAAATTCCAATGTAAATAACCACATGTGTCTAATGGTTTCTGGTGTGGAGTTTTCAGGAGGCAGTAGCTGTAGTTTTATGCGGGAGAATAGTTCTGAAGGCTTCTCTGCAGATGAGTTGTGTTTAATTGGATTTCAGGGAGGGAACTGACCACAGGTCAGTTCTGATCCCACTACTGTGCTGACTGCTGTGAAGAACAGGGTTAAAACATGCCTTCAAGGAGTCATTGAAACATGACACACAAACATCAAACAATGAGAGAAGGGAGGTAGTGGATGTGTGACAAAGTGCTGCCCAGCCTGGTGCCAGCTCCCTGGGCCCCTGCAGCAGCTCTGGGCCTTCTCTTGCCCTATTGTGGCACTGAGCAGCTGTGTTAACCACACAGAGCAAGAGTCCTGCCTGAACCTCTTGGCTGCCAGGCGAGATGCCAGGAGTGGGGCAGATGAATCAGGAAACCATTTCTAGATACATTAATTTGAAGCTCCTGTGACAGACAGTTTGCTTTAAGGGGATTGCATGGGCCTGATTCCTCTGTTATTTTGCCAATTCCGTTACAATAGAAACCCAGTCAGGCAGGCACTCTTCACCTGCAGATCTTTCCTGGAAAAGCTCAGAGTAATGCAACCTGTGTTTTCCCACTGGAGCAGTGGGCGGCTGTGTTTCCTGACCAATTCACCATCAAACAGAACATAAATGTGACAGAACAATGTCATGAGAGCAGAGGTACCAAAGCCATAAATCTCAGTCACTCCCAGAAGTGATAAAATTCTGCTACTTATTCCATAAAATGAATATAAATGTAGATTATGGGTGCATACCGATTAAGAAAAGGACAACAATCTTCCATAAACACAGAAGAACTCAACTTTACTGTGTCATAAATTAGATTTTCCTCACACTGAATTATGAAGTGTGATAAACACGAATTGAATAGTTGAATAACAATTGTTTTGTCCCTCCCTAAAATTTGAAGTGCATTTGAAGATGCTTTTATTTTTCTCTTAATAAATTCCTTTGTAACCAACAGAAGCATGCAAAATTATTCCATTATCTATTCCACCACCACATTAGTAGACCAATGAAATGCAAGTGTGAGGGCAATGCAAAGTGAATCCAGCCGAAGTCTGTATCAAGAGGCTGCCAAAGTACAGATTGGGCAGATTTTAGCTGGAGGAATGTTGAATAACTAAGACCTACAAATAGACGCTCTCATTTACTCCCATTCTTTACTTTCCCACTGTCATTCTGAAATTCTGATTTCGGTATTAATATCTTTCATGATATTCTTTTGTGTAGTATTAAAAGTAAACTGTGATGTTTCCCTTTTTAGAAAAGTGATATGTATTCACAGTGCCTGCCTGACTCTTTGGGTTTCTGTTGTAACAGAATTGGCAAAATAACAAAGGAATCAGGCCTATGTAGAAAATACAGGTAAGAAAATTAAGGAGAACCACAATCCACCACACCGAGCTGTCCGTTGGATTTGGTCGTATCTGTTTTCAGTTATTCTTGTTTTCATTGTGTGATGACACGATGTTGAAACACAGTTTTGTTATCCTTCTCTTTTTTTTTCAGTTAATCCTTCCCAAACATTTCCTCATATTTAAAAATATATTTCCAAAACGTCATTGTAATGGCTGTAGGGTATTTCATCACAGAAGTCACCTGAATTTATCTAGCTGGGCCCTTATTATGGAGAATTTGGGTCATTTCCCTTTTCTATTTCAGTTTAAATAGCATTGTGATGAAAATTCCTAGGTTTGAAGCCTATATTCACGGGCATTACTATTTCCTTAGGTGTAAAGTTTTCATCAGAGAGTAAAAACCTTTCTCTGGGCTGTGTATAAATATAGCTCAATTGCTCTCTAGAAAGCTCTAACGTAGTTACTGTGAATATGGGTTCTGAGGTCAGAAAAAAACAAGGTGTCATCCTAGGTTTGCAGTTCTGGATCTATGATCAGCTCTGTGACATTGAGTAAATTATTTAACGTCTTCAAGCTTCAGCTTCCCTATCTATTAAATGGAGCAGTGAAAATCTCTGCCTCATATCCCATTGCCATACGGACTGTAGGAGACATTCCCTGAAAAACACTCTGTGTAAGAGCTGGCAGTTTCACACCACTGCCAGTGGGGCAGGGAGACGGCTGCTGCTCCATTCTCTCACAAACTCTGTTCATTATTTTATGTAAAAGTCATCAACTTGATAAGTGAAAAACAACATTTTTGAATTTTAACCTCCGAGACAAAACACAAATTTCAAGCCTATAAAAATACATAAAACATTTTCAAGTAAAGGTCTGGCTTAGACAACCATTTTTCTCTCATATATTGTTCCCCATAGTGGCTGATCATATAAAAAGCTCAAATTTTCCTTAGTTTTACAGGAAGGCATATCATTGATTGTGTCTGTGGAGACAGAGGGGGCTGTCTGTGGGTGAGGTGGAGTATATGTACACAGCGGTTATTAAATGTGTGCTTAAAACATTTTCTCTCAACAGTCTTAATGAATTGGATTTAGCTGTCTATAATTTATCTTAAATTGTATAGGCCGGGCGCGGTGGCTCACGCTTGTAATCCCAGCACTTTGGGAGGCCGAGGCGGGCGGATCATGAGGTCAGGAGATCGAGACCATGGTGAAACCCCGTCTCTACTAAAAATACAAAAAATTAGCCGGGCGTGGTGGCGGGCGCCTGTAGTCCCAGCTACTCGGAGAGGCTGAGGCAGGAGAATGGCGTGAACCTGGGAGGCGGAGCTTGCAGTGAGCCGAGATCGCGCCACCGCACTCCAGCCTGGGTGACAGAGCGAGACTCCGTCTCAAAAAAAAAAAAAAAAAAAAAAAAAAAAAAAAAAAAAAATTGTATAAATAGCTTCATAAGACAAGTAGAAATCAAGAGAAAAGAAGGAAAGCATTCACTAACAATCCCCTTACCCCAACAAATTACATTTTATTTGTTTATTGTCCATGGAATTTTACAGAATTACAGTAGACATTCGCTCAAATCTGAGGACACATTTTCTCACACTGAGACCAGCCTTTTCCCATATATGTGCCATCATTTTACCAGGTCCATGAGATGCCGTTCCATCCAGGTCTTGGCAGTGGGAACCGTGTATACAGAAAGAGACCACCCCCATGGGCCAGGAGAGAGGGTGGGGAACAAATTCTACTGGGAAAGTGAAGTAGGAATGGAATTAGAGGTTAGAACCTGGAGCAGCCAAAAATGTCGCTGTGAAGTCCGAGCATAAATATGATGGGTGTGGGTTATTCTGAAATGAAAATTGAAACAACAAAGGGAAATGACATTGAGGGGGATTCATACATTGGCATTTAGACGCCATTTTAAGGACAAGCTTTATTTGGCTTCTCTTTGGAATTCCAGAGGCTCTACCCAGTGTAAAGACAGTACTGTGTGTTTAATGCCTGAATGCATTTGCTAGTGAAGGTGATTTCCCAAGATTTCTATGATAAAAGTGGGGAGAAGTATTAAGAAATACAACCTTGAGCTAGGCACAGTGGCTCATGCTTGTCACCCCAGCACTTTGGGAGGCCGAGGTGGGTAGATCATCTGAGGTCAGGAGTTCGAGACCAGTCTGACCAACATGGTGAAACCCTGTCTATACCAAAAATACAAAAAATTAGCCTGGCATGTTGGTGGGCACCTGTAATCCCAGCTACTTGGGGGACTGAGGCAAGAATATTGCTTGAACCCAAGAGGTGGAGGTTGTAGTGAACTGAGATCGCACCATTGCACTCCAGTCTGGGCAACAAGAGCGAAACTCCATCTCAAAAAAAAAAAAAAAAAAAGTACAACCATGATTACTACAAAGAAAGAAAGATCACTTTTTCTGTCCTGGTTATCGTGTCTTACGTATCACTCATCAAATAATCTCTCAGTCCTTGACATGGAAGGAGGCTCTTTAGGTTTTACATCTGCTCCTCTTTTGTCTCTGTTTGTTCGTATTTCCCAAAACTGTGCCCTTGAGTATTGGGCTGCAATAACTTTGTGGGTTCACTGTGGGTCTGTTGCTCCTTGAATCTGTTTTTTGCTGTTTAATCCCTGTTTAGAGCAGATAGTGTGTCGACTTCTACCCAGAGCTAGCTGACTGCTCTTGACAATCAGTTGTGCACAGGTCCCACACCACGGGAAAATGACATTATTAATGTCCAGTGGCAGTGTCATGATCAGTTTTCAAGATCGTAAGTGCAGCTTGTACTCTTGGATATTATTTTTTCTGTGTTCAGCCTTGAATAGCTTCTGTGAGGAAGGGAGTTTGCTGAACAAGGTTATGAAAAATATAAGAGTAGTTTAATTTTATTAATCTTGGAGGCCTCTTGGATAAATGTTAACTGGAAACTGTTAGGCAGTAAATTTGCTGAAAGAAGAAGATGAGATTGTTGTGTGGTATAATAAAAAGGACACTACTTTCAAAGCTGGGACATATAATTTAATTTGCTCTTTTCCACTTAAAAGTGCTGACTTTGGGCCCATGTATTTATTTGTAAAACGACCCCTTTATTTATGGAACAAAAAACTGTATTACGCCTTGTTTACTATCCAGTGACAGGCTCTGTGTGAAAGCATTTTGTAAACTGTAATATTATAAACTAATGTAAGGCCATTATTATGTCTTTGTGGTCAACATGTTTAAAAATTTGTTAGTTTGCATTTCTGTTCAATTTATGTCCTGGTCCATCATTTCCATATTTCAGCTGCAAAGACCTTGATTCAATCCTGTTCATCTTGCAGTCTAATTAGAGGCCTGAAATGTTTGCTTTACATTCTAAAGAATGAAGATTCAGTGTTCCTTAAAAGACTAAGGTTCTAAGATATTACAGAATCGAATTCTAATTGTCTGTCTTCAGAAAGCCATGGGATTTTGTGTTTTCATCAAGTTGGTTACTATTTTTGGAAATATTGCAGTAAAGTCTCTTAGTTTTATATCAGTGCTCGTCACAAGATGGCGATGGTATTCCAGTAGGGTAGCCATTAGGCATTTTGGACTATTTATATCTAAGTTAATTAAAATTAAAGCAAATTAGAAACTCGGTTCCTCCATTGTGGTCCACATTCCAGGTGCTCAGTAGCCAAATACGGAGAGTGGCTTTGCACAGTGGAGATGATAGAACATGTCTATCCTTATAGCAAGTTCTGTTGGATAATCTTGCTCTAGAGGAAAGGAAATCTAATATCACACTGTTCAGAGGTATCCGGCACTTAAGTTCCATGCAGAATTTTGCCAATTTAGATTTCCAATCTAAAATAGCAAATTTTAATGGGCCAATCAGGTTTCCCCATCTACAACCCTTTCTGAAGTTATATTTAGGGTGTTTATGGTTTGATATTTTTAAATGTTTCTATCTCTCTGTTGGGTCCTATAGGTCCTGTGTGACAGACATGTGTGAATGTCCAGTCCATAAAAACTGTTACTGCGAGTCATTTTTGGCATATACCCGGGCCTGCCAGAGAGAAGGCATCAAAGTCCACTGGGAGCCTCAGCAGAACTGTGCAGGTAAGAAAGTCCTGGTGGATCTACCCATCAGAAGTTTACTGCAATGCCCAAGATGGCAATGAAGGAGACTTGTGGATGCTGACATGAGTGGCCACGTTCCCCCTTGCTAGAGGAAAATCCTTTCCAGTAGCCCATCTGGATTGCTACTTGATAAAACACAGGGACTTCCCACTGGGCAAGGTAGACAGCACTTAAGATAAATGCTTTGTGACAAGCATATTTAAGCAATTTAAAGATTTCCACTGTTGCAAAATCCTCTTGACCTCAAACTACCAGCTGGATATACTTAGCTCATGGACGGTTATAGCTGTGGCTTAGGTTATATGTGAAGCAAAGGAGATTCGGGACAATTACAGTCATTTAAGGTCTTCAGGATAAGCAAGATACTTTTTTTTAGAGATTATTATACAAAGCCTAGTAGAATTTTTTTCCCCTCTGAGAGATTTCTATAATAGTTGTTGCCTCAGGCAAGTTAATTAGCTTATTTGATATCTGTAAAATGGACTTCTTTATTCATCCAAGAAATATTTGTTGCAAAGTGGCTAGGTACTTGGCATTGTGCTGACACTGGGTACTTTCATGAGTATAAGAGATGAAGCCCCAGTCATTGACGCAGTGGCAGCCTAGTGGGAGAAACAGACAAAAACATAACTCTACAATAAAAACTTAGAAATTAGAGTAAGTATGAGGAAGGAAACAAACAGGGCAGAGTGATAGAAAGCCATTGGAGAGGGCCGAGATAGGATGAAGAGGGAGGCTTCTCTGCAGATGATATTTCAGCCTAGCCCTGAAGGAGGGAAGGGAGTGAGGGCAAGCATTCTATGCAGAGGAAACATGTTTGATGGCATAAAGTAGGAGAAAAATTATTAGCATGCCCTCAAAGTAGAGAGGAGCCAGTGTGGTTTGAGCCTGAGGTGGGCTAGGGGAAGAGGGGCGCAAGAGGAAGGTAGAGTAGGAGCAGGAGCTGAATCACGCAGGACTTGGCAGGGCTTTGAAAGAAGTCTAGCTTTTATTCCAAGAGAAGTGGAAGCCTCTGATAGCTTTTAAGCAAGCCTCTTTCTGCTTTCCAAAGATGACCCTGGATACTAGATAGAGAATAAATTGGAAGGGGACAAGATTGAAACCAGGGTCCTAGGCAGGAAGCTATTGTGATAGTCCTGGTGAAAAACTGATGGTGGCTTGAATTAAGATGGTGACAGTGCATGTGGAGATGAAGGGAGAGTCTAGATTTTAGAAATTTGCAATTTTACAATAATACCTGCTATCTAGTTACAAACATTAGTGATATATGCTTGAACCATCTCAAAGAGTGTCCAACTCATAGAATATGCTCAGTCAAGGGTAGCTGCTGTTGTTATTTAGATTTGAAGGAGAAATGACGAATTGTTGTCACCTAGTTCAAGGATTGGCAAATTCTTGTTTTTAAAAGGCCAGATTTACATGAAATAAAGAGACTGGGATTTTCAGCATGCTACCCTAGTCTTAATAGCCTTAGCTCACATCTCAGAAAAGAAGGCCATCCATGCCATTGCTGACTCCACATTGTCTACATTGGTTGAAGATAAGAGTGGTCACTTGGTTAAAAGAAGCATCAAGAATTGCCTTGAAGCTGTGATTGCAGTGTACAGACATTGCGTTCACTTAGACCTGTGAGTTATAACCTGGCTGGACATCAGAATCACACTGGGAGCTTAAAAGATAAACCAGGAACCTAAGCCTGTGCCCTATGCCCTGATGTCTTTCTTCAGTTGGCCTTGTGTACCTTTTAAAGCTCCCTAGGTGATTCTGACCTGCAGCCAGTGTTGAAACCCCTGAGTTAGTTTGTGTGTTTACTTGGGTGGCTGTGGGGAGGTAGGATGATGGATTTTTGGGGGTTGCTGAAGCTTCCTCAGCTGCCCCTTGGTGCAGTCACTAGTCTGTGTTTTTTGAAAAACACCAGAGCCCTTTCACCTTCCTCTGACCTCCATTTTGGTTGCGCCCCCTCCTCTGCAAACCCAAGTCCAATCTTTATATCAGAGTTCACCTTCCACAGCAAGTGTGCCACTCTATCAATGCTGCCCTTCTCAGAGAAGTATTGATTCGATAAAAATAATTCACTTAAGGTGTGGCTGAGGCTGCTAAAAGGTGAGGCAAATGGCCTACCTCTAACCTAATGCATCAGTGCTGGGTAGAATATGTGAGGGTGAGGTTTTTGAGGAACTGGGTCCTTCCAGCCATCTTGAATACTCCTAGCTCCCTTTATTTTGAATCCCTTTCCCTTCAATTTACTGGAAAAATGAATAAAATAAATGGAGTCAAGCTTGATCCAGCCATCCATCTTGGTATAATGCAGGGCTCAGCAGAATTCTATTAATGTGATTAGCTGTGGTAGTGCTGTTGTTGGGATCGTATTAGATACAGGATATATGATCCTTCCCTTCCTGGCCCAGAGCTATACTTAGCACCATTTTAGTGCACACGTTGTGTTTGAGGACTACACATTTCACGTCAGCATCTTCATTTCAGGGACTGAGTCTCTGGAGCTAAAATTACTTTTCTAATGGAAAAGGAATATGGCTCCTGAAAGATTCCATTTACCTCTTCTTAGTGGAGCCATCTGGGTGAAGTATAACTCCATCAAATGAAGTTCAGTGGGAGGGGAACGTTTTAGACACAGACATTCTCTTTCTCTCACATACACACACACACACACATACACACACCCACACACACACATTATGAACTTCCACAGACTGACAGTTGGTACATGAAGAAATAAATTTACACAGATCTGTAGCATCTCTCAGTAGATTCAGTTCAGTTTCATGTAGAATATTGAACACTATAAAAGCCCTCTTTACTTGTTTTTAGCTCCCAGGTCCTTTGACTCATGATGGCACTTGAGGCCACATAAGACAAAAAGGAGAAATCTTCTAGAGCAGAAAGTTTGGAAGTTGAACATATAAGAAGTCAGCCAGGTGAGAAACTCTAAGTGAACCAGTGACATTTTAAAGTCCAGCCTGGATTTTAACACTGTCATGACTATAGACACAATATGTGCCTGCTACCTATGGCACAAAGGACTAATGGGACCCTAATTTAGCATGAGAATTACTAAATAAAATGTAATATGCTAAGGGCTATAGTGAAAGTATATAAAAGTTTAATAATAATCATTTATATTACTATTCACCCTTTTTAAGCACTTCCTTTCCCCCAAGGACTATATTAGCATTTTATATTTTATTTTGATAATGCCCATAATACTTTATATGGCAACATTATATTACCCACATTTTACTCAGAAGATCATTGAGACTTAAAATAGATAAGTAATTTGCTGAAAGTCGCAGAGCTAGGAAGCAAGGAAGCTGGGAGTTGAACCCAGGTCAACTTGCATTGTTGCCCCGTCCTTAATCATTATGAGAACACAGAGACCCAAGAGCACTGTGGAAAAAAAGGAATGCATATTTATGTGCTTATATTAGTGTCAACTAATTTATCCAAATATGTATCTAAATCTTAGTCACCTTAGTGCCTTTCCAATTTCTATTTGTTTGTTCCCTATCACTGGTGGTTGTTACTTGGTACCTTCTGACTCTAAATTTGTTGTGATTTTGTCTGCTGTATCTTACATTGTCATCCTTAGCAGAATGTCTGCCACCTGCCTATAACTGATACTAATTGTCACTGCACATTCAGTAATACATTTTATACATGGAAAAGGTGCTGGAAACGTGGGCGTTTTTGTCTTTCTGTAGCATAATGGATGGTTTGCTGGGCTATGCGAACAGTTTTCTCCCTCCTTGTTTGGCTCTGCAAACCCCAGATGGTTCTAGCTCCTTCCCTGCAGCAATTCTGCCCTAATTATATGCAATGAGTTATTTCTTGACTGACTGGATGCCTCCTGTAAAAGTTCAAGAGATAAAGTCAGGTACTGTGACCTTCAGCACCCCATAGGGGGATGTGGAGATGGTTGAGTTCCAGAAGGCACAGAGCCATGCTGATTGAATGTATTGATAAAGCCGGCACATAATGTTTTTATGTTTCACCTGTAGCAGTTTTAATGCCCCTTTGAGAATAAATGCACTCTAACCCTAACCACTTTGGCAGATCCCTGGTTTTTTTTGTTTGTTTTTTGAGATGGAGTTTTGCTCTTGTTGCCCAGGCTGGAGTGCAATGGCGCAATCTCGGCTCACTGTAACCTCCGCCTCCCAGGTTCAAGCAATTCTCCTTCCTCAGCCTCCCTAGTAGCTGGGATTACAGGCATGTGCCACCATGCCCGGCTAATTTTGTATTTTTAGTAGAGACAGGGTTTCTCCATGTTGGTCAGGCTGGTCTTGAACTCCCGACCTCAGGTGATCCGCCTGCCTCAGCCTCCTAAAGTGCTAGGATTATAGGCATGAGCCACCGCGCCCGGCCATGTTGTTTTTTAACTATTTAACAAAATAGATCCTTTTAAAGTACATGTGTGCCCATCAAATCACACTTATGTTTTAAGAAACGATCTTATGCCTTTTACAAGTTTGAAAAAACAACTGAATTCACAGAGGGTAAATGAGGGCTCAGGTCAATGTTAGTATTCTAGGATAATCTAAAAGCTGTGCTGAATCGAAGCCAAATCTGATGATGTCACTCCACAGCTTAAAACCCTTCCAAGGCTTCCGTTCGCCAAGGCTTGTGGGGTCATTTGTGGTCTCTGACCCTGGCTTACTTCTCTGCCTCTATCTCCTACCACCTGCCCTCCTCAAGGTCCATGTCTCTAACCCACCAAACCAAGGATACACCCTTCCCTGATTAAGCCACAGTGCCTTGCTGTTGCCTGCACCCCTACCTTTGTTCCTGCTGTTCTATGTGTCTGGGAAGCTCTCCCTGTCATTGTCTGTCTAACAAGTTTGCTCACTTGATACTTACACAGGATCCATTCTCTCAAGTCTTCCTTGATCTCTACTCAACTCTCAGTGATGAACTAATGTCTTTCTCTCTTACTCTTCCACTGTACTTTGTTATTGTCTGATGTGATACATCTTATATAATGTTAAGAATCTATTTACACATCAGCTTTACCTATTTGGTTGTAAGCCCAACCTCCTGTAACTGCAGGACAAAAATGATATCTGATCACATTTTATTTCCCAGGCTTAAGAGATTACCTGGCACATAGATACTCAGCAGATGTTTATTGATTTAATTTGAATTGAATTAGAGATGGTATTTATAGGATGAAGGATCATATGAGAGAGAGATCTTTTTTTTTCTGTAGTAGTTTTCATTTCCTGCAGTCTACTTTTGACTTGTAGACTGTGAGGGACATAACAGTCCTTCATAGTAGAAAGGTAAGATGCCTTAGAAGAAGTTGAAAGGTAGACTAGAAGAAAGAATTGAGAGGTCAGAGAGAGGAAAAGACATGGGAGACTTCATAGCTGTAGAATAGTCAGGGAAACACAAAGAATGTGATGGGAAAGAAGAAATGCTGCTGAGAAGTTTTTATACCACCAGGAATCCTTGCAAGACTTAAAGGGGAGCAAAGCCTCTAGAGGGCAAGGTGAGTTGAAAGAGGGCAAGGTGAGTTCTGAAAGCAGCGGAGTGGAAAATGAACTCAAGACTGGCCATATGAAATCCACACTAGGAAAAGGAATGATGGATTGAATAACATTAATATGAAATCCTCATCCAGGAGGCATGCATTGAGCTGCTCCCCCATGCCAGTCCCTGTACCAGAACCTTTGGTTACAGAAGATAAGGATCCTGCCCTCAAGAGCCCAGGCCTCAGTGATACACTCTCTTCAACTGCGGGTGCTTGTCACAGTGACCCCCAGAAACTTTAAAATCAACAGCTGCACAGGCACCACTGCAGATTGAGAGCAAAAACCTTTAGGGGTGGGCTGAGAAATAAATATTTTTTAAAAGCACGTCAGGGGACTCTTACGAATATCTCTGATTATGAACTATAGCTGTACTGTAATTAGGGGATTAAGGCAAATAAGCAAATAACTATAACGTTAAAAGTACTATGGGTTGCAGAGGAGAGCAGGCATCTTGGGGGGATATCCAGAAACCCGTTTGAAGTGGGGGACATCTGAATTAAGATAAAACTGATTAGACTGGGAAAAGAATCAGAACTAATGGTAATAGATTTCAGAGGTATCTAACTGGAAGTCAGAGATAAAACTGTAGTAATTGAGGAAGAGAGAGAGAGAAGAGAAAACAATGTCGCGGGGAGGTTCCAAGAGGTAATGTGAACATTAGTGCCAGGAAGTGGGTAAAGAAACCCAAGAGAGAGAGAGAAGGTGTTCTCCAGAAGTCAGCAGAAGAACCAGGAGAGTTCACTGTCATAAGATAAAATGGACAAAAAGACCAAATATTTTGCAGAGTGGTCTTGGGAAAATGGGAGTTGCCAAGATGTTAGTGGATATGGACATTAGTGAAAACTTTGGAGGGAACTGCTTCAGTCAAGGGGTGGGTGAGGAAGATGAGCTATCAACATTAATGAATTGCAGAAGACTAGGCTAAAATGACTGTAAATTCTTCCACAAAGTCTGGAGGTGAAAGGAAGGAGAAAATAAATCTGATAGTTTAGGGAATATTTGTTGTTGTTGTTGTTGTTGTTGTTGTTAAATAAATAGGGAGAAGATTAATGTGCTATGACAAAGAGTAGGGCAAGATCTGAAAGAGATGGGGCAGAAAAGAAGAATGGCAAATCCAGGATGGGTGCAAATGACAAGAGGCAGTGAGGGGTAAGTTAAGGGTACTCCAGCAGATGACCTACTTCCAACACTGAAAGAGGGTGAGTGCTCTGGGATCGGGAAGTGCTCCAGTAGGGCTTGAGGTAGAAGAGGATGGGAAATAGTAGGACCTAATTCTACTTTGGAAATAGTTTTCTTCTCAATTGGTAAAAAGGAATGAGTCTCTGAGTGACTGAAGCATGAATGTAGGGTTTGTTTGCAGGATCAAATCTCCATCTTGGCCGCTCATTAGAATTGCCAGTGTGGGGCAGGGTCGGAAGGAAAGGGGGAGTGTTTTGTTTTGTTTTCTTAAATTACTGATATCCTGATCCCACCTTGAGGGGTTCTAATGTAATTGATCTGGGATGAAGTCTGGGCATCAGGAAGTTCCTCAGGTGATCCTAAGTTCCATTTGTGACCACCATTAGTCTACTGAAGCATAACAACACATGAATACAATTACTCTGTGTAAATATGATATTGAGCTTGGATGTTTCCAAATCATTAAGCAAATGCAATGTATAGGGTATTCTGTTAGTTCACTGAGAAGAGAAAAAAAGAGGACTTTGAAAGGATCAGTGAAAAGTCAAAAAATTATCAGAGAAGCCTAAATTGAGAGACTTAAAGGAAGGGTTATGTCAGTCCACCCACTCACTCATCCATGTATCCATCCACTCAATCTCCCAATAGTCCTCTGAGTATTAAATGTTAAACACCATACTCCTGCAGAAGGTAAAGAAACAGAACAGTGTTCCCCTCTAGTAGCCTATATTTGAGTTGGTGTGTGTATGTAGAGAGAGAGAGAGAAAGAGTATGAGAGGATGAAACTGATGACTATAATTTCATGTTGTAAATACAGTGATGGGATAAGCAGCAGCTGCTCTTCTTATCAGTCAAGGAACATCCATCCCATCCACACAGAAGAGGTGGAAATTCAGTTGAAAAGGTTGGGAACTCAGTTGAGAAGAGTGGAAGATGGGGTGAATGGTGGTGACATTCACCAAGCTAGATAATGGCACCAGATCAAGGCACTGGAGTCCACCATGCATGAGGGAGCCCATTGATGTCATCTGTAGAGAAGAGCAAGGGCACAGATCACAGAACAGGGTAAAAAGGGGGTAGAGGACAGATCCTGAGATGCAAATGGAAAATTCCAATCCCCTCTCTTTTGTGGTTATGTCTGTTTCATAACAGCTTTATTTAGCAAGTATTTATTGCTGGCTTCCATATCTAATGCTCACCAAGTGCCAGGAAATGTGTGTGCTAAAGATGTAGTGAGGGACCACACAAAACTCCGCCCTCAGGGAGCTTGCATTTTAGTGTTGGAAGACAGAGTAAATATGATATGATGTCAGGTAGTAGTATGTGTAAAGAAGAAATAAATAGGGAAAAGAGGTAGTGAATATGAAAATGTTATTTTGAATAGGAAGTTACCTTTGAGAAGGCACCTCAGAAAGCTGAGAGTGAGCCAGGTGTAGGAATCAATAAGGCATAGATTATATGGGATGTTTCAATATAAGTGACTAGTAATTAGCTGCTACTAACTCATCCCTCTGCTGGTGTATCAGACAGCAGCCATGTCATTTACCTCTATCCCCAAAGCATCTTGTACAGGGACTTTGTTCAGAGCAGGTGTTTACTAAGAGTCAGTGGTTTAGTTAACAGTTGAGGCAGGGATAAATAAATAATGCACCAGTGCTTACTATGAATCTATACAGAAAAATGTTCATTATAGAGTCAAGTAGTTTAAAGTTGGTTTTATTTAGATGTTTTGTTTCATACAACTCGGTTTTTGAATAGTAAGAGCTGATAAGAAGTTGTTGATTACTCCCTGGATAGAATGTGCTCTCATTTGTTTCTAACCAGTGCAATGGATATTTGAGAAGCCTTCATAGAATTTATTTTACGGTGCTTATTAACTTTCTTTTACTTAAATATGATCAAAGATCAACATTTTGTGGCAACTCTAAATGCATAACTTGAAAGACTCAAAGTGAGGCCCGTTTGCTGGCAAACCAGTTCTATCTTTAAATTTTACAATTACACGATTCCTCACCAGGTATTATTCTGCAAACAGCATAAACAATAGAGGCATTGAAGCTGAGAATGTCTTCCATTGTTATTACTTTTGTTTAAAGGAACTTTAAATGAAGATTGAATTGTTATTGGTGTTCTTGGAGGGTCCCTGATCTAAATTCCTACTTGTGTCAACATTCCTGTTCTTGAGGAATGAGGGGCGGCCCCTTCGATGGTCACTGGATGTAACTCAGATGGAAAAGGCTGTGTGTCACAAAACTTCCAGAATGTTTGCATTATTTTTTTCTGACAAGTCTAGTCATGAATTTTCAGGATCTCTCAGAATTTTGTCAAAATCACTTTGCCTCTAAGTCAATAAAGATAGTAAATTGGCTGTGACGTGGCAACATCATCATTTTTATATTGTTTGACCCAGCCAGCTGCTGTCCTCCCTGCAGTCACACATCTGACTTTTCTCTATTTGACTTACCCCAGTCTTGCTCCAACATGCCTTAAATTTATTAATTTAACACACGATTACATTGATTAAAATATATCACACATTCCCAATATCCTTGGTAGGTTTTTTCTCTGTGGGTAATTTCATATATTTGAATATTGATGTAGTTGCACAAAATATTCCTATTCATCACAGCTCAATAGCTGAAAGGACTATTTGCAGCAGATGTTTTATACTATTTAGTTATTTGTACAACAACTAAATAGCCTTAAAGATTTTCCTACAGCCTTACACATTTATAGTTTTTCTTATCTAAGAATAAGATAAATTCTTGTTCAGATTTACCTGCGTTTGTTTTTATAGATGTAGCTGATTCCCAGAGTGTTTGAGGAATGTTGGGTGTTTGTCACTCTCTTGTTAAAATGCAAATCTGATCCTGAGCTGTGGAAACGTCTATGCAGTGTCGTGAGCCTGCAAGAATGGCATCTGGCTGAGGGTGAATTAATGGGGCCTTTCTCCATGTTATGCCTTTGTCTCCGTCTCTTTTTCAGCCACCCAATGTAAGCATGGTGCTGTGTACGATACCTGTGGCCCGGGATGTATCAAGACCTGTGACAACTGGAATGAAATTGGTCCGTGCAACAAGCCGTGTGTTGCCGGGTGCCACTGTCCAGCAAACTTGGTCCTTCACAAGGGAAGGTGCATCAAGCCAGTCCTTTGTCCCCAGCGGTGACCTTTGTTTCGATACTTAAGACTTTGAAATCTGGTGACTTTGACAGTGAAGCGGAAGAGCCAATGAAGGACTGCAGTATTTGTGTGCCTGATTCTGTAAACACACACACACAGAGTATATATGTGTATATATATAGATATATTCAAAAACATTTCATCATTTATATAAACTATAGGGGGATTATTATATGTATATTTTTTGCTATAAGACATGTATTGTTTCTAGGATCCTAACCTGTAAACCATTGAACATGTTGTATAAATACACCAGGTGTTTTTAATTTAATAAACTGGCATGCAGATACATTGGATAGTGTTAACATCACATACATTTGTCATTTTTAAGGAAGTTTTCTAAGAACCCTCAATTGCTTGCCTGTATTAATTTTAGTTTTGAGTCAGGATTTGTAATGGACTGGGAAATGTGTTTCTCCGAAGAAGGGCACATTTATCTAGGGGCATTTCAGGTTTCCAAAGAAATAAATGTATGCCTGGGAAAGACAGCAGGAGGTTGGTGACCGGCCCTAATGGTGCATGAAAAGCGAGCGACAGGCTGTTAGAATGTATTAGGTCATGGGCTGATATTATTTCCAAAATTGATTGGCTGGTTGCCAAGAAATATATATTTGTCACTAGGGCATAACCAAAGAATCAAGTGATTTCTTGCCATCCTTGCGTAGTCTGCAAGTCTTCTAATCATCTATGTGTATATGATGGATGTGACCATTTATATGTCATGTGTTGAGATTAAAGGGTATCTGGATGACATGTTAATTTTATTGAGCATGAGAAAGTATTTGAAGAAACTCTTGCACAGCATATGATGAAATTTTGATTTCTCTGAATCTCAGAGTAATTTAAGATGGGCAAATCCAATGAGTTGATGTAACCCATCTACATTTTGTGCCCATTTCATCTATAGAATGAAAGGCTTTAGTTATTTCTAGAGGAGTCCCACCCAACACTATTTGGCGACTGTTAATATGTTATAATTATTAGACAGTGGAAAAGCCTTTATTGACTAATTGATTTAACTTCAGTCCAAAGAACAGTCTCTATACTTGCTCTCATTTACTGATAGGCTGCTACTAGTTACTATTTGATTGTCTTGACTTTCGTCTTCAGCTGAATTGGTGAAAACATCAACAAAAACAAAACCCACTGTGTCTTAAAATAAAATGTTCTGCATTGTAGTCAATAAAGGGCTTAAGATGTAAAACAATGCATTTTCTCTCTCAAGATGTCCTGTGTTATACTTTATAATTAGTTGTATCAACTTCAGATTCATTAAATTTTAACAGCTTTATTTAGTTATAATTTTTGTATCTTACAACAGTATATATAAAGACTATTATTAATAGACAAAAGCAAACCCACGTTTTTGACAAGCCAGCATGTTGCCAACGCTTGTCAAAGACATTTATGTTTCTTTTACATTCATGACAGCTAAAGTATTAACTTGGAATTTTTTTTTTTTTGACTGGAAAATCCCTAGTTGTTTGAGTTAACTGAATAAAGTGCAGGGTGTAATAGTGACTGGCTGGAGACACTGGGCCTTTGGTTTGTTTTCATTGCTGTGTTTGGATACCAATCACCCTCGTATCTGCAGCCTGAGGTAGTCAGGTCATTGTTTCAGTGCTGCCCTTGGAAAGAAGACTTTGACTTAGGTGCTTTGAGATCTAAGTGTGGTTTGTGACTTTATCCCCATTATTTAAGCATTTGGGGGTCTCACTTTTGCTTATCTGTAACACAAAGAGGCCATGTAGTATAGTGAGCAGGGTTGAGAATCGGGAAAACTAGACCCCTGCCACTAACAGGCTAGGAGACTTTGGGCAGTAATGGGAGGCACTAAGGGCTTGCAAACACTTTCCTACTTGTAATCTCATTGATTCCCCGCTCTGCCCTGACAGGAAGGGTAGGGAAAATCAGTTGACGTTGCCTGGTGGTTCCTACCTTCTGTAAAATGAACAGATTCCTTAAGATTAGCTTTAAATCCCTTTTCAGTTCACTGTAGGTTCTCTTCTGTGAAAGAGGGCAGCATAAGGGAAATGATGCAGAAGGGAGAATTGTGAATGGTTATTTATGGCTCATGATTCATCCAAGGACTGAGTTACTTACCCCATGAGGCTAACCGGCCCCTTTCCCAACACTTAATCATGGCAGCCAGGGTGGGTGAATGATGAAAGCTCTTCTGCATGAGCCAGTTTCATCATTTGGGGTGGGTTGATTACAAGTTTGTGTGGCATTCCTTTATCTGGGGATTAGCTTAATCTCTGTACATTTTTCTCATTTCTAATTGAAGAAGAAAGGGAGGGCAGAGAGGACAGAAAATTATTTGGGTTTACTAATTCAAAAGGCATCTCTGATGGGAGAGGGTGAGGAAATCAGCTGAATGGTTGGCCTGCATATTCTTTTTTAGGCCACAGGCTACAGCTGAGCAATGGCTTAGTCTAATGATTGGGCACAATGAGGATTTACCAAGTGCTTCAATGAGAGCAGTCCTGTTTTATTCACGTGGGATGTTTTCAATTGGTTCTTCAACTAAGCTCTTGCAGAGTGAGATGACTTGAAATAAAAATGTTCTATGAATATTGAATTTGATGAGAAACAAGCACCCTCGATGAAGAACAAGCATAATTATGATTCTAATTGCCCATAGTTGGTACTCAGTAAAAGTAAGTTCTTTCTTCTCTTCCTCTGTAAATGGGAATATTTGAGGGTCCTGACCTAAAATTTTTTAGCTGGGAAGAAAAGATATCTCTTTGGCATTGACAAGAGCAATTTTTGTTAAAACTGTGGTACACTAAGAATCACTAACTCTTCAGGTTAAAGGCCTCACTCATGTTAACTCATTGACTGTTTCCTGACCATCAGACCATCCCGTAAGAGGGCATCTTTCAATAAGAACGAGAAAGACCCAGGAGGTTGACTAGCTTCTCCCAGCTTTCACTGAAACACGGATAAACCATTTCAACTGGAAAACTCTTCCTTGTTATGAGATATTTCAGACATACAAAAAGGCATAGAGAAAAATGTTGCAAACACCCATGACTACATTACCCTAATTAAGAAACATAACCTGGTAGGTAGTCAATAAATTTTTCTTGAATCAATAAATAAAACCTGATAAATGCTGTCTCATGGTTGCAACAGCTGTTTGTGGATTTGTTCAGTTTGAGCCTGACTGCATTTCTCTTCCCTTTGCCACTCTTTGTCATTCACATTCATCTGGATCTGACAAGTAACAAGGACATGAGCTGGAAAGCTCTTGGAGTGGGAGGAGGAGACTGCCTTCAGGGATAGGTGCCAGGATATTTTAATTAGCGATCTCCTCCAAACATAACTCTCAGGAGCAACAAAAATAATCTCTGATTCTACATCCTGGAGTACAAGCCTTTGCAAAACTTGAGATTTTAATTCTGAAAAATGACAAGTTTCAAGTGGGCCAGAAGGAAATAACAGGGAAAAGGAGCAAATGCTGATGATTATTCTGACGCTGAGTTAAGAACCCGGACATTCATTTCTTTAAGGGGCTCTTTCTGGCTTTAGAGTCATGTTGCTACACTGGGTTTATTTAAACCAGTTGAATGACACGAACATGCATCAGATCCGTTTTTATTATGGTCCCCTTTCAGATTAATTTGAGCAAGCTAGCTTGGAAAAGGTCAATGTGGTGGAAAAGGATGAGAAATCTATATTTAGAGAAACTTGAAAAGTAGGAAGGTGTTTCAGATAGAGGGAGAGCAAATCCCCTGGTAACAAATAGCTGCATACCTGGGGCTGCACCATAAAAGGTGCAGGCTGAAGGGCAAGGGTGAAGCTTGTGGGTGTGAGATGTGGCTGGGAGGTGGGAGTGGGGTCTTAGGGGGCTGGGGTCTTAGCTCCTTGTCATGTCACATGACTAGGTCGCATCTGTCTAGGTACTGGGCTAAATAGACTGAGGTGCTTGGAGCTAGATGTCACATCTGGGGAATCTTAGGTCCTGTCCAACTGCCTTGAGAGTGGAGGAGGTGCCAAAATCTCCATCACACATTCTCCACATGGCTCCCTGGTGGGCTGAGGCACCAGATGGGTAAGTCTGCTCCAGCTATGAGCGGTGTTAAGCAATAGAGTGACGTGACCAGCCAGGCCTTTGTTTCAGTGAGATCAGTGACAGTGCAATGAAGATGGATTTCCATTCAAAAGACCAGGTAGGAGTCCCCTGAGACAGTCCAGGTGAGAGATGATAAGCCCCAGGACCACGAGGTAGGAAGTAAAAAGGGGAGAAGTTTGTGACAGATTGGATGGTGGATAGGCCAGTCTCTGGCTTGAGTAACTGGGTGGCGACGATAGTGCCAACTTCCCACAGAAGGAACACTAAGGGAATATATCTACAAGAATTTCTACCGTCAAAGTGTTTTCTGCTAAGCTATATTTGCTTTAATTCAACAGACATTCTGAACATTAGGTTTAAGACATGGTCCTTCTGCAGACAGTCACGGTGCAGGATGAATGGCTTGTGGTGAACCAGAGGGCCATACCACTGGCCATGGGAGCCTCAGGAAGCCCCATTTGAGGTTTTCTGTTTGGGAGAGTGTCAAGAGTGCCAGAGAAAGTGACTACTGGGATGAGTCTTGGTGGAGGACTAGTAGACTTTACCTGTGCAAAGATGTATGTGTGTCTATGTGTGTGTGTGTATGTGTGTGTGTGTGTGTATGTGTATTGTCGGGAGTGGAGTAGTCTGGGCATTTAAAGAACAGGTAACTAAGCAGATAGAGACAAACAGGCAGTGTGGGTGTGCAGGGAACAACAGGCTTTGGGTACTGCTGAGGTGTAACAGATTCACAGAACTTTTTTGAGCTGTGACAATGCAACTTACACACCCTGGGAGGCTTTTTCAGGCTTCTCTTGGTTTCTAGTGGGATCCACACAAGTAGGGCTTGAGGCATTTTGTTGTAAGACACCTTGCCTCCTGCACCAGGCTGTGTTTGTGTTTCCTTCATCTGTCTTTTGAGCATCTAGAGAGGGAAGGAAAGGAAGAGGCTTCTAACAAGAATGTTCTTTCTGACCTTCAGTCTTCCACTGCATGGAGAGAGGCATTGGTTGCTTTAACAGAACTGCTCCAAGGTAAATACATTTCACCACTGCTTTTGTTGACTTGCTTGACTGTGGGCTGATGAATGGAGGAGGCTTAGATTTTAAACAGCTGATCCTGCTAGTGTCGCCAGCTCGGGTCACACCTACAAGTAAAAGGCCAGGAAACACAGCTTGCCCAGAGTTCCATTGGAACAAT
The DNA here is from genome assembly GCF_028878055.3 of Symphalangus syndactylus. NCBI lineage: Eukaryota > Metazoa > Chordata > Mammalia > Primates > Hylobatidae > Symphalangus > Symphalangus syndactylus. The sequence continues at coordinate 96,191,412 of NC_072431.2, read as the reverse complement.
TCTGTCATGTTCTAGCCACTTTGTGTCATAACCTAGCTTAGGCCTTAAAAACTTACATAAGCTACTTCTCTGCTTCTTCCAACTGGAACTTGGCTAACTAAGTAATTCCCCTGAGAAGTTTCTTCAGCTGTGAAATTTGGGGCTTAAGGAAATGTTTGTGGTGATGAAAAAGATTCACCTTGGCTCCAAGAGCATAAATACCATTTATTATATTGTCATTTTCACCACGTTCCTATATGTAAGTTAAAGAATCAGATCCTGAACAGCTCCTTCTGGCTCCAGTGGTTAGGGGGACACTGGGGAGGAGAAGGAGGCAGCAGACTGGCTGGGGTCCCTCCACGCCAGCAAGCTGCCTTGTGACAACATGAGCCTGCAATGTGTTCCGGTCTGACTCCTTGCAGGCACTTCTGTGAAGAAGGCGATTCAAAGGGTCCTCTCTACTCGGTATGAATTCCCATTTTGCTCCTGAAGACAGTCAGGCCAGGGGGAGTCTGTCTTCCTAAACTTATTTGCTCACTTCACTATTTCCAAGAACAAACTGGTAGTGAGAAGAAAATGAAAGCTGGAAGGAGAAGAGAAGATTCAGGTTTATGCACAGCATCTACCATTCCAGACATACCCCAGGAACCGCAGAGAGAATACAGGACAACTGGCTTGATTGCACTGAAAAGTATTCTCCATTCTGTTTTATGGGATGATGTTTGAGGAATATCTGCTTTCATAGTCAGAGCAATGCGGCCTAAGCAATGTCATTTCCATGATGATCCACACACTGTCCTGATCCTGTGATTTTCTGAGATGTATTTGAAAGAATTTTTCCGATGATCTGCGAACATGCAAAGACACCCCACTCCATCAGGTCCTGACAGGAGAATTTAGACCCCAAACCAGGGTTGACTTGCCTGTTGAGAGCACAGTAACTCAGAGCAGGATTGCCTCACTCTTCTTTGCTTTGTCATGGAGGTTCAGGCCATAGAATAGTTGGGTTTCTTTGGTTAAAGAAAATAAAGATGGCAGCTAGAAAGCCTCCCAGCGGAACCAGAACGTCCAGCCGAGCTGGGAGGTGTTTGCTGTGCCTGGACTGCTCCGGAGGGTCAGTGTGGATTCATCAGTTTCTCCCTCTTCTTTGGGGATGGTCAGCAAAGAAGAGAAGGCATTTTCCATACAGATGAAATTATTTCCAAATCTGTTATTTATTTCCTTTGGTTTTAAGTTGGGGGAAAAACTGTAGAAATGTCAAAGAACAATATGGTGCACATTTTAATTTTTTATCGTAAAAATCTTGGTAAAATAAAAATTGTTTTCAAAAATTTTGGAAATCTTGTTTTATTGGATTCAAATTCTACCTAATTGCACTTAATAATTGTAAATTATTTTTACAAGCTGCTTTTTTATAAGTAGGTTTCCAGTGCATATATTCTGAATGCAATTTTGCAAAGCAAAATTTGTTTTTCTTGAAATCGGTTCCATGAGTTATTGTTCATATCATTAGCCCAATTTGACTGTTTTGTGAGAGCGAGTGTATTGAAATGTTTGCCTAAATAATATATATGAATAATATCAACCCCACATCACTTAACATGTGTTATCTTTATAGCAGTAATGCTTGCAACTTCATTTGTTTCTGCTCCTCCGAGCCTAAGTACACAACTCTTTTTACTATGAAATAAGAGGCCCTGTAGCAGACAGGGAGAGACTGTCAGGCAAACAGCAAAGATACATCAGATACAACCACAGAGATATTTTTGCATCACAGTCTGAGAGGAGCTGCTTCACGCAAGAGTCATGCAGATGTGGCTTTATCTATGTCACCTCCGAACAACTGGAAGGAAATGAAATCCAGTTCCGAGACTCTCATCCTATGAACTGCCTGGTCTAACCCACATTGTTTTCAGGAATGTGCCTTTTGTGACACATGGCAACAGGTTGCCCTTGTTAAAAGCAGCCACTGAGCTTCATCAAAGCTCTGATCTGTCATCCAAATGTCTAGCCTGTTGTAATGGAGGCAGATTTCCAGATGGCCCAGCCTTCTAACTGCATGGGCTGGCTGGATGTTGGGGATGGTGACAGCTGGACTCTGACTGATGCCTGGACCTTGGGCAGTGAGCAGATGCTCCAGGCAGGCCTCCACAGCCCATGGGTGTGGGTGTGCACATGCCTGGGGAGGAGTCCCTGCTGAATGTTCAGTGATCCTGTAGGACTGGCCTCACTCTGCCTGCTCATGCTTCTTCTCTGGTAGATGGGGAAAAGGCTTCCCTCACCAACCATAGGGTCTTAGTATTTCCAGCTAGAGTCTGGCAGTTGGAATAGAGCATTCAGTGCCAAGGGCAATTCTTCCACTAGGAGAAACGGGGCCCAGTGTAGCTCCCTGAGCTTTCTCACCAGGAATAGGAAAAAATTGTCACATCAGCTATCAGCTATTGATTGTGTCACCCTCCCCTCTGTAACTGCCCTCTCCCTCCAACCTTCAGCTTTCTCTCTTTTGACTCTCTCCTCCTTGCCCCAAATGGAGTTGTCCCCTGTGTCTCTCTGCCATCTCCCATACCCCAGTTCCAAACTGGCCCATCCTCCTGGCAGCATTTTATGCTCCAGTTCTTTCCTGGCACTAAAAGAAATATAGCTGACCTGGCTGCTACTCCCTCAAGAGTCAATTTGCCAACAATATCAATGAATATTTTCATATTTTTGTCTTGGGTCTTCTGGCAGTAAACCAATGGTCTCATTTCAGTGTGGGCATTTTAGGCACCATATTAGATCAGAAGGGGTAATATTTAGAGAAAAGGTGGGCCTTTTGATGCCCGCAGCAATGTAGGCACAGTGTAGATACTGCCTGGTAGATGGCCACCGAGGGCTGGCTCTGTTTGCCACAGGCCATTTGAAAACTTTCTGGAAAACTTTTTTTTTTTTTTTTAAGACAGAGTGTTGCTCTGTTGCCCAGGCTGGAGTGCAGTGGCATGATCATAACCTCTGCCCCCCGGATTCAAGTGATTCTCCTGCCTCAGCCTCCCGAGTAGCTGGGCACCCACCACAATGCCTGGCTAATTTTTGTATTTTTAGTAGAGACAGTGTTTCACCACGTTGGCCAGGCTGGTCTTGAACTCCGGACCTCAGGTGATCCACCTGCCCCTGCCTCCCAAAGTGCTGGGATTACAGACGTGAGCTGCCATGCCTGGCATGGAAACCTCTTTTAATTGTAGAACATTCTTTCCATTTTTAGGTAGAATGTCTAGAATTTTTTATATCAAAAATTCACTGATGAAAGATATTGTTCAACTTACTTTCTCTTTTTTTCTGACTCATATCCCCCCGCCTCCTGAAGAGAAGCCTCAACTCTTTCCCTACAGCAAAATCAGTGAATTTTGTAAAGCTTTTCATTAGAATGGTCCTGGATGAAATTCCAGGGATATGGGCTCAAAGTACAACTCTGTGACATCAACTTTATTGTGTATCTTAACATAGTTTAAGCAAATGGTTTTCCAGTCCACAGATAATACAAAAAAAATTGTCATTCCTGGGCAAGATGGCTTATCTCTGATGCTGACTCCAATGGATTTTCAGGTGTTGTTTGTGTTCTGTGTCTGGGACTGTGAGGTCATCTCCAACTCTGTAGAAAGAGGGCTGTGAGCTACTGGCAAGGCCTGCATAAGAAATAACCTTTTCTATGTGCCCTCCTACATGTTGCTGGATGCACAATCTGACAGGATCTGACTTATTCTGCACCCCCCAAGATCACGCTGTTAGCATTCATAAAGACACTCTAAAAAAACAAAACAAAAGACACACATACAAAAGCAAGCAGAAATTCACTATCCCTTTAGGAGTCTTTTGGATAAAATCTTATGTTCCATTTGACCTTTTGTTTGAGATACAGAAATCCCCGACCGTGAAAATGCAGTGAACCAGCTCAAGCTGCCTGTGAAATTGCAGACTGGAAACTTCAGCTTACAACAAATTGGTCTAATTAAGCCTTATTAAAATTGGTGCCCCGAGGTGAATTTTTATCCCTTGCACAAAGGATGACATTGCAGATTTCCACATACAATGCAGGCGAGTCTGATGCTTTTATGGGCGAATTTTCCAAATGGGGATAACAAATGTGCCAGGGACAGCATCCCTGAAGCACATGAGGATATGTAACTGCTCAGTAATTGCAGTTTTCATTTGAGTAAATTAAATAGCAGTGAAAACAAAAGCCATGTCCTATCTCTGCAGTGTCTCAGAAATCCAGGCTCAGGCTAGAGGCAGAGGTTGAAGGCTGTCAGAGAGCTAAGAGGCCTCCTAGGGACATGGCACTTGGCCTCCTTGCCTCCCCCAATTGCCTCCCATTTCACTTTCCTTTTCTCCTCCCCTAAAACCTCAGGGGGGATCTTAACAAAGGGAAAAGACTCCCAACAGACAATGTTTCTCTGCAGGGGTGGCCATGCTGACTTTCGACAAGCCTTCATTCTAATGTGGCTGCTCATCTGCTCTGAGGACATAACGTCTACTGGAGCTAGAAACAAATGAGAATAGTGTGGAAAAGCTGGCATCACAAGACTGCTGTTTGCTCTTTCCACTGTTCATTGCATCCTCTTCAGCTCCTCTTCAGGGTCAAGAAGAAGTCACCTGCCAAGGGAACAGTAGGAGATGGAGATGCATTGTATTGGTGGAGCTGTGAAGGTGGGGGTGCCTGGTACACCCTGACACAATGACCTTGGAAGACAAGTAGCCTGGTCTCTTTTGTATATTGTGTTCTGAATTCCAGATTCAAGTACTTCCAACTGCTTCCTTGTCATCTCCACTTGGCGATGGAATGAGCAATCCAAACTTTCATATACTCGAAGATAAACTCTTGATAATGTTTGGGTTTTAAGTTTATTTTTGGGAGGGGACCCAGGGAACAATAGTGAGGGACAAGGAAGAGTAAAATGGAAAGAGGAAAATCCATTCCAAGGAAGTATGGTAGAGCTGGTTACTGCTGTGGATGCCTGGGGGCTTAGTTCCAATGGGTGGTCTTTTAAAAGATAGGTTGAGCCTCAGAATTATCCACATGCTGTAAACCTTCATTGGTCAAAAACTGCCCCTGAGGTGTTAACTTCCTTGGTCTTCCAGGCTTACACAGGGACCTGAATGGCTGAGTGAGCTTCTGGAAGAGTCCCATGGAAAGGCTAAGAAACTCTGGGGCAAAAGGCAAGAAATGCAAGGTGCAGCTGAGGCCATGGTGCTGCCAGGCTTCACCCACTGCAGCTTGTTGCCACAGCAACTGCTGGAACAAAAAGGTAGGTGGTGAGGCTGTGAGAGGGTGGTGCAATACCTGGGAGTCATCCTTGACTCTGCACTTTCTCTTTACCACTCATCAGTAACTTCTATTGACTCTGCTGATAGGTCTCCCACTTCATCCTTGTTTCCCTTCTCTTTCCCCCACTACACATCAATGCACATGCACATGAAGCAGCTAGACTAAACCTTTAAAAACTCATGTTTTTTTTGTCCTCTCAAACCCCAATGGCCACTCATCTCACTCAGAATAAAATCTAAAATCCTGTCCAGGATCTACAAAACTTGCATGTTTTGGACCTTTGCTCCCTTTTTGCTATGGTTCTAACATCCTTGCCCCCTCCAAGATTCATGTTGAAACTTAATCCCCAAGGCAACAGTATTAAGTGGTGTGGCCTTTAGGAGGTGATGCGGCCATAAGGGCTCCAACCTCGTGAATGTATTTGTGCCCCATGAAAGGGCGTTGAGGGGGTGAGTTTGCCCCTTCTGTCTCTTCTCCCATGTGAGGACATAGCGTTCATGCTTCAAGAGGATGCAGTGTTCAAGGTACCATCCTGCAATCAGAGACTGGGGTCCTCAGCAAACATCGAACTGCTGATGCCTTGATCTTGGACTTTCCAGCCTCCAGAGCTGTGAGAAGTAAATATTTGTTGTTTATAAATTACCCAGGCTCAGCTCTGTTACAGTAACACAAGCAGACTTTCTGATCTCATCTTATGCTTCTTTTCCTCTCTCTCTCTCTTCTCCAGCAACTCTGGCCTCTTTGCTGTCTTCAGATTGCCAGGCATATTTCAAGATCTTTGCATTTTCTATTCCCTCTTCCCAGAATGTGATTCCTTCAGATAGTCATATGGTTCAGCCCCTCACCTCATTCAAGTCTCTGTACAGATCTCACCTCATCACGAAGTTCTTTTCTGATCATCTTATCTAAAATGTACTATTTTCATCCATCAATCCATTTCCTTTCCCTTATTTTTCTTCCTATCTAAAATATTATAGATTTATTCATTTGCTTTTATCCTCTTTTCTCTCATCTGAATGTTAGTTTGTGACAGCGGGGGTTTTGTTTGCTGATATATCTCCAGTGCCTAGAATAGTGCTTGGCATACAGGGCAAGACTCTACTCAACAAGAATCTGCCAGAGGGCAGGGTCACACATCAATCTAATCAGATACTCTTTTGTGAATACACAGAGAAGATGTCAGTGGAAGAGCAGATGGTCCCAGAGCTTGGCGTGTATCCTGAAGGATGCTGTGCTCTTGATCTTGTCCTCCACTCTTCACATTTTGCAGTGCAGGGGCCAGGATGGCAGCATGGCTAAGAAGAAGATGGCAGTCATGGCCACCTCAAGTACAGGTATCCCCAGCTAAAGCCCCAACACCACCTAGGGGGACCTGAGAATATGTGCCTTTTCTCTTTACTCCAAGACTCTGACTAATAGAGCCATGGTGTCTATGAAAGCATTTTGGAGAACTCCAGTGACTAGGCTTCTCTTGGCACAAATATGCAATTTCTCCTGGGGAGACAGCACATGTGCTTTTCTGTAACTGGAGTACATTTCAATCTAATAGAGAACAGGAATATAATCCAGTACTAATTTTAGTTGCTGGATTCTTATACAGAGCCACACTTTCAGGAAGAGAAGGAGGAAAGGCAAGTAGGTGTATTGGCATTGGGTTGGGGAAGTAATTACAGAGGAATGTGAGGACCTGCCTAAGGACACTAACACTTTCTGAACCAAGGTAGTGGTCTTCTCCAGGGATGGGAAAATAAGGTCTATGGGCCAAATCTGGCTGACTGCCTTTTTTTTTTTTTAAGAAAAAATAGTAATATTTTACAGGAACACAGCCATGCTCAGTTCTTACAAATTGTCTAGGACTGCTTTTGTACTGCAAGGACAGAGTTGAGTAGTTTTTATGGACATAGTATGGCCTAACATGTTTACTATCTGGACCTTTACAGAAAGAGAGTTTACTGACCCCTGGCCTAGTGGAAAAAGCCATGTACTGGGAAACTGATTGATCTGGAGTTTGGTTCTGCTATGTAATCTGGTACTTATATGGGCAACTGGTCTACCCTCAGTGAGCCTCAGCTTTTTAACCTTTAAAATGGTACATAATTTGGGTTAATTTACATAAATCCATGCTTATTTAAAAGTTTCTAGCCCAAAGAAAAGACTCAATACAAACTGGCTAAACAACAATAACAGAAAAAATAAATGGACATGTCTTGGGAATTTACTGTGTACTCTGTCAATTGCACAAAGTTATTGTGACAATAAAATGAAATAACAACTGGGAAAATCCTGAAACCCTGAAATTCTCTCCCAGTGACCACTGAAGCTAAAGCCCAAACTAGACCTCTGTTGTGTGCACACAGGTGTACTTGGGCATCAGGGGAGAGGCCATGGTTCCACCGGTGGCCCTTCCCTGACTTGGGAAATTCAAGTACAGTCTAGAACTGCCCTTACCATACCTCCCATAATTAAAAGGAAGGCTACGGAGAGATTTGTTAAAGAATACAAAGTTACAGCTAGACAGAAGTTCTGGTGTTCCACACCACTGCAGGATGACTCTAGTTAATATTAACACATTATGTAGTTTCAAATAGCTAGAAGAAGGATATTGAATATTCCCAACACAAACCAATGACAAATGTTTGAGATGATAGCTAATTACCATAATATGATTACTATACATTACATGTATCAAAAACACCATTATGCACCCCATGAATGTGTACAATCATGTCAATTTTTAAAAAATCATAAAAAAGATAATGAAATCAGAAAAAAATAAAGTTAAAAAAAGAGGGAGTTTTTAGATGATTCCAAATCATAGAGGTAACAGGGAGGAAAATAAAAATAAGTGGGTTAGGGGCTACGGGGGGCATCTGAAGCCCATTTGTCTTCCTGGTGCGAGTGTCCTCAGGGACTGGTCTCTTAAGATGTGTTTGTTATTTTTCAGCTATGCCCATCCTTTTTCCATATCTAAGACTTGAAGGATTCTTCATTTTATTTTGTTTTTTGCTCTGCTTTTCCTGCTAAAACATCCCTGCCTACTCTTGGTGGTATCAGTGAGGTTCCTGCAGCCAGGGCCAAGAACATGGGATTTACAGTCAGAGAAAACTACCTTTATACTCCAGGATGTCTGTTAACATTGAGTGTGACCTTGAACAAGTTGCTTAATCTTTTTGAACCCCTGTTTCATTGACTATAAAATGAAGACAATTCATCCTCATTAAATCTTTGTGAGAATTTTAATGAGATTGGATATTTTCCCCCACCACTCCCTTCTCTGCCCTTTATACAAATAGATGGACCACTTACAGATTAGATGTTTTAAAGCCTGAGGCAGTCTCTCTTGTCATTTCCAAGAGATGAAACTTGGCAGGCTAAGTGCCTGATTTTTAAAACTACTTTGCTAATACACACACACACACACACACACACACTATGGGGGAGTTTGTCGCTCACTTCTTTTAAAACAAGCTCCCACAGGTCTAAGAATGCTTAAAACAGAATGTATTTAAATACAGACACAGATCACAGAAGGACAAAAGCCTCATGGACAGTCAGGTGAAAGACAATTTAATCAAAGAGTACACAGTCTGGAATCCCTAGATGTCCTGGGTTTTCTCTCCCTTCCATTTTTGGATGAAGACCTGTGCCAAGAGAATCACAGGGAAGCCAAAAGTCCCTACAGGAGTAAATTTAAAATTCCAGATATAGAAATGCATCAGTTTTTGTTTGCCAAATATCATTTTTACCTCAAAGACTGTGGCCATAGGGCTGTGATCTGAAACCTCTGATAGGGCATGGTCATTCTTTGGGTCATACTATGTACATCACCCATTTGGGGGTCCCTTGTCCCTTACCAGCAAGAAAATTGAGGGTTTGAGAGGTGGACTGCACTGCTCAAATATATGCAGCTATAATAATCCCATAATCCCCATGTGTTGTGGGAGCAACCCAGTGGGAGGTAAATGAATCATGGAGGTGTGTTTCTCGCGTGCTGTTCTTGTGATAGTGAATAAGTCTCAGCAGATCTGATGGTTTTATAAAGGGGAGTTGCCCTGCACACGCTCTCTTCCCTGCTGCCATGTAAAACGTGCCTTTGCTCCTCTTTTGCCTTCCACCATGATTGTGAGGCCTCCCCAGCCATGTGGAACTGTGAGTCCATTAAATCTTTTTTTCGGTATAAATTATCCAGTCTTGGGTATGTCTTTAGTAGCAGCATGAGAATGGACTAACACAACAGAGTAAAACAACTTCTTTATAGTCACATCAACTCCCTTCCCCCTACATCCTTAACCCCTGGAAACCACTGATGTATTTTTCATTTCTTTTGTTTTGTCATTTAAGAATATTATATAAATGACACAGACTATTCATATTAACATTTTAACAGTTCAAGCAAAGTATAGAAACCTGGTCCTCATTTAAGTCCCTTTGCTTTCCCCCATTTATAATTATCTTAAATACTTTTTTGGCACACTTGGAGAAACACATTAAACGACATTATAATTTTCATTTCAACTGTCAAGCACAATTTCCTTCTCCAAGTGAAGGAAATTCTATGATACTTAGTTACATTTAGTCTTTCCATTGGTTTTTCTTCCTTCTTGATGTTCTAAGATTCCTTTTTTTTTTCTGCCATTCTAAGACAAATTTTCTTAGTGTTGTTTTCATCTGAAAATGTCTTGATTTCTTCTTAATTCCTGAAGGATTTTTTCCACCTGGAAATAGAATTTAGGGTTGATAAATTTTTGTGTGCATTTTTGTTTGTTTGCTTCCTTTTTCATCATTTGAAAAATGTGCCACTCCCTCCAGGTCTCCATGGTTTCTGATGTGAAATATGTTGTCATCCAAATTGCTTTCCCATGTAGGGATTATGTCACTTCTTACTTTCTGCTCTGCAGAATGTTCCTTGGTCTTTTATTTTCAGAAGCTTGGCTAGAATATGTCTTTTTGTAGATTTACTTGGACTATGCCGCTTGAGATTCACCCAACTTCTTAAATCTGGGTTTATATAATTTGCCTTGGGAAATTTTAGTCATTATTTTTCTACACCTTTTTTGGCCCCACTCTTTCTCCTCTCCTTCTGGGACAATGATGCTGTGAGAGTTAAATACTTTGTTATAATTTCACAGGTCCCTGAAGCCATGTTCATGTTTTCCCCAGTCCATTTTTTTTCTGTTTTTCAGATTAGGTCATTTCCATTGTTCTATCTTAAAGGTTATTGATTTTTTTTTTTATGTTCTGTTCATCTGTTATTGATTCCATCTTTTAGTTTTTTAAAAAATTTTGTTGCTGTATTTTTCAGTTCTAAAATTTCCATGTAAGTTTTCTTTGTATCTTGTATTCCTTTGCTAAGGTTTTGTAGTTTTTCTTTTGTTTCAAACATATTCTTAATCGCTCATTGAAGCATTTTTATGATGCATGTTTAAAAATATTCGTCAAATAATTCCACCATCAGTGCCATCTCAGTTGGTATCTGTTGATTGTCTTTTCTCATTTACTCAAGATTTTCCTGGTTCTTGATATGATGAGTGACTGAATAATTTTCAGCTATATCCTGGAAATTTTGGGCATTATTTTATGAGACTCTTATTTAAACTTCCTGTTTTAGCTGGTCTATGAATTTGCTAGTGCTGCCATCACAAAACAACACAGCCTGGGTGGTATGGTATTTTATTTTATTTTCTCATAGTTCTGGAGGCTAGAAGTCCAAGATCATGGTGCTGGCCGGGGTGGTTTTCATTGAGGTCTCTCCTTGGCTTGCAGGTGACTGCTTTCTTGCTGCCTTTTCACATGGTAGTCTCTCTGTATATGTGCACCCCTGGTGTCTATGTGTGTCCATAATATCTTTTTCTTATGAAGACACGAGTCAGATTGGATAGAGGCACATCCAAATAGCCTCATTGTCACCTAATTACCTCTTAAAAAGCTCTATTGCCAAATATAGTCACATTTTGAGTTTCTGGGGATTAGGGCTTTAACGATATGAATTAAGAGAGCCACAGTTCAGTTCATAAAGAGCTGTCTTCTTATAACACTGAACTGGTAAAGGAAGTAGAAATGCCTCCTTGTTACTGGAGGTGGAGAAGTGCATGTTTCCCACCCAGCCTCCACTGACACCCTTATGGGGGCATCTTATTTCTACTGCTGGGCAGGAGTAGAAGTTAAGCCTCCCCTCTAGGCTTCTGCTGACACCACACTGATGAGAGGGGACACCTGGTTACTGTTTCTCACATGGCCTCCACTGACTCTTATCAGGGAGGTGCTCCCTATTACCACTGATGGGGAGGAGAGTCCTAGTTCCCTACCCAACCTTCTCTGATGCCACCCTAGCAGGAAACTTCGAGCACATGTTACAGCACATGGTGAGTACAGAAGTCTAGGCTCCTGGTTGGTCTTTGCAGATGGGATGGAGGTGGGCCCCATCTTGTTTTCATGGTTCGTTCTAGAATAGGGCAGTTATTGTCTAAACATTTTTTGTCTTGGTGTTTCTTTCTTGGTCTAGGCTAGAGAAATAATGCATTTCTTGGGGCCTTTTTGTCTATACTCTGTGGTGTTTTTGTGTTGCTAATTTCTCTCATTTCTCCAGCTCCCAGCCTAGGATATAGTAGGCAAAAAAGAAAAGAAAAAAAAAAAAGCCAGGGAACTAACCATTGTGTCGTTCCTTGGATCCCAAGGACCCTAGCCAGTTTCTGCCTTCTTATGGTCACATTTTAGAGTTTTCTTTTGTTTTACATATGATACCCAGCCCTTCTAGTACTTTCACAGTTCTGTTTTTTAATGTTTAATCCATTTGGAGGCTATTGTAGTTCATGGTGCTGCTGAACCACTATTTTGACAAATGTCAAATCAACTTATCAAGGACCATAAAAAACCCTTTTGCATGTTGGTTTCAATTGCACAGTATTTTGTAGATCTGTTTAAAGAGTAATCCTATTTTCATTTTAAAGAGTAACCCTGTTTTTATACACGAGAATACTGAGTCTAAGCACTGAATATCAGTGCTGTACATGCAGTATCTCATTTAGTCTTCTCAATAACCCTGTGCAATAACATTTTCATTTTACTAACAAGAACATTTATTACCTTGCCTATGGCCACATATTAATTAGCAACTGAGTTGGGGTCATAATTTAAGTGTTCTAACTTCTACTCAATTTTTCTTTCCTTACGTGTACAGAAGCCAAAACACTTTTTATCCTAGGATTAAAGATTGTTTAGAATCTGCTAAAATTAGATAAACAAAGCACTGTTACTGTACATCTATCATCAGAAACATGGCAATGCTTTAGAGAGATATGTTTTCAACATCCTTCTTTGTAATATATTTGTTACAATGAGATATTTTTAATAACTTGCTAGCTCCCGTCCCACGGGAGGAAAAAAACAGCAAGCATGAACAACTCACATCATGGAAATAAAAACAAAGAGGCATTTTAAATAATAGCCTGGATATCATTAAAATGTTTTTCCTTTATTACATAGCATTATAATTGCCTTAAATGGTTATGGTTCAAAGGAGAAGAAAAATATGCTGCTTTCTTGCTATATGAAGTCCCTCACTCAACTTCCCTTCAAGAATCACCTTTCTAAAGTTAAGTGAATGGAACCTAAAGGAGAGATTAAATGCAGAAAAGAATCAAAGTACTTCTGAAATAGTGCAAACCATCATTTCCGTGCATGCTGGAGCAGGAGTAATTTGGAAATGGGGGAACATGGGCTGAATGTCCCACAACCCATGACAGTAGTTGAAATAATTTTCAAAGAAAATTTAACAGTGACACAACAATGTAGCTAGAGTTTGAAGAGAACAGAAAGGCAGAAGAAGGGATCTTATGAGCTGTAAGACGCGGCATTCAGTTTGAAGAGCAGGCAAAGACTCAGGCTCTTGGCCTGGAAATCACACATGACTAGACCAAAAAGGAATCTTCCATTTAGGTGGCTGTCACAGGTCTCAGAGCTACTCAGATGGTGCTCAGCATCCTTGGACTCTCCCAGTGCAGCCTGACAGGAATCTCAGGCAGGCCTAGGGCCTCTCATGTAGAGGCAACAATTATGTTCTGGGAGTGTATTCGTTATCCACTGCTGTGTGACAAACAATGTACTCCAAAATTTAATGGCGTGAAACAGCAACTCTTATTATCTCACAGAAACCACAATCAAGGTATCATCCTGGGAGTGCAGCAGATTTCAAGCCTCAGTGGGGAAAGATCTGTCCCCTAGTACATTCACACGGTTTGACTGCATTCAGTTCCTCATGGGCTGTTGCATGGAGAACCTCAGTTACACAGTTGCTTTCTGTTCCTCACTATGTTGGTCTCTCCATAGGACAGCTTACAGCAGTGGCAGCTTGCTTCATCAGATCCAGCAAGAGAAGGCAAGCACAAAAGTAGGCAACAGTCTTTTGTAACCTAATTTTGACAGTGGAATTCCATCACTTTTGCTGTATTCTGTATGGTAGAGGCAAGTCACTAAGGTCTAGTCTACACTCCAGGGGAAGCTTGCAAGGGGCAGGGATCTTTGGAAACTGTGTCTGAAACTGCCTCCACAGGGAGTGGAATATTAGTTAACAGTACTTGACTAAAATAATTAGACTCCTCAAGACATTGCCTATAAAGGACATAGGGATCTTCAGGTACAGGAAACGTCTAAAATGGAATTGCTAAGCTGGCAGCAATTCCAGAGCAGAGGCTCTGCTCTCTCTTATGGGCTGCATGATCTCTTAGGGCATCTCTGCATCTCTGGTCTCTTCTGCTATTCTCAGCCAATTGGCTATTTTTGTTTATGGATAGTCTTGTGCATGGTCCATTGAGGCCTCTGTGCTGGGCTGCCACTTGCTCTATTTGCCTTCCAGATTCATTTCCATCCTTCTCCATCCTAATCTTGCCCCAGAAGTTTGTACCACTGGGCTCCTTTTCCTTCTGGCTTCGGATTGGCTTTGTCTGTTCTGGCTAAAGATGGAGGAAATAAAAAGAGCAAGGTCTTATTTCTCAACTCCCTTCTTGTCCCTCACCTGCAGATGACAGCTCCTGCCACATGGCTCTCTCTTTGCTGTTCTACCTGCGTTCTAGTGACTGCTTCTCTCTTGCTGTTTCAGGCTTTTTGGTGGTGAGAGTGTCTACCATGACTAGACCTGGGGTATCACATGATTCCTTGTAGTTTTCCCACCCCCACTCACACCTTTACAAATAGCCTATTTTTAAAACTGTCCTCTAATACATTTGAGCATGCCATCTGTTCTCCTGCAGGGATCCTGATTGAGGTAGCCTTCTTTGACCCTGAAGTCTACCTCTTGACATTAGGGGGTCAGTTTATTTTACCTATCTCAGTTGCTTGATTTCACTTTTAGATTTCCAAGAGAAGAATCTAATTATTCAAGAAAAATTTTTGATTGCTTATGCCGCTTCTGGGTCAAGGTCCATTCCTATTCTAATTAACTGCGGTTATTGTCTGAGGATGAGATGGGGGTCCCAGGTGTCTTGGGAAGTGTAGGTTGCCTCAGAAATGCATATGTGCTAGAAAACACATTACTCTCATCTCTAGAGTATGATGAGGGGGCTGTAAAATTCCCATCTATATAAAACCTTGCTTTCGACTGGGTGTGGTGGCTCACACCTGTAATCCCAGCACTTTGGGAGGCCGAGGTGGGAGGATCATGAAGTCAAGAGATGGAAACCATCCTGGCCAACATGGTGAAACCCTGCCTCTACTAAAAATACAAAAATTAGCTGGGTGTGGAGGCACGTGCCTGTAGTCCCAGCTACCTGGGAGGCTGAGGCAGGAGAATCACTTGAACTCGGGAGGCAGAGGTTGCAGTGAGCTGAGATCGTGCCACAGTACTCCAGCCTGGCGACAGAGTGAGACTCCGTTTAAAAAAAAAAAAAAAAAAGCTTGCTTTCAGTGGCATCCCTGATTTGAGCCCAGGAACCCAGTCTATCCCTTCTGCCTGGAGATAAATGCACAGTGTAGTCCTTGTACAGTCTCTGCTCCTCTGATCCTGCTCAGGAATCAAGGACAGTAGCTGTGCAGGTGTGCTATCTTTGTCTTCAGTGAGGAAAGGGAGAATGTGACTGGGGATACACCTTACCTGGAATTACGCAATTATCAAATGGAAGAATTAGGATTCAAGGCCAGGTGAACCTGCTGTTAGTATTTAACTTATCAGAATATTTCTCATAGTTTTTTTTACACTGATGGTCTACTTCTGGAAAAAAATTATCAGTGCTTATTCCCTCCAGGGTGTTTTTAGGTTAGCATGGAATAACACTTAATTGTGAATAGGTGATGCTACACTGTTCTAAATTTAACAGAAAAGGCGGTTTCCTGGGACTTTTGACATCTCACCAGGTGGCAAGTAGACTGCCTATTTTGGGGTGTGCTCTTGTCAGATAAGTAAAGAGAGGGCCATCTCTGCTATGATTTGAATATTTGTGGCCCTCCAAAACTTCATGTGTTGAAACTTAACCACCAATGTGGTGATATTATGAGGTGACACTTTTGAGAGGTGATTAGGATGAGGGCTGAGCCCTCATGAATGGGATTAGTGCCCTTATAAATGAAGCCCCAACGAGCTGCGTTATTCCTTCCACCATGTGAGAATATGGTAAGAAGATTTCTTCTGTGAACCAGGAAGGGAGCTCTCACCAGAAACAGAATGTGCTGCTGCCTCAATCTTGGAATTCCTAGCCTTCAAAACTGTGAGAAATAAATTTCTGTTATTTATAACATCTATTTTATAGTATTTTGTTATAGCAGCCTGAACAGACTAAGACAATTGGTACCAAGAAGAGGAAGAAATACCACTTCTACGAAATACCACTTCTACAAATTACCTAAGGGGAAATTTTAGGTATTTGTTACAGTGCTGCTAAAATGTGGAAGCAGCTTGGAACTGATAATAGGCAGAGGCAGGAAGAGTTTCTAAGTGAATACTAGAGAAGCCTATGTTGGTGTGAAGGAACCTTAAAGGGTGATTCGATTGAGGACTCAGAAGAAGAGTACTGTAGTGTGAGCCTAACTGTTCCTAGCAAATGCCTAAGTGGTTGTGAACAGCATGTTCATAGAAATATGGACAGTGAAGGCCATTCTGCTGATGTCTCAAGTGGAATGGAGGAACATGTCATTGAAAACTTGAGGAAAGGGGATCCTTGTTATAAAGTGGCAACAGGTTTGGCTGAGTGGTGTTTGTCCTAGAATTCTGTGTAAAGTAGAATGTGTGAGCAATTGGATATCTAGCTGGAGCTATTTCTAAGCAGAGTGTTGAAGCTTAGTTTCTTTTGACTCCTTACAGTATTCAAGAAGAGAGAATTGATTTAATGATAGAATTATTAATCAAAAGGGAAGCAGAATATAAATATTTGGGAAATTCTTATTCATATTGAAAGGAATGAGAAAGCATGTCTGGGAGAGAAAACTGAGGGTGTGAAAAAGTGACCACTTGATAAGATTAGTATGGATGAGCCATCTGAGCAGAGCCAGGACTTATTGTACAAGATAATAAAAGATTAACCCGGAAGGCATTTCAGACATCATGTTGCTGCTCCTCCCATCATAGGCCCAGAGTTCCAGGGCCTGGGAGAAAAAACAATTTCAAAGGAGGTGGCATGGGCACTTAGTGCTTGCTACCAGGCACTGCCTCAAGGCTCTGTTCTCCATGTGTCATTGCCAAGCTTCTTGGTTGCCCCTGGTGCAGCTCCAGCAGGCTCTGATATGGTGTGCACTGCACCCAGCAAAGATGTGCAGGCATGATTGCCTTCACCCAGATTTCAAAGGATGCCCTGCTGAGCTGTGGAGCCCAAGCAGAGATTTGCTGTGAGGGCAAGATCATTGTAGAGAGACTCCACCAGGGCAATTCCTGGTGCAGCCACAGGGGTAGAGCCACCCACTGTGACCTCAGACCCTTAGAGCCACTTGTGCATGATTCCCACTGGGGATGGGAGGACCACAGGCACAGAACCCCGAGGAGGTGGGGCTGCTGCAGAGAGCCACCATGGGGGTGTGGCCGCTCAAAGCCATGTGTCAGGACCGCTGCCACAGAGAGTTGGAAGGTGGGACCTCCACCTCAGTGGACCTAGAAGGCAGTAAAGCATCCAGTCAATGAAGGCTATTCTTGAGCTTTAAGGTTTTAGACTTGCTCAGAACCTGTTACTGTCTTTCTTTTCTGTGTATTTCTTTTGAAATGTGAATGTCTATCCTATGCTTACAGCCTCACTATATTTTAGAAGCACATAACATTTGATTTCACAGGTTTGCAGCTGGGGAGAGAAATTTGCCTCAGGATGAATCATACCCTGAGTCTCACCCTTATCTAATATAGATGAAATTTAGCTAAGACTCTGGATTTTAGACTTTTGAGTTGCTGCTGGAACAAGCTAAGATGTTAGTGACTTGGATAGAATGCATGTATTTCACATGTGAGAAGGAAATGGATTTTCGGGGACCAGGGGCAAAATGCAGTGGTCTGAATATTTGTGTCCCACACCCCTTCCCACCCCCCACCCTAATTCATATGTTGAAATCTAAGCATCAATGTGATGATATTAGGAGGTAGGGCTTTTGGGAGGTGATTAGTTCATGAGGGTGGAGCCCTCATGAATAGAATTAGTGCCCTTATAAAAGGGGCTCCAGAGAAAAAGCTGGCTTGTCCCTTCTACCACATGAGGACACATGGCGAGAAGTTGCCATTCTGTGAACCAGGACCTGAATACTTACCAGACACCAAATCTGCCTATGCCTTAATCTCAGAATTCCAAGCCTCTAGACTTGTGGGAAATACATTTCTGTTTCTCTATGCCACCAAGTTTATGGCATTTTGCTATAGCAGCCCAAATGAACTGAGTCATTCTTTTACCTGTGAATTAGTGGAGAAGGTTTGGCACCAAATGTTCTGAGTCCTGAGGATGGGATGAAAGATAAACTTCAAGCATCTTTTATCTGGAAAGCCCTCCCTCATTCTCTGAGTTGGATGCTATTCTCTTCCACTCCCCAACAGCATCAACTAATATCTCCAATATAGCCTGTGTCATTCTCCAGTCTAATTAATAACCTTGTATTATATCAGAAGCTCCATGAGGCCTGGTGTTATGTTTTGCTCATTTCTGTAACACCAAGACACCAAGTGGAGTCTAGCAGATATGTTTAATGAATGAGAGAGTTCATCTATTCAGGAATTGAGCCCCCAGGGGCTCTCTGCAATCTTATACCTCAAGGCTGCTCAAATAGATTTGTCTTGAACATCCCAGGCAAGAAAGCTTCCAATTGTGACATCACAGTGGTTAAGTCACTTGAAAATTTGACCAAATAAAATTAACTTTTCAAATTTTTTAATAAAAGAAGAAAGAATATATGATTTTCCTAAGGTACTAAAGATAGAAGTTGTATAGGTTTCATTAAGTAACATGGCAAACACTATATAGTGCTTGGAAAATTTCAAAGATGGGCAAGTTATATGGTTTGGCTCTGTGTACCCATCCAAATTTCATCTCAAATTGTAATCTCCAGGTGTTGAGGGAGGGCCCTGAGGCGAGGTGACTAAATCATGAGGGCGGTTTCCCCCATGCTGTTCTCATGAGAGTGAATGAGTTTTCATGAGATCTGATGGTTTCAAGGTATATGGTGGTTCCCCTTTCTCTCTGTCTCTCTGGCCTGCCACCATGTGAGGAAGGTCCTTGCTTTCCCTTGGCCCTCCGCCGTGATTGTAAGTTTCCTGAGGCCTCCCCAGCCATATGGAACTGTGAGTCAATTAAGCCTCTTTCCTTTATAAATTACCCAGTCTTAAGTAGTTCTTTATAGCAGTGTGAAAACAGACCAATACAGCAAGCCACATTTTGTAAGCCTCACACTGTCATCATTACAAAAAGAGAATTGTGAAAAGACTAAGTAGAAAGACAGAGTGTAAGAATGTAAAAGAGCATGTAGTATGGAGTTACAGACCTCAATTAGACTTTAACAGCTATGTGTGTTTGGGCAAGTAGCTTAACTTTGAGCCTGTTTTTCTAATGTAATGGGAATAATGTTATTGAATCTCACTGGAATTATTGATTTAAATTGTATGTGAAACACTTAGCATAGTGGCCAGCACATGGTATTCCTCAACAATTGGCAAATATTAATGTTTTATAATTATAAACCATAAACCATCTACTTAAGCCAGATAGTCTAAATATATAAATGTTAAAATGACAGCAAAAGATCCTGCCCAGTGTCCACCAATGACAAGTGAGTTTCCTCCTCCAAGGAAAGCTGCTGGAAACATCATAACCCTCCATCCCCTAGGCAAGAAGGTAATTGTTGGAGGTTTCTCCTGTAAGAGATGTTCCTCCTGCCACCACTAGAGCAGGCTTCATCTTCTTTCTCTGGGTGTCTCATAGGAATTTCTCTCAGTTACTGCAGAACTCTGTTATGCCACTTCAACAAAAGGCTTTCCCAATAAACATACGTTTCCCTTTGATGTGACTCATGACTTCTCTGTGCCTACAAGATGTTGCAGCTTCAAAGGGCATCTCTGTGTCTGCTGCTTGAGTGTTTATCGTCTCAAGGGGCCCTCGGATGATTTATAAACTAGGTTATATTTAAGAGAAAAAAAGATATTTGTAAAATCCACATTTGGAATGCTACAGGACTTCTGTAGGATATTTTAAGTTTTAGGAGAAATCAGAAACCAGATAACTCCAGAAAAGAACTGAATATGCCTGTCAATCTCACCTGTCTCTCATAACGTCACAGTAAGAAGCCAGTCCAGAGATAATTCTGTTAGGTTGGTGCAAAAGTAACTGCGATTTGGGGCCAGGAATCTTAAATCATTGTAACTAGGCTCAAACACATCCTTATTAATCAAAATAGGAATTATTACAATCAACACGTTTTTGCCAACAAGAAATAAGTTTGTTTATTCCTGTGGCATAAAAATCCATGCTTTGGGATTTGACAAATTCTTGGAAAGAATTTTCTGCATCCTGCTGGTTGTAGAAGTGTTTTCCCTGCAAGAGTTGTCGAGATGCTGGAAGAAGTGGTAGTCAGTTGGTGAGAGGTCAGGTGAATATGGTGGGTGAGGCAAAACTTCATAGCCCAATTTGTTTCACTTTTGAAGCATTGGTTGTGCCATGTGTGGTCGCGTGTTGTGCAGAATAGGGCCCTTTCTGTTGATCAATGCCAGCTGCAGGTGTTACAGTTTTTGGTGCATCTCATTGATGTGCTGAGCATACTTCTCAGATGGAATGGTTTCACTGGGAATCAGAAAGCTGTAGTGGATCAGACCTGCAGCAGACCACCAAACAGTGACCATAACCATTTTTGGTGCAAGTTTGGCTTTGGAAAGTGCTTTGGAGCTTCTCAGTCCAACCACTAAGCTGATCATTGCCGGTTGTCATATAAAATCCATTTTTCATTGCATGTCAAAATCCGATCAAGAAATGGTTTCTTGTTGTTGTGTAGAATAAGAGAAGATGACACTTTAAAATGACAATTTTTAAAATTTTTGCTCAGCTCCTGAGGCACCGACCTATTGAGCTTTTTCACCTTTCCAATTTGCTTCAAATGCTGAAAGACTATAGAACAGTTGACATTGAGTTCTTCTGCCACTTCTCTTGTAGTTGTAAGAGGATCAACTTCGATGATTGCTCTCAGTTGGTCATTGTCAACTTCTGATGGCCGACCACTATGCTCCTCATCTTCAAGGCTCTTTTCTCCTTTGCAAAACTTCTTGAACCACTACTGCATTGTACATTCATTAGCAGTTTCTGGGCCAAATGTGTTGCTGATGTTGCGAGTTGTCTCTACTGCTTTGCGACCCATTTTGAACTTGAATAAGAAAATTGCCTGAATTTGCTTTTTGTCTAACATCATTTCCATAGTCTAAAGTAAACATAAAATAAACAGCAAGTAATGTCATTAGTCAAAAAAAAGTGAGAAATGCTCATTAAAATGATGTATAGAAGAACTATACATTAACCACATGTATTTAAGAATGTACTCCAATATCAAACGGCAGATTCTAACAATGCAAAAACCACAATTACTTTTGCACTCACCTAATATGTTCCTTTATCTGGATTTGCATGTATTTTCTGGGATAAAGAGTAACAGACAGACTAGTATATTAGTGACACAATTTCCTAGCTACATAATCTTGGACAAATTACTTGACCTCTCTGAATCTTACTTTTCTCATCTGTAAAATGGGTATTTGGAAACATGCTATGATATTTGAGGTTTTCTTCAGAAAGGGAAGATGCACTCTTCAAAGCCAGTCCTCCTCTTTTCCTTTGCAGTGCTGGACTATTCTTGTATTATCAAATATTTCAACTTACAGAGATGGCTGGGGCTGGGCAGAGAGCTGTGGATGTATAAAGAAGAAGTAGGCTTTGCTATAGTGAGCCAGGTCATTGCCTAAGACTTTGATGTTAACTTTTAAAAACTTTTAAGAAAAACTATAATTTCAAAATTTTCTAAAGTTATTTGGGGGTAAAAAATGTTTACACTCTTCAAAAACAAGCTTAGATTTCTTCAGGCATGTGGGCTTCATTCCCATATTATTATTTAGATAATAACTAGATAAACATCCCTGGTATGTTAAATAATTTGAAAAATCTCAGGTGACGTGGATACACCAAAAAGAAAAATTAAGTAATATTAAAAAATAAATGACTGGAATTTTGCCCCATGAAGGATAGAATGTTGGGAACAGACCAATGCTTCTTCTAAAACGAGTAATAAATCAAGATGAAATGTAAGAATAATTGGCTTAAAGGCAATGGAGATGTGCTGAAGTCATGAGGACCTGAAGGTCTGAGGCTTTGGAGAGGGAAGAACCACAGGGAGGTGAGCTGAAAATACGCTGCTGCTTTTTTCCTGTGGCCATTTGACTGATTATGGGCAAGAACAAGAGGCTGAGAATCTACCCTTGCTCAAGTAAAGAGACATCTTTAGGTGACAGAAAAACGAACAGGGCTTCGTGTGGTCTTAAAGGTTTGGAACGAACAATTGGAGAGCTGGGAACCTCAAGCATCATCCAGCTTCCCTCTCAAGAAGTCTGCTAAATTCTGAAGCTCTGTGAGGCAGCAGGCTAAAAATCTAAGAAGAAAACATTTGAACAGAATTTTCTGCAGTCTTGCGCTGAGAAAACAAAGAGTAGAGTTTAAGGCCTACTAGTGGAACACACCAGACCCTCAGTTAATAGCCTCGAAGAGCTATATGGTAGAAACAATGGCGAATCAAAAGTAGACTGAGCTTTACAAAACTTGCAAAAATAGCTGATATTCATCTCAGTGCCTGATTGGATTACAGGGATCAGCCTCTTCCTTTCTCTTCCTAGAAAAGGGAATAATAAACATTTTTTGGAGCTCTATGTTTAAAAGATAGAAGAAAAGTTTGATCATTTTAGCAAAGAACTGAAAATTATAAAAAAATTGGAAATAAAAATATTAAAAATTAAAATATTCTGGAACTTAAGGAATTCAGTATCTGAAATTACAAATAGACAGAAGCAGATAGGCGTGACAGGAAATAGGATTAGTGAACTAGAGTAGGTCATTAGAAAATATTCAAATTAAAGCACCAAAAGAAAATACAGTCCTGTGTCAATTAATGATGGGGAAATGTTGTAAGAATGTTCTGAGAACGATGGAGATCCATTCTAAGAAATGCACCATTAGGTGATTTTGTCATTTCACGAACATCATAAAATGTAAGTACTCAACCCTAGATGGCAGAGCCTACTACATACTTAGACTATGCGGAATAGCCTATTGCTCATAGTTACTGTACTGAATACTGTAGACAACTGTAGCACAATGGTATTTGTATATCTTTACATATCTAAGCATAGAAAAGTTCCAGTAAAAATGTGGTATAAAATATTTCTTAAAAGGGTACACCTGTTTAGGGCACTTGCAATGAATGGTGCTTAAAGGACTGGAAGTTGCTCTGGGTGAGTCAGTGAGTGGTGAGTTACTGTGAAGGCCTAGGACATTACTGTACACTACTGCAGAGTATAACACTGTACATGTAGGCTACATTAAATTTCTTTTAAAAATTTCTCTTTTTTTCAATATTAAGCTAACTTTACCATAAATTTTTTGTTCCATTAACTTTTACATTTTTTAAAACTGTTTGACTCTTTTGTAATAATGGTTAGCTTAAAACATAAACACATTGTACAGCTGTACAAAAATATTTTCTTTATTTCTATCATTACTCTATAAGCATTTTTCTATTTTTAAAATTATTTGTTTGTTATTTTTAACTTTCAGAAATTTTTTGTTAAAAATGAAGACAGAAACACACACATTGGCCTAGGCCTACATAGAGTGAGGACCCTCAATATCACTGTCTTCCACCTCCACATATTGTCCCACTAGAAAACCTTCAGGGGCAATTACACGCATGAAGCCGTCATCTCCTGTGAGAATGACGCCTTTTTCTGGACACTTCCTGAAGGACGTTCCCTAGGCTTTTCTTGAGGAGGTGTCCATGGTGGTGTGCCTGGTTTCTTTTTTCCATCATAGATTTTCCATCATAGATTTTTTTTTCCATCATAGATTTCTGTGACTAATTCAGAGAGAGGGAGACCGGAGTTGAGACACTGACTAGGTGTGAGGGGGTTTGCTAGGGCTCTAATTCACTGCAGGCAGGCTTGAGTGAGCAAAAGGCCTCTGGGAAATTCTCTGAAATATTTATGGCTTGATTACATATATATTATGGGATGGCATGGTTACTGAACTTCCCTCGATGGTTGGGGTTTAAGCCTTTTTATTTGGGGATTAACACCCCTTGGAGAGCAGGGGAATTTGGAGGCCTGCTGGCTGTGCATGTAACGTGTCCCTGCACATCTGCGCCCTCAGTAAGTTCTCATACTGCCATTAGAGCATCCGTGAAAAGAATCCAGTGTTTGTGAGTCAATGTCTCTTCCATCCCTCCTCCAATCTGAGCAGATTGAATGATGTCAAGTTAGGAAGGGTTATCTGAGACCAAATGTGGAGGCTTAATTATCACAGACAAAAACCACTAATGAGGAAACAACATTATCTTTCACAGATGAAGCTGTTTTGATGGAAACTAATTTATGGCAAGGGTTCTAATCTCCAGGCTTCATCACGAAGAGGCTCTGTCCTCACCGCTTTCTCCTTCCCCCTCCCCTATCACTTCTCTGCTCTCATTAACTCAGTCTCACAGGAAATCAAAGAGAGAAGACAGTGCTTTCCACACCTTTTACAGGAAAGGAAAGGGAAGCAATGAGGTTGCCAGAATTGCTTCCAGGCAAGATTGCCAAAAACAATGTCTTCTTTGGGAGCCCCTCACTTTTCTTTTTGGCTCCTGTTCCCTCCTACCTATACCTCTCTCTCTCTTCCTCTGCATCTCCCCGACCCTTTCCTTCTCTGTCTCTCTCTCTCAATCTCCCTCTTTCTCTCCCCTCATTGTTGTCTGCTACTTCTTCTGCCTTGACCTAATCCTCTTCCATGTTCCTTATTTATAAATAAGGGTCTTTGGGGAGGGTCTGACCTGGGCTGGGATGCTGGCAATGTAGGTTCAGAGCAGAGGTTTTCCTGCCCACACCTTGGGAAAGGATGAGTAGCCTTCAGAGGGTGGGCAGGGGGAGAGATTATAAGGTTTAGAAATCAAGGCTGCTTGTCAGCAAGACATCCAGGGGGACTTCCAGGTGCCACAGGAGGAGTTAGTAAACACCAGGAAGTGACCACGGCAGCTGGAAATATCCCTCCCACCTCTGTTTTTATGTTGCTTCTTTCTCTGCTGTTTCCCTGCAGTGATTCACAGTAAACCCACTAAACCCTGCAGCACAGGTGGGACTGGCCAAGGCCACCCCGTTGCATGCATGTCCAGCTCTGGAGAGAACCTTCAGGGATCAACTGACCGGTGGCCCCTGTAAGGCAGGAAGAAGGAGGCTGGGGATGTCCGGTCTCAGGGGGGCTGTGGCACAAAAGGAAGGAGAGAACTTAGTCAGTCTAGGGCCAGGCATTGTGTCTTTTCTGCCTGACCGATGCCTCCAGAACACAGGTCAGGTCTTTCCCTTTCTGTATCCTCATTGCCTTCACATATTTTGACATACACAGCAGGGACTCAACACAGAGTCCAGTGAAAGAATAAAGAAATGAATGAAGGAAGGATGCATCTCTTCCTTAAAATGATGTATGCCAATGTTTTACCTAATCCATGTGGCTCTTTAGCAGTTTGGGCCTCAGGGTGTCGGCACGGGGGCTCCCTATCCCCACCCTTTATGCTCACTGTGTTGGGAACTGTCAGAACCAGGGCAACCACTGCTGTGTGTGTGTTCCCAGAAGCAGTGGGCCAGGCTGAGGGCAGGAGTCCAGCAGGACCAGGAGCAGAAGCCAACAGTCTGAGCCATCTGAGCACAGAAAGTGGAGAGCATGCTGGTGAGGGCTGGTGTTCTCAGCCGAGGCTAGCTTGGACTTGCCGAGTACCTGGGGCAATGTCACTGATTCTGCCATCCTCAGGCTGCCTGACCTTGGGCTGGTCACTCATTCCTTGCCAGATGAAGCCATCCAGTTGTAGCAGCAGTGACAACACAAAGCTCACGGAGGGGCTGAGGCTGGGAGGGCAAATATGTTTTATGTCATGAGCTAACACCTTCCAATTGGTCGTGGCCAGCTGGAAAGTTGGGTTGATTCTGCAGGTCAGTTCTTGACAGGAAAGGGACCTCTAATCCCCTAGTAGGGTCTGCTGTTGGAAACGAGAGGTGGGGTCCTGAGACTGTGAAACAAGGGGCTGACTGTGGATTCCAGCTGCCGGCTCCACCTATAGTGACATCGGCAAATATTTCAAACAACACATAATTCCGTCCTTGATGAAATGACACATTGTGAATGGTGAATCCATCAATTCCACTTTCCCTTAGTGGTGGGTAGAGAGGCAAGGAGCTCTGACAATAATCAGCCTTCCATGTGGAGCTAAGATCATCTTCATCTGCAGAAAAAAAGCACCCTGGAGATGGATCCAAGAGGGGCAATGCTCAGAGTTCCACCAAACAGGCCTAGGCCAGCACGTCCCACAGCCCCAGGTAGGGTGCGCACTGTTTGCATGGAGTCCGATTACTTATCCAGGCCACCAGGCTGGAGCCAGCTCTCCCTGCTGCGTCAGTTCTGCTAACACTAGGTACTCCCAGGCCTTGTCGTCATTACTTGCAGATTGCTGAAAAGTGTCAGCTTTACCTTTCTTTTTATTTTTTTTTTCCATAGACAGAATGAATAGGCTTCCGGGGGAGAAGACCAAAGCGCAGCTCTGTTTTTCCAAGCCCATGGCATGGCTTGCCAAGAATGAATTAAACGTTTCCACAGAATCATTTGCTTTGTTTCTAATCGGCTCTGTGAAGTATTTTCCTTCTTCCCAGTGGTTTAAGAGGGACGCATTGGCTCCCTTGGCCAGGCCCCTCAGGCTGGGGCTTTTGGGAAAGGAAGAAATGGAAAACCATGAGAAGCCCTTCAAGAAATCTAAGGGTTGAGGATGAGCGTGGCCTAGCACAAGTAGATCATCACAAAACACAGGGAGCTGTTCTACCAGGGCTATGGTGACGGAGATGATGGGGGGTGTGAGGGTCTCGGGGTTGTCAGCCCTGGGGCACAGCAAAATCAACAGTGGTGGTCCAGATGCCAATTTTGTGGCTTGCTCCTACAGGTAGGTTGTGGACAATCATCTTCAAATCCATATCTGCAGCTCAGTGGAGAGACTTCCTAGGGTAGCCCACGCACTGTGATCTTCCTCTGAGTGGCCTTCGCTCTACCGGTTGCTGTGGTGACCATCTGCAAATGTCTTGGCAGGTCTGGATGCGGCACTGTTGCTGCAAATGCTTCTTTTCTTTCTGTTTTGGAAGACACCGTGGGTTCTCTTTTCCAATCTAATTGGCCCCATGCTGAGAGTGTACTAAAAGCCTCCTTTTCTCCAGGAGTCTAAGACTCTTTTGGAATGAAAGAGCACTGCTTTTCACACTGAAATGCTTCTTTGGTTCATCTCTCCATTACAGCACACTCTTTGAGGACTTGTGCAGCCCAGTGAGAACCGGACTGGAGGCCAGCCTCAGTGCCCTGGCTTTGAGCCACAGCCCACTTGTTCTGGAGATCAGTCTCTCCCTGAGATTTCACATGCTGTCTCCATCAGCTCAGGATTGTTATCCCTTGGGACATTGCTTCAGCTGTTGTTCTTTTACCATGGCTGATTTTTTTTTTTTTTTTGTAAGAAATTGACTGTTATTATTTTCAAAGCGTCCAGGATCTGCCTTTCCTCCAAACTTCCTCCTTCTCTCCCATGAGCAGATCATCAATCATCACTGGGCTTGTCCTACCACTATTGCATACCAAACATCTACAAATAGCAGAGGGCCCATGCATTGGTCAGAGCAGTGCCCTATGACACTTAGGCATGGCAACATTCCCACTTACAGCACTCATGGTGGACTTGACTAATGGAGCAACTCTTTCCTGGTGAGCCTCAGAATCCTTCTCAACACCATGCATCACACTGCTGCTACCAGTCCTTTGGAGCTGGTCTTTAGGTTAAAATCTTTTTGCCTTTCCCAGCTTAGGCTCCCCATTGTATCTCCCCTTCCTCTAACCAACATTACTGTGAATGCTCAGAATTCATAGCTACTTAGTGGTAGCCCACCCATGAAATTGACGCTGATAAGATGTAGATTCTGCCAGGGACCTTGTAGTTTGTTGCAGCTACATCAACAAGATGTAAGCATGCTTGACTGAGGTTGAAGGAGGTGCTGGATATACCTCTATTAAAGAGAGAATTCATCCCTTTTCAGAGTTTATGAATGTGCCTCTTCTTACTATTCATTTGTCTCTCACTGGCCTGCAAGGTGAAAGGCCTAGGAGTTGTATTCTGGAATTTATTGTTCAGGATAAGCTGCCTCTGTCCTGGGAGATACAGCAACTAAATCCAGGACCATCTGAGATGTATCCAGTAACATCTCTCACGCAGTAAACCTTGTCCTAACCAGGCCAACCCCTGGTCTTAAGAACAGCTATAATACCTGTGGGTTCTGCTATGTGGACACTTTATCTCTAACATGAAAGAGGAGGGAAGTGGTGAATTGCAGCTCAATTACTGACATGGGTTGGCCTGGATTTTGGATTCATTAATAAGTACTAAAGGGGAAAAATTCTAAGAGAAATGAAATAGGAATTTAATATGTGAAATAGCTAAACGATAGGTTATTCATGAGAGCATCAACAAACCACTACAAAAGCAAGCAAAAATAAATAAAATAAATTCCTGAGTGCTAGCCTTTCTAGAAATCCAGGAGGACTCAATTATTTCGCTAATGAGTAGCTAGGAATCACTTCCTTCCAACCCTCCCCCTTGGCCCCATTGCTGCATAGATCCTCTGGCTTGATGGTGTGGGTTTGAGACTTTAATATTTGCCTGCATTTCTGACATGCAGAAAATCCCTTTAGCCCTTCTGTTTCCAGTTTGCTGGCTTTGCTTGTGCTAGCCGTATGCTGCACTTGCGTACTATACGAATCCCAGGCCTCAGGGCTGCCTGTCCTCCTCTGAAGATGGGCCTCCCCAGACACTTGCCTGAGTCCTGGGATCCAGACCAGGCCTTGTAACAAAATTCACACCTTGCTTCTCTGCCCATCACTCCAGTTTCTCCAAGAATGAGGGTTAGGGCCTTGCCCTTATTTTCTCCAGCTCAACCAGGGGTTCCTTCTCTGGCCCAGGTTGGCTTCCCGTGTTCTCCAGGCCTTAGCATGACTCCCTCTACTCCACATCAACTGCTCTCCTGCCCTGTTCCGTGGGGCCTTTCTCCCTCCAGTTGGGATACTGTGAAAAGTTGCTTTTTCAGCTTTTCCTTTGCTTTCTGGTGCCTGAGAACACATGCACTTACCATTTTCATCTTACCCGGGTTGCTGGTATTTAGTCTTGGGCAAGGGAGGACACTTTAATATAACCATGGCCCTTGGACTGTAATTTCTAATGTTTTTCTCTGGAATGGTAGCTGCCCCCTCTCTGAGATTTTTGTCATTGATTTTTACTGCTGAGGGGTGACCCATTCATTCAACCTGGGGGCTTCTAGTGATTTATTATTCCAAGTTAAGACAGTTTTATGAATGAAAGGGGGTGTTATTGATAGTTATGACAGAATAACAGGAATACACCAGTACTATTCCAGGCAAAAGTTGTATTCTTACCCTGACCTTGCCTTTAGCAGCCAACATAGAGCGAACTTCCCTTGTCCAGGAGCTGTATCTGGGGCCATTTCTCTTGGAATTGATAGATGGATGTGACGGTCACCATGCCCAGCACGTAAGCACATGGCTTTAAACTCTCATAATGGAGCAGCTCTTAGGCTGACCCTTTTCTAAGTTCATGGACTTAGACAAGTAGTTCCTTTGATGATTCTCAATTTCCCCATCTGTACAAGCAGTATAATGGTAACTGTCTTATAGATGGCTTTAAAGATTAAGCAAGACAACATAGATAAAGCATTTGACTTGAGATAGTTCAATGAATTCTAGTTTCCTTTTCTTCATCTTTTCCTAATGAAGCCCACAGAGCATGTCAACCCATTTCTAATTCCTCTCCTTTAATGGAAAGAAGGTCTGTGATCTTCTATTCAATATTCCTTGTTAAAATGGATTCTCAGTTTTGCATTTCCAATGGCTTCTAATGTAAAATAAATTTCAGCCCAATAAAAGGGCTGAAATTCAATACATTAAGGGAAGAAATTTTAATGTATGAGATAGAAAGAGAGCTTTAGCTTAGGATCCCAAATATGCAGGAGCATGAGATGCATTGAGAGCATGATTCTGCTAAACGATAAGGGATGAAAAAGGAATCCTGTACTGGGACATAATTAAATGACTTGAGAAGATGGCTAATGGTATTAAAATGAAAACTTTTAGCTCTAGACTACTAATTTTAATTCCACAGTGAAAGGTATTGTGCTGTTGCTGGCTGCTGAGAGAAGAGAGCGACCAGAACCCACTGTAATACCATGGAGACAACGTTGTCTCAGACAGAAGGGCTGGCTTCAAATCTTTGCTCTGCCATTCATCAGCCGTGCCCTTGAATCAGACTTTCACACTCTCTCAACTTTTGTTTTCCTACCTGTAAAATGGGTGCAATAATATGTGCTGAAGAGATCTGTGATGAGAATTACGTGAGCAACTTTATTTTGTTTATTTTTACTTAAAGAGACCTAGCACTCCTGGCAGCATGTGACTGTCAATTATACTGTAAAATGGGTTCATGAGTTAGTTTTTATGTCTTCTTCTTTAGGAATCTGAATTGAATCTGGAAATCCATATGCCCTTTCATCTCTTCTTTTAACTTCAACTCTCTTTTTCTGCAGGGACTAATAAAAGTTTCTTATTTTTAGAGCTTTGGTGCCTAGATCTGTAATAACAACTGAATATCATCGGTGTACTAAGTGAGAAGCTTAAGGGCCATCTGATTAGAAATTCTCTAGACTCTTATCAGGCTAGTCTGGACCCGCTGGTCCAGGAAACACTAGTTTTGTGGGATGTTAATAGTTATTCCTCCAAAAATAGAATGCAAATTCAGATGTTTTTGAGAAACCCTGGGTAAATAAAATGAAATGGATTTCTTTATTGCAGTTTTTCAGATAGTTAAATGAGCCAAGGTGCATTGTGAATCTCCAGCATGGGGCCATGTCACATGCACTGTCTCCCAAACATGTTTGACCATGGTCCCCGTATTTTTTGTGGGATATTTTTAGAGACCAATGGTCCATGGCATGCTTTGACAAGTACTGTTCTGATACTTTTCATAAATTTGATAAAAAAAGTTTACATTATAATATTAAGTGAAAAACAAGCTACTAAATGTCATAAACCATAAAATCATTATTATGGTAACATGTATTTAAGAGACTGGCAGGAAATCTATTAAAATATTAACCTATCAACTAAAAGAGTAACCTTGGGGAGGGAGACTTATAGTTTTTATATTTATTTTGCTTCCTGTATTTTCTAGTTTTTCTACAATGAACATGTATTGCCTTTATAGTTCAGCAAATTTACTTTTCTTTTTTCTTTTGGTTGAACAATCTCAGAAGGAATCATTTTCTTTCCACCTACAATGTTAGATCCCCCTGAATGACATATGCCTTTCATTGCATCCTGAGAAGACAGAAGAATAATAAAAAGGCTTCAGAAGCCCTTGAGGAATTTTGAGGGCAGTAAAAGCAAAGACTGTAAACCAAAGAAAAATACATGAAGATGTAAGAGCAGCAAGAGCAAAGTGGGGAAAAGGGGTATTGAGTATCTGAAGGGAAAAATAAAAAGCATGGCCTATCCTGGAAAAGAAAAGAAACGTCGTGGAAAAAACAACTGCGGTTTTTGTGAACACTTACAACGATAAGGAAGAGGCCAGCCATAGCCCACACCCAGGTGGCTGACAAGAGCTTGCCAGATCACAGGGCCACCTTCCTGCCTGAGAGCTGGATGCCCTCTGAGTCTTCCTGGGATTTGCAGCACATGGGATCTGTTTACATGTGGTCTCCATAGACTCGTGTCAAGATCCTAAATCAGTGAATCCCGAGGGAAGCAAAAGGCAGGGGTGGAAGCACGGTAAAGAGGTGTAAACACCCTTTTGTAAGCCCCATGGAGGGGTATAGGCTTCAAAAGGGAGCAGTTTAATATACTTTGGAGATTGACTGTTTGGGGTTAAGTGTTGGCTCCACTACTTATACTTGTGTGGTTTTAGATGCTTTTCTTAATCTCTCTGTGCTCTGGTTTCTGTAAAATAGTAATAAGTATCCTATTTAGTTATTTTGAGGATTAAATAGATAATTCCAGCCCTCCATATCCCTGGGTCTCTCATTTGTAAATTTAACCAACTGTGGGCCGAAAATATGCGGAAAAAAATGGAACGTGTACTCAACACGTACAGACATTTTTCTTCTCATTATTCTCTAAGCAATGTAGTATTCAGCACTATTTATATAGCATTTTCAGTATATTAGGTATTATAAGTAGCCTAGAGATAATTTAAAGGATATGGGGAGATGTATGTAGGTAACATGCAAATAGTACATTGTTTTATATAAGGGACTTGAGAATTTTGGTAACTGAAGGGGTTCTTGGAACCAATTTCCCATAGATACAGACAAATGACTGCATATGTAAAAGACTTAGCAGTGAGCCTTTTATAAATGGTTGCATTAGTATTAATAAAGAAGTAAATAACACCTATAAATAGTCACCCAGGGTTTCCTGGATTACAGCTGCTATGGTCTGAATGTTTAAGTGCTCCCAGAATTTATATATTGAAACCTAGTCACCAATGCTATAATATTAAGAAATGGGGCTTTGGGAGGTGACTGGGAATGGCATTAATGCTTTTAGCACAGGAACAGAAAACCAAACATGTTCTAATTTGTAAGTGGGAGCTGAACAATGAGAACACATGGACACAGGGAGGGGAACAACACATACTGGGGCCTGTCAGGGGGAGGGGAGGAGGGAGGAACAGCATTAGGAAAAATAGCTAATGCATGCTAGGCTTAATATTTTGGTGATGGGTCTACAGGTGTAGCAAACCACCATGGCACATGTTTACCTATGTAACAAACCTGCACATTCTGAACATGGACCTTGGAACTTAAAAAAAGAAGAAAAAAGGCTTGAGCGAGCCTGTTTGCCCCTTCCACCATGTGAGGACACATGCAAGACACCATCTATGAGGAGCGAGCTCCCAACAGATGCTGATTCTGCTGGTGTCTTGATCTTGGACAACCTCCAGAATTGTGAGCAGTAAGTTTCTGTTGTTTATAAATTACTTAGTCTAAGGTATTTTGCTATGGGAATATGAAGAGACTAAGACAGTAGCATATAAGAATGCTATCCTGATTTCTGGACTTCAAATTACTTATAACATATATGGCACTGTCAGCCAGATACAGGCCATATTTAGGCAACACTGAATGAGGAAACTTACTTACTTGCCCACTCCCTTCTGGAGAGTGGGACGCAATTATGAATTGTGTTGAAATTCTCCTAGGTATTACATGAGGTGTCTTTAACTTGAGACTTGCATTAGTCAGGTTTTGATACAATGATTCTGTGTAACAAAGAATCCCCAAATAGCAACACATACTTGTTTCTCATTCACAGGTCTCTGAGTCAGCTATGACTCTGTGGTGCTTTGCTGGCTTCAGCTGGACTTGGCTTCAGGCTGTAGGTTGGGTTCATATCTGATCCATGGGGCTCTCATTCTGAGACTCAGGCTGAAGGCCACCTGAATTCTACTCTTCTCACAGTGAATGAGAAGCTCATAAGAGTACATGAGGACAGTAGGAAACTTGCCATGTGACTTAAAGCCTCACCTTGGAACATGCTGTCTCCTCCATCTATGTTCTATTGCCCAAAGCAAGTTACATGGCCAAGTCCAATGTCAGTGGGATGGAAAGTACATTCTGTTCACAGGACAGTCACAGCAGTGGCAAAGTGGGAAGGAGGAATTACGGACAAATAATAAATACTATTTATATACCACAAGGATCTATAAAAATAACAAAAGAATGAGCTGAGAAGGACTGAACTCAGATTATGGAACAGACATAGGACAGTTTAGTAAACAATAAGCTGCAATTGCATCATGTTTGTGTATTCTAAACTCACAACCCAAACCCCTTCAAAATCTACTCAGACAAAACCAACAAATTATCTGTAAAGATGCACGTGCACATGTACCCAGAGGAGTTATGGTGCAAAGCGCATACCCAGCATTAACCATGACACCCTTCTAGTCTTACTTACGAAACCCCTCTCACCAAGGCTCTGGAGAAACCCTAGCCAGAAAAGGCAAGACGAAAAGGCCTGGATTAGTTCCCAGCTCACTTATAAACCTTCCTGATCCAGACAGTGCTTGGGTCAGAGCTGATCTGCCCCGATGAGGAATTTTTATTCTCTCTCTGCTATTGTTTTCAGTTGAGCGCAATCATCAACTAAACACCTTTTATGCTGGTCCTTTCTGTCATTTTTGGCTACTGCACACATATATACATATTCAGGGATGTCAAGTGGAGAATTTCTCTTTCAAATGTTCAATACATAAATAATTGCATAAAACAGTAAATGACTATCTGCAAAAGAACCTGCTGTGGAAGCCGAGGGACTACAGGTGGGAGGCAAATGAACTCTGACAAGCACTTTCAGATGATTTCCTCACACTCAGCAGTCCTTTATCTGTGATTACTTCCTGTGTCCTGCTATCACTTTCCTGCCTCTCCCCTACTTTTTTATCTGCCCCAAAGCTAGAGTTTGAAATTGTCTAATAATTTCATTCACATATACTTACATTACTATTTACCATCTAAATGAGTTAATTGGCTCCACTTGGAAAACTGACATTCTCTTTCAGTTCCCTTGGGGAACGTTTTTTTTTTGTTGTTGTTGTTGTTTTTTTGTTTTTTTTTTTTCCTGGGCAAAATCATTTGCTAGTTTTATCCTTATGGGTTGAAAAGGCACATATTCCACCTGGGAGGAGGCCATTCCCTGTTCATGGAACCTGCCTATCCTGGGTGTTCACTGGAGAGGCGGTGGACTCACCCACCTCTCAGTTCAGGGACGTACTCGGGCTACTTCTTTCCCAGCTGTTAGATACACAGGAAGATACTGCATCTCATGGACTAACGGATGTTCAAGTCAGCTTTTGGGGGTCACATCTGTTTTATGCAAGCAGACAAGGTGAATTATTGAACTAACAGCTTTCTCAGGTATGGGCTCTGTGGTGTGATCAATTATGTATAATGTGCACTCAGGCAAAAAATGAGGTGTTTCAAGGCCGCTGGAGCTATTCCACCTTCAAACAGAAAGAGCAAGCTGGAGGCTTTTGTAGTGTCTTACACTTACCCATGGTGGCTGAATTGATGAGAGACACATCAGACTTGCCAGGGAGAAACAATGTGGTCTCCTCTGTTTTAGAGTGGTGATTGTCCTCTCCAGATCCCTTTGTAGTTTTTGTCTGACTTTCTTTTCCCTGGCATATAGTGCATGGCACAATACAATAACAGGGATAATAACAGCTACCATTGCATTGAGTGTGTTAGGTGTATAACTCGGTGTGCTATTATGGTATGAAATCCTCCTAATGAACCTGTGAGGTAGGTCTTTGATAAGCCTCATTTTACAGTGGAGAAAATGGGACCTTAGAGAGGTTGCACGGCTGGTGAGAGAAGTCCAGCCTGCTTGGCCCTGGAGCTTACGTATTATACACCACATTGTACTTCTCTTAGGCACTTAGTCTATTTTAATTATTGTTGGTTGAGTGAATAAATGAATACATGAATATATGTCAGAATAAAGAGCTTCTCAGGGGGGATATGAAAGAAAATGCCCTCTTTAAAAATAAAAGGAGGGTTGATAGCTCATTTGATTCCTAAAGAAGGAGAACAGCAGCTGCCCATTCGCCCCCGACTGTCTGCTTTCAGAAGAGAAGGCAGAGACAACTGGAAGGTGCCCTGGTTTACACCCCAGCTTTTTGCTCACCACTGTGTCCCAGAACCCAGCACAGTGCCTGGGACAAATCACAGGCTAAAAATATTTGATAATTAAATGAATGAATAAATTTGATGACATATATGATAGCAGCGATTGGTTTCTGGCACCGATAAATAGCTCAATAATGTATTTGTGCCAGGGCTGGAAAGAGAAAAAATGCAGGAAGGGAGAGAAAAAAGAGAAAGTGACAGGAGCGCTCTTGACAGTGATGCTTGCATAGAGCTGAGGGAGCAGAATTAGCCAGGCAAATGCTTGGGGTTCCAGCTCCCCTAGTTTATCCACCCTTGCCCAAGCCCTGGCCCAGGGAGGACAAATGCTACCGTGTGCTCCTTGGAGCTTTAGAAAGGCCCACAGTAAGACAAATAAGTGATGTTTGGCCCATTTATTCCTCCCTCCCTTCTTCCCTCACTCCCTGTCTTCCTTTCCTTCCATCTGCATTTTAGTTTAGGAAACGTTCCATTTCAGAGTCCCATTCAAAAGCTATATATATAATTTCCAAGCCCAGAGTCATATCTGAATGTCTGAATGATGGCATGTGACAAATCTCGTTTTCTGTTTTGAAGAAAATTAACTTTCTTTCCTGTTTTATATTGGGGTTTCTTTCCTGTTTTATATTGGGGTGGGGATCATTGGGGAACCCTCAAAAGACTTCTTACATGGCTGACAACTCCTGAAAAGATATATATTTTTTATTTTATCTTAATGAGCAGGACACATATGGAGCCTATTTCCCATCCATTTCACATGGTTTTTCTAGTGAATAAGTGTTTACACGCTTGGCAGAGTACCCTGGGCATTTGGTTGACCCCAAAATATTTGAAATATGATTTGAATTGTTTGTCCAACCCTCCCTGTCCTAGTGAGTAATTGATCATTGATTTTTTTTTCAGGGGCTCGGGAGGGGAAGAGTAGGTGTCATAAGTAGCTGTGACCTTGAGAAGTCTGGAGGTCACGTGGTTGACTTTGATTTTTTATTATTGTTGTTAATTTTTACATGATGGCCAATTTGAAGTAGCATATGTATCATTTTACCAAGATTTGATACTTTATAGCTCTGTCACTGTAACTATCTGAGCCTCAGTTTCCATTTTTGTAAAAGGAATACCAAATGCTTATTCCACCGGGTTGTTTTATTGAATGAATAGCCAGTGCTGAGCATCAAACCTGATGTATAGGCTGTCGTCAGTGAACGTTTCCTTCTTCTCTCAGCTGTTCAAGCCCATTCAGGCCTGGGATCAAGTGCACACAGTGCTCTCCTAGATTGAGAATGACCAAGCCAGCTGAGGATTTAAGAAACAGAGGGAAGATGGTGATGTACATGTGCTCTGTGTGCACTCAGCACTTGTGAAATGCCTATTAAGCAATCAAATGACAGAACAGTGAACTAGATTAATGAAAAGGCAATAAAAAGAGAAACTCAGCACTGTTCACACATCAAAATATCATTGTGTCCCTCAGTCCCACAACACCGGGTTGATATGAAAGTCCTTATCACAAGAATCTCTTGTATTGAAAAGACCTGGGTTTGAATCCTGCCTCCACTACTTACAACTGTGAACTTAATAAGTACTTACCTCTCCAAGTCAGTTTGCTCACCTGTGAAATGTAGCTAGCATGCCATGACATTGTGGGAAGAGTCAGTGTTATATTCTCTCAGTGGAGGGCCCATAGTAGGTGTTCAGTAAACGCTACTTACTCTTTTCTCTTCCTTCTCCTCCTCCTTGTCCTCCTCCCCTACCTCCTTTTCCTTCCTCTCCTTTCTCTCTAGTAAAATGGAAATAATCATAGCATCCTTACCTATGGAGTTATTGTCAGGATTAAATGTAAAACATTTAGACTAGTGTCTCATACACATTAAATGCTGCATTGGTTGATGTTAACTTATTTTCATATGGCACTTCTATGATGGAGACAAGGCAGGGCAAGTCTATATAAAAATCTTTTCTGATTTGTCTCTAGACAAGAAATCTAAATAAAAGGAAATAAATAGCTCATGTAACTTAGCTGCTTTTTTATTTTAGGGCATTTGATTTTTGGATTGTCTTTCTGGTGCATTTTAAAGTTGGTCAAATTAACTTGGAAATATTTAAATAAGCATTGAAATATTTTTATGGAAAACATTTTCCATACTGCCCTGGCCAGACTCTTCATTCTAAGACTGATCCCAGATGCCACTGATATTTTCAGCTCAGAATAGTGGTTCCTTTACTTAAACGCATTGATTAAAACTCAAACTTGAGGAGACATAAATGAAGAAAAGATGCCTGATGTCCACAGGGCATGACCTAGATGACTTCCACCCACAATGAGGAAGACTGAACCATTGGTATGTGTGATTCCCTGTGTGTTTCGTGGCGTGGCTTTGCACAGCTGGCTCCCAGCCACGGCCACACAGACTCATTGCTATTAGTGGGTGTGATGAGAAGGAGGGTTGATCTGGAGTCCCTGGTTCTATTTCTTCCAGGCTGTGTAACCTTGGACAAGTCAGCTGGGCTCAGTTTCCTCTCCTGAAATTGTTCTCAAAAATGCCCACCTCAGGGTCCTTTCTCAGTTGTCAACACACAGGCGTTGACTTTAAGACCAAAATCTGTAGGCCTTTACCCTGCATATCACACCAACTCAGACTCAACATCTCTATTCCACCCTCTCTAACTCTTTACCCACCCACCACTCCAATCAAGCCAATATCTTCCCTTGTCTGCCCTAGGCCAATCATTTTCCAGTTGCTCCTCTCACTTTTCTCCTCCTAGAGTCCCCCCCTTTAACTCATTCTCCATAAAGCAGTCCACAAAGAATGGTCTTTCAGAAACGTAAATTAGAACATATCACTCTCCTGCTCAAGCTCTCTGAGGACTTGGAGTGAAAATACAAGCTCTTATCCTACCTCATAAATATCTAAATAAATGCTGCCTGATTTGTCAGCTCCTAGTGACTTTTGAAATGGGGCTGGTCCACACTGGGATGTGCTATGAGTATGACACACTCACCAGATTTAGACGACTTTGCATGAATAAAAAAGTAAAAATTATCTAATTAATAATTTTTATGATGATTGCATATTGAAATAATAATATTTTGAATTGGTTGGGTTAAGTAAAAATATGTTTGTTTGTTTTTGAGACAGATTCTCCCTCTGCGAACCAGGCTAGTGTGCAGTGGCACAATCTTGGCTCACTGCAAACTCTTCTTCTTGGTTTCCTGTGATTCTTGTGCCTCAGCCTCCTAAGCAGCTGGGATTAGAGGCGTGTGCCACCATGCCTGGCTAATTTTTGTAGTTTTAGTAGAGACAGGGTTTCACCATGTTGGCCAGGCTGGTCTCAAAATTCTGACCTCAAGTGATCCACCTGCCTCAGCCTCCCAAAGTGCTGGGATTACAAGCATGAGCCACCATGCCCAGCCACCAAAAATTTATATTTTAAATTAGTTTTACCATTGTTATGCATGTCTATATCTAGCTAGAAGGATAGACAGGCATATAGATGGTAGATAGATAGATAGATAGATAGATAGATAGATAGATAGATGATAGATAGACTCTATCTATATACATACACACTAGAGAATTTTAAGTTACACATGTGGCTCACATTATGTTTCCACTGGACAGCACTAGTCTAAGTGATCTAATGGCTGCCTGACTCTGACTTGCCTTCTGCCCTCCCACTGCTTGCCCTCTGAGCTCAGTCACTCTGCCCTTCTTCCTTTTCCCGGGTCAGGCAGTGTTCATCCCCACCCTATGGCATTCCTTCTCATTGTTTACTCTGTCTAGAAGGCTTCCCCTCATCTCAGCCTGGATGGCTCCTTCTCTTCTTTCAGAGTTCAGCTCAGTGTCACCTGCTCTGAGATGTCTATCTCATAAAAATGGCTATGCTATCATTTTTCTTACCATAGCATCCTATTTCTTGTCTGCATAGCACTTATCATGAGCTGATGGCTTCCTTCCTTCCCTTCCTCCCACCCTTTCTTCCTTCCTCACTTCCA
Organism: Symphalangus syndactylus; assembly: GCF_028878055.3. Taxonomy (NCBI): domain Eukaryota; kingdom Metazoa; phylum Chordata; class Mammalia; order Primates; family Hylobatidae; genus Symphalangus; species Symphalangus syndactylus. Next base: position 96,151,653 of record NC_072431.2, on the reverse strand, counting down.
CAATATAACCTCTATAAAAGCAGGTACTTTGTCTTGTTCATTATTGTGTCTTGGTGACAAGAATAGATCCTAGCATGCAGAAGGCACTAAAGCAAAATTTGTTGAATGAATAAATATGATTTTGAGTCATGGATGCTGTCAAGACAAAATAGCCAGAGAGGTATTTATTGAGCACATCTTATGTGTCAGACATTATAAGAAAAACTATATATATCCTAACTCATAGACATATACTAGCTATAGATCTCATAGATATATGTTCTGTCTCATTTGGGGTCTGCAAACTATGGTTCATGAATCTAATCTGTTCTGCTATGTGGTGTTGTAAATAAATATTTTTTGGAACATGGCCAAGCTCAGTTGTTTAAATATTGTCCACGGCTGCTTTTGTACCACAACACATAGTAAGAGTAGTTGCTAGAGGGACCGTATGGCCTGATATTTACTTTCTGGTCATTTACATTAAAAGTTTGCTGATTTCTAAGGTAGATAAGGGGTGAACTGAAAGGGCTATAGTCTCCCCCAATAAGTTCGTGATTCTTCCAAATGAACATGAAATCAAAGTAAAATCCCTGTGGTTCAAATGCAGCTTCAGTGGAACTTTCTCAATCTCCCCTTGAGACTACATTGTGTCCCCAAGTACCTTTATGGAGACATGATAGACATGCATTGGCAAAACCAACCCAACACTGTGAGTGAGGTATTATGATGTTTATTTGGCAGATGAGGTGACAGAGATTCAAACTAGTCAAATACAGAGCTGGGACTGAAGTCCTGACCTGCCTCATTCCGTGGCTACAGCAGTTTGAGAAATCCATACAGAATGCCCTCCACACTTCCACATGCACACTTTAAAGAATTACCCTGAATGCCGCGACTGTCTTAGTTTTTGCTTCAGCATGGGTAATTAGTGTCAAGTCCCGGAAGGCAGACTACAGAGTGTACCTGGCTCCTGTCCAAGCTATTAAAGAGTCTGAGGAGCCTATATCAAATCAGAAAATAGTAATGATCTCTGGCTTCGTTATAATAGAAAGCAAATGAAAACGAAGCTTAAAAATTGTTACTGAACTTGTATGGCACGCACTTTTTTCTTTGCATTCTTTTTAAGTTACATATAAAAGTTTTCCATGGTTGACCAAGTTTGCCTTGATTTCAAGCCATTGTATTAATGTCTGTTTTTATTTTTTCTAGTCTCCATTTCCTCTCATTACCAAATTATTTTTTTTAAAAATCCTTGAATTGACAGAGAGTCACTAAGATAAGCACAGTGTAGCTTAAAAAATTATTTGCAATAGAAAAAACAGATTTCTGTGATTAGTTCGTCCCCTCTAGACTCTGCCTCCTCCCCACAGTGTGTGGCCCTCTTCCTTGGCCCAACTCAGCTTCTGATGTGATATCCTAGTGACTTCTGGGTTGTTCACAGGCATCTCACCCAATTATCCAATCCTACTTTCTGATTCTGGCACTTGCCTAAGAAATAGTTCTGAGAAGCTGAGTCTGATTGACCAGAGCCTGGTGCCCATCTCCCTGGCAACCTTGAAGTCACAAGTGACAACATGAACCTGAGTCCTTACATTGACCAAAACAAGGAAGAAGAGAGAAGAGACGCTGTAGAGAGCAAATTCTCATCTATGTGACTCATCTTATCTGTTTCTGACACATGAAAAGTGCATGCAAATACTTGTTAGTAGGGTGGATGGGTGGGGGGATGACTGAATGGTTGGGTGGATGGATGAGTGGAACAAAATGAAGAGTTAAGTTTGGTTCACCGGGACTTTGTTAGGTTTGGGGTGGATGAACAAGGGGGATATTTTAATAGTTGTTTTAGTTTGCTGTTTTATATCTTCTTCAGTCAATTCTAAAAAGCATAAAATATCATCTGCTTGGTCTTCCATGACAGAACACATTAGCCAGTGTTGTTTATTTTGTGACACTCAAGCAATGAGCTGTCAAAACCAATCTGCCCATTCAATCGATTCTGGCCTGTTTCCGAAAAGTGAAATTAAGCCTTTTACTGTTGTTAGCTATTATCCCTCTTCCAGTTAAATCTGAATTTACACAGGTCATGCTAGATCACAAATAGTAATTCCACTGCACTAACATTTACAAGCTGTGAGTAACTGAGAGCTGCGTCTATGGTAGCACTTGACTTGGGATACTCTTTAACCTCGGGCTGCCGACGTAAGACAAAATCAAGTTACAGTTGCCAGGGAGAGCAAGCAGGGTGCGAAAATGCCCAAAATAGCTCCACTTGTTTAAGATTTCCTTACTTGATAATTGCAGCATATAAAACGTAACTGCTTGGGCTGCCTGCATTTACTTGTTTCAATTAGCACACCCTTTTATTTAGGCCCCCGCTAGCTCCATGGCTGTGCCTCAGTTTACAATAAGAGTAAACTGCACCATGAAAGAAAGCCAACCATATGCTGCCACTGCAGTATTGGGGTGTGTGTGTGTGTGTGTGTTTGTGTGCGTGTGGACATTCGAGTAACAGAGCCAATTAGGAGTGCCTGGAAGCATTGGCACCCTGAGGATGTTCCAGCCATCTCTGGCGCCATGTTTTTTCTGCTGCTGTCCCCACCACAAAATTGGCTTTCAGTACCATACCTTGAACATCAGGAGAGGGTCTTTATCCCGAAATCCTGGGGCCAAGATATTAAGAAATTCTTTTATAGTTTCATAACTGCTTTTAGGAGACAGTGTGGCTTTATTCCTTCTTTGATTGGGAAATGGAGGAGGTTGTTCATAGGCTAGAACAGAAGAAACAACTTATCCCCCTGAGCCCTTCCAACCATATGAGCTAATGCACTGCCATGACTATGCAGTCAGCTACTAGAAGGCCGGGTGCAGTGGCTCATGCCTGTAATGCCAGCACTTTGGGAGGCCGAGGGGGGTGGATCACTTGAGGCCAGGAGTTCAAAACCAGCCTGGCCAACATGGTGAAACCCCATCTCTACTAAAAATACAAAAATTAGCCAGGCATTGTGGCACATGCCTGTACTCCCAGCTACTCGGGAGGTTGAGGCAGGAGAATAGCTTGAACCTGGGACGTGGAGGTTGCAGTGAGCTGAGATCACGCCACTGCACTCCAGCCTGGGTGACAGAGCGAGACTCTGTCTCAAGAAAGAAAGAAAGAAAGAAGAAAGAAAGAAAGAAAGAAAGAAAGAAAGAAAGAAAGAAAGAAAGAAAGAAAGAAAGAAAGAAAGAGAGAGAAATAAATTACTAAAGAAGGCAGTGTGGAAGCCAGACTGTGAGACTGTGAGGCAGGCAAAGAAGGCAGTTACATCATGGCACCATTTTTCTCCTCTGTTCTCTCCGAGGGCACAGGCCCTGCCTGCAGGCTGCAACCCATGTCCCACACTGGAACCTGATGATGTCTCCATATCAGCTCTCACTTTCCATGCAACAGGCAGCATCAGGTGTATGCAGGGTGGAGCTAGTTTCCTTGCAGTGCCCTGTATTGTGGTTCTATTTAAGATTCAGCTTCCTCAGTCAGCAACTGTGGGGCAGTGAATTGGCTGCATCAGTCTTGGCCCTAGAAGTGTCACATTGAAGTTCATTACCACTATTATGGTAAACCAGCTTTTAGCTTGAGATCTTTTAGGGTGGGCACTCTTTTTAAAGTGGAAATCATGCCCGGCATTACTGGAGGGTGGTAATGCACCTGTCATGCTGTGGTCAGTCTGATCACACTTGAAGGGCTGGGCTCTGCCCTATGCACCAGTCAGAAAGGGAACTGCAGTGGGCAGATGAGAGGGACTAAATGCTGGTGTATGTGGCCTGGGAAACAGCTTTGGAGATGGCATGTATTCTGTGTGGTCCAAGGAACAGAAATGTGACCTGTGATCCGGATAGCTTAGGGACACAGAGTCATCACTGGCATTTTTCGGTAAACAGGGTAAAAATATTTCTAACTGGAGTGAACTACCTTGGAAGGTAGAAATCTCACTGTCATTCAATGCTGTAATTGCACTGTGATTACCTGCACTGGCCCTCCTGCCTACCTTAGGTGAGATCATTTCTCATGAGCATGATCCATTGCTGTCACTGAGGGCTTAGAGGAGATTCATTTCCACTGTCTCCTGTGGCTTCTAAATAAAATCTTTTCAGCAAAGACTAGACAAAAAGGAAGGCTGAGGACAGTGATGAATCCCTGTTTCCCTCCTACCTAACATGTTTGCCTCCCAGCCCAGCATTAGGAGTAAACAGATCACTCATATCACAGTATTTTGGTAATAAATTGCAATGTTCACTATAGTGTGATTGGAGCGTTTATTAAGAATGATACTGCTAAATGAAAAAATTCTCTCTCAGTTCACTTAAGATTATGTTGACCTTTTTACAGAAAGTCACACTAATCAACCTGACATCAAGCACACAGCCAGGAGGACACTGACTCGATCTGAGATGCCTGGATCCTAGTCCCATGTTAATGCGTCTTGGTCTTCCTTACACCTTAACTTCAGAGCTTACCCCAGAGTACCTATTAAAAATGGATCTCAAGGCTGTTTAATGGAGGTTTATGCCATTGTTGGCTGCTTCCAGGTACACCAAAAAAGCTACTGTCTTTATTTTTTAGGAGAAGAAAATATACAAAGAGATACTAGGCATAGAGTTGGAGGTGGGAAGAGTATGTTCTAGAAAGGGAAATAAACATGACCAGGAAGGATAGAGTGTGAGGAGGCTTCCTGGGCTGGAATCATCAATGAGTGGCCTGTGGACCAGCAGCATCAGCATCACCTGGGAGCTTGTTAGGAATTCAGAATCCTAGGCCCCACCTCAGACTTCCTAAACCAGAATCTGCATTGATGCAAGATCCCCAGGTGATTCCCATTAAAGCATGAAAAGAATAATGTTCTAGGCAAACAAACCCCCATACATACATATATGAGGCTGTATATAAGTCACCTATAGAAGTTAAACCCTCAGCACCCTGCCTGGTAAATGTTGTACGTTTATATGGGAAGAAAGGACCAGGGGAGGAGGTAGGAAATGATTATATATATATATATATATATATATATATATATATATATATATATATATATATCTTGCTGTACACAGAGAGGAGCACCATGAACTCAAGAGTGACATATCCTGCTTAGCCCAGGTAATGTCAGTGAAGTGAACAAAAACTCACGTTGAGTGCCATGTGCACCCCTCACAGCCAGTGCAGAGGATGTGATGATTGACCCTTCACAACCTCGCTATTCCTTATCTGATATGTAGCAACACAGGCATTAAGGGAAGTAACTCCAGCTTCTGCGTTAAACCCTGATTGGGCAGATCCAGTGCTTTTCCAAGGGGAGTTCTTGGGCCAGAAGCATCAGCATTACCTGGAAAATGTTTAGAAATGCAAATTATCTGTTCTCATCCCAGACCTACTGAATCAGAATTTTGGGGGTCAGTTTCTCCAGGAGATCCTAAGGCATACACACACCTGGAGAACCAATGGTCAAATACCACTGACCATTTGGTTTTATTACACTAATTGACCATTACCCTAGCGGGAATTAGGAAACCCAGCCCTAAGCCAATGAATGACAATGGGATTGGTTCATGAATATGTGTAGGATCCCAATACAGACCAAAGAGACTCAAGTGCAAGGTTATTTGGGTTTTCTGAGGAAAGCTTCGTACCATTTAAATAGAACCTTAGGAATAGTTTCTCTCCCTCTAGATGATGCTATGGACTCATATAGAGCAAATATTGCTGCAGCCGTCTAGTTGCTAGCCTGAAGGGAGCTGGCACAGGATGCGGACAGAGGAAAGAGAATAACAGGCAAATGGCATGGAGCCTGCCCACCTCTAGATTACACTTAGGTAAGCCATTTAATTTCTTTGTTTCAGCTAGCTCAAGGTGGCTATTATTTGCAGCTCCAAGCATTTAACTGACAGCTTCGATGCAGTGAATAAGCTGCATTGGCTTAGTTTTGCTGATGATCTCAACCCTCTTCAAACACAGAGGTGATAGGCAATCTCTTTCATAACTGTCATAGTCCAGGCACTGACCAACGGGAAGAAATGATAGCTGGGCACTTTATTATTCATTAGAGGAGCTCATCAAAAATCAAAATTCCTTCTAATTACTCCTGTAGCAATTATGGTACCTCTTCTACAATGTACCATCAGGTCAGAGCTTGATATTTTTTTTTAACTCCAATGGGCCATTTTTGCCTTTCTGAAATCCTACAGCTGGCTGACAATCAAAGGGATACTTCTCACTGAGACTTTCCTTCACCCTAACTTTACTACTCTTTTTTACCTCCCACTTGTTCTATACATGGAAAAGGAGTAGCTAGTGGGAATATTTGACTCACCAGAAAAAAAATGCATATATCTTAAATCATATAGTATGGGACTTTAATGTACTCTATAAAAAGATAAAGAGTGGTTAGTTTATTTAAGTCAGGATCAAAAGCCTTTAATATAATTATCATGGGTACTATTGTGTGTGAAATGAGACATATGCATTTTAATATAACTTATGCATTAATAGCTACTGGTAATGGCTAAACCATCATAGTCTGAAACTGCAATCTGTTTGCTAACTCCTGTTTCTCCTGTCCATCAGAGGCATGTATTTTCACTTGAGTTTTAGATATGAGCACTGAAGATACTAATGATTAACAACTAGATCTCTTCCTTCTGGAAAAAAACAATACTGAATATATCATATCCTAATTGTCCTCAAAGAGAAATGTGATAGTAGAATTCTACTTTAATTTAGACCTGAAGGTAACCCTGAAGATATCAATAGCTATATATGGGCTCTACATGTGGCTAGGCAGAGCTGAGTGAATTATGGTGGTGACATTTTCACTACCAAATACTGTGCCTTATCCCTAAGCAGCCAGTCATATATTCTAGTCTCATCACCAAAGTCTTGTCAGAGGGTTTGTTAAGAAGATATCTTTTGAGATTCAATATGAAGTTTTAAAAAACACAGTAACCTAGTTTTAAAAAGAAATTATAAAGTCACAACAATAAAATTCAGATTGACCTAGATTAATAACACATCAAATTGAGATCCTATGATTTATTGTGATCTGATAGCCTATAACTGATGGTCCTGCTATGTCACTTAATAGATGATTTCGGAGGTAGGATTCCTAGCAACATTACAGCTGGTGTTAAGTCTCTTAGAATGCCTGACCAGGAACCATAAATTGGTCCAGCTCTTTGAGTTGTTTCTGCTCTTAAACTAGCAGGGATCGTGATTGGAGTTCATGGTAGTTCATTTTGGGAGACTTCTGACAATTGAAAACATGGCTTTTCACTCCTATTGTTTCTTGTGTTGCTAGAATCTTGAGCAGAAAAGTCACTTCTTTAATCTCAAGGAATCAGAAAAACTATCTTTTTATATTTTTAATGATTAATTCTCTCTTGCATCTTCTATCTTATTTCTCTTAAGTTTACTTATAATGTATGCATTGGCTCTCTCAGGTCTGTTCTCTATGTCTTTTAAATCTATCCTTTTCCCCCAAATTCTGCAAGAACAAGGCAGCCTTTAGATTAATTGGATTGGTAGCTTCTATTGTTCAGCATATCTGTCTGGAAAATTTGAATATTTGGAAATTTTTAAGCAATGCATATATCATCTGAATGTAATCATGCCTGGTCTTGGGTTAGAGCCTGTAAATTGATGCAGTTTCCTTCAAAACCTGATGTTTTTTCTAACATTTTTGTTTCATGTGTTTGTTAGTTCAGATCCTCTGCTCAGCATACTCCAAGCTAGGAATAGATGTGCAAAAGGATTTTTAGGGAAATGCCTGTGACGAGTAAAGAAGATGGAACCGGAGAAGGTGGAAAGTGCCTTATCAACCACAAGATCTGATATCTATTCAGGAGAGAGAAAGAAGGAGAAGCCAGTAGGAGAATCCCAGACTACAGCAGAGGTCTAAGAAGGTTTTGGCGAGGCTGCTAGTGAGGCTGTTAGCCAAAGTCACCTATTAAGATTCCCTTGTCTTGCATGAATGGGGCTGCATTAGTGCATAGTCACTGGCTGGAATAGCCTGTGGGCAACAGCTGGAACCATCACACAACAGGAGATCTGAGTGGTACATTTTCACGGCCACCACAGGGTGTCACTTAATCTTAACCTGTATGTTTCCTTTGATCTAGTAGGTCCTACCTTGCTGGAGGATTTCTCTTCGTTTGCTCAACCTTACCAAGTGAAGTGCCATGTCACTTTGTTCTGGTCTGGAAAATGAAGTGGCTTCACGCAGAGATTGTAGTGATTTCATTAGTGTCAAACAGTTCAGGTTCAGGCAAAGGAAGAAGGGAAACTTTAGATAGACTCTGTTTGTAGACACTGTCTTTTTAGATAGCTTTGTCTATTGGGGGTAGGAAGAGAGCTAGATTAAAAGGTACAGTGCAGCGAGATTTTGCTCTACTGAATAATTCATTTTTCAAACCAAAGTCAGCTAGGACAATGTTCCCTCTTTGACATGTCATGACTGCAGTAGGCATTCCAGTGTTTTACTAAGTATGCCCTCTGCTCCAGGAGTAAGCTAGGAGTAAATGCTGCAGTTAGCTGCTTCCCGTGCTGGTCTTGGTACACTTTTCTCAGCAACCATGCAATAAACTGCCTTCACCTCCAGCTCCTGCTCTCTGTGGCTGGGGGTGTTTGGGGAGTCCTGTGGAAAGTCCTACTCATTTCCTGTCCACACATGCTTCCCTTTGTGAAAGGTGGATCCTGGATTCTCCAATCCCTGTCACAAAACAATCTTTTTTCCACTGTGTCTTACATTATATTTGTGGCATTTTGATGGCATCATCCTCAGTTTCAAGTTGATACAGATTTTCTTTTCCTTTAATGTAACAAAAATCTGTATGGAGTGCAAATTGTTCGGATTTGACTATAGACTGCTTTCCCGTATCCGTTTGCACTGGTGATTCATTGGTTTGCATAGAAGGTCGAAGAGGAAAATGGTAAAAAATAGAACTCGAATTCTGTGCACACTTTGTGTCCCAGTGGATTTATTGGGTCAGGGAAGATGTGGTGACAGAAGTCAGGTTGCAAGGAGTGATTGCTGCTTCTGAAAAATAATTCACCAAGCCCGAGTGTAGGTGGCAAGTTGAACCAATCACAGGAACAGGATGTTGGAGGCGGCTGGGAGCAGCAGGACAGGTACGTTGTGGCCAATGGTCCTACGTCTGTTCCAGCCCAGCCATTCCAGTAGGATATGTGCAACTCAGGGGAGGAAGTCATGGGTGTGAGCTGGAAGCGTTCTCTCTTAACACATCATGGTGGGCATCAAGCGATTAAAGCACAGCAAAAGGAAAAACAGCATTCTTCTTGTTTAAAGAGAGAGGCTCAAGAGGTTGATGAGCCTCCATGACTCCATGGAACTGATGTCAGCCATTCCACCATTGCCAAATCCCAAAAGTTACTGTCTACTCTCTGCTGAGAAGCTTTCTGTATTTTTTTTTTTCATATTCTATGTCCCCATCTTTCTTCTGAGCAGTCCGTCTTTCTTAGGGAATCTGACTGACCAAGAAAAGTTCTCTGTGCTTTTACACTTGACCCAGGTCCTGGGGAGGGGAGGAGAGACCCTCATGAGAGGGCAGCAAATCTCTCAAAAAGCAAAAGTATCCATGCAAATTGGTTGCAGTGGAAACTATCACTCACCCCTATTGCTATTTCTCTGCCCCACAGTGGGTGTTTCTCACTAGGCAGTGTGGGAATCAGGGAATCAGTGAGAATCACAGTTGATTTCCTGGTGAGTTGCTATTGCCACAGTGAGACTGTTTTCTTTGAGAAACAATACAGACTAGTTTCATAGAAACAGCACATTTTCCTCCTACTAAAATGATGTCCCCCTTCTCTGATGAGGAAAGTTTACCTCCTTCCTCAGGGTGCTTTTATTACACAGGCTCCCCACTTAACTGAGATGGGCCACTCATCCCAGCTCAAATAAGTTCCTCTGGAAGCAAACCTCTCACCTTTCGTGGGCACCACAAGTTCGTCTCCCCACATGATGGGCTAAACCCATGGGATGGGGAAAGCTGTGAGTCCAGCCAAAGTTGACTTCAACACTTCCCACTTCCCTTCCCATGCCCCTTTCTCCCTAGTCAAATCCTTTCTCCATGGGGCTCCACGCCACCCACCCTCCCCATAACATGTTCTTATGGTTCCTTTGATGAGAAAAACAGCTAAATAAAATTTAGAGTAAAGTCAGCTCATTAGAACTTTTACATTCTTCAAAGAGAAGCACAAGAAGAGATGTTCCAAGGAGAGTTTCTAAATGGTAAAACAATTTCTGACACTGCCTCCCTCGGGAAACTTCTGGAGGCTCCTCTATACCACTGCTTGGTTTGCTGCTCAACTGTCAGTGTGGAAGGCCAGACCCCCTGAGAGGAAAGCAAGATCCCGGAGCCTTGCTCTTGTTAGCAGCTGCAGGGAAACTCCTGTTTCCTGTCTCCTATCTCCACCCTTCTCAGGAACCTCAGATTCAACTTCAACTAAACATAGGGAGCACCTAGCATGTGCTGCGTGCTTTCACCCATCTTTCCTCACAGAATCTTCCTAAGACATTTTTTAGGTTCTGGAGTGGTGGCTGAACATTTCAGAGGTTAGCTAACTTAGCCAAAGCCACACAGCTAGTGAGGACTTAAACCAAGAGCTCATTCTAAATCGACAACTGAAGCATCCTCCTCCACTTTCTCCATATCTTAGAATTATTGAAATTTAAATGTATCCTTTAATGTTAATGAATATCTTGCTAATAAACCAGCTAGGTTCTGAGCTATGCTTTCTATCAGTTTCTCAAAATAAAAATTTCTTAAATGTTCCCACTTCCAGCTGCTATGGAACCTCACGTCTAATCTTAACATTCCAAGGAAAAGAGGGACTACAGGGAAGACCCTAAAATGTGCCTGCTGCCATTCCTGTCTTCAGAAGGGGTGCCAGGGTTCCAGTCTCTTTCCTTCTTCTGTTTCCAGATGACCCTTTGAGTAATAAGCAGCTCATGTCACACAGTCTAGTTGAGTGGTTCCCAACATGGTTCCGTAGATCGATTGCATAAGAATCACCTGCAGCATTGTTTTTAAAAATACAGATGACCAGGTCCCCTCCTGAAGATCCTGACTCAGTAGGTCTGGGATGGGGCCCCCTCAAGTGTTTTGATGCACAATCACATCTGGGAGCTTCAGGGCTTGTTGAAAAGATGAGGCACAAAGTTGGAGACCAGAGGTTGGCCTTGGCATTACAACTGCTCTCTGCGCTCGGTGCACTCACTTGTGAGCAGGGACTGAATCACACTTGCCTTTATGTACCCTCTGAGGCCACATATGAGAGCAGATTATGTCATGGGTATTAACATGCGTGGAGAACATGCCACACAAATTAGAGCTTATTTCTATTCCTCTACATTTCAGGCATTGCCAAGAAAGCATCTAAAGTGTTTACCAATTCAATATTTAATATCCGTCACGTTTTTACTGATGTGGGTGACTCCTTCCTCATAATGAGCAGAGAACAATCTCATTCCTGATGTCTCTTAGGTGACTTCTCCTGTCAGTACCTAATCTGTTGGATCCCTTCTGACTCTAAAACTTTATAACTAGCCCTTTCAGCTTTAATTCCAATTTTTTTCATGACCAAGTCTTCTAAATTATGTTTGACAGTTGATGCAAAAATTACAACACTGCCTGATATGGTTCTAAATATATGTGAAGGGACTATTTGAGATAATTATAAACAGAAGAGGGTAAAGGAAAGTAAAAGGAGATAAGGTTTCTATATTTTATTTGAACTGGTAGAAGATTAACACCAGCAGACTGTGATAAATTCCATATATATAATGCAATACTTAAAGCAGTCACTAAAATGGTATACAAAGAGATATGCTAAAAATCATTACAGATGAACCAAAATGCAATTCTAAAAAATTTTCAAGTAACTCACTGAAAGCTAGAAAAAGGAAACAAAGAAACAAAAAGCAGAACAAGCGAAACAAAAAATAAAATGCCAGACTCATGCCTTAACATATTAATAATTATAGTAAATATAAATGTTCTAAGAACACCAATTAAAAGACAAAGGTTGTCAGAGTGAATTAAAACCATGACCCAACTATTTACCGCCTACAAGAAACTCACTTAAAATGCATTGATACAGGCAGAATTAAAAACAAAGAAAGGAAATATATATATTGTGCTAACATTAATCCAAGGAAAGCAGGAGTATATATTTTATTATACTTTAAGTTCTGGGATACATGTACAGAACGTGCAGGTTTGTTACATAGGTATACACGTGCCCATGGTGGTTTGCTGTACCCATCAACCTGTCATCTACATTAGGTATTTCTCTTGATGCTATCCCTCCCCTAACCCTCCACCCCCTGATAGGCCCTGGTGTGTGATGTTCCCCTCCCTGTGTCCATATATTCTCATTGTTCTACTCCCACTTATGAGTGAGAACATGCAGTTTTTGGTTTTCTGTTCCTGTGTTAGTTTGCTGAGAATGATGGTTTCCAGCTTCATTCATGTCCCTGCAAAAGACATTAACTCATCCTTTGTTATGGCTGCATAGTATTCCATGGTATATATGTGCCACATTTTTTAATCCAGTTTATCACTGATGGGCATTTGGGTTGGTTCCAAGTCTTTGCTGTTGTGAATAGTGCTACAATAAACATATGTGTGCATGTGTCTTAATAGTAGAATAATTTATAATTTTTTGGGTATATACCCAGTAATGGGATCACTGAGTCAAATGGTATTTCTGGTTCTAGATCCTTGAGGAATTGCCACACTGTCTTCCACAATTGTTGAACTAATTTACATTGCCACCAAGAGCGTAAAAGTGTTCCTGTTTCTCCACATCCTCTCCAGCATCTGTAGTTTCCTGACTTTTTAATGACTGCCATGCTAACTGGCATGAAATGGTATCTCATTGTGGTTTTGATTTGCATTTCTCTAATGACCAGTGATAATGAGCTTTTCTTCAAATGTTTGTTGTCCACATAAATGCCTTCTTCTGAAAAGTGTCTATTCATATCCTTTGCCCACTTTTTGATGGGATTGTTTGTTTTTATCTTGTAAATTTGTTTAAGTTCTTTGTAGATTCTGGATATTAGCCCTTTGTCAGATGGACAGATTGCAAAATTTTTCTCCCATTCTGTAAGTTGCCTGTTCAGCCTGAAGATAGTTTATTTTGCTGTGCAGAAGCTCTTTAGTTTAATTAGATCCCATTTGTCAATTTTGGCTTTTGCTGCCATTGCTTTTGGTGTTTTAGTCATGAAGTCTTTGCCCATGCCTATGTCCTGAATGTTGTTGCCCAGGTTTTCTTCTAGGGTATTTATTGTTTTACATCTTACGTTTAAGGCTTTAATTCATCTTGAGTTAATTTTTGTGTAAGGTGTAAGGAAGTAGTCCAGTTTCAGTTTTCTGCATATGGCTAGCCAGTTGTCCCAACACCATTTATTAAACAGGGAATCCTTTCCTTATTGCTTGTTTTTGTCAGGTTTGTCAAGGATCAGATGGTTGTATATGTGTCACATTATTTCTGAGGCCTCTGCTCTGTTCATTGGTCCAGATATCTGTTTTGGTACCAGTACCATGCTGTTCTGGTTACTGTAGCCTTGCAGTATAGTTTGAAGTCAGGTAGCATAATTCCTCCAGTTTTCCTCTTTTTGCTTAGGATTGTCTTGGCTATACAGGCTCTTTTTTGTTTCCATATGAAAATTAAAGTAGTTTTTTTTTAGTTCTGTGAAGAAAGTCAATGGTAGCTTGATGGAGATAGCACTGAATCTATAAATTACTTTGGGCAGTATGGCCATTTTCACGATATTGATTCTTCCTATCCATGAGCATGGAATGTTTTTCCATTTGTTTGTGTCCTCTCTTATTTCCTTGAAGAGTGGTTTGTAGTTCTTCTTGAAGAGGTCCTTCACATCCCTTGTAAGTTGGATTCCTACGTATTTTATTCTCTTTGAAGCAATTGTGAATGGGAGTTCACTCATGATTTGGCTCTCTATTTGTGCTTTATTGGTGTATAGGAATGCTTGGGATTTTTGAACATTGATTTTGTATCCTGAGACTTTGCTGAAGTTGCTTATCAGCTGAAGAAGATTTTTGGCTGAGACAATGGGGTTTTCTAAATGTACAATCACGTCATCTTCAAGCAGAGGCAATTTGACTTCCTCTCTTCCTATTTGAATATGCTTTATTTTGTTTCTCTTGCCTGATTGCCCTGGCCAGAACTTACAATACTATGTTGAATAGGAGTGGTGAGAGAGGGCATCCTTGTCTTGTGCCTGTTTTCAAAGGGAATGCTTCCAGTTTTTGCCTATTAAGTATGATATTGGCTGTGGGCTTGTCATAAATAGCTCTTATTATTTTGAGATATGTTCCATCAGTACCTAGTTTATTGACAGTTTTTGGCATGAAGGGATGTTGAATTTTATCAAAGGCCTTTTCTGCATCTATTGAGATAATCATGTGGTTTTTGTCATTGGTTCTATTTATGTGATGGATTATGTTTATTGATTTGTGTATGTTGAACCAGCCTTGCATCCCAGGGATGAAGTCGACTTGATTGTGGTGGATAAGCTTTTTGATGTGCTGATGGATTTGGTTTGCCAGTATTTTACTGAGGATTTTCACATTGATGTTCATCAGGGATATCGGCCTGAAATTTTCTTTTTTTTGTTGTGTCTCTGCCAGGTTTTGGTATCAGGATGATGCTGGTCTCATAAAATGAGTTAGGGAGGAGTCCCTCTTTTTCTATTGTTTGGAATAGTTTCAGAGGGAATGGTATAAACTCCTCTTTGTAGAATTCAGCTGTGAATCCGTCTGGTCTCAGGCTTTTTTTTGGTTTGTAGGCTATTAATTAACTTCATCAATTTCAGAATTTGTTATTGATCTATTCAGGGATTTGACTTCTTCCTGGTTTAGTCTTGGGAGGGTGTATGTGTCCAGGAATTTGTCCATTTCTTCTAGATTTTCTAGTTTGTTTGTATAGAGGTGTTTATTGTATTCTCTGATGGTAGTTTGTATTTCTGTGGGGTAAGTGGTGATATTGCCTTTATCATTTTTATTGTGTCTGTTTGATTCTTCTCTCTTTTCTTCTTTATTAGTCTGGCTAGAAGTCTATCTATTTTATTAATCTTTTCAAAATCCAGTTCCTGGATTCATTGATTTTTTGAAGGGTTTTTTGTGTCTCTATCTCTTTCAGTTCTGCTCTGATCTTAGTTGTTTCTTGCCTTCTGCTAGCTTTTGAATTTGTTTGCTCTTGCTTCTCTAGTTCTTTTAATTCTGATGTTAGTGTGTTGATTTTAGATCTTTCCCACTTTCTCTTGTGGGCATTTAGTGCTATAAATTTCCCTGTAAACACTGTTTTAGCTATTTCCAACAGATTCTGGTACATTGTGTCTTTGTTCTCATTGGTTTCAAGTAACTTATTTCTTTCTGCCTTAATTTTGTTATTTACCTGGCAGTCATTCAGGAGCAGGTTGTTCAGTTTCCATGTAGTTATGTGATTTTGAGTGAGTTTCTTAATCCTGAGTTCTAATTTGATTGCACTGTGGTCTGAGAGAATGTTTGTTATGATTTCCATTCTTTTGCATTTGCTGAAGAGTGTTTTACTTCCAATTATGTGGTCAATTTTAGAGTAAGTGCAATGGGGTGCTGAGAATAATGTATATTCTGTTGATTTGGGGTGGAGAGTTCTGTAGATGTCTATTAGGTCTGCTTGGTCCAGAGCTGAGTTCAATCCTGAATAACCTTGTTAATTTTCTGCCTTGTTGATCTGTCTAATATTGACAGTGGGGGTGTTAACATCTCCTACAACTATTGTGTGGGAGTCTAAGTTTCTTTGTAGGTCTCTAAGAATTTGCTTTATGAATCTGGGTGCTCCTGTATTGGGTGCATACATATTTAGGATAGTTAGCTTCTCTTGTTGCGTTGATCCCTTTACCATTATGTAATGCCCTTCTTTGTCTTTTTTGATCTTTGTTGGTTTAAAGTCTGTTTTATCAGAGACTAGGATTGCAACCCCTGCTTTTTTTTTGACATTCCATTTGCTTGATAAATATTCCTCTATCCCTTTATTTTGAGCCTACGTGGGTCTTTGCACATGAGATAGGTCTCCTGAATACAGCACATTGATGGGTCTTGGCTCTTTATCCAATTTGCCAGTCTGTGTCTTTTAATTGGGGCATTCAGCTTGTTTACATTTATGGTTAATATTATTATGTGTCAATTTGATCCTGTCATTATGATGCTAGCTGGCTATTTTGCCAGTTAGTTGATGCAGATTTTTTCATAGCATCGATGGTCTTTACAATTTGGTATATTTTTGCAGTGGTTGGTACTGGTTTTTCCTTTCCATATTTAGTGATTTCTTCAAGAGCTCTTGTAAGGCAGGCCTGGTGGTGACAAAATCTCTCAGCATTTGCTTGTCTGTAAAGGATTTTATTTCTCTTTCACTTATGAAGCTTAGTTTGGCTGGATATGAAATTCTGGGTTGAAAATTCTTTTGTTTAAGTATGTTGAATATTGGCCCTCACTCTTTTCTGGCTTTTAAGGTTTCTACAGAGAGATCTGCTGTTGGGTAACCTGACCTTTCTCTCTGGCTGCCCTTAACATTTTTTCCTTCATTTCAACCTTGGTTAATCTGACAATTATGTGTCTTGGGGCTGCTCTTCTTGAGGAGTATCTTTGTGGTGTTCTCTGAATTTGAATGTTGTGTATTTCCTGAATTTGAATGTTGGCCTGTCTTGCTATATTGGGGAAGTTCTCCTGGATAATATCCTGAAGAGTGTTTTCCAACTTGGTTTCCATTCTCCCTGTCAATTTCAGGTACACCAATCAAACGTAGGTTAGGTCTTTTCACATAGTCCCATATTTTTTGGAAGGTTTGTTCATTCCTTTTCATTTGTTTTCTCTAATCTTGTCTTCATGCCTTGTTTCATTAAGTTGATCTTCAATCTCTGATATCCTTTCTTCCACTTGATCGATTCAGCTATTGATACTTGTGTACGCTTCACAAAGTTCTCATGCTGTGTTTTTTCAACTCCATCAAGTCATTTACGTTTTTCTCTAAACTGGTTATTCTAGTTAGCAATTCTGCTAACCTTTGTTCAAGGTTCTTATCTTCCTTGTATTGGGTTAGAACGTGCTCCTTTACCTTTGAAGAGTTTGTTATTACCCACCTTCTGAAGCCTACTTCTGTCAATTCATCAAACTCAGTTTCTGTCCAGTTTTGTTCCCTTGCTGGGAGAAGTTGTGATCCTTTGCAGGAGAAGAGGTGTTCTGGTTTTTGGCGTTTTCAGCTTTTTTGTGCTGTTTTTTCTTCATCTTTGTGGATTTATCTACCTTTGGTCTTTGATGTTGGTGATTTTCAGATGGAGTTTCTGTGTGGATATGCTTTTTGTTGGTGTTGATGCTATTCCTTTCTCTTTGTTAGTTTTTCTTCTAACAGTCAGGCCCCTCTGCTGCAGGTCTGTTGGAGTGTGCTGGAGGTCCACTCCAGACCATGTTTGCCTGGGTATCACCAGCAGAGGCTGCAGAACAGCAAATATTGCTGCCTGATCCTTCCTCTGGAAGCTTCATCCCAGAGGG
Organism: Symphalangus syndactylus; assembly: GCF_028878055.3. Lineage (NCBI taxonomy): Eukaryota > Metazoa > Chordata > Mammalia > Primates > Hylobatidae > Symphalangus > Symphalangus syndactylus. Next base: position 96,134,079 of record NC_072431.2, on the reverse strand, counting down.
GCACCCACCTGTATGAGGTGTCAGTATCACCAGCGGAGGCTGCAGAACAGCAAAGATTGCTGCCTGTTCCTTTCTCTGGAAGCTTCGTGCCAGAGGGGCATGTGCCAGATGCCGACCAGAGCTCTCCTGTATGAGGCGTCTGTCAACCCCTCCTGGGAGGCATCTCCCAGTCAGTAGGCATGGGAGTCAGGGACCCACTTGAGGAGGCAATCTGTCCCTTAGCAGAGCTCGAGTGCTCTGCTGGGAGATCTGCTGCTCTCTTCAGAGCTAGCAGGCAGAAACGTTTAAGTCTGCTGAAGTTGTGCCCACAGCAGCCCCTTCACCCAGGTGCTCTGCTTCAGGGAGATTGGAGTTTTATCTATAAGATCCTTACTGGGACTGCTGCCTTTCTTTCAGAGATGTCCTGCCCAGAGAGGAGGAATCTAGAGAGGCAGCCTGGCTACAGTGGCTTTGCCAAGTCGCAGTGCAGTCTGCCCAGTTCGAACTTCCCAGCGGCTTTGTTTACACTGTGAGGGGAAAACTGCCTATTCAAGCCTCAGTAATGGTGGATGCCCCTCCCCCCACCAAGCTTGAGCCTCCAAGTTGACTTCAGACTACTGTGCTGGCAGCGAGGATTTCAAGCCAACAGATCTTAGCTTGCTGGGCTCCATGGGGGGTGGGATGCACTGAGCTTGCCCACTTGGCTCCCTAGCTTCGTCCCCTTTTCCAGGGGAGTGAACGGTTCTGTCTCACTGGCTTTTCAGGGGCCACTGGGGTATGAAAAAGTCTCCTACAGCTAGCTCGGTGTCTGCCCAAACAGCTGCCCAGTTTCGAAACCCAGGGCCCTGGTGGTGTAGGTACCTGAGAGAATCTCCTGGTCTGTGGGTTGCGAAGACTGTGGGAAAAGTGTAGTATCTGGGCTGGAATGCACCATTCCTCAAGGCACAGTCCCTCATGGTTTCTCTTGGCTAGAGGAGGGAGTTCCTTTAATCCCACCTTTTACAACGCATTAGAAAAAGCTTTCTTTTGCCTTCAGGGAGATGTCATTCTGGGTCCTCTGTCTGCAGGTCTTTCCCAAGGAGCTTCCATGATCACCATTATCCACCTGGTGCTAAGGTTACTCCAGTTCTTTTCAAACTTGAATGTGCATTAGAAGGGCCTGGGAAGCTCATCCTTCATCAGCTTCTCAAGTCCTGTCTCCCAGTAGTCTGGTCCAGTGGGGCTGAACTGATGCTTGCACTTAGCAGGGGCTCCAGGGAATGCTGTGCAAACGATCCAAGGAGCAAACTTAGGGAAACACCATGCTGCACCTTCTGTCCTGATCAAGCTGATATACATTCATATTTACTGCCCTGATCAAGCTGATATGCATTCATATTTACTCACTGACATGGAACTCACAGCATCTAGAAGGGATTAGCCTGAGGATGACCTTTTCTCTATCAGTGAAGAAATGCTTAGCTGAGTGCTATAGAGCCTTGCTACTCAAGGTGGGACCTACAGACCAACAGCCTTTTCTCATCTGGAAGTTCATCATGGATGCTGAATCTCAGGTCCCACCCCAGACCTTCTGAATCAGGATCTGCATCTTAACAAGACCCCAGGTGGCACATGTGCTGATTAAGGTGTAAGAAGCACAACTGTAATGGCTGCAGCATGGGTTTGGTGTGAAGCTGGTTTGACTTTTATTCTTTGTGTCATAATTTATTAGTTGTACAAGCTGGGTTCAGTGGTGTCCCCTTTCTGAGTATCTCTTTCCTCATCAGTGAAATGGAAATAATAGAAACTGCGAGCATTGATTTACTCTTTACAACCTTCATGGATATATTGTCTAGGAGAATTCCTGACACAAAATAGTGTTTAATAAGTGTCAGCTTCTTAGCACTCTTTCTACTTAATTAAGTAACAGTGTCCAAAATTTACATGGGGAATGTGGATATTGCTCAGGAAACCAGATTATTATTTAAACACTGCAGGCAGACAACTTAGATATAAAGAATTATGCAAAAAAGTACTTGAGGGAACTGAAGGACTGTCTGCAAAAAGCATGCCAAGGACACTTCTTGTGTGACTAGAGGAAAATAAAGACAGATATGCAAGGAAAGCCTTGGGAGGACGGATTACAAAAGGGTTGAGTGCATCTTTCCAGTGGATTCCATAAAAATTCAATGGTGTGAAACTGGAGGCTGAGAGAGGAGGTCAGTGAGGCAACAGCGATAGTTTGCCCATGACTCTCTGGAAGGTGACTGAGAGATGGCAGTTACACTAAGAATGAATCAGAAGGAATCTTCTGTCTTTCACCAAGTCTCAGCACTGGCAGAGTCAGGGCAAAATCTGTGGGAGTGGTGAGCTTTGGAAAGAGTCTGCCAACATGTTCAGAGCCATTTCAGGAGAGCGGGGAAATGGGAGGTTGCCACCATGGTGTAGCACACACTCACAGTGTCACTTTTGTGCCCAGAGAGGCACTAATCCTATGGTAATTATGCAGTCCCTAAAATCAAGCCGCTGAATCAGAATCCCCACCATGCCACTCACCATCTGTGTACTTTGGGCAGGTTATCTAACCTCTCTGTGCCTCTTTTTATTTTCAATATGTAGCTAATATAGAATATTTACCAACGAATCAGTATAAAGTTTAAATCAGATAATGCATATAAAAGGTCGGGCACTGAATAGTTTAGCAGAACTTTTACTGAGTTATGATTGTAATGACTGTATAATACCCACAGTTATAGGCAGTGAATGAGGACTCAGACGTGGAGGTCAGGTAGGAAGTCCATGTCTCCAAATAACCTTGAGGCACTCAATGTTTCACATGTGTCAAAGTGATTTCTGTTCAAACTTAATACAACTCTAGAATAATGGTGCTTGCCCTATCATTTAGACATCCCCAAAGAGTGCTCAGAAAGGGGAATGTATACCCAATGATTGCCAAGAAAGCTAATTACCCGATTCCTGAAAAAGTGCACTGGTAAAGCTGCTCCAGGTCTGTTATCTCCGTGACTTATTAGCAGGGCATTATGGAGAGAGAGCATCCATCTCTGTAACTCATGCTTCCTGCTGGCTATTCTCCTGGTGCCACTCCACTCTCAGAGGAGGGGACCTTCCTTGAGATTCCAGGCCCTCCTCCTCCAACGCCCCACCATGTGGCTTCACCTGCCTGCAGCTTCTTCCCCCAACTCCTGTTCAGATATAGGCCTGGTAGTCTGCATTCTCTGCTAAAAAAGCCACCTTATTCTTTTAATTAGATCCCTCTAGAAAACATCTAAGGAGCCACATACTCAGCTGCTGTCAAACACTGAATCTGAGTCTGTCTGATAGTGAAGAATAATTTGATAAGCCATCCAAAAATAGATCCAACCAAACACTATAGCCATTTCTGTTAGGTGGCTTTGGAACTTGAGCCAATGCTGTATCATGCAAAAGACACATATTCACCTTTTTCAGATAGAGTTAATTTGCTGCTTCATATATGCCTTTTAATTTTTCACTCTTTGGAGGGCAACACATGATGTATCCAAAGGGCAATGACATCTCTGTCTCTGGCATCATTGCCAGCATCATCCTCATCCTTCTGATGGTGACCATTTATTGAGCATCGGACGCTCTGCCAGGAATTTTTGCATATAAAATAGAAACTTCAATGTAAAGCAATCTACTTCTTAATATATCTTTCAGGGCAAATATTTGCAAAAAAATGGTTATAACTGTTTAACTTGTTGTTAGAAAAATAAATATAAATGTACTAAGTCTTGGAGGACATCTGCCAAACCTAATGATTTTGGCTTCAGCTTGTTATCATAGTCATTCTTTTTGACAACAGTGAGATAATAATGGAAATTATATATTAGGGTCACTTGTATTTCACCATGATAAATAAACAAACAAACAGGAAATTATGTACATACACCTATTCTCAGTCACAACTGGAAAGTAGGATCCAGTCACTAAGATATAAGTTAGAAACAATCACATTCAGAAGACAGCTCCATTTCTCACTTCATGTTTATCAGTCACATAACTGTCTGCACCAAACCGACCATCACATTGTTGTTAAAGAACAAATTCAAGTTGGGCATGGTGACTCATGCCTGTAATGCCAACACTTTGGGAGGCTAAGGTGAGAGGATCAATTGAGGCCATGAGTTTGATACCAGTCTGGGCAACACAGCAAATCCTGTCTCTACAAAAAATTTAAAAAATAAAAATAAACAAGAACAAATTGGGTAACTCAGGTCAATGCATCTTCACTCGTGTTATACCAAATCAGAGGCTAAGGAAGGATCAGTATAGATGACAGTAGTAGGAACCTACATCATTTTCTGGACAGGTTTATTCTCAAGGTGATAAGAAAACTTCACAGTGGTCAAGGATATCAGAGTCGCGGTTAAAGGCTTCCTGCTCCTTCATCATGTATAAGCTTGAGAACCTCCAGCCTACTCTTTGCTAATGAAACAAGTGGCGTAAGTGGCCAGGGTAGGGGGACATTCAATAAACTGCCTGGTTTGTGGTTTTGAAGACATAGAGGTATTTTGTCTAAAAGAGGAAGAATTACTCTAGGCTTACTGAGTTAGGTCTAACAAGTTAGTGAAGAGAAGGGCTCAACAGAGTGTCAACATTTTGATGTCAGAAAATCTTTACTAGACGTGTTAAAATTTGAACTTCTTAATCACAAGTGTTATCTACAAAAAAACAAGATAAGGAACTTGGGTCTATAAAGTTCCTAAGTTTTCCTTGAATTATAAAGTTGAGAAGAATGGGTCTTCTAGATTATCAAAGGCAATCTGGGCTTCCATGACCTTTTTTTTTTTTTTTGAGACAGAGTCTCACTCTGTCACCCAGGCTGGAGTGCAGTGGCACGATCTCAGCCCACTGCAAGCTCTGCCTCCTGGGTTCACACCATTCTCCTGCCTCAGCTTCCCAAGTAGCTGTGACTACAGGCACCCACCACCACGCCCAGCTAATTTTTTGTATTTTTAGTAGAGACAGGGTTTCACCATGTTAGCCAGGATGGTCTCGATCTCCTGACCTCGTTATCTGCCCACCTCAGCCTCCCAAAGTGCTGGGATTACAGGCATGAGCCACCACACCCGGCCTCCATGATCTTATTTACGAGATTTATAGCTAGTTCCCCTAATCTGCCTTTATGCTCAGTGACCAGTAAATGCAGGTCCTCCCATAAGTATTTATTGTAAGTGAGTGTTTAGAGAGGATAGTAGTTTTACAGTAAAATTTAAATTTAATATAATTCTAGGTGCATGTTGCATATATCACATCCTCAAGCTGGCCTGGGATTAGTTGATTTACTGATGACATTTTTCAAACCAATAAATGGAGTGATAATAAAACACCACCAGTAAAATTGGAACATTTCTCATTCTGTTCCAATCTTTAGTCCCCAAAACAAACCCTGGTCCAATTATTAGTATAGACAAACTCCAGGACAGATATAGCTAAGATTACATTGAGGGGAAGATCCCCACCTTCCGCCAGTTCAGGATATCAATCCTCAGAAGGACTACTGCTGATATGTAGCCACATTTCCCACATGCGCCAGAAGTGTTACCATTCAGCAGAGCCAATTTATGCATGGCAGTCATTCCATCCCTCAGGGACTCCACACAGAGGCCTGTGGAGCTGCTCACCAAGGACATTTTCAGCACTGTGAGATACGTGGAATACTGAGCTGACATCAAAGATTGTTTTTACTGATGACAAGGTTATATCACAATATTGAAACAAAGCACGTTTAACTTCTCAAGGAACTGAAACAGTACCAGAAGGAAAATGCTCCTGTGGCATGAGCTGAGGGACTTGGCTTACATTTCTTCAATGCTTACATTCCTTTAAACTTATATTGTCTTTAAGCTTTAATATGAGGGTTGGCCAGCCTAGCCTAACTCCAAAAATATTTCCCATTATAGCCCAGGATAAAAAAAGGTGTCTATGCCACAATATTTAAAAGAACAGGAGGTTAGGTATCACAATAACACAATGTTAAAATCCATTTTGAAAGAGTTAGCACATTAGTACCTTTCTTCAGGATTCCAATCAGACATATTTCAAAAAAGGCATTGTAATCACTGGGAAATCTGTGCACTAGGGAATGAACTAAACATAGAGGTTTATCACTGTGTGTGTTGAGTCACTGAGGTTGAACTAAAATTATAGCAGTGTAATGCGTATTCTGACTTGCATCTCTTAAATCCAAGCTATTTGAAGGCAGATATTTTCTATTTCCTGAAGCCCTTAGGTTTCACCTATGCTGATAGTCATAGGGTTTTTCTCGAGGTGTTCCTTCTGACTGTGCTTTTAGCCTCTGGGATCATTTTGTTTCTCTGACTTCCATCTTATTGGATTAAACCTGGATCCTTTCCCTTTCTGTGCTTTAATTTTGCTACACCATGTTGATGGTGTATGCCTGACCACTTCATTTTGCTTCAACCCAAGATGTAGCCGGTCTCAGTTCTGTACACTACAGGTGCATGTAAACTACCCAAAGATATTACAGTCCAGCCAAGATCCAGTATCCCCAAATTGGAGATCCAATAATTGACCAGGAAGAGCATCACTTGTAAGCCTCACTGTAGGTGCAATATTGGGATTGGTGCAGCAGAGGAGACAGTTTCACTTGGCTAAACTGTGCAAAGGGAACCCTGACAAGATCTACTGGAAGAAACCTGCTAGATGTAGAAGGACGGAGCATCACACTGGAACCCTGACTGTAGGATCGAGAGAGAACTGCATCTGAGAATACATCCACATGGGAAATAGCATTGCCTGATCAGGGAATTACAAACACATTCACAGTTAGTGTGGAGGGGTTATATATGAAGGGGCTAGGGAGAAACCAAAGAAGATAAGACTAGAAAAATAGTAGCAGATAATGAGTGAGCTAAGCTGTTCGGTGGGGTTTTGACTTGATTTTGCACGTCAGAAAATACAATGTATAAGGGCGGCAGGCTTGGAATCAAATATATTTCCTGGTAAAATTTGTGTAGTGTATGATGAATCTTCCAGAGAATTTTAGGAATAGATATGACTTTACAGGAATATAAATGTGACAGATTCAAAGCAGCTATGAATATAGTACTCTCCACTCCATCTCTCATCAACAACAGCAAAAATGTCCACGTTTACTTTTCACAATACGACTGCTCCACAAATAACCATGTTAATTCCACCAGCACCTGTTGTGATGGTCGCGCTGGACGCTCTTGGGAACAGTTGGCAACTTTTGCCCACTGGATTCCTTTTTCTATCCCTGCTCTCCTTTTTATGTTGCTTTCACTGCAAGTTCTCTGAACAATATTTTGAAGCTGTGACCTTTTAAACAGAATAAGCATTCGAAAGTTTTGCCGTGATTTAAATTCTGAGCATGAGCCAGCTGTTTTTACCTAGACATGCTGCGGGGTATGAAAAATTGCTAGAACAATTTAGCCATCTCCAGTTGGTGTCAAATGACAATATGTGAATTATACTTTTTGTCTCTCGGTGTTTTTCCATCTTTTACAATTCATACTGTGTCAGAAAAAAAAAATCAGAATTTGCCCCTGCTGTATTTTGATGCACTTCCTGAAAGATTATCAGCCAAATAAGTCATACTCTCAGGGAGGTGATGTGGTCCAACTTATTCTCATAACTTGCAGTTTGGATTTATTCTCCCTTTGCTCTTTTCCAAGTTATTATTTTACTGGCAGTAAAAAAAATGGATCCATCTAGCTATCAGATAATATTTTGGAACCAGCATCATTTTCACTCTCATAAAGGGCAGCTTGAAGTGATCAGCAGGATTATCAAAGTAGCAGTGTTTTGTCTTTTATAAAGGACTGGAAATGATTGAAAGTACTGACCAAGGGATTTTGGGGCTCAAGTAGGGCAATGAATTATGATTTAATCTTTATTTTGAAACTGATTATCTTAAACTAATTTCCACTTCATATCAAGGATTTCAGAGAAAAATAGGATATGTTTTACATAAGATTAGGCAACTGGCTTCAGTCAAATAATCCTGTATAAAGCTGGTTACATTTTTTGAAACACATGTTCCTTGTTACTGAAAGGAAACATTTGCCTTTAGTAGAGTCCCTGATTGTTGTTAATCTTATTACTATTATTGTCATCAAGACTATGGAGTGTGTGTAAATGTGTGTGCGTGAGTGCCTGTGTGTACCTAAGCTGAGTGTACTCCACAAAACCTTGGCATGAAATAAAGGTGAAGATGGCCTTCCTATGAGTTTATTCATAAAGTCCATAAGTCTTTAGGCAGGGAAAATGACTGCATACATCCAAGCTGACAGTAGGTCTTGCACATGAGAATTGTGGCAAGAGACATATCCTTAACCTTGCATGTAGTATGCCCTTGCTAAGCAGTGAAATTGCCGTGAATTTGGAGGAACCTGGTGCTAGAGCTCTGTGCAAGGATGCAGTAGGAAAGGAAAGATTCTGGGTATGGCATGGAATGATACCACACTTATTGTTGTACTCAATGAGATTTTGTCTCAGGTTCCTTGTAAGAATCTCAGAAGGTGACTCAAATAAAGGATTAGACACACAATACTATAGAGATGAGCTAAGGTAGCATGGCCTGCACTTGGACGTCTATGATGAATTGCAACACTGCAACCTGGCAGGGTCTTCTTTTGCCTCAGCTAGAGCAGTATGGACAGATATGGCAGAAAGGACTATGAGAAGTTGGAATTGACACCAGCGAGGCTTCAGACAGAGCAAGCGTTTCCCACAAAGTCAGCACTCATTGCCTGGAGCAATGGCAGAGCTGGGTGATCCAAATGGTCGGCAGGCAAGGAATACCACAGACCAGGAAAGAACTGGAATGGCACCAGTACAGAAACCATCACAGGCACATGATCTGGGTTTGAAGAGACAACATTACAATGAAGGAGATGGTATAAGGCAGTGGTGTAGAGATATCCCTTCTCTGCTAGAAAAGAACCTCCATGGCAGCCATGCAGAAAGGGGCAGGTCACCTTAAAAGTCTGCCTGTAGGTGGAAGAGTGGGTGGGTGCAGGCAGTGGCGGAATGGATTGGAGTGTGGAACTCCAGGAATTCTGAAGGTGAGACTATTGGTAACCTATGCTCTCTCCATCACAACTGCTTAGGTCTCAGATATGTAAGAACTGGGGAACATGGGTTACCTTATTAGAATTCATACCAGAAAGCCATAGAGTGAACAGAGTGAATGCTCTCCTTCCCCAGTCTCAGTCCCCAACGCTTGGTCTCCCCTTGGATGTGTACCTGAGATGAACCTCTTACTCTCCTCTAAGGTCCAGTTCTCAGCTCAGACTGAGACCCCTTGTTTATGGGCAACTCATAAAGCAACTACTAGTCTGATTTTGAACAACCTTCGGAGACTTAGTTCCAGTTTCTTATTTTGAAATTCATTTATCATCTCCATCTGAAAGTCCATTATCTTTACACATTCAATATGTCCTATTCTTAGCACATTAACTTCTCGCTTCCTTTCTTAGTTCTTATTTTTTCAGCGGAATGTCCCTCCATTCTCCCAACCTCCAAACTTGGAAATATCTTTTATTCTTCCCCTAAAACTCTTCCATAAAACAATATGTATTTAAATTATTCTGACAATTATTCTTAAAATGGATGAATCTCTTGTTCTGTATTGCCATTGCACCACCATAATCAGAGCATCCATCAACTGGCTCCTGGACCAGAATGATTCTTCCCCTACCACCATATGTCACTGACAGCTCTACACGTCCCTCTGCTGTTCATAAATTTAGCCATTGCCTGGCTAGTCCAGTCTGGTCTCATCTCTCTGTTCAGGCTTGTTGGTCTTCACTCTCAAATAATGAAATTCCCACTTCTTAGTAAATAACCTCAGCTTTGCCCAAAGCCTATGCAGATCCAATGCATTTCCACATGAACAACCTGGCAGCTCCTCCTTCTCTTCTTCCTTCTATCAGCCTTGCTAATTTCTACCATCAAGTCTTATAAAGTCAGTTTTAATTCTCACCATGTTGATAAAGTGATCATTAGAAACTTTAGCTGCTACCAACCTTGAATAGCTCTGAGCTATACATTTTTTGGCTGATAGTGGGCATGCAATAAATACTTGAAGTAAATTACATTCTATCATATTAATCTCAATCTCCTTCATGTGTGAAAGCATTGCCCTTTAAACTATAGTATAAGGTCTTTGAATTTAATAAATGCTTGCTGGATTGGATTTACTGAATCATGTCGGAAAAATAGACCAAAGAACTTTAATTTTTAAATCTATGCTTGGACATGATGTATCAAAAGCATTATTTAGACATAAAGGAATTTTAAGCAAATATTTCTCTTCTGTAGTATATACCAGAGGAGGAGAATCGATGACATTCTTTTTCCTTTTAGGGTACATGATACTCCTTGAGGAGTCAGGGCAAAATCTGTCATTTTTATCTGACACTGCATGGGAAGACAGTTAAAGGAATGGTTTCTACTTTCTGGATTTCTACATTCTAGTTAAGAAAAGACTAATGTAATGATGAATGACTTTGGGCCAAAATAGATGCTATTGGATGTGTGCTAGAGGAATGCACAGAAAGGGTTATCAGTGGGTACCAAACAATCAGAGATGGTCTTGCAGGGAAGGGGCCATAGATAAGAACCTTGAGTGAAGGGGCACACTTTCAACAGGGAGAGTTAATTCTGGAAGGGCCACATTAACTCTATGAGGGCTAACACAAGTCCCTCTTTCTGTGTTTCAGTGTCTCCTGTAAAATGAGGAACAAGAGGCTGGGTGTGGTGGCTCACGCCTGTAATCCCAGCACTTTGGGAGGTCGAGACGGGTGGATAACCTGAGGTCAGGAATTCGAGACCAGCCTGGCCAACATGGTGAAACCCCTGCTCTACTAAAAATACAGAAATTAGCCAGGCGTGGTGGCAGTTGCCTGTAATCTCAGCTAGTCAGGAGGCTGAGGAGGAGAATTGCTGGAACCTGGGAGGTGGAGGTTGCAGTGAGCTGAGATCACGCCACTGCACTCCAGCCCAGGTGACAACAGTGAGACTCCGTCTCCAAAAAAATAAAAAAAGAAGAACAAGGCTGAGATTATTTTCAGGGCTACTTGCAGGGACCCAAGGTAGGGAAGGTGGGGAATCATGGATTCCAGAATGGAGGAGGGACAGTGATCACAGCACCATAAGGGGCTGAACGAGTCTGAGCAATGTCGCTGGCTGTGGTCAGGGTAGCTCTTCGAATAACAGCTGGCCTTGAAGAGGGAAATAGCAGGCACCATGGATTCAGAATATTCCTGCCAAACAGTTAAAAGTAGGAGGGACTGTGCAGCTTCTCTTGTTCAGGTATAGCCCCTGACACTGAAGTCCTGAGATTCTAGAAATTTATCTATAAGACTCAGCTACAATGGTCTGGAGTTGTAGGTAAGAGTTTGTGTTAAGAGGAAAGAAGAAATTTTGCCCGGCTGGGTTATTAAAACCCATTTGGAAGAGAAGAGTAAGATAAGGTCACACTAACTACATATCAAATGCTCAGTAGCCATGTGTGGCCAGTGGCTGTTGTATTGAATAGTGCAAATATAGAACATTTTCTTTATTGTAAAATTTATATTGGGCAGGCTGTGCTCTAGATTCCACAGTGAGTTCATTGTGAGTCTCAGAGTGAGATGAGAAAAGAGGAAACACTTGCTCTCCCCAAACTATTTTTGATATTATGACACTTCAAAGATTTCCAGAACCTCTCAAAGAATGTCACAAATTATTTTTAAGTTAATACATTCCAATTCAGGCCAATTAAAACAAAAAAAAAGATGTCACATTCTTTTTTTTTTCCTGTGAAGAACAAAACTTTTATTGTTCACTTCTTTTCTGAAGAGCTTTTTTGAGCATATCTAAAAATAGAACTTGTTGCAGGAGCTCATGCACACCTTGGGGACAGCACTGTACACTTAGCTCCTCAGTGTTGCTCAGGTGCTGCTGCACCGTCCAGAGACCCTTTAGAATTTCTCCCTTTGGATCTTCTGCCTTTTCCCTTGTGACTTTCTGGTGCCTTCTGAGGAATGGGATCCACAGTTGGCTGGTGTGTAACAGCATTCCAGAACCCAGGAGACACAGGGGTATAAAGTTGGCATCTTGAGGGGAAGCTTCTCACCTGGCCTTGGTTCATTATCAAAGATAGAAATGTGTTTTCAGCCATCTGTCCTTTCCAGGACTAAACTCCCTTTTCTTATCATATAGCAATTTTGAGAAAGAAGACTCAGAACACAACTAAACACACAACACTTCAAATTCCAAGGACCTAGAGAGGGCCTTAGAGAGCTGTGCTTTTTTCTGGGACAAATCCCCGCCCCGACCCCCAACATCCCAGGATGACTAACACAGAGCCAGGAGTGGAGATGCATCCATAAGTAGGTGACGGCTTGAAGATATTCTTTAGGACTGGAGGAGAAAACCATGAAAGCAAAATGTGGTTCCCAACCTCCCAGTCCCCTCGGTAGCTGCTGCCTTCCTCTTCATTCTAAACCTCAGGCAGACCTGCCGCTATTTCACAATGCAGGGGCAAGAGAGTCACACACTGGTAAACATATCTTCAACCATAGAAAACATCACTTTCTTTGGTGTTCCATTTGGCTTATTACAGGAAAGAGGAAGGAATGAGTCACATGGCTGAGTTTTCTTCCATGCCACACATCAGCACACTCTTCAAGCTTTAAGCACTCTCCTCAACAACATATTTACACAAAAATAATGACCCCAAAGATGCTAAGATAAATAAGACATGGTCTCTGCCCTTGAAATGTTGAGATTACTAAAGAAGAGTAAACTATCTGACATGAATGTCATCAATTTTTCCTCCCTTAAGCAGACATTATTAATCTATCATTCGTTCATACAAATATTAATTGAATGTCTATTATATGCTCAGATTGAGCCAGACATCAAAGATACCATGATGTAAAAGTCAGATAAGACCCTCACCCTTATGAAGTCTGCATTTAACATTTTCCCATTGAGCTCAAATATGGCCTCAAAATCCTTCTCAACACAGTGCTTGGGGCAGTACCACTAATTCCTTAGCCTGGTAGAGAAGAAACCCAATATCCCTGATCCATGGATGGACAGGAGAGATAGATTCATATGTTAAATGATGCAATACCGAGTGGCAAACACTACACCATAGATACATGATAAGTTGTATGGGATCTTACACAGGGGGTGACCTAAATTTAGCCAGGAAAGTCAAAGAAACTGCTGAGAGGAAATACAGTTTTCCAGGGACTTGCAGGAAGTGTAGGAGTCCATAAAGCAGATCAGAAGGGGTGGGTGATCAGTGGGGACAGGGCAGCGGAAGGAGCAAGAGCAGAGCTCAAGCAAGAAAGGGCACAGGTGATGTTCAGGGAGCGTATGATGAGAATCTCTATGCAGGCAGAGGATGAAGTGATTAGGCTCCACTGTGAAAGGTTATCTATTCTATTTTGTGGACTTGAGACTTTATCCCGGTGGCAACCAGGGACCCAGTGAAGAACTTTAAGTGAAGAGCTTTAAGTGAAGTGAAGAACTTTAAGCATGTAAGAGCACAGGCCCTGAGCCAAAGAGCCTATGTTTAAATCTCTTCTCTTCCCCTTACTAGCTGTGTGGCTACAGGCTGGCCAGCTCGCCTTTCTGTGCCTCAGTTTCCTCATCTGTAGAAATGACAATACCATTCACCTCATTGTGATAATTAAATGAGGGGATATATGTAAAATACTTGGAACATTGGCATGTAGAAGTCATCTATGTGGATTATTTCTGTGCTCTTTGGAATTTGGAAGCTGAGGCACAGAAAGCAAAAATAATTTACTCAGGACCACAATGCTGCTTAACAGCAGAGGCTAGATGCCTATCCATCATACCGAAGTGCTTTGAACATGAGTGTTATCAAAATCTATCTCTCCCAATGGATCCTAAAAGATACGTTTTCATTTGTTTAGATGATGAAGAGGAAATTCATTCTTTCAAAAACTCTTCGTCATTTCTATTTCCCCCTTTTATCTTAAGATGCTCCAGCTGCTTCCCATATTGTGTTCCACCACTATGTTTTCCTTTTATTTTAACATGCACCACTTCAATTTCCCAAAACACAGTGTAATTTATCAATAAATAAATAAATCTGGGCAGAAACACAAAGCACATTTTTCTCCAGGAGCATTCCCTATTCACAAGCACAGGGAGAGAAAACTCAGTGGCATCTTGAGCAAACATATGCATCAATACACACATTAAGCAGATCCCTGTAAGAGACTGTACAAGCTCTGTTGGAATCCTCTGCTTATGATTGAAAAAGAAAGCTCATCTTTGAAGATTGGCCAGATCTGTCCAGTCACTGCACCAGTCCAAGGCACTTAAGGTTTGTAATCCTTGCTACATTTGTAGAATAAATATTCTGGCTATTAAATTGTTCAAGGAGGCATTTCCTAGATTTCTACATATGATCACCCAACTCCTTTTCTCCCAGATGAATCAAATAGTATCTGGGGCCAGAAGCAGAGACTTTTACCACCAGGTTGAACCAAATTAGGCTGTGTCTTCCCACGTACAAACCACAAAAACAGTCGAAGTGGACTGAAGAGAAGAAAGTGATATTTTTAGTTGTAAATCTTTGGGCAAGATAAAGGTTGCTGAGGTTTAGTACATACAGGTCTTAGAACTCTAGGATTTTTTCTTTTGTGGGAGAAACAGCTGAGACTTATTTAAAGGGAACGGGTGTAATGGGATATATATTTGGTATATTCTAGTATTTTCTAAAGGAAGAATTTTATGAGTGGGGTGGAAGCTATAAAACTTCATGGGTCCAAGAAGCAGTGGGATTCCAGACCTATATTTGGGTGAGGGGTCTCCATCAGTATTGCTATATGCAGTGCACTTGGCGTGTGGCAATGCCCTGAATCACCAAGGTGGCAGTTAATCCAGTTGGGAGGTGGAGCCTCATGCCCAGTGCTTGGTTCAAGCAAACAGAAACACCAGCAAACTGCCAGGTGTCACAGAGCTCTGTGGGTCTCAGTGCTGGGACCCATTAGGATTTTTTGAGGACATTGTTTTTCTTCATCTTTCTTTTTAAATTTTAAAAATAAAAACAGAATATATACCCAGTAAAGTACAGAAATCTTAAGTGTATATCTCCATGGATATTTAAAGAGTGACTTTGCCCATATATCACCTGCATCAAGATATGAAACTTTTTCATTGTGGCAGAATTCTACCAAAAGAAATACTGAAAGGAGCTTATCAGGAAGAAGAGAAATGATCTCAGATGGCAGCAAGCTAAGGCAGGATGGAATGAATGGCTTGCACACAAGGAGGGATGTGGGTAAATTGAATAAATATATTTTCAGTGACAATAATAATATCTTGTGAGAGCTTAAATAAATGTCGAAATAAAGGACATGACAATAATAGCACAAAATGTTGGAAAGGGTCAAAGAGTTGTGAGGTCCTTGCATTATCTGGAAAATGGTAAAGGTGCTAATTTAAGGTAGATTCTCTTAAATCAATGATGCATTCTAGGATAGTCACTAAGAGAAGAAGGAAAGAATATGCAACTAACAAGCTAATCAAAACAGAAATTGGAATTTTTTAAATGTTTGATTGATCCAAAAGACAGCAAGAAGAAAAAAGGAAAAAACATAAGATGAGACAAATAGAAAACTAATAGTAAAATGGAATATTTAAATCCAAATACGTTAGTAATTGTACTAGATTGAGACAAACTAAATAAGTTTCATATATATACATAAAATTTATTTTTATGTAGATAGTTTTTAATTTAATCTTTATATAGCTTATTCTTATGAAACTTTATATATATAATCTTGAGAGATTATATATAATTAAATATACATATTGTTCAATATAAAATCTCACAAGAATAAATTTTAAATATAAGAATATAGGCTGGGTGTGGTGGCTCATGCCTGTAATCCCAGCACTTTGGGAGGCCGAGGCAGGTGGATCACTTGAGGTCAGGATTTTGACACCAGCCGAGCCAACACGGTGAAACCCCTTCTCTACTAAAAATACAAAAATTCGCCAAGTGTCGTGGCACATGCTTGTAATCTCAGCTATTTGGGAGGCTGAGGTGGGAGGATTGCTTGAACCTGGGAGGCAGAGGTTGCCATGTGCCATGAGCTGAGATCACGCCACTGCACTCCAGCCTGGTATATTTTTTTCTGTGTATATATATATATATATGAACACAGAAATCGCAGAAATGTTAGGGAAAAATGGGAAAAGAAAAACATGTAAACTGTAACCAAAAGAAAGTTGACATCACTTAACTAACATCAGACAACATAAATTTTAAGGCAAATGATATTACTAGCAGTAAAGAAGACATTTATGATCATAAAAATTTCAATTTAACAAAAAGATATAAATTTTTATGCACCTGTTAACATAGCCATATTATACATCGATGAAAAAGAGCAAACTGCTCTTATATGTAACAACCTGTATCAATCTCATGGAAATAATGTTTACAAAAGAATATACACTGTATAATTTCACATAAAGTTCAGAAACTGGCCAAACAGCCACATGGTGAGGCCAGTCATTGACTTAAGAGAATCCACCTTAAATTAGTGCCTTTACCATTTTCCAGGTAATGCAAGGAGCTCACAACTCTTTGGTCCTTTCTGACATTTTGTGCTATTATAGTCATGTCTTTTAATTCTACATTTATTTAAGCCCTCACAAGATAGTATTATTATCACTGAAAATATGTTTATTCAATCTACCCACATTCCTCCTGTACTTGTGACACCCATTCCATTCTGCCTTAGCTTGCTTGATAAGCTCCTTTTAATATTTCTTTTGGTACACTTCTACTGCAATGAATGGCTCTAGTTTTTGCTGAACAAAAAAAAATTATTTCTATTCTGTAAGTATGTCATTATCTTGTCTGGTGGCTTCTGTTGTTTCTATTAAAAATTCAGATGTTAGTCTTATTGCTGCTCTCAGAAGTCATGCGTCCTTCTTACCTGGTGCTTTTAAGATTTTTCTCTTTTTCTTTTGAATTTAGCAGTGTTATTATGAGGTGCTTAGGTGTATTTATTCCGGTTGGGTTTAAAGAGATTCTGGAATCTGTAGCTTTATATTTTTCATTTATTGCAGACAACCTTTGGTCAGTTTCTTTTTTTTTTTTTTGCTTAATTATCTCTTCACTTCTTAGATTTCAATTAAACATTTTAGACATTTTCACTATATTCCATTAGAATGTTACTTTCTTTCATTTTTTCACTGTGTGTGTGTGTGTGTTTGTGTGTGTGTGTGTGTGTGTGTGTAGGAGATTCAATCCAGATGTTTTCTACTGAGTACCTTCCAATTTTTTAATCTCTTCTGATTTGTGTAACTGCTGTTACATTCATTTAGTGAATTCTTCATTTTAGCCTTGCATTATTTTTGGTTTTAGAATTGTCATTTGATTTTCTTCCATATATTTTAGTTCACAGGAACTAATTTTCTTTTTCTTGAACATATTAAGCGTAGTTATTTTAAAATCCATGTCTGATAACTCCAATATCATAACTACCTATGGTCTGTTTCTATTTTATTTGTATCTTTTTCTCTTGCCTTTTAGTCATCTGGTCTAGTTTCCCGGCATGCTATTAATTTGAATGCTAGATATTATCCAAGAAAAATAGTATGGGACTCTGGAACATTTTACCTTCCTCCAGAGTGGATTTAATGTTTTTCTGGCAGGCAGGTAGCATATAGGAGGATCACCCTAATCTAAGCATCCATTGCCAGGATTGAGGCTTTTCTTTTTGAGGGCTCATATATTTTCTGTTTGTCCTTACTCCTAGGGTATAGCTCCTTGGAGTGATCGCAGTAAAAGCCTGGGACATTTACAGTAGCCTGACCTCCCCAGCAGGCTCAACTCACTTTCATCTCTTTGGTTCCATGAGGCTGTCTGAATTTCTGTTTAGCGTTTTAGACTCTCAGATGATGCTTGCTACTGTTTCTTAGCACTGCCTCTAGCCCCTCCCCAACTCTTCCTGGTACATGCACCACTGAAGAACTGACAAATGTCATAATAGGAAACGACATGCATTTGGGGCTCAATTATGTATGGTTTTCATTTCTCCAGGATTGTGGCCCTTCAGGTCCCTGCCACATTTGTCCCCCTTCAGCAGGGCCACAGGGTTTATGAAACTGATTTTTGTTTGGCCTCTGTGCCCCATGACATGAATTGGCAAATACCCCAAGGATTGGTAAAATAAAATAAAATGCACACACCAAAAACTAACTAACTAGCTAACTAACTAACTAATGAAACAACAACAAGAAAAATACAGCTGTTTCCCATCTTTCTAGGACTTTTTTTAAGTCTTAGCTGCTTGAACTGTTCATCAATGACTTCAAACAGAAAGAGTTATTTCTGTGTTTTATTCAGTTTAAATAGTTGTTCTCAGTTAGAGGGTTTGTCTGCAAAAACTACTCCTTCAGAAATGGAAGAAAAAGATAGTCTGGGAGGTGGGGCTGGAAAGTATTAGTGTCCAGGCCCCACCCCACACTAATTAAATGAGAATCTATCGATATGGGAATTGATTTATTTTTTAAAGTGCCTGTAAATGATCCTTTTCAGCAGTCGGATTAGAAAACTACTGATATAAACAAGCTGTATAAAATTGACTGAATATTTGAGATGTTTTTAATATAGAGTTGGATGATTTAATGTCATGTGCAATCCCTACTGCCTCCCTCATATTTTTGAATATAAAATAATAACCTTCTGATCCAAAGATAATCCATCCCACCATGCCATTGCGATCCCCCCCTCCTACCACCTCTGGAAAGTTATTATTCATCTTCAAGCTTTCACCTTTTCTTCAGAAAATAGATACACTTCTGTAATTTTGTCCTAAATACCTTGTACATTTCTAAATATATGTTTTACACATACATGGATATATTTATACACATTTATGTATACTTATACATACCACTGCTATTGTGAATAGAATTTTTCTTTATATTTTCTAATCTGTAATTGCATGTATATATAAAAACTATTCATCTGTGGATAGTGATCTGGTATTTGGGCCTCTTTGTTGTTATCTCATAAGCTCCAAGATATTTTTTGACAAATTCCATTTCTAAGTATCTAATCTTATTGCTGTAGAAACAATTTTTTTTTTCCTTCACTACTAGACACAGTTCTGATACACGCTTTCTGTTTTGACATATTGGCTGGAAATTCTAGGTCAGGTTGGCAGAAGAGGATCTATTTTTTAGAGTGTTATATTATCAAATGTGAGTGTGATCGATGCCTAAAATCAGAAGGTTGTTTATTCATTTTTGATACAAAACATTGTAAATATGTCCTACAATAAGAAGAAGAATGTTGTTCACTTTATGTTTGCATGTTCTCATCCCCAATTCTCAAAGTCCACTCTATAAGAACAGAGATATCACAAATAATCTTTCAATTAAAAGAGAGCAAGAAAAAAGCCCACTCTAAGTAGGTTTTGGCACCACCATTTTCACTGAAATTACCTTTTAAAAGTCACCAATAACCTCCACCACGCTAAATCAATTTCTCAGTCCTTATCTTACTCAAATTATTAGTTGCATTTGACAAAGCTGATCACACTGTCTTATTGAAACACACATCTTCAGTTGTCTTCCAGGACATTGTACTGTTCAGGTTTTCCTCCTACCCCCTGTCAGAGCACCATCTTCTTCCCATCCTCTAAGTACTGAAATGCCCAAGGACTCATTCATATCCCTCACTCTCTAGGTTATCCTCTGTTGCGAGCTGAATTTTTCTCTCTAAAAGATATGTTGAAGTCATAACTCTCAATGCCTGTGAATACTTGTGAATCGCTGTGAGTGTGACCTTATTTGGAAATAGGGTCCTTGAAGTTATTAGGATGGGCCCTAAAGTAACATGACCGATGTCATTATGAGAAGGATATTTGGGCAGAGCACACAAGTAGAATGCCATGTGATGAAGGAGGTGGAAACTGGAGGGATGCAGCCTCTGCAAGCCAAGACTGCCAAGAATCAATGGACACCATCAGGGTGAAGGAAGAGGAAAGGAAGGATTCTACTCGGACTCTCAGAGGGAGCATGGCCCTGCTGATGCCTTCATTTCAGCCTTCCAGCCTCCAGAATTGTGACCACGCATACGCCACCACACCCGGCTAATTTTGTATTTTTAGTAGACAGGGTTTCTCCATGTTGGTAGTCTGGTCTCGAACTCCCGACCTCAGGTGATCCGCCCTCCTTGGCCTCCCAAAGTGCTGGGATTACAGGCGTGAGCCACTGTGCCTGGCCAAGTTTCTTTTTTTCAAGTCACCAAGTTTACAGTAATTCCTTAGGGCAGCCCTGGGAGACTAACATATCTTTACCCCCTTAGCTTTAAAAACACTGGTAGGGAAAATTCTAAAATGCTCTTTAATACTCCCAGCCTTTAGTATACACACACCTTCTTCAGATACTCAAGCAAAAATTTGCTGATATAATTAACATCCCAAACCAGTTGACCTTAGGATAAAAAGATTTTGCAGGTAGGCCTTACTCAATTACATGAGCTCCTTAAAAGCAGGTCATTTTCTCTAGCAGGCTTCAGAAAAGGAAGTCAGAGATATGAAGAATGAGAGGGATTTGATGCACAGTCACTAGCTTGAAGATCGAAGGGGCTGTATGGCAGGTTTGCAGGTGTCCTCCAGGAGTTGAAAGTATCCTCTTACTGACTGTTGTATGGAAATAGTGAGCTCAGTCTTACAGCCACGAGGAACTGAATTTTGTCAACAACAAGAATGTGTTTATAAGCAGATTTTTACCCAACCTCCCCCACAAGACAAGAACTAAGCTCAGATGACAACTTGATTTCAGCCTATGAAACCCCAAGGAGAGAACTCAGCCACACTGTGTCATTCTGACCTAGAGGACTAAGAACAAGTTCACAGTTCAATTGAAGTAATTTGTTACATGGCAAGAGCAGACCAAGATGAATACCATCTATATGCTGATGACTTAAATGTGTATATTTAGCTCAGCTTTGCTCTTAACCTCCAGTCTTATGAATCTTCATTAGTATGAATAAAACAGAAATTTTGACTCCACTCATCAATATCTATTTTTGCTGAATTATATATAATCAACCAGACATCACCACCATCTCCTTGGAATATGCCCTCTGCATTGCTGAGGAAAAGATGGGAACTATAGCTTTTGTAACCTCCTTGCTTGAATGGTCCCAGTTTAGAATTTTCTAATGAGAGAAACACACAAGATTAAGAAGGCAAGAAAAAAGATGAAGCCATTATCCTTTGCAGACAGTTACAGACTGACAGGGGGCAGATGGGAAATTCACAGCATTTTTCTGGGGAGCGTTTGAGAACCACCCACTTCACTCCTAGAGCCTCAGATAGTTGCTTGAAATTTCATAGAGATTTTTGAGACTTGCAGCACTTTGCTGTGAGTTTTTGGAACCTCCTAACTTCTCGGTTTCAGGCCGAGCTCTTCAGTATCTGCTCCGCTGATCTCCAGTATAGAAATCCTTGTTCCCTCTTCTCTGACTCTTCCAACAGTGGAGTAAGGTCTGGATTCACACAAGATGCCCCTTATACCTGGGTACATGGGGAAGCTTGTGTTCTTATAACCAAACCTTCAGTGATATCTCAGTTCACCCCCAATGCCTGCCTTCCCCAACAATGAAAATGGCATTTTTACTTACAGAGGCACTCATGCCTCAAGGCAGGGTTCATCCCTGATTCCTCTTTTTCCTCTTGTCTTCCATGTGGTGCATCCACATTCAGAAAGCAGCCAGATGGATTTTCTTTTAAATTAAGAGAGGGTTCCATTTTTCACTGTAAGTTCTTGAAGAACATTAAAGCATTTCCCACACATAATCCCTAGAAGCTGTTCTCAATCTCCTGGCTCTCTTCCCCCAGAAGCTGCTGCAGAGACCCTCTCATGCCAATTCTTTAGGTTCCGTGGCTTTTGGAGTCCCACCCCCTGTGGCTTCTCTCTCCCCCTCTCCATACCATCTCTGACTTCATTGCTTGACTTCTCTCGTTTTCAGCTCAAAAGAATCTTTTTTTTCTTTAGAAAGAGGGCATCAACGTGTGCAAATATAACATTCTCTTTAGCAGAGACAGATGAGTGCTCATCTGTTAATACATTTTTGTGCCCTTATGTAATGTTCTCAGGAATTTTGGTAGCTTATCTGACACAACCTGGCTTTTAAAAAAAAAACTATTTTAGTTATAAAAAGTTTTAGAAAACTTCAAACATATGCAAAACTAGAGAGAGTATAACTTAAATGTGCCCATTACCATCACCCACAGAGCTGTTTCCACAAGTAACAGCTCAAAAGCAAACTTATTCTTATTTTATCTGTACCCTCACCTGCTTTTCCTCCCACCTCCTAATCATGTTGAATCAAACCCTAAATGTAACATTAATTCACCTGTAAATATTTCAGCACATTATTCTAAAAGATAGGGATTTTAAAAGTATGATAATACCATTATCATATTAGAAATAATTAACAATAATTTTAATATAATCAAATATCCAAAGTTTGTATTATCCAATTTTCATAGAAAATACTTTGGCTGATTATATATATATTTTTTTCTTTTAATTAGAGTAAACAAACTAATTGTTGATTTTATTGGGTTCCAGATAAGGCCCATGCATTATAACTAGTCAAATAATTCTTAAATCACTTTTAAGCTATGATTTATCTCTTCATCTCTTTAGTTTGTGTAATTTTTGTTGTCGAGGGGGAAACTACATTTTTCTCAGTATGGGTTTTTCTAATTGTATCCCTGTGGTGGCACTTGAAATACTTTTCTGTCTTCTATATTTTCTGTGTATTGACTGTAAAAGCTAGAGGTTTGTTGAAATTTATTTCAACTTTTTTGAACGTTTGGGTAACACCATTGATTAGATGGTGTTATATGTATATAACAACTGTCTATAAATCAGGGCTTCCCATGACTCCCTCTTATGTTTGATAATTTGGTATAATGGCTCATAAAATTCAGGTAAACATTTGACTTCCTAGTATCAGCTTATTGTAAAGGATACCATACGTGAACAGCCATTTGGAAGAGCTGCACAGGCCAAGGCATGGAGACAGGGAATAGAGCCTCTGTGCCCTCTTGGTACATACCACTCATCCAGCACATCCACGTGTTTACCAACTTGGAAGCTTTCAAAACCCATTGTTTAAGGGGTTTTATGGAGGTTCCATTACATAGGCATGCTTGATTACGTCAATGGCCATTGGTGATTGAACTCAATCTCCAGCCTCTCCCGTCCCTGGAAGTCTCAAAGTGGGGCAGAAAATTTCAACCCTTTCAACATGTGGCTGTTTCTTCTGCAACAAGCCATCATTTGGAGGCTCTCTAGAGGCCATCCAGGGCCACTTAGAGGCCATCCAGGGCCACTTATTTAGCATAAATGAGGTATGATTGAAAGGGACTTGTTATGAGAAACAAAGATGCTCCCATTATCTCCACCACTTAGGAAATCCAATGGTTTTAAAAGCTCTGTGTCAGGAACTAGGACAAAGACCAGATATATATTTCTTACTGTCATAAACAAACAGCTACCACCATATGTATTATGAGAATAGCGGCTTTAAAATAGGAATTGGGGTTTACATCTTTGTGAGTGGAGCTGGAGGGAGGGCTGGAAGTCAGAAGGACTTCGGTCAGGAAATCAGAAAAAAATTCAAGAATGACTTGGGCCTGCACATTGGGTGGGTAGACAGGTGCTTGCAGCAAAGTCCAAGAAGCCACGATGACTTTGAGTTGCCCGGAATGACCACAAAATGGAGGAGCATGGAGAAGTCTGGGAAGCCACCACTAGTGGATGTTTTTTACTTCCAATAATATGATTTTGCTTCACATGCTCCTTCCAAACCTCAGTTTCTTCCTTTGGCAAAGTTTAATCTAGAAAATATTAGGGATTGTATTGTGTCCCCTGAAATTCATATGTTGAAACTCTACCCACTGGTACTTCAGAATGTGAGTGTATTTGGAGATAAGTCGTTTAATGAGGCAACTAAGGTTAAGTGAGGTTGTATGAGCAGGTCCTAATCCAATAGACTGGTGTCCCTAAAGAAAAGAAAGAGACACCAAAGGTATGAGAGCCTAGAGAAGAGACCATGCAGGATACAGTAGGAAGGTAGCCATCTACAAGCTGAGGAGAGGGGCCCTGGAGAAACCCAACATGCTGGCACCGTAATCGTGGTTTTTCGGCCTCTGGAGCTGTGAAAAAATAAATTTCTGTTGTTTAAACCACCGAGTTTGTGGTATTTTGTTATGTCAGCCCTAACAAATTAATACAGAATGGATGTTTGGAAATGTAGTTTCCAGCTTTAGAAGTGAGTGTGGTCATGGTGCTGAGTTGACAGCAATAATACAACAGATTTTTAGCATCCTCCAAAGCTGACCAATGAGGGAGTCTGTGTGTATGTGTGTGAGTGCGTGTGTATGTGTCTATGGGGGAGTGTTTATAACGATACATTTATGAATTTAACAAAAATTTTGTATTTCAGTATTAATGCTTGAGTTGTAACACATGTGTTTGATGAGGGCCTCTTTAAATTGACTCTTTAGTTCTTTTGAGATGATCTAAGTGGTCTCTAAGAGCTTCCTTGCTTTTTAGAATAAGACATTCCAGGATTACATTGTACATTTGCTGTTCCAGAGCTGGAATCAATTATTTCGCAAAGGAGACCTGATTTCCTTTAGTGTGAAATGGTAATGAGGAAACACAGGCTGGGTAATAGGGGTGCTTGTTACTATTATGTTGGTAATTATTTCTATGCCTTTTTGCTGGACATAGATAGAAAATAACAGATTATGAGTTCATGCCAATATTTTTGACTTATGTTTAGGACTACAGAGTCTTCACGTACTTTATTGGCTTTAAATCTGTATCTCCTTTCTCCAACACTAAAAAATTGCTAGTTCTTAATGTTGTAGATTCTATTAAAGCTGTGGGTGACTTGCCCAGACTCTATTTACTTGGCTGGTGCACACATCCCTTGGAGTGCTGAGTATTAGCAACAGATAGCTCACAGATACACCCTTCTCTGAGAAAGTATCTTGGATGTGAGTCATGCCCCTTGAGAGCCACTATATTCTTCTCCTGGAGTCAGCCTGCAGTCAATGGCTGACTAATACTGTATTTCAAAACACCAACCCTCTTGACTCAGGGGTTAATGTGGTGCTGGTTCTTGGGGGCAAAAATATTACATCTCCCAGATCTTCATAGTAAACTATAGCCTTTAATGCTAAAATTATCCTTGTCTTTCTTATTCCTCTTGCTATTTTTTCTGCATCTGTTTGCTTTCTCTTTTATAATTGCATTGGCTTATGTGTCCTTAAACATTTTTCTTTGGTTTGCTCATTTTCTCACTTAATTTAGTATTTGAGTTCACCTTCTCAGGGAAGCTTGACTTTCTGGCAGCACTTCTGATCTTTTCTCCAGCTTTATCTTTCTTCATAGCACTTGCTGCTACCTGAATTTATACTAAATATATATATATATATATTTTTTTTTTACTAATTTGTTGTCTCTCTCTCTCTTAGAATGCAAACTTTGTGGAGGTAGGGATTATGTTTTCCTTCCACCCTATCCCCAATCCTCCGGCACGCTCATGTCACAGAGTAGGTACTCATAAACATTTGTGGAATGAAGGAAAGGTACTTGTCTAAAGCATAAGATATGAGTGCCCTTTCATGAAAGGCCAGAAATATGAGAAAGCAGAGTAAAGGGACTTAGAATCCAAGACAGAACTAATTATATAATGTAAATACTTGACAAGCATCAGAGAAAGGAAGTCTGGGGCATCTAGTCATGTAGTGAGAGGATGCCTGCCTTTGAAACTGAGCATGTCTGTGGGTCTTTGAATCATTTTCTCTGAACAGGTCATAGTTGGGCAGATGGCACTGCCAGCATGCCTCAATGACCTGCCAACCACATTTCTCATGGACCCTTTGTTGGTTCTGAATGTGTTCAAATATTCGGGGCTTCTGCAGTCGCCCTTTCATTTAATATCCAAATAAAAGAGCTTGAACCTTCATAAGACAAAATGTGGTAACACTTTGGAGACATTCAAGTGTACTTTTGTGTTTAGATTGATGGGGAACTTGTCCTGCCATATCTTGCTATGAAGTCTTGTGAGCATTCGAATTCTGTGTCACTCCACAAATGATATTCCAGGATCTTATGGTCAGCCCTCTATCTCATGCTCCCTAACTGCAAGTAAGACATATCTTTTTCTTCATCTTCTCAAAGAACTTCCAGAATATGATCTTTGTGTGATTTTTTACTGAAGATTTGAGGGTGATGGGAGTTCATATTTACAGGTATTATTACCACAAAGTTCAAGAAATGCCCTCATATTAAGAATCCTCTATTGTTGTTCTAATTAGTTAATTGGCAATTTCCCAATACAGGACTTTTCTCATGGGCTACGTCCCTACATAGGCCTTAACTACTGTCACATTGCAGGATATGTTCATTCTGGATCATTTTTATTATACCTGTGTCCCTTATTCCAGACTCCTAAGTCTTATCTTGATACACCAGTGGACAACTACAAAATGCCTATTATTCTTTTTTGCAGAGCAATTTAATTATTTTTGTTAATGCTTCTCCATTATTGGCTAGCTTGAGAAAAAGGAAGGTTTACTCTTCTCAAAAAGATCAATCAAGCTATTTTCTTTCTTTTTTTTTTTAAAAAAAGCAAATCTCTCTTTATGAAAAATCATTCTGAATTTCACTGTCATCTGCTTCAGTCATAGTTTTCTTTTAAAATAATTATTTTCTGCCTGCCACATTATCATATTATGTCAGATTCTAGTCAATTATTGTAAACCTTAAAGCCATTCAAGAAGAATTTCCATAAATGTCTGCTTTGATTTTAACCTGTAGCTCCTAGAAGCCATACTGCATTCCATTTTCCCAGGGAGTGTGATGAGGCATCACTAATGTACCCAAAGTTCTTGATAACATTGGTCAATGTGGTTTTACTACTTCTTGGGTTAATTATGATAACTAATAGGCTTCCAGAAAGTCACATATTTCATAGCACTTTTTTTGTGCATTGCCATAGTCTCACCATTTTTCAAATCTACTCCATATCACCATGTCCCTTCTGCTGTGGGCTGAATTGTGTCCTGCAGAAAGATATGTTAAAGTCCTAACCCTAGATGATATGGTTTGGCTGTGTCCCCACCCAAATCTCATCTTGAAATTGTAGTTCCCATAATCCCCACATCTTGTGGGAGGGACCAGGTGGAGATAAT
Source organism: Symphalangus syndactylus (assembly GCF_028878055.3). Lineage (NCBI taxonomy): Eukaryota > Metazoa > Chordata > Mammalia > Primates > Hylobatidae > Symphalangus > Symphalangus syndactylus. The sequence goes on along the minus strand of NC_072431.2, from coordinate 96,106,801 downwards.
TGAAATGTGGGTGCAGTTTCCCCCAACCTGTTCGTATGATAGTGAGTTCTCATGAGATCTAATGGTTTCATAAGTGGCTTTTCCTCCTTTTGTTTCACTTCTCCTTGCTGCTGCCATGTGAAGAAAGACGTGTTTGCTTCCTCTTCCACCATGATTGTAAGTTTCCTGAGGCCTTCCCAGTGATGCAGAACTGTGAGTCAATTAAACCTCTTTCCTTTATAAATTACGCGGTCTCGGGTATTTCTTCCTAGCAGGATGAGAACGGGCTACTACACTAGGAGGTATCTGTGAACATGACCTTGTTTGGAAATAGAGTCTTTGCAGGTATAATTAAATAGGACTCTGAGAGAAGACATTCATGTGTTAAGCCACCCACTTTGTGGTAATTTGTTATGGCAGCCCTAGGGGAACTAATACTAACGTTGATTTATGTCTGACATCTATTCTTGATTAGCTTTGCTTATTTGATTAAGGATTTAAGAGAAAAATGTTCACTTTCACTTCCTTTTAATACAGTGATTTATGCTTGTGTTTTGAATTATTTTCTTCTTCTTATTCTAAGCGCCTTTCTGACTGTATTCTCCTAACTTTTAAACAGTTGAGTAATTAATACTGCTATGACAAACACACACCAGTGACTGAACCTGACAAAGATTTATTTGCCACACAGGAAAAGTCTACTGAGATTGGCCAGTCCTCCACCACATCAGATGAAACTGCATCATCTGAAACACTGGCTGTCATGGTAGTTGGAGTAAGGAGAGATGGAAGAGACCCAGTCTCTTAACTGCCTCGGTCCAGGATAGAAATTTTATCTACTCAGAGTTCATTGGCCAGAAGTAGTTTCAAGGCCCCAACATGACCATGAGGTAAGGTGCGAAGTATAGGGGGGAACCTGGAAAATTCAATTAATAACGTCTCATCTGCCACTATCTTCTTGGTTATTTTTTTTTCTTCAAATATAGTTAAACTCCACAAAGCAACAGATTTTTCTGCGAGCATAGCTTAGTTACATCTTTTATGTTTTAGAACATCTTCAGCCAGTATCCCTTCAACTATGTATTTTGTCTCGTTACATGTGTGGTATTATCTACTATGGTCCCACAGGTCTCAGGTGCTCTGTTCTGTTTTTTTTCTTTTTCCTTGGCACATAAGTTTGAATAATCTGGCCCAACCTCAAGTTTGCTGACCTTTCTGAATGTCAACTGAAATCCTAGGGTGTTGACCAGTGTCTTTCCCCTCTGGGCAATCAGAACTCTAGCATCTCCCCAGCCCTGTGCAACCTCAGAAATCCCTGTTAGCTTTTCTACCAGGAGCTGCTCTCTGCTAGGCCTCTAGAGTTTTGCTCAGTACCTGTGCTGTATAAGATTCTGCGTAGGATAGGGACCCCCTCCCTAAGCCTTCTAGGGATCCTTCTCAGAATCCCCCTTCTCTCAGACACATGATCCACAATCTCAGACACTTTAGTGGTCCAGTGTCTGTTTCCTTCCCCCAGCTGTATTTGGCTGTACACTGAGTCTCCACTTCCATTTGGAAAATGCCGCAGGAGAAACCCAGGATGCATGTGGCCCTAACCTCCCATACGTCCCTTCTAGCCAAAATCATAGTGTTGTGCAGGCTGCTCCCCAGCACCTGAATTTGTGGCAACACACACTTTATCCAGCTTCATAGTTGTTTACCACAATACCAGCAAAAGTCTGTTATCACATACATTTTAAAGTATGGTATTCTCTCGGCTGGGCGTGGTGGCTCACGCCTGTAATCCCAGCACTTTGAAAGGTCGAGGTGGGCGGATCACAAGGTCAAGAGATGGAGACCATCCTGGCCAACATGGTGAAACCCCGTCTCTACTAAAAATACAAATATTAGCTGGGTGTGATGGCATGAGCCTGTAGTCCCAGCTACTGGGGAGGCTGAGAGGCAGGAGAATAGCTTGAACCCAGAAGGCGAAGGTTGCATCGCGCCACTGCACTCCAACCTGGCGATAGAGCGTGATTCCATCTCAAAAAACAAAACAAAACAAACAAAAAAACCCAAAAAGTGTGGTGTCCTCTTTTTCATAATTTTCCAGAGTGTAATTCCACTTTTATGTATGCAAAATAATTTTCCAAAGAGTGTAATTCTACTTTTATGTATGTATGTATGCATGTTTGTATGTATGTATTCTTTTTAGAGACAGTCTTTCTTTGTTGCTCAGGCTGAAATGCAGTGGTGGTTCACAGGCATAATCATCGTGCCCTACAGTCTTAAACTCCTGGCCTGAAGTTATCCTCCCACCTCAGCCTTCCAAAGTGCTGAGATTATATGCCTGAGCCACCAAGACCAGCCAATTCTACTTTTAATTGTTTATTTGATGAAATAATTTGTTAGGCTTTTTTTTTCCTTTTTTATTTTTTATGTTTTATAATTTTAGTATTTGCCATCAAATAATATGGCCTATACATTTACAACTTTTTGAAATGAACAGAGGCTCATTTTTGGCTTAATAGACAATCAGTTTTAAGATAATCACTTCACAGTTCCGTAAAATGATTATATAACCCTTGTAAAATTTAATTAATTTGTTTAACCATTTCAATTATATTGCTCCAATTTTCTATGTCCTTGCTTGATTTTGGTTTAGTTAATTACTGAAACACAAATAATATTGTGTAAAAGTTTCTCATCATTATTGTGATCTTATCAATTTATTTTCCTGTTTTGTTTTACAGTTTTTGCTTAATATATTTTGATGTTATGTTATTGACTGAATGAAGGTTTATGCCTTTCATTCTAATTTCATATTTTCATCCTATAATTTTACTATTATGAAATTATCTTCGTTGTAATCATTTTTTCTTTGACTTGTAGATTGGTTAAAATTAATTTGGCTATTTTTGTCCTTTTTGTTGTTTATTTTGCCAGATAAATTATTGTAGAGCTTTTTCTAATTTTGTTATTTTGTTTTTAGACCTGTTAGTGTAGACAGAGTATAGTTCAATTTTATTTTCTAGAACAGTCTGAGTGTCTTTGCCTTTTGATAGATGTATGCAGTCATTTAGGTTTCAGTTTTAATTGGTATGTTAAATCTGATATTGTCTTGTGCTCTGAGATATATATATAGCATGTTTTATAACATTCTTTATTAATGGCTACATGATGTTACATAGCCTATTTTTGTTGATGTTTGCTATTTATTTTCAATAAATAATAGTTTGTTTACTTTTAAACATTAATTTAGAAGATATACATCCATTTAAAAGTTCCACTTGTGGTTATGTTTAGGTCAGAAAAAACTTTTATAGTAGACACCAATGGAAGTGGGGACTGGCTAGTTTATAACACTTTTTATTTTAAATATTAATATATTGTCCTCCTATAGTCACCTGGTACAGAAGTTCTTAATCCGAGTAATTTGCCCCCAAAGGGTACTTGTCAATGTCTGGAAAGATTTTTAGTTTTCCGAACCTGGGGAGAGAGGGTTCCAATGACATCCAGTGAGTAGAGGCCAGGGACATTGCTAATCGTCCCGCAATGTGTAGGACAGTCCCCAACAACAAAGAATTATCCAGGCTCAAATGGCAATAATGCAGATGTTGAGAAACCCTGATCTAGTTAAACATTTTTATTTTACATACAAAGAATTTGAGACTCACAGAAGTGAGGCGTCCTGTCCAAATTCACTCCACTAGTTAGTGCCAGAACGAAGGCAATAACCCAAGGCTATAGCCTTTTCTACCCCAGCACTCTACCTCCAGAACAGGTTCCTTTAAAACAAGCCACTCCTGTGGCTGACATATGATAATATGTTACCTGCCCTCGCACAGCGCACCTTTTTTCACTGAAAGCTAGCAGCTGTAGTTTTTTTCCCAGTAAATCTGAGACTATTTCTGCTTATTTGGCTTCTCAGCTGAATAAGATCAACTAAAATGTGGGTATTGCTATAAGACTTCAGTAAATGAGAATAGCCACATGAGCAGCAAGCACTTTTGGTTTTATGCAAATTATTAAATGTGTAATCTACAGAATTTGAGAGGAGGTAATCTACTAAGCGTTCATCCCATTCCACTGCACATCAGTCATGGCCATGCAGACCGACTCTGCCTCGACAGATCAAGGGAGGGAAAGCTTAGGATTCTCAGATGCTGGTTGTAATGGTGATTATTAAAAATGCAAGGTAGAATAGAAATTGCAACTGCAATTACGGCAACCATAAGGTAACAATTGAATTTATGTTAATAAATCAATCAGGAAAGAGTTTGTCAAACAGAACAATATGGGTTTTGTTAAGAAAGTGATTTGGAAAGGGACTGAGGAAGGTATGAGGTCGGGAAGTGCTTTAGCATGACAAGGGATGCAATTAAATTTTCCAAGCCCTGAAACAAGCCCTGCCTCCAGGTCCTACAAAGGAGCCAACCCACTCTAAAGACCCTAAATTCTTGAATCAGAATTATTATTCCTGCAGGGAAAATTGCAAGGAGAATTTTAAGAGTTAGTCAAGGTGGCTGACTCAACTCTGTAGTCAGTCAATGTCTGCAAGCTGGAGAAGGAAAAACCAAATGGTTTCTGGGAACAAATCAGCTAGGAAGAGGATCTTTGAGGCATTGCCTATCACCCAAGGGAAGAGGAAAAGAAAATACTCTTTTTTTTTTTTTTTTTTTTTTGAGACGGAGTCTTTCTCTGTCCCCCAGGCTGGAGTGCAGTGGCGCGATCTCGGCTCACTGCAAGCTCCGCCTCCCGGGTTCACGCCATTCTCCTGCCTCAGCCTCCCCAGTAGCTGGGACTACAGGCGCCCGCCAACATGCCCGGCTAATTTTTTTTGTATTTTTAGTAGAGACGGGGTTTCACCGTGTTAGCCAGGATGGTCTCGATCTCCTGACCTTGTGATCCGCCCGCCTCGGCCTCCCAAAGTGCTGGGATTACAGGCTTGAGCCACCGCGCCCGGCCGAAAATACTCTTTATTTAGATCAGCATTACAGATGTGGACGGAGATAAACAAATCACCAAAATTAAAATAAAAATGAATTTTAGTTTTGAAAACTATATGGAAATTTCTGAAAGTGGACTTTTGTTCTATAACTAATTTTTTAATTCATCTCTTACCCCTCCACCTGAGTTACTCCCCATTTTTTCTGTCTTTTCCAACTCAATTACTTGTACTACCATCTACAGAGTTGCTCAGTCCACAGACTTGGAGGCAGTTGTTGGTTTTATACTCCTCCAGATCCTGTCACAAGCAATCTAATATCAAATTGTATGGACTATCTTCTAAAATCATCTGAACTGTAAGCACTTGAGATGCCTTCACTGCTATGACCAGGGTTAAGGCCACAATAATCGCTTATTTGGAAAACCATAGTCATTTTTCTGTATCCAACTCTTTACTTACTTCTAAGTTATTCCCTACACAACAGCAAGAGTTTTTGTTTGTTTGTTTGTTTTAAACAGCAATCAAATTCTATCACAGCCCCATTTCTGGATATGGCCAAATGCCCTCTGGATAATTGGCCTCTATAATGATAATAATACCTTGAATTTGTGTACCATTATCAATTCATCCTCAAGCAACGCTATAATGGTTTCATTGATTCTCATTCTGTGAATGAGGACATTGATTTTTCAGAAGGTTAAGTAACTTACCCAAGGTCACAAAATTAGGAAGAATTATGATTCAAGTTTTTGATGTTTTTAAGAGTATACTGGCTGCTATTTCTCCTTGTATTTGGGAAAAAGAAATTGCTTCTCTCCTCCTCCTCACAAGAAAGGCTTTTTATGTTTCCCATAACTGACTCTTCCCACAAGCATCAGGCAGCATTCTATTTCTTTTATTTAAACATTTTGAATGTAAACTGGTTGTTGTGGTTAAATTTTCCACAGTTCTGCATTATTATTTTAAAAAATAACAGAAGAAACAAGAAAAATAATTATGTTATTTATAAGCCTAAGCTTCTCTAGTTCTTTTTGTACAATAAAACATAATTCTAATTTTTGTTAAGCAAATGAGGTTTAACAAAGAATATTAGCCTAATAATGAAAAAGTGTAATTTGAAATACTTTATCTTGTTTTTCACATAAATTTGGAACTTTATTATCAAAAAAATAGTTTTGAATGACATTTTGCATTTCACATTCAATTAAATTCAATGCAATGCATTTAATATGCAAATGGGCTGGGGAGGCAGTAAAGGAAGTTGGCATTCAATGATAGACCAGAATTGGAGCCCAAAGGCCTGTGTTTGTGTTTACCACCTACCACTAAGAGCCTATGAAATTGTATAAGACAACTGTTGTCTCTAAATTTAAGCTGAACTGATGTGAAGAATGGGGGCTATCTCTTACCCCAAAAGGTTATTGTGATGATGAACAGAGACAACACATGCTCAAGTGTCTGCCATTGTGCCCAGGACATAGGAGGACTTTGAAAGAGTTTACCATATCTGAAGTTTAATAGATGTACTTACAGAGCCTGAAGGAGGCTTTAATAAATGGGTTACATGGGAAAGGTTTCATGGAGTATGTTACATTTAAGCTACCTACTAAAGCATGAGTAGAATTGCAACAGGTGGAGATGAGTGCTAAAAATATTCCAATAGAGTAAATGGAATGAGCAAAGGCAAAAACATACGTAGCTCTGATTAGGAGCTACTTGTCATGAGGGTTGACTTGGCATAAAAGGTTTACAGAAGGAGAGATGAGGAATTCATTGGATGATTAGATTGGGATATTTTATTTTAATCAAATCTGAAAATATCATCCACTGTAAGATGCACCATTATTCTACACAGCACTCAGAAAGAAAGAACACAGCCAATGAAACTGCTACTCTTAAAGTCTTTATTTCATCGAAGAATTCTTTTAGAACTAGACATCATGTATTATTCTCATGCATAAATAGAAAAGAAAATAAAAGCAAAATAAATTGGTTCAAGAATGTTTAAAATATCTTTCTATTCGGCATCCTGGGTCATCAAAGTCCTGCATTTTCATACAGTATCTGTGTGTACCACCAAAAACACAGTGATGTGGCATTTCTTAAAGGAGCGCTTCACTGTTGCCTCTGGTGTTTTTTCCAAGCTGCTCAAGCCAGTTCTACGAATTCTGATGTGTGTCTTCAGGCAGTGGCAACCACATCATAACCACATCATGACCGTCATATGGCCAGTGATTTTAAGACAAACAGATTGCAGAAATGTTAAATGCGAAAAAATAAAGTGTGGTTCTTAGAAAATCTTTGAAATTTGGTGGCTGCAAAAGGCCTTGCAAAAATATTATGCTTAGAGTCTGTACTTGAATTTGTAGTCAACTGAGAAGTACAAAATGCTTTTGAATCAGATGGGCACTTTGGGTAAATCATCCTGGCACCAAGATACGAGGATATGGGAAGGTGGGGGAGCCACAAGTTCTGTGGGCTGGTGAGAGATGAAGATGGTCCCAACCAAGGGATCAGCTGAAACAATGGAAAAAAAGAGACCATGTTCATAATACTTCCCTTCATTTTTCATAGAGAAAATCTTATCTATGTTAATTTTAGGTTAAATTTTGTTTTTCAGAGCCGGGCTCTTGAAATAGGGATAAGAAGATTTATACAGGAAGAGAAATCTGGGAAGCTCCATTTATCCAGACTGATAGTCTAATTTCAGAGGTCGCACTCTGCTAACGAGTAGGCTCGACGTGACTCACTAACTTATCAGCAGAGTAGCAGGAGCAGCTTTTGTTAATTAAAAAAAAACTTTTTTAAAATTAAAAATGTTAGACAGTAAATTTCAGCTTTTAGATGCAACAGGAGAACACATTCTCCTGTTCACCATAGGTCCTAACACTAATATACCTGGACTGATCACTCCATATATTTATTTTTGCTGCTCAGTATCTGAATTAATTTACATTTCTGACCCCTGGCACATGGATTGATAGCACTTGACATTTCTTTTCTTCACAGGAAGATATTTCAAATCTTGCTCTATTCAAAGCACAAAGATAGAATCACTTATGATTACCATCACCCTCCTGAATGACTGATTAGTCCAAGCCAGGATGGAGTGTCAGAAACAAGTGGCCTCTTTATGGGAGACTTCCGTCTTCATCCTGCTTAATTTCTCTGGGGATATTTGATGCTGTTTCTTTCTCAAAATGTTTTCTCTCTTTCCTTCTTACGTCAATTGAATTAATATTAACAACCAACTTTCACCAAATTAGTATTAATGACCAAATTTACCAATTAATATTTTATTTTTTTTAATCCCATGGGCTGAACTTATTATCCACAAGGAGTTTCCAGGATAAAATCTTGGAGGTACAAACCCGAGCAGAAGGAGATTTACAGAAGGTCCAGGGATGGCTCCGATGGATGCAAGGACCTCACTTTCTTATGATGGCATATGATCAGTCACCATCGTCTTGTCCCAACTGTCTCCTTACTTTCATTAGAAGGAAGTTCACTCATTTATTCAGTCTTTTGGCTTCCTGGTTGCCACTATTGGTTTTTTAAACTTACAGTTGTGCCTGACTACATGTTTGGGGGCAAACAGTTCTACCCGTTATTTTTACTATCTCCACACTTCAGACATACTGATGTTTGAGCCATAAAATATGCAAGCAGAGAAAAAGACAGGAACACTTTTAGCATAAAGATGGGATCTATCGTGCAGAACATTAGCAAGGTTTGAGGTTCGTACCTTTTTCTGTTCCTACCACACATCAAGAGAGGAAACAGATGACCTGAGAAGACAGAACACTGAAGAAGGGAAATAAGGAGCTTCAAGGCTTGAGGAGAAGAGGAGGAGGAAAGAGAGGTAAGGTCTTAAAGGGAGAGATTTGTGTCACTGACTATGAGCAAGGTGGCCACATGGAGTCATGGAACAGCCACATGACTTAAGATCAAAGAACCTGCACCATTAAAACTGTGACAAAATAAGCAGAAAAGAGATGATTCTACACCCCCAAAACTCAGTTCTCTGCAGATTCCATATGGATCACAGACTATGACGTGAACATGAGGCAATGGTCTGTTTCATACACTCTGTAGTTGTTTTGGTTTTTGTTTGTTTGTTGTTATTTTGAGACAGGAACTTGCTCTGTTACCCAGGCTGGAGTGAAGTGGCATCATTATGGCTCATTGCAACCTCAGCCTCCCAGGCTCAATTGATCCTCAATCTTCCTGCCTCAGCCTCCCGAATAGATGGGACCACAGGTGCCTGCCTCCACGTCCAGCTAATTTTTTGCATTGTGTTTTGTAGAGATGGAGTTTTTCCGTGTTGTCCAGACTGGTCTCAAACTCCTGGGCTCAAAAGGATCCACCTGCCTTGGTCTCCCAAAGTGCTAGAATTACAGGTGTGAGTCACCACACCCTGCTCTCTGTGTGTGCTTGAGCAACTACTTCACTATTCACTTCAGAGTGCTGTGATTCCATATATTTCTCTCTATAGAGCATCTTTAACTATAACTAAGTCTCATCCACAAGGCCAGAAGTGCATCTCCCACCTGGGCAGTCAACGGAAAGGGGGTTAATACCAGGGACTTAAGGTAAATATGCAAGTAAGCTAATATGTCTCTGCCTACTTGTTTTGTGGAATATTTAGAGTCTTTTCTGATACTCACTAAAAGGGGACTTGGGTGTAGGCCTGGGTTTCCTCCTAAGTTGAGAGCTCAACTGACCTCAGAACATCCACTGGAGATCTTAAAGGGAGACCTCATTGGAGGAACGTAACTGTCAAGGACTTGATGAGCCATTCATCCAAGTATTTGACTTTTAAAGAAGGATGGCTACCAGACATTCAGGACCTTCCCCAGGTTATTCTTTTCAGAGGGGCTATAAATTCACTTTGTGCAATCTTCAGCCATATCCTGCCTTGTCAGTCTTCTCTATCATTTTAGGACAATTTTGAGGAAATCTGGCACTGTCCTTTCTGAGTTACTGACACATTAGTAGAGCCTTTTGGGTGTGTGTGACCTTCACTCACAATCTGTATAGATCTTGTAACTGCAAAACCTTAGAACAGTGAACCAGTCTCAGCCTTCATGTGCCCATGGTCACGACATCCCTCTAAGCAGCTTTCGAGATGATGTAAATTTATGCTTCTTCTTCCTGATTCTTATGACCACTTCTAAATTTCCTTTCGGTGGGCAGTAATTAAATCTTAAAGCTCCAAGATAATCTCCTTTGACCCCATGTCTCACATCCAGGACATGCTGATGCAAAGGGTGGGTTCCCACAGCCTTGGGCAGCTCCTCCTTCATGGGCTGACATTGAGTGCCTATGGCTCTTCCAGACAAAAAGTGCAAGCTGTCGTGGATCTACCATTCTGGCATCTGGTGGACAGTAGCCCTCTTCTCACATCTCCACTAGGCAGTGCCCCAATGGGGACTCTGTGTGGGGGATCCAACCCCACATTTCCCTTCTGCACTGCCCTAGCAGAGGGTCTCCTTGAGGGCTCTGACCCTGCAGTGGACTTCTGCCTGGACATCGAGGCATGTCCATACATCCTCTGAAATATAGGTGGAGGTTCCCAAACCTCAGTTCTTGACTTCTGTGCCTCTGCAGGGCCAATAACACATGTAAGCCACCAAGGCTTGGGGCTTGCACCCTCTGAAGCACCTCTTTAGGAAGCCTAAGCTGTACTGTGGCCTCTTTTAGCTACAGGAGCTGGAGTGGCTGGGATGGAGGGCACCAAGTTCAGAGGCTGCATACAGCAGTTGGGCCCTGGGCCAAGCCCACAAAACCATTTTTCCTCCTAGGCCTCTCCCTGGGCCTGTGATGGGAGGGGCTCTTGCCAAGATCTCTGACATGCCTTGGAGACATTTTTCCATTGTTGTGGTGATTAACATTCAGCTCCTTGTTACTTAGGTACATTTCTTTAGCTGGCTTAGATTTCTCCCCAGAAAATGGGTTTTTCTTTTCTACCGCATCATCAGGGTGCAAATTCTCCAAGCTTTCATGCTCTGCTATTCTTTTAAACATAAGTTCTAATTTCAGATCATCTCTCTCAAATTCAAAGTTCCACAGATCTCTAGGGCAAGGGCAAAATGCTGCCAGTCTCTTTGCTAAAGCATAGCAGGAATGACCTTTGTTCCAGTTCCCAAGAAGTTCATCATCTCCCTCTGAGACCATCTCAGCCTAACTTTATTGTCCACATCACTATCAGTATTTTGGTCAAAACCATTCGACAAGTCTCTAGGAAGTTCCAAACTTTCCCACATCTTCCTGTCTTCCGAGCCCTCCAAACTGTTCCAGCCTCTCCCCTTTAGCCACTTCCAAAGTTGCTTCCACATTTTCAGGTTATCATTACAGCAGAACCCTCACTCTACTTGTACCAATTTTCTGTATTAGTCTGTTTTCACACTGCTACAAAGAACTTCCCTGAGACTGGGTAATTTAATTGACTTATAGTTCCACATAGCTGGGGAGGCTTCAGGAAACGTAAAATCATGACAAAAGGCAATGAAGAAGCAAGCACCTTCTTCACCACGCAGCAAAAGAGAGAAGAGCTGAGAAGGGGGAACTTCCAAACACTTTTAAAAACCATCAGCTCTTGTAAGAATTCCCTCATTATCACAAAAACAGCATGGGGGAAATTGCCCCCATAATCCAATCACCTCCCATCAGGTCCCTCCCAAGACATATGGGGATTACAATTCTAGATGAGATTTGGGTGGGGACACAGAGCCAAACCATAACAATATTAAACATATTTAATAACTGGCACAGTACTGGTACTGATGATATAGAAGTTAAGAAGAAATTACTTAGGTGGATAGTGAGGGTATGGGATTCCTTGGTAAGGTTTTCCTTTTAATGAAAAACAGCCCCCAAATCATTTTCTTTTCTAATAAAAAGAAGCCTGTAAAATTGAGCTGCAGACATAGACAAGCAAGCTAGATGCTTTCACGGGTGAATGCCAGCAGCTGTGCCAATAGGAAAAGGCTACCTGGGACTATGCATGTTCAAAATTGCAGGTCCATCTTCCCTTCTCTTTGCCAGCCACGTGTACAGTAAGGAGCAGACAAGATGGTGCTGGCCAAGTGGAAAGTCCATTTGCATAATTAGATTAGGGTGGGATGGCCAACCTTCCTTGTACACTATGTAAATGTCACATCTAATGGAACCAATCTGTGGGCCCTATGTAAATCAGACATTGCCTCCTCAAGCCTGTCTATAAAATCTGGAGCACTCTGCCACTGGTCGGATTTTCCTTTTAGAAGCCACTGGTAGGATTTTCCTTTTAGAAGCCCCTGCCTCTTAGAAAGGAGGGAGCCGTTCTTTCTCTTTCTTTCACCTATTAAACCTCTGCTCCTAAACCTACTCCTTGTATGTGTGTCCATGTCCTAAGTCTTCTTGGCACGAGACAAAAAACCCAGGGTATTTACCCCACACAACAACACTGCTTCACTGACTAGATATAACACTGAATCAACCTGGAAGAGAGGCAACAGCACCTAGGCAGCAAGGCATTTATTATTAAGTAACCAGCATGGAAATCATTTAATCATCAGTTTGCCTCTAATGTTGCATATTGACTAGGATCAGCCTGACTGCCACCAGAATGGTACAGTGTTTATATCAAGTTTTTTGGTTTATTATTGCTGTTGTTGTAGTTGTGTGTGTACATATGTATATATGTGTAAACACACACAGTTATTTGAACATTTTCCAAGTTATATGTCATACACACTTATTGAATTGTTATACAAATTATTTTAATGATCTCTCAGTTGACAACTTGATTAGATGTTCTTTCAATTTTTTACAGTCAAAATATTTGACTGTAACAAAAGAATTTGTTATCCAATCATTAAATTCATTTACTTTCTCAAGGTTTTATGTAGGCTTAAAAATGACAGGTGAATATTCCTACCACTTTTTCACTCTGAGGTACTTGTCTAACCCAAAGGAATTTGGAACAATTTGGAAAATGAAAAGAAATCATTTTAGTGTTGTTGACAATGCAATATTTTATCTTATCACAAACCTTTTAAACATGTTTTAAAACTAAACTTTAGAATGACGTATGCAGCTCATTCATTTAATGGGATGTTCCTGTCATATAACCACCCTGGTAAAGTCAGACCTTGTTGTGAGCTACTCAGCCAAATCAGAATTATTTTGTGTCAGAAAGGAAATATAATTTAATTTTTCAGTTCAACTTAGTGTGTTAATGTATGACCTTATTAAAAATCATCTCTACCTCTGAGTTTACATGAAGATAGAGGAATCAGGCAGACAAGTTTGCCAAAATTTGTCACCTGGCTAAAGTATTTCTTTCTGATGTACTTTTTGCCTTTTAGTCACAAATCTTTCCACAGGGCAAAGAATTCTATACTTTCATTACAGAATCGAAGAAGCAGGTCAATTAACATTCAAAGATGAGCCAAAGTATCCAGTTTCTAATACCACACTTTGATCTATGAGGTAGGAAAATACTATTCAAATAGGCTTTCTGCAGGTTTATGGTGCCTTGATTAAAGGCAGATTAGATTCTAAAAATTATTCTATTTGTCCCTTTATTTTATAAAAGTATTATTGCTATTATTATTACTATTACAAGTATCTGGTACAATCTACCATAGTAAGAAGTTTGGGGATGGGATGTGAGAGGTCAGCCTTTATTTTATAAGGTAGAGGAAAGATCATTAAAAAGACAATATAAGAAGTGATGCCTTGACCACCAGTTCCGTTTCAGGCAAATCATTTTAGGAAAAAGTTCTTATGGAAGCCAGGGACTATAGTGACTTAACTCTTTGGGCAGTCTTAGTGGACTCCCCCACTGTGAGTCCATGTATGCCCCATGCTCGAGTTCACTTTCTATGGCAGGAGAAGTGATGTCACACAATGCATTGTCTTTAACAACTGCATTTTTTAGTTTTTAAAATTCAATGCATAGCTTACTACAGAATGCCATCAATTGCAATATTAGAATGTGTGAATACTAAGAGTGTACTTTAGGTATAGTATTAATTAATTCACTTAATCAACAGCAAGTTCTTCCTTTCTCCTGAAAGTATTTTGTTTGGATTCCACTGCCAGTATGTTTTTTTTTTTTTTCTATAAGGATTCTTGATTGTGAACAATAGAAACTCATTTAGACTAGTGTAAGTATAAAAATGAATGTTTTGGATGAATATTTGGAAATTTAAAGAACCAAGAAAAAAGACTGGAGAATAAGGCTTATAAAACATGCAAGGTTCAAGTGATTATAACTATATAGCAAATAAAGAAAAAGAAAAAAGAAAGAAAGACAGAAAGAACTTAAAACATAGTGAAGGCCATTGCACAAGAATGGAATTTTTAGCGCTTATTACCACAAGACTCTCAGATTGCTGCTGCTCCAGCATTTGTTATTGCCTGTCTTTTGGATACGAGCCATTTTAACTGGGGTGAGATGTTATCTCACTATAGTTTTGATTTCCATTTATCGGATGATCAATGATTTTGTGCACATTTTCATATGTCTGTTTGCCATTTGTATGTCTTCTTTTGAGAAATGTCTATTCAAATCTTTTGCACATTTTAAAATTGGATTTATGAGATTCTTTTTCCTATTTAGTGATCTGAGCTTCTGCAAGTTGTCTCTTCACTTTGTTGATTGTTTCCTTTGCTATGCAGGAGTTTTTAAAACATAGTAGCATTATTCTCAATAGTCAAAAGGTAGAAACATCCCAAATATCCATCAACCAATAAATGAATAAATAAAATGTGGCATATTCATATAATAGAATATTAGTCTTAACAACATTGCAATTCTAAATTGAGCTGGAGCATATAACAACCTTGAAAACATTATGCTAAATGAAATAAGCCAGACATAAAAAGAAAATATTGTATGAATAAACTTATATGATATATATGTAGAGTAGGCAAATTATTTACAGAGACAGCAAAATAGAAGTTAACAGGGCCTGGGTGGAAGGGATAGAAAAGAGATATCATTTAATCTGCACAGAGTTTCTGATTAGGCTGATAAAAAATTCTAGAAATGGATAGTGGTGATGGTTGGACAACATTGTGAATGAACTTAATGCCACTAAATTGTAGACTTTGGATACTTAAAATGATAAATTTAGTATCGTGTATTTCCCGGAATAAAAAATTCAAAGAAAGATCGCAAATACAAATGTACATAAACTATTATAATTTGTTTTTTATTTAACTTTTTCATTTTAAAGGATTATAAATTCATAAGAAGTTTCAAAATTAGTACAGGGAAGTACCTTGTACCCTTATTCATTTCTTTCTATGATTATTTTTACATAACTATGGTACAACATCAAAACTTGGAAATTAGTCTTGTTACAATGTTTCTTTGCAATTCTATACCATCTTATCACATACACAAATGTATGTAACCACAAAGAAAACAAAATACACAATTTTCCATTACCATGAAGAGGTCTTTTTTGCTACCCTCCTACAGTCACACTCACTAATTCTCTCAATCCTTATTATGAGCTATTGGCAAACACTAACTGGTTTTTCATTCCTATAATCTTTTTAATTTCGAGAATATCATATTAATAGAATTATACAGTATGTGTCCTTTGGAATTGGCTTTTTCTCACTCAACATAATATCCTTGAGATCTATCTAAGTTGTTGCATGTATCAATAGTTTTCTCCTTTTTCCTACTGAATAGTATTCCGTGGTGTGGACACACCACAGTTTGTTTAACCATTCATCTTTTGAGGGATATTTAACCATTCACCTTTTGAGGGACATTTAACCATTCACCTTTTTATTGTTTTCAGTTTGGGGCTATTACAGAAAATGCTGTCTTTTCTTTCTATCTACTTGTATTGCTGTATTTAAAATAAGGTTCTTATAGGCAGCTTATAATTTGGTCTGCCATTTCACGTTTTTTCTTTTTTCTGTCTTCCAGTGGATTGAATATTTTTTAACTTATTAATAGTGTATTTTAGCACCTCTCTTTATATACAAATTTAAAGTAATTTCTCTAGGTGTTTTGTTATACATACATAACTTATTAGAGTCTATTGATATTGACATTTTGCTAGTTCTTGTAAACTGTAGAAACCTTACTTCACTTTAAATTCCTTTACCCTTTCTTGTTCATAATATAATTGTTTTAACTATTTCCTCTAAATATATTGATAACCATATATAATAATGTTATAGTTTTTGCATCGAACATCACACAATTTAAAAAAACCAAAGAAAAGAAAAGTCTATGGTACTTACTCATATTTACACTTGCCATTTTTAAAATTTTATTTATTTATTTATTTATTTGAGATGGTGTCTCACTCTTGTTGCCCGGGCTGGAGTGCAATGGCACAATCTCTGCTTACTGCAACCTCTGCCTCCTGGGTTCAAGTGGTTCTCCTGCCTCAGCCTTCCAAGTAGCTGGAATTACAGGCACCCACCACTACACCCGGCTAATTTTTTGTATTTCTAGTAGAGATGGGGTTTCACTATGTTGGGCAGGCTGGTCTCTAACTCCTGACCCCAGGTTCCACCCACCTTGGCCTCCCAAAGTGCTGGGATTACAGGAGTGAGCCACTGTGCCGGGCCCTGCCATTGTATATTTATTCTTATATGATGTTCCTAGATTATTTCTTTTACCCTTTCCTTTCTGTTTCAAGAATTTCTTGGTACCATTTTTTTCCCCAGTAGATCTGTAGTGACAAATTCTCTTAGTCTTCCTTCATTTGAGAATGTCTTGATTTCTCCTTCATGTCTGAAGAATAATTTTGCTGGATATGGAATTTTGGGTTAACAGCTCTTTTCTTTAAATACCTGCAAATTATTGTGTCACTTTCTCTTATTCACTTCCGATGACAAATCTGCTGTCATTTGAGTTGATTTCCCCTATAGTCTAGTTTTCAGAAATTTAATTTTGGGTTAACAGCTCTTTAAATACCTGCAAATTATTGTGTCACCTTCTCTTATTCACTTCTGATGACAAATCTGCTGTCATTTGAGTTGATTTTCCCCTATAGTCTAGTTTTCAGAAATTTACTGAATCTTGGTGTGTAATTCTTTGGATTTATCCTAACTGAGATGAGTCAGCTTTTTACCTCTACATTTATGTCATTATCAAACACTATAGTCTGAATGTGTCCCTCAGAATTCACATGTTGGCAACTTAATTTTCAGTGCAATAGTGTTGGAAACTGGGACCTTCTGAGCAGCGTTTAGGTAATGAGGGCTCTACCCTCATGAATGGATTAATGCCACTACAAAAGGGCTTATGGGAATATATTTCTTCTCTTGTGCCCTTCTGCCTTTTGCTTTGTGAGGACACAGTAAGAAAGCCATCATCAGATCCTGGACTTGATCTTGGATGTCTCAACCTCTAGAACTGTAAGAAATAAATTCTGTTCTTTGGAAATTACCCAGTATCAAGTTTGCATTTCTGTTATAGCAACACAAAACAGAGTAAGACACCAAATTGGAGAAATGTTTGGTCATTTCTTTGAATATTGTTTTCATCCCCTTCTGTTTTCTATTTTTTCTGGAACTCTAATGAAAAAAATATTAGGCCCTTTTTATATCCTACAGATTTCTGAGTCTTTGTTAATTTTATTCCAGCTATTTTCACTTTGTTATTTAGATTAGGTAATTTTTATTGTTCTATTTTCCAGTTTTCTGATTCTGTCCTCTGCCCTCTTTATTCTGCTGTTGAATCTACCCATTGAGGTTTTGTAATTTGGTTGCTGTATTATTTAATTCTAAATTGTTCATTTGGTTCTTTTTTATATCTTCTCTTTATTTGCTGAGATCTTATTCTTTTGCATTTGTTTCAAGTGTGTTTGTAATTACTCATTAAGCATTTTTTATGATGGCTGCTTTAAAATCCTTGTGAGATAATGTTAACTTCTGTATAAATTTACTGTTGTCATCTGTTAATTTTCTTTTGTCATTCAAGTTGGGATTTTTCTTGTTCTTAGTGTGAAAGTAATTTCCTATTGTATTCTGGACATCCTGCCTATTATGTTACAAGATTGTTGATCTTATTTAAATATTCTGTTTTAGAAGTCTTCCTCTGACACTAGACAGGTGGAGAAAGAGGTCTGTCTCCCTTTGTTCCTGTCAGGTGTGGTGAAAGTTCAGGTTCTCCTTTGGGCCTCCATTACCACCCCAGGAGTGGGGGAAGTTCCTGGTTACTTTCCACTGGTGATGGGATTTCTGGTACCGTGTATTTCCTCAGCTGTCAAGTTCCCCATGTGTTCTGCCATTTTCTCTCTACTTATCAGTCTTCTAATGTTTGCTTTACATATAATGTCCAGGGATTTTTACTGTAATTAGTGAGAAGAATAGGTTGAACTGCATCTACTCCATATTGTACCTGATCTAGACGTGCTCATTTATTTTTACAAAACATTTTTGTGTGTCTATCTATCCACATACCCACATACATATGCACGTATTGCATATATAAAATAAATATATAGTGCCTTGTTTGTGTGTATGTATATACACACACTATATATATATTTTGGCATATTATATATTATTGGCTTGAACTAGTATTTTAAACCTATGTCCTTTTTTCCCGCTACTGCCTAAAGCTATGTAAGGATTTAATCTGTTTCTAAGTCAGGTATCATTTTATGGTACAGGAATTTTTGCACATGCAGTGACCCCAGACTTTTCAAATTATGAATGACTTATAAAATTAATTTCATATTAACTTTCCATATTCCTCACACTCCATCAAATTAAAAAAAAAGGCAAGGTGCTATTATCTAAATTGCAGAAAGATACTAGCTTATGACTGATAGTCCAGATGAATCCATTAACCTGCTATTAGCAAGAGCAAAGAGAGAATGAGAAAGAGAGAGTAAGAAGCATCTTTCCACTGTATGATCCAAGGAGACAGTCAGCTTTAGATGATTTCAGAACAAATCCATGATGACTCACAATACTAGGATTTTTTCCTGTTGTGGGATTATTTCCTTAGCATTCCATTTTAACTAATTACTCATTATCTATATATTCTTTAGCAAATATTTATTATCTACTATATGTTAGACATTAAGTATTTGGACATTATCTACTATATGTTGGACATTAGCCAGGTGCTGGTGATACAGGAAGAAAACAAACCTTTTTGGAGGTCATTATGGTCTAGAGCTATTGTTCTCATACTTTAGCCTATCAGAATCACCTGGAAGCTTGGTAAAACACAGAATGCTGGGCCTGTGAGTTGCTGATTCAGTAGTTCTTGGTGGAGCTGAAGAATTTGCATTTCTAGCAAGTTTCCAGGTGATGATCTTGCTGTTGGTTTGTGGACCACATTCCAGAAACACTTGTGTAAAGCAGTAATAATCAGATTTTAGTGTGCCTAAGAATCACCTATGGCATTGCCTAAATAATAATTTCCTGAACTCAGTTCCTGAAGATTCTGATTCAGTAAATCTATAGTGGGACCCAAGGATTGGCATTTTAAAGAGCACCCAGATGAGTTTTTTGTACCTAGCCTGAGGATCACACTTTGACCAGTATTGGGAAGTGTTGGTCTAATGTAGAAGCAGGCATAAAATAAATATTCATATAAAAGTTATTTGATTTTAAATTTTATAGCAGCTAAAGAAGTATAGATGCTCTGAGAGTTGAGAGGTGACCTCAGAGGAAAGACTATTTAAGTTATTTTTGAGAAAGCAGCAGACCCAAGCATGATGGATAATCCCCTTTTCTTCAAACTGGCCAATAAAGGAAGTATGAAGGGAAATTAATCCTCTCATTTTTAAAAGTTTTTCACTGATATTATGGCAGCTTGTTACATGGTTATAAGTGTGGACTCTGCAGTAGGATATCACTTCTACTTCTACCAACTTACTAGCTATATGAACTTGGGCAAGCTGCTTATCATTTCTGTGCCTCATTTTAAAAAATCTGTGAAGTGGGATAATAATAGTTTATAACATAGACGGTTCTATGAATATTAAATAGATTTAAAAATGTAAAACACTTAGAAGGATGCCTGGAGGATAGAAAAAGCTCAGCTCAGTGAAAGTGAGCTATTATCACCACGGGCAGCAGATTGGAATCCATTTGTTAAAGCAGCATTGTGTTACATACTCATACAAAAGCTGCTGAAGGGAGTTCTCTGGCAGTCATTTAAAGCTCTACTTTTATACCCCTTTCATATTGAAAAGGAAGAAATCTGATAGCATCTTCCTTTGCGAATAGTAGTTCAGAGTACAAGTCCAGAGGGCTTCCCAATAGTCAGCTTCAATATTAAGTTAAGAGCTATGGACCAGGATCAAGCTTGTAGACATTTTTAAGGCTCCCAGAACTTTGTCTGCACATGGCTGCTTCTGTGATGTCTTCTGTGATTTTTAGTGATTAGTAGAGATCCTCTAAAATAGAAAGGCCTTATAATATCATCATTGATGTATCTAAGGGAGGAGGACCTAAGCAGACAGACAATTATACCTACTCCACAGGTATAATTGGCTAAGAGGAGCATTGAGTGATGGGGGATAATAGTAGCAATTATGAATGAGAAAAAGGAATTTTTCATCATGGAATGTAGGGAGAGAGTAGAGGTCTGAACCTCAGGAGTAGACAGAGCCAAGGCCCATCTCATTGTGCTATAGGAAGAGAGGAGACTCCATGTGTGCTTTTTGATATTCATGTCCCCACTACATTCTGGCTTCTTTTGCTATTGTCTGGTCAATGGAATCTGAGCTGAAGGAGTGTGTGTCCCTTTAAAGTGGATGCAGTTAAGTGCCTGCTGTGCCTCCTGCATCCTGTCTCCCACTCTACACTGACTCTTTGAATCCAAGGTGGTGAAATGACATAGTGGAAGAAATCTGAATCTCTGAGCCAGCACTTGGGGAACAGTCATTTCACCAGCATCAGTCCATGACATGAGTGAGGAAGAAAATTATTAAGTAACTGAGATTTGGGGAGTGTCCGATATGGCTATTTGCCTTCTCTACTCTAACAAAGGTAGAAATTGATGTGTTTAAGTGGAATGCTGCCATAAAAATCCCTAAAATAGGAGGCATCAGCTGAATTGTTAAATGGCCACAAGAAGAAAACCGAACCAGAGGCCAGAAAGACCATGATTCTTGCCACACAGAGAGGCAAAAGAAAATTGTTGTCTGTGATAACTGAGGGGGTGAGTCACATGTCTTCTGACTCTAGACATGGTTAGAAAGCATTTTAGCTATTCATAGTGGTAATCTGCATTGGCTATTATGGGCTGCAGTTAATAAGGTAAGGTTCTAGAAAGATGAGCTCCAGAAGAATTCGTAGATGAACAAGCAGAAATGAAAGAGAATAGTAATAGAGAAGGTTTAGAAATTTGCCAGTGTTAGAAAAGCCAAATAACAAAAGATAAAGTTTAGAAATGCTTGAGTGATGTTATCTCTCAAACTATTAATAAATAGTAACCGGTTTAATAATAATAGTAAACCTATTAATATTTTGCAAGCTATGGTCTTCCCATGGATTGCTCCAGATAGCCTCAAGGTAGCAGCAATGAGATTGGGAGAGGGAGAAGTATGGGACGAAGGAAACGTAGAAATATGTGGACATGAAAAAGTAGGCTGACCAATAAACTGAAAGCCCCAGGTTCTAGGGAACCCCTCATCTCTGGTTAAATCAGGAAGTGTGTTCACCCTGTAAAAAGCCCATGTGTAGGAAAGCATTTTAGGTCTGGCTACTGACACAGGGCACCGTAATGAAGTAGGAGGGGAATCACTAGAAGCAAATCAATTATAAATCTACTAAGTTTTTATTATTAAAAAATATTAAATGTTTCATGAATTTGCATGTCATCCTTGCTCAAGAGCCATGTTAATCTCTGTATGGTTCCAATTTTAGTTTATATGCTGCCAAAGCAACCACTGTCTACTAAGTTTTTGAGGAAACCATACTGCTAGAGAAACTGCAAGCCTGAACAGCCTCCAATTGTTGAAGACTTGCATCCATCTTGGACCTCCAAACATTCATAAGCAGGAAGCAGACTTCAAAAACTGTATGGCCCCCAAATGAGGGCTTGCTTCCCAACCCCCACTTTAGACATGGAGAAGAAGAATAATGGATAAGGAGGCTCCTCCCAGAAGGAGCCAAGGACCTCTAAGGTTGGTGGACAAACTATTCCAGCACAGAATAGAATCAGAACACAATCAAGGACACTCTCTCCCCAATAGAAACTCTTCCCATGTCTGACCAGAGTAATTCCTTAACTGTGATGGACCAAGAGCTGTGGCATCATTGCTTTCCATTTTGTGAATGAAAGTTATGATGCAGTTATCCTTTCCCTGCTCCAGCAGTGTACACTGGGTGGCAGTGGGGGGTGGGGGGTGCAGAGAGGGGCCAATAATTTGTAATTTTTGTTCCTAGGTTGCCAGACCAAGAGGAGCTACATCCGGGTCTGCAAAAAAGAACCAGACATTGCCACAAATCCCGGGCTTGAGCTGAATGCAGGGACTGCTGGGTTTCTGTATTGTGTCCCTTGGAGAGGGAGCGAAGACTTCTTATGCAGTGCCTCTCAACATATTCTAACCTTCCTGCCTGCTAGGCTTGCCACGTGATGTGTTCCAGACAGTAAAATTTAAGCAGAAGTGACTTTCTTACTGCTGGGCTAAGGTAGTTACGTACTAGTGTGTCTCCCCACAATGAACCTCCCACCTTCCTCCCACAAAGCCCAAGGGATAAAGTTCAGGGCAAATTAGAATCCAAAAGAAGGAGCCACAAAGTGGAAGAAACCTGGATGCCCGAGTCACTATGTGGGGAAAACACCAGCTAAAAAGCTTTATGTGATCCACATTTGATATGAGTGCGGAATAAATTTTTGATTGTTTTAGGCCATTGGTATTTTGAGATTGCAACAGCAGCTAGTATAACTTAGCCCAATGCTTTAGGAAAACGTCTATTTGTTTATCTAATCTATGAAGATCACTGACTCATTACTCTGTTTGGTTTTCTTAATGAGCACAATATATCATGTGGGTAAGAGATAAGTGGAAGGGGTGGAGGGGGGATTTGGAGCCAGAAGACGAAAAGTTCTCTCTTTGCCTATTCATGGGTATTTAGTAAATTAATATTTCCATGCTGGGCCATAAAACTCAACGTGATTATTTTCCCTGACCCTGCCCAGAAGAAAGCAATCTCCAACTGTATTCTCACTGGCATTTTGCTTTCAGGGATACTGTTTTGTAACTGGGCTTGGTTCAGTCCTTATGGTCTGAAGAGAAAATGATACACCGTGCTTTAATAAGAGATGTTCTCTCTTTACCGCAAGACCCAGCCCGCTGCTTGTAATAAACTCTGAAATCTGTGCTTGACAAGTACTGCTTACATAGACAGCATGTCATGAAGAATAACAGAGAAGATGAAGCCTGTTAAAATGACACAGTTTGCTTCTCTCTTCAACAAAGGAAACTCAGATTCTGGTTTCAGAAGGGACCAGCACCTTCTCCTCTCCCTGCCAGATTTTCCTTCTACCAAGACTGGGGTCCAAATGTGAGCCCTGTGCTTCGGGTCAAGAGAAATTCAGTATGTGAAAGCACTTTGCAATCTGTAAAGCTTAAATATGCATGCACATTGTGAGGCAATATGATATAAAGGAAAGCAGAGGTTTAGAAGTCAGCGCCCCTCATTTTAAATCCTGGGTCCACTGCCCTCTAGCTAGGTAATGCTTGGAATGTTTCTCAACTTCTCTGATCTTCAGTTCCCTCCACTATAAAATAAGACCTATAAGACCTACTACTTAGGGTGGGAATAAAATCAATAACATGTAAAATACCTAGCTCAGTGTCTGGTATATGTTGGTGCTCAATAAACGTGTAATTCCTTCCTTTCCCTTTCCTACCCACATGCTGTCCTCAGGGTAGAACATACAGGTGATTCTTTCTTGTGCCCCGCCTGCTTCAGTGCATTTCTGGATGTACGGATCGAGACTTCCTGACTTACGATTGCATAAACTCCACAGCAAGTATCTTTGCATGTATTAGTGCAAATCCCTTGAATAATGCCCCAGTTGTCCTCTACCACAGACTCCATTGGATTAAGAAAGAAGGCAACAGAATGGAAAGAGCATTCAACTTGGTGTCAAGTCCTGGGTACAGATCTCTTTTCCAGCCTGTGCACTGTTGGTTAAATTAGAAATCTCTCTAAACCTCAGTTTACTCATATGGAAAATGTCAGTTATAGCTTCCACAAAAGAACTTTGTGACAAAAAAACCTAGCACAAATATAAGGTATTTCAGTATGCTTCCAGTATATCTTTGCTTACTCTTATTGTCCTATGTGTTAATCCTGCCAAAAAGCCTCGTGTCCCATGCGTCTTCTCCCAGACCTACAGAGTTTGTAAGACAAGGTAGGTGCTTTGGGCGGGCATCCATCCATGGCACCACTTCATCTATCTGCTCATGTTTAAGAATGGTTTGGTTTCAATGCATGCTACTTTAAAACAGCCTCATCCGTGCAGACTGCAGGGAGAAAGTTCTATCTTTCTGTAAGATTCTTTTTGAACATTTGTTTCAATTCATCCACCAATTCCAATGTGCTTCATATATTTCAGTTAAGGTTTAGTGAAGTCTTATCCCAATTCTATGCTGGCCATTTTCCAAATAGAAAATCCTAAAAGTTAATATAGCAGATATGAAATACAATGCATGGATAAGGTGTCTGAGATATTGTTACCAGGGGAGTCATCTGTTTGAATTTTCTGACTTGACTTAAAAAGCCTAACCACCTTGATGTTTGTTTAAACTTGAATTCGATTCCATTAGGGTGTAACGTTACCATTGTCTCACTTATATGTTAACAGAGTTTTCTACATTTGAGAATTTATTTTCTTATAGTTGGAGGCTTTCGGACCTCTGCTTTATTTCACAGCTGTCTACACTTGAGGCCACATTTTTGGACATCTACTTTTAATTTTCATGCCTTCTGCTTCTTTGGAACCAATTCATGTTTCTCCTGTGAAGCTATATGGAAGCTCATTTAGGGGGCATGGTACAAATTTCCAAGGAAGAATACTGAATTTTGAAAAGACAGTGAAATAACATTATGGAAATCTTATGTTCCAACTCTGCTCTGACTCATTAATTCTCTGTGTGTTGCCTCGATGATCCAAATCCTCTACGTGCCTTCAAACAGGCTCTGCTCTCCTGCATTCGGTTTGGTTCCTGGGCATTTTTCCTCTGCTGCCCAGGGAGTTTTCCCAAGTCCTTGGATTTTAACACAGTGTAAGCTCATGTTCAACTCCTGCTGCTTCTTCTTTTTTTCCACTTGGGTCTCCTCAGCTAAATGGATCTTGCATAATTTATCTCATGCCTTATTGCAACTGTTACCACTTTGCTCCAAAAATATTTTCCTCCTATTCAACTACTTTGTCACTCAGGCTTATTGTTATGTTGATACATTGTTCACTCCCGTGCCTCCTTAACATTCTCATATGTTGTACACAACAGCAAATGCATGTGATATTGTGAAGCTGCAGGCCTGTGTGGGAAAAAAAAAAAAAGTTAATTTCTAAATTTGTCACTCTAAGTGAGTGCTTCGCAAGTCTATTCTACCATTATTTCATTTCTTTTGCTTCTGTTTAAGACGCAAAGAATTGTATATTTCTGCGGACTCATGAAATTCTTTTATATAATGATATTCCAGAAAGAAAAATGTTCATTTATCTGTTTCCTTCTTTTACTTTCTCACGTGTTTTCAAAAGCTTTGTTGAAGTGCTGAGAGTATATGCCATGTAACTTAGCAGGATTTATTTTAAATGTCTTGAACCAGGGAAGCTTTAAACTCACCACTTTGAGAACAATTCCATGTTCCATTAAGTTTTTACTGAGGGGAATTATATCAAGTATCCTCAATTTTAACTTTTCTAATTTCATTCTGTTATTTCTGGCTAGAAATTGGAGGAATTTTACCTTGCTGTTTGTTCATAGAATTTTAGAACTCGAAGGAAACTTAGAGAATGTCTTCTCCATCATCCTGACTTTTCAGATACCAAAGATCAGAGTAGCTGAGAGGATTGTCATTGTCACAAAACGGGTCTTAGCAGAACTGGAGCCAAAGCTCAGGTCTTCAGATTCCTGGCCCAGATCTGTGTCTTCTCTGATGCCCAGGGATACACTGAGCATTTTCACGTGTTTTTTTGTCTAAGTTCTGTGAATTTTTATCTTAGAATGTGTCATTTGGATGTGCCTCAGACTCATAAGGCCTTAACTAGTTTAATTCTGCTTTTTAGGGATAGGACATTTGAATAGACAGGGCTGAGAGGTATAGTCATTCATTCATCTGAGCCACAAATGGCTCATTTTTGTGACCTGGCCCAAGCACTATTCCTCATGTATAGAAAGCTCTTTGTAAATATTGTTGAAGAAAATACACATGAAAAAATTTCCTTGTTTTACTCTTATGTTGTGAACTGTAAGGCAGAAAAAGAAGAAAAAATGATTTACTGCTATCAGTGAAAATATAATCTTGAAGCTGAAAGCACAGGTGGAAATAACAGTGTAAGAAACCATATTTAATTGCCAGAATGAAAGTGCTATAAAAGTTCAGAAATGCAAAACTAGTAGAACCAGTGCCTGTAAAAATACAAGGAGTGTGGATAGAGTAAACACCAGAATATGTTGTGTAAAACAGGGAATATGTCCGAAGTTTGGAAAGCATGTGCATTTGACAGATAAAATAACGAGAAATAAAGAGAAACACCACTTTCAACAGAGACAATTGAGGGAAAACATTAGAGAGAGAAAGAAAGCAGAAATTAATTTAAGTACACTCATAAATAATCAATTCACGGTATTTAATGGTTCTTAAAAATGTAAATCACTTTATTGTGTGGGTTTTAAGACTGTCTCACAAATGTACCTCGAGGCCTTTGACTCACTGCTTAAACCTGCTAGGTAGGGAGAATAACTTATAACTTTCCCAATGAACTCTTTTACTAAAATCTAGATTCTCATTAATTCTTCTAAGTGAATTGGTAAAGAGAACAAATGCATTTCTTTACTATTGATTCAGAACATAAGGTGATGACTTAACTCAATAAATAATTTAGATTTTTTCATTAATTAGGCATCTCCTGAGATAAGACTGAATATTAAAAAGCATCAGTACTGAGGTTTGCACTTCTTTAGAATTGGGCTTTGGGTTATACCAGAAGACATCAAACACCCCGCCTGTGTTGTTTACTTCATTATTCTCATATGAAAAATGAAAAAATTTATTCCAATACCTGCTTCTCTTTGGGATTAGAGGAAAGGCATTGGTGAAATTCAGAACGCCTGGGCTTTGATTCTGGCTATGTATCTTAAACAATTAAATTAAACTTCTTGAGAACACAATTTCCTCATGTGCTAAATTAGAACTATATTACAAGGCTACTTTCTGTCAAGATTTATGTATTAGGTAAGGTTCTTAGATTTCAAGTAGCAAAGGAATTTATTGAAAGACAGTATTGGAATCTAAAAATAAGTCACAGAGCCAGGCTTCAGAAGAGATGACCCTGGAAGGTCTGAGGCTTAGAGGAGCAATGGGCAACAGCTCCTTTCTTCAGGATCCTTCCACTGGGATGCGCGTAGCTCCTTTATCACAGAGCTTCAGGTGCAACTTCCTGGAACTGAATATCCGATTGGAGGATACTCAATCCCTGGATAATGGACAAGCCTCTAACTCAGGCTAGGCCTATCCAGTGCTATCTCTCTAGAAGCTGAGTTTCAGGAAAGGGGGCTGCGATAATAGGAAGGTAATGATACATATTCCCAGGAAAGTCAAGTCTGTAGAGCTTAAGCACCAAGCACCAAGTCCAAGGTCTTATCTCCCAGTGACGCTAACATTTTTTTTTTCTCACCCAGGATACATACACTTTCACTAGAAACTGTAATCAGATTTTGCTTTAGGGAATTCTCCTTCTTGCATCAGATAAAGGCTTTGTAGATGCTT
This sequence comes from Symphalangus syndactylus, assembly GCF_028878055.3. NCBI lineage: Eukaryota > Metazoa > Chordata > Mammalia > Primates > Hylobatidae > Symphalangus > Symphalangus syndactylus. The sequence goes on along the minus strand of NC_072431.2, from coordinate 96,078,948 downwards.
TAGTTATATATTACTACAAAAAAGCAATCCCAAACTTGGTGAAACGGGAGGGTTCCCTGATCCCCCTGGCAGGATGTGCACGGCGGAGCGGGGCGGGGTGGAAGGGGGTTGGCTCATCTGTTCAATCACCCCGCTGCTCAAGCCGCTTACTGGAGGGGAAGCATGCAGACGGACAAGCGAAGGAGCCAAAGTGGGCATGTGTTACAGTGTGCCCTTTTAGCCTTGCCCTTTGTGGACTGCTTGAGTGTTAACCAGCTCAATGGATCCTTTGCCTTTCTGTAAGGCAGAGGGCCAATGTGACAGCTTTCTGTATCTGAGCTCTTGTCCAGCGTCCCAGAAAAATTGGGTCACACACGGACTGGAAGGATGAATGCGGAAGCGTTTTTTTAATAGAGTTTCTCTCTGTTGCCCAGGCTGGAGTGCAGTGGCGCCATCTCGGCTCACTACAACCTCCGCCTCCCGGGTTCAAGTGATTCTTCTGCCTCAGCCTACCAAGTAACTAGGATTATAGGCATGCGCCACCACTCCCATCTAATTTTTGTATTTTTAGTAGAGATGGGGTTTCACCAGGCTGGTCTCGATCCCTTGACCTCGTGATCCGCCCACCTCGACCTCCCAAAGTGCTGGGATTACAGGCGTGAGCCACCGCGCCTGGCCAAATGCGGGAGTTTTACTGAGTGGTGGAGGTGGCTCTCAGTGTGAAGGATGGGGAGCCAGAAGTGGGGGATAGAGTGGGAAAATGATCTTCCCCTGGAGCGGTCCCCTATCGTCCCCAGCTGAACTCCTCTCTGTGTTCAGATGTTCCTCCTCTTCTCTCTCTCTGCAGCGGCCTTCTGCCCTCTGCCTGCTTGTATCCTCCTCTCCTACCTGCTGGTCTGCTCTGGAGTCTGGGGTTCGGGGTTTATATGGGCACAGGATAGAGGGTGTGGCAGCCCAAAAGTCAACTTTTTGGGCGTGAAGACAGGAATGCCTGTTCTTATTGAGGGCCACAGGTATCTAGGCTTGAGGGTGGGGCCTTTGCCAGGGAACCACCCTCTTCTACCCACTATTTCCCTATCTCCTGTCTATATCATTAATGGATGGAGACAAAAACCATGTCATTATTTATGATTCTTTAAGTGAGGGATACGGGCAGGGCTCAGTGGGGACAGCTCATCTCTGCTTTTCGTGGTGTCAACTGAGGAGGCTCAACTGGGGCTAGAGCATCCAAAATGGCCTCACTCACATTTTTGGGAGCTAGAGATGAGCCAGGGAGTCCACATCTATGCTTAGGTTCTTTTCCTGTTCTATCCTGTTTCCTCATCCCTTTAAACTAATCCCCAACTCAAACTCTTCCTCTAGGGAACTCGGCCTAAGTTCCTGGGCCTCTATATTGTCTACTGTACAAGAGAGGAGTTGGGCTAAATAGCCTGTTGAACTCCTTCCAGGTTTGAGGTATGAGGCTTGGGATTCCATGAATTACTCTTTCCTGCCCCCTCTCTCTTCCTCCCTGAGTGAAGGGGGAGTATTTCCCCAGATCCTGCAATCCACAATGTTGGTGGGCAGTAGAAAGTCCATAGGATTTCAAGTCACACAGACATAAATTTACTTTTAACACTGGGGCCTTGCACGTGCTATTTAATTTCTCTGGGCCCCAATTCTTTTGTCAGGAAAAATGGTGATATCTATGTCTATCTCAGAAAATTGCTACGAAAATTAACTGCAATAAAACATTTGCAGCACAAATAGAGGATCTGGCACATAGAAGCTGCTTAACGAATATTATTTCCTTTCTCTCCTTTTGGCTAAAGGTGCCATCCTTCTGGGACTTTATTACATTCCCCTTGAGACAGAATAGATCAAAATTTCAGTACAATGCATTTTCCCATGATGTGGCTTGACATGTAATAGTGCTTAAATGATGTCCTTGGGGAGTACAGTGATTTGTTGTAAAGTGTCAACAGCTGAGATCTGACCACACCTCTTAACCCAGGACTAAAGTAGGGACCCAAAACCTAAGATTCACTAGTGTTTAAAGAAATAAAAGTTATGAAATGTCAGTGTTTAGTTTCCAAGAAACTCACAGAATTCAATAAGGAAAATATATGAGAGAATGGATTTTCACCTTTTTCATATTCATTAAAAGAAACTCATAGACCATACCAATACCTCCCTTACCTCAGTTTAGGCTGTGCTGGTTGTTATGGCTTGGCTGTGTCCCCACCCAAACCTCATCTTGAATTGTAGTTCCCATAATCCCCATGTGTCATCATGTGTCATAGGAGGGACCAGGTGGAGATAATTGAATCATGGGGGTGGTTCCCCCATCCTGTTCTCGTGATAGTGAGTGAGTTCTCACAGGATCTGTTGGTTTTATAAGGGGCTTCCCCCTTTGCTGAGCACTCATTCTTCTCCTTCCTGCCACCATGTGAAGAAGGGAGTGTTTGCTTCCCATTCTGCCCTGATTGTAAGTTTTCTGAGGCCTTTCCAGCCTGTGGAACTGTGAGTCAATTACTCCTCTTTCCTTTATAAATTACCCATTCTTGGCTATGTCTTTATAGCAGTGAGAGAACAAACTAATACACTAGTTTAAAGTAAAAAACTATTAAGACTCCAAGTTGGAACTTCATTGCATGGTTTATTTGCTCCTGAGTCAATAAAACCTCAAGACTGAACTTTCAAAATGAAAACCACAAATTCGTCTTCTTATCTTACTATCAGCCTCTCAGCCTTCACATTCATCAACTGATAAGCCCCTTAAAATTCTTAGGTTTTAAATTTTCTGCCAATAAAAAGTGAGCATGACACCTTTCTCTCTACAGGTAGCAAGCCACCACTATATTTCAATGAGGATTCACACTGCATGACTCCATGACTGAATTCATCCAATTCTTGGTACCATGGTGAAGGATGTGCTTTCAGAGCTCTTTTCTATAATCTCTTGGAGACACTACTTTCTCACTCACATGATTTGCCTGCCAATTTGGAGCTTTTTCTTTCATTAGAGGACCACAAACTCTGATTGTTCAATTAATTTTACACAAGATCAGCATGGGATTCTCAAGAGTGTTCCAGAATCATTTGTTAAGCACCATGCTTCACATACCAGATAGCAACTTGAACTCACTTTTAGAGCATGTTCTTTTGTTGATACTCCTTGAAGAGTTGCTCAATGTATTTATTAGATAGCATGCACCAAGTGAGATTGCATGCTGATCTAAGAAATAATTGCAATAACAGAGAATGTACTGATGGGGGGAAGTTTTTCTATATCGTATACAATCCTAAATTCATAATTTAAGGAACCTTATGATTCTTAACTCTGCTTTACATTAAAGACAATACACACAGAAATAAAATAAATGGGCACTATATCTCATTTAGCCTCACTAATAATCAAAGAATTACTAACTAAAATAACTACAACATTTGTGTCTATCAACTTGGCAAATGTAAATTATAAGAGGAGAAGATGTAAAAAATTGGTACACTCATTCACTTCTGATATGGGTGTAAATTCAGACAAACATTGTGGAGGGCAGTTTGGCAATCTGTGTTACAACTCTAAAAAGATGTGGGAAAATCCAGTTCCACGTCTAATAGAAACACTAAGGAAATCATCAGAGACATGTTCAACAATGTTTTGACAGTAATGTTTTTGGAATTATTATCCTTAACAATAAAAGCAAAAAAGGAAATGGCCAAGAATAAGAAATCAGTTTAGTAAACTATGGCATGTCCATTCATTGAAATACTATACACCTGTCAAAAATGATTTTCAGAAAAATAGATGAGAAAAATAATTATTACAAGAAAAAATTGCATAAAGGCAAAATGTAGTGGCCATTTAAAGTAAACAGAAACACATTTATGTGCAGCTAATAGGTTGGTGCAAAAGTAATTGTGGCTTTTGCCATTACTTTCAAAGGCAACACAATTACTATTACACCAACTTACTATTTTGGTGTATGTATGTAAATATGTATCCATATGTATATATTTATTTATGCATGGTATGTGTGTGAGAGTGTGTGTGTAACATATTTTCTCTTTCCTAGACCACTGTCACTAAACTGATGTGTTTGTGCTTCCACTCTGTGTCACTTCAGTTAATTTCCACAAACAGCAAGAGTGACCTTTTTGACCAGATCATGTCACTGCCTTCCTGAAGATCTCCAGTGGCTTCTTCTAGTGGCTCCACTTAGAATAATGCAAAACTCTTTACAGAGACCTTCAAGGCCATGTATGGTAACTCCTTTCTATCTTCCCGGCCTCATCTCTTTAACTCACTGATTCTCTCTGTTTCAACATGTGCAATGAACAATATTCTGTGCAAAACTGTTCTGATAATGTGAGTGAAGTTATCGAGCTCCAGTTGCAGTGTTCTTCAGCTGTGTTGAGTCAGAGATAGTTAAGAATGTTAGGCAACCGGGGTGAAAACGCGCTCAGCTCATCTCCTCTGTTTTCAAGGAGTCAGAGATGATCTAATTGGAGAAGGAATGGGGCTGAAGGAAGAAGAGCAGCACAAAGCTTACCATCTTTAGTCTCAATTTGCTCCTTTGGCTCAGGGGGATTGTTAAAATCAGGTTTTAAAGATCTCATAGTTCTGTTCTTAAAATGCAACCTGAGCAATTTCCTTAATTAAATCTTTCTGCTGTGGGTAGAATATTATTTAGCTAATGTTATTTCTATTTCCACAAGTTCCCTGACATTGCCAAATAAAGCATTAACATAATAAAATGTCATTTTGTTTTTGTTTTATAATGCTTCATTTATTCTATTATTGGGCTTCTTGTCCACACAAGACCACCTCATTGAATATTTGCAAAACAAGGAAAGTTGAGAAAGAAGAAAGTTAGCAGTCATTTTTCCTATTATAAAAATAATACATTTGATGCAGAAGTCTTAAAGAAAAAGTTAAAATTTCCCATAATCTCACCAACTAGAGAGAAACACATAGGCATATATGTAATTCAGTTACATATTTATGTCTGTCTACATGTCTATATACACACATATATCTATTCTAACATACCTTAAATGCCTGTATATGTGTTTGTATGTATATATATATTATATATGTGTATTATATATTATATATGTGTATAATATATATCTCTTACATGTATGTAAGGTATGCATGTTTGAATAGAGATGTGTGTGTATGTGTATATATATGGTATGCATGTTTGAATAGATATACACATACATATATGTATATAGACATACACACATATATATATAGGCTCATGCGTGTAAGTGTATATGTATATCAAAACAGCATTATGTGGACACATTATAGCAACTTCCCATTTACTAGGATATAACATTCTCCATGGAGCAAATCCAGCCAGTTTCTATGATCCTAGGTCACCAGTCTGATTTTTTAGCCTCTTCTCAACTTTCCTATAATTTCTTAGAAGAGTCTTCTAGATTCCAGTTACAGTGAATAAGACACATAAAGAAAAAAGGCTTGGCCAGATATTAATATCTGAGGCTAATGTTTACTTGCATAACCCAGAAATTTAATCTTTGATTCAGCCAAACCAGATAAGCTCCAGAATTCCCAGCCTCTGGCATTTTGCTGTCAATTCACCTTCTCCCTAGATGGCCTTCTTCATCCATTTTTTGTGTGTTTAAATCCTACTTGAGTGTTTAAATCCTTTCAAATGACACTTTTCCATGGCTGTCTTTTCTGACCTGAGTTCCATGCCTTTTCTTTGTATTTTTTATGGGACTTACTCTGTCTACCAGGTGCCGGTAGCTTCTCTACTTGCCTTACCTACTCCTCCACAACCATGGGAAAAGCCTCTGACACTCCAACAACATAACCAGCTTAACTGATGGGGGAACCAAGCCTCTCTATTCCAGGGTTCATTTTTTTATGTTTAAACATTACAAGTAGGGTTGAAAAGGAACAGGAAAAGGAATTTCCAAGGAGAGGGACAGAAGTTTCAGAATCCACCTAGCTGGGGAGAGATGAGAACCTAGGAGACAGGACCAGGGAACCACATACTTTTTTTTTTTTTTTTTACTTTTATCCTGGCAGATAAAATAGGGGAAACACAGCAGAGAGGCCACTAGCTGGAAATACAAGAAGAAAGAACTTTACTGAATTCCTAGCCTCTGAGTAACTGGAAAAGGAAGAAATCCATCACTGGAAGCACCAATTTACTCAACACTTATGACATGCCAGCCTTAGTACTAAGTGCTTAACATATATGACCTCATTCAACCTTTAAAAAGAATGGATCATCATTAATCCCATTTTAAAGATGAAGTAACTGAGGTTCAGAAAAGTTAAGTAACTGTCAGTCTCTTAGCTTAAAAAAGCAGCAAATTGGGACTTAAATGTAACTTTATGAGTTTCTAAGCCCCTACTCTTAGCCATTTTCTTACACTGACTCCCAGTGGAGATGGTAAGGGCAGAGGTTTGGCAATGTTTCCTGGGAAGAGTGGGTAAGGGAGGTAACCCAATCCAGTGACCAGCCTGGAGCGGGACACCTCACTTTGCTGCAACATTGGAGTGTGTGTGTGTGTGTGTGTGTGTGTGTGTGTGTTTTAAATGAGGACAGGGTGAAAGAAAGAGTCCCTGTGGCATTTCTGCCCTGATGCCTTATCAAAGAAAACAACTACTTCTTGAGGACATGGCCCAGGACACACTGACTGTGGCCAGTGAGAAGAAAGTTTGGGACTCAGCTGGACCCACTGACAATAGCTGTCAGGTAACTGGGCACTTCAACAGGGAGAGGAACTCTGGCCATGAAGACAGGAGAAACTGAAGTGTCACTAATATAGGGGAGGTGCCAGCCCATACCTGAGCCAAGAGCCACTGATGGTGTGAAAAATTAAGGTGGGGCAAGAGCCACAGGCCCAATAAAGCTTCTGGAGAGAAGGGATGTGGGGTAAAATTCTGGTTTCTGACACAAAGTTGATGAGAGGGGGAGCTCCAATCACTGGTTTTGTCTTATTATTACCAGTTAAACTGTGCTTCTCCATCCTTGATCTTTGAGCCTCTTTTGCTGACAGGATCTATGTAAATATCTCTATTAAAAGAAGACAAAAACCCCTATCCTCCCCAGGGCTTACTTTGGAATAGAAGAGAATAAAGATTCCAGTGTGGTCCCCTGCCTGTCTTCACTGCCTTAGGCCTATAGCCTACAGTCATGGTTGGGAGGAGGGAAGCCCATATACTTTGAACTGATCACATCCTAAACATTTGATCAGAGATTTAAGAAGTTTCTAAAGGAAAGCTAAAGTGAAGAAACAGGAGACTATCCATGTGATTCAGGAAAACATAGCAATAATTCTTTCACTATGAAACAGAAGAGATGGGAGAGGATGAAAGGCAGAAGAATAAGTTATCATCCCTAATAAATTAATAAGAATTTTGGACTTTTCTTTAAGTCAGCTGCCATGACAGGGATTTGTGACTCTAGGACAAGGAGAAAATGGAAGACAGGAGAAATATCTTAGCAGAGAGAGTAAAGGTGGGACCCCAAACAGTAAAGACCGGGACCTAGGGAAGAAGATGTTGCCAGTGAGAGTCTGTTTCTAACTGTAAAAGCTGATGAACTTAAACAGTATCATTGTATGGTATTGCATATAAGTTGTTTCTTATACTGTGTTTTTGTATCATGTATGAATTTCAGAAGCTATAAAGTCAAACGTGCAAAAAAATTCATTTTTTTCTAAAATGAAAATTAACTTTTCTCTTGAATCCCTGTCACCTGGGGCTAGAAACTTAGTCTTATTCTATTTCATAACCAAGAGAGGAAAACCACAGTTTTACTATATTTTGCCTCTCCCTAGATGTGCATCTGTGTTTCAAGAGGTTAATGGAGCCCCAAAGTGTCAGGAGAATAAGGACATTTACATCCATTGTGATTGCATTGGGCTGCAAGTAAGAGGAACCCTAATTAATCAGTGATTAATGGGATATAATTTTTCTTATATAATAAAAAGACTAGAGTCAGAGAGTCCTGGTCTGATATGATAGCTCCCTGATGCTATTAAGGACCCAAGCACTTTCTATGTTTCTGCCCACCCATCACCAGCATCTTAATTTTGTTCCCACACATGTCTCATGCCACTAGGTGACTGCTCCACCTTTGGCATCTTGTTTCCATTCCAGGATGAAAGAAGAGGAAGTACAAAGATCCCCAAAGGCACATGGTAGCTGAGTCAGGACCTTGTAGGAAAAGTTTTCCAATTTATGCTTACATCTCAGTGGCCTGAATAATATCAGATGACCATTCTTAGTTGGAGAAGAGTTGGAAAATGTAATTTTAAAAAACGATTTCAAAACAAAATGGTTGTCTGATTGCAAAGAAGAGATAGTAGATATTAGGCAGGCAACCAGCAGTGTGTTCCACAGGTGTTACACTCAGTCTGCAACAGCATCTTTTGAGATACGTTTCTCAGTTTCCCAGTCTCCATTTTCACTGACATTTACCTTTCTTCTCCATTGAAATGCAATGGTCCAAGAAGATAATGGATTTTGTGCAGAAGACTGGGTGGATGGAAGGAAGATATAGTATTGCTGATTCGGGCATCTAACAAAAGAGAAGACAAAAATGCCCATGTTTCAAATACTCTTATTTGAGTAAGTAAAGCCTCTCTAGTGTTTAGGCCATATTCTACTATTGTTACTGTTGGGCCCCTGGGTACTCCAGCAACATCTGCAACTTACTATAGGCTAGAGTATTGCTAAATCCCATGGAGAATCAATTGCTTGCTACTCTCAAATAACGTTTAGTATTTAATTAACCCCATAACCTCTAACAACACTCTGCAAATTCTCTGTCTTTGAAAGCAGAATCTTGACGATATTCTTTTCTTCTGGGATGTGAGTTCCTTTGGTCAAAGGGACAAACTCATCACTCATTTTCTCCAGCTATATAAAAGCAGGTTTCTAGATAATTTACAGATAAATTAAGGCAAGTTTTTTTTCTGCCCTCTGCCAAGATAAAGACCTGATTGAAAAAGACATAAATTACTATTATTTTTTAATGATTATCAGTCAACATATTACCCTATACTTTCCTTAAGCTACTGTGTCTGTTATGTCAAAGGAACACTCTGGGGTCAATAAGTTTGCTGTGTGCTTCAGGAGTTTCTCTTGGGTTAGTGACTTATTTAGTCTCCTTTAGGATCTCAGGCAATCTGTTTCTCCAGCCTCATCCTGCATTGTCTGCCGGTAGCTTAGAATTTGCAGCAACTTTCGAGAATCCTCCTTAACACACTGGTGTCTACATTCCCTGGTCTATGACACAAGGGAAGTCTCCTTTGTGAACACCCCTGTAAGTGAGGGAATAGATTCAAAAAATATTCCTTCTGAGAGAAAACTCTAAAAGAAATAGAATTTCTCTGGGAGAGTTTGGGGAGCTGTGATGATTTGAGAGACCCTAAAGCAGCCATCATTCAACTCATTTGGGTCACAGACCTCTCAGGGAATCCTATGAAATGTGTAAATCCTCCAACTAGACAAATATGCAAATGTTCTTGGGGCTCACTTTTTGTGTGTATTCTTCCAGGGGGTATCAAAGAACTATTTAAGCTCAGGCTGAGAACTCTTGCTTTATCTAGACAATTCTTACATTAGCAGAAAGTGTGGCCATCTCTTTTCTATCGTGACCCAACTTCAGATGCAGGAAGGAAGCAAGGGAAATGGGAGTAGAAGCCAAGACTGGGGAGACTAGAGACAGAAGATCCCATAATGTCCAAACTGACCTCTGCCCTCAAGGCCTCTAACCTTCAGAGCTAGGGATTTTATCCACTTCTTTAGTTCCTGTCCAATCTCTGATGAGTAACCAAGCCAGGCAACTGGTCTTGCTCTTTCATGTGGGATCCAAGTCCAGAAACCAGGCTTAGAAACAAAGCTTTTGTCATACTCCTATGAACAAGCTCCTGCCATATATATTCTATTTGTAGGCATGAATCATTCATCTTTTGCCCCATTGAACTTTTTTTTTTTTTTTTTTTTTTTTTTTTTTGAGACGGAGTCTTGCTCTGTCGCCCAGGCTGGAGTGCAGTGGCGCAGTCTCGGCTCACTGCAAGCTCCGCCTCCCGGGTTCACGCCATTCTCCTGCCTCAGCCTCTCCGAGTAGCTGGGACTACAGGCGCCCGCCACCGCGCCCGGCCTATTTTTTTTTTTATACATTTAGTAGAGACAGGGTTTCACCATGGTCTCGATCTCCTGACCTCGTGATCCGCCCGCCTCGGCCTCCCAAAGTGCTGGGATTACAAGCGTGAGCCACCGCGCCCGGCCCCCATTGAACTTTTATAGTCCTGGCCCCAAGATACAAATGGGTCCTTTTTTTTTTATTTCTTTTTTTTTAGCCTTATTTGTGCTGTTGGCTTTGCTCACAGTCTGTCCAGTTCACATTGTTTCCAAGAGAGGAGAAGAAGTCAGCAATGGGAAATGGACTTTTCTTAGGTCCTCTGGAGTTTTTCAGGCTCAAGTTCATCAATGAGATAAATGGCTTTCTAATCCCTTCGTATTATACCTTTTATCTTTTTCTTTGTGAAATATTTTGTCAGATTCTATTAGATACAAGGTCATGTTTCCTGTTTTCAAGATGTTTGAAATCTAAGGGAACAAAGAGAAAAATGGAATATGATGTGCATCTTCAGACTGAGATAAATGGTAATAAGATGGTGATATACAGAGTTCTCAGAGGAAGAAAACTCGCTTTGAGCCATAGGGAACAGGAAGCCAGGGATTTGAGCAGAGACCTGAGTGACGGTCTATTTCCCACAGGACAACCATTCTCAATTTTTTTCCTTAATACACCTTTGAGAATCTCATGAAGATAGGGGAAGGCCTCTGAGAGCTGTGGTAAAGCCAGCTCATAATTAAAAATCAAGGTCCTGAACTGTAGCCATAATATCAGGATAGCCTGGGCAGGTCATTTTCATGATGCATCTGGATTACCTCACCTATAAAGCAGAATTGAAGGAGATATGACTAGTAATAACTCAGGTCTATACTTGCTTTAAAATTCTATAATTCTATCATCTAGCTTATTACCCTGTATAGAGCCATACTTATTGTTCCAAAGAGATTGAATATGTTTTTATCAAAAGAAAAATAATTCTTGTATCTCATCTAAAAATCACAAAATTATTGAAAAATATATGCTACCCACACTGGAATTTTAAGGACCCTAACATTTCTCAGCTTCTAATTTAAGGGATTCATTATAAATAATGAAGGCCAAACCTTACTGAACAATGAATATGTGTCAAGTAAATTGCTAAGTGCATTGCATGCATTACATCATTTAATCGTTGCATTAATTCAATGGATAAAGTGCTATTATTATTATTACATACTATATTATTATTCTCATTTTGCAGATTAGGAAACTAAGGGCTGCAGATACTAGGTTACTTTCTCAAGGAATCTCAGTCTGATTTGAATTTGGGCACTCGAATTCCACAGCCCAGGTACTTCAATCACTGCCGTGGCTTGTTTTACCAGTGGGGTGAGACTTTTTATTGGTGACTTATAATGTTTCCGGGGCCACAGATACTTTAAAAATTGAATGAATTCACAGTCTGCAAGCTTGCATATGGAAAGTTTGCACAAATGCACATGTGTACACACACTCATATATACACTTAAACATGTGCACATACATATATATTTTCCATCCATTTTAGGATCCTAGAAACTCTTTTGAGGTCTGTTCTATGGAATTCAGTCTAAGCTTCCCTACTGAAGGCCAGAAATAGCTGGAGAAGACTGTGGAAAGACTGGTCAGGATTAGTCCGGACAGAGACAGCTCGTCCAGTCTATCTTTGCAAAGGCTAGAAAGCATGACTGTTGGTTGCCACCCGGGTGGGGTTGGCCGGAGGACTCTGACGCAAGAACAACCTACCCCAGGGATCCTGCCAGCCTGGTGACGTCGCTGATGTGTCACTGCTCATGGGGCAAGGACATTGGGACTGATTTTGCTCATGGAAACAGGATCATCTTTCTCCAGTCACTCTTTCTTTGCCACAGTCCTTCTTAGCTTGTCCCCAAATATAGTGCCCCCCCAGGGGTGACCTAGGCCTTTCAAAACCAGTCTAGAAAATGACATTAGCTCTGCTACCCTCCATTATAGTGAGACATATAGACATATTCAACGAATTAAGAACAAACATTTTAAGAGTAAGCATTCTCAAAAGGTGTGTAAAAACTTCAACGCAGTTTGCTTTTCCACTGAAAAGAAAATCTGAGAAGGCAAGGCGGGACTGTGGGTCCCCATAACAAGGGTACCTCCTCTCCTCCCAGCTCACCTTCTCACCTGGCTCTTCCTGAATTTCTGCCTGACCCAGATGCAGCAGTCTTTGCGAGTGAAAGGTGACGCTCTCTGTCCACTAGAGGGAGACTTGCTCACATGTATCCCTCGGCTCTAGCTAAGAATTGGAACTTGTTTGCAGCGGCAGCTCCTTGACCCTGTTTCCTTTGCTGTGCAAGCATTTGAGTTTGATTAAAGAAATCCTCTGCTTAAATTTTCAACTCTCATTCCAAGAGGTGATGAGGATGCAGTAATGACTAGTGTGCAAATAAGGTAGTGACTTTCTCCAGTGCCCTCTGAGGTGCGTGGCTTGCACCGGCCTGGGAGGCGCCCGCAGCCCCAGGCCCTGGGAAAGCGCGGCTGCAGCGTTGCAGGTCCGTGTGGGTCACGGTGGACCCAAGTAGGCACCGCACCCTGCAGCCTGCCGGGCCTGCGCCGTTTTTAGATTGTTCGGCCAGGCTGACTCACGCAGCTAAGGCAGGAAAATGTGCCCGAGGCGATTGTTGGTGGTATTCAAACAATCCTATTTTCTTTTCTATTTTTCTGTCCTCTGCCCGCCTTCAGTCCCTGTCCCCTTCCGTTCTCCCTTAGTGGCACTTGGCAGTGGCCAGCCCAGCGATTGGTTCTCAGAGATAATCTTCCTACCTTGTCTGAAGATTGCTCCCCAAGTCTGTGAATTTCCTGAGGGACATACATTCAAATGATGTTTGGAATTGTGTTTCTTCCATTAAGATGTGTAATACACATATATGCACAGGCACTTGAGTTTTATTTTTTCTGACTTTAGAAATAATTTGAATTGAGTTTTCTTTGTGAAAGCAGAAGATGGAAGGAGTGAGTGTCACAGACAGGTCCCCCACTGCTGTCCTTCCTTTAATTTAACTTTGTAATGGGCCTGCGCATTTAGAGAAGAGCCAGGGAGCTGAGCTACGTATTTCTATTTTCTTGTATTTCCTTTAAAATGCATCATTTGATACAGAAGAGGTAGGATTGTCCTTACATGTCATTATCCTCCATATCTGAGGACATATTTCTAATTTAGTATCTACTTAAAAGGAATAAACTTGTAATATAAAAAAGTAGTTTTAAACCAAAACAAATTGTCATTTTGCCTTTTAAGAGAAGAAGCATATTTCATATCAGTGAGAAAATTGAACCCTCTGCTGCTACCTTTCTATTGCAGAGAGGTGGGAAGGGGGCACCCAGAGGAGACAGTCCGTGTAGGGGACACTGATGAGTGTTTGGTGTTACAATGGTAAGCCCTGAGCTGAGTTTGGGAGTCAGTGCTGGAGAAAAGGGAACTGTTCTTCCACTGGATGAATTTGGATAGATATTCCCCGATGGCCGGTGGAGTGGATGGCATCAGAGACCAGAGAGTGGAGGATGAAGAGTTTGGGAGATTTAAAGTTAAAACTGACCCCAAGATGTAAACTTCCTCTATTTCCCAAGTCATCAATAAAGTCTGTATAGCACAAAGGAATTCTGCTGATCCTTCTTATTTTTTATGGAAATCAAGAAAAATGTCTAAGGCTCCTTTCGTGTGTGTGCATTCTTTCAACAAATATTTATTAAAATATGTGAAGCAAGTTTTATTCTAGGTGCTAGTGATACAGAGGTGAACAAGAAAATAAGATTCCTACTCTCTTAGTCCTTACCTTGAGTGGGGGAAAACAGATGGTAAATAAACAAAAGTAAACAAGGTCATTTCAGAGAGCATCAAGTCCCATGAAGACTAACAAAATGGTAGGTGTTGCAGAGCAACTGGGCTGGGAGAGGGAGGGTATGTCAATATCCAACCAAGAAATGAAAACCACCCCAGGATTTTTTTTTCCATTTTCAAAATTGTGGTAAAATACATATAAGGTAAAATTTAGCACCTTCACCATTTTAAACTATTAAATATACTCATAGGTTGTACAGTCATCACCACCATCCATCTGCATCATCCTTTTCATCTTGTAAAACTGAAACTTTGTACTCTTTACATGACACTCCCTGTTTCCCCCACTCCCCATCACCTGGCAATCACCATTCTACTTTCTGTCTCTAAGATTTTATCTTCTCTAAGTGCCTTATATAAGTGGAATCATACAGCATTTGTCTTTTATCTTTTTGTGATTGACTTATTTCACTTAGCATAATATCCTCGAGGTTCATCCATGTTGGAGAATGTGTCAGAATGTCTTTTCTTTTGAAAGCTGAAGAGTATTCCACTATATGTGCATGCCATATTTTGCATATCCAGTCATCTTTCAGTGGACACTGGAGTTGATTTCACATTTTAGGTATGAACATGGGTGTGCAAATATCTCTTCCAGACACTGCTTTTAATTCTTTTGGATAAATACACAGAATCACTTCGAGATTTTTTTTAAAAAGACCTTTAATTCAGGGCATTTATTACAAAATTAGTGGAATATTGGAGGAGCAAAAGGGTAGATTTTGCCAGTGGTAGGCAATTGGGAGATTAAAAGGAAGTGGGGAGGGAAAGGCAGGGTGCTGTGGCTCATGCCTGTAATCCCAGCACTTTGCGAGGCCGAGGCGGGCTGATCATGAGGTCAGGAGTTCCAGATCAGCCTGGCCAACATGGTGAAACCCCTACTAAAACACAAAAATTAGCTGGGCGTGGTAGCGCATGCCTGTAGTCCCAGCTGCTTGGGAGGCTGAGGCAGGAGAATGGCTTGGACCCGGGAGGGGGAAATCACGCCACTGCACTCCAGCCTGGGCAACAGAGTGAGACTCCGTCTCACAAAAAAAAAAAAAAAAAAAAAAAAGAAGGAAGTGGGGAGGGAGAAGCCACGTTTTCTCCTGTGTTTGGTGGGGACTTCGCCAGCAGCAGCTTCCACAGACAGCAGTCCTGGGTTCCTGCTTACAGTTGCAAACAGCAGCAGGGGTCTTTCACCTCTGCTTTTCCACCCCTGTAAGTGATAGCAGCTTCTTGTTTTTATTCTCCAGATTCCTCCACCCAGAGATATGAGGCTTGTTTGCAGTTCTGTACACAGCACAGCTGAACCTTTTCACTCAGTTTTCTTTCCTCTTTCCACACAGCCAGATGACAACTCTAGCCTCCTCAAGCACAATCCCTGGTAGAAGGAGAGATCCAGAGAAATGCTAAAATAAGGCACACTAGGCAAAGTAGAGGGTTTGGTGCCAGTCTACACAAGGCATGAGATCCTCAGTCTGCCTTCCTTAGCCTATTTCCAGATCGCTGGCTGGCAGACGAGCCTGATCCCAATGCCCTGCCTCTGACCTAAAGTTACAGTCCTCTTCCCTCCAAGTCTGAGCAGCCACACGAACCCCAGATACTTACATCTGGGAGCGCCCAAGTGAAAAAGCCAGTGATTTAATGTATTTAATCTATATGTATCCGTTATTTTGATAAATATTTAAACATATATTTATTTTTAAATTGCAAGAATAGGATGGGAGGAAGTGGAGACACTCAGAGCAGACAATTTTAAGATGTTTTTCCATAAATGGTAGCAGAGAATTCAGGCAATAGTTGGAGCAGGACATAGGATTAAGGGTTTTTAAGTTTGGAGATACCATGGTATTGTTGGAATAATACAGAAGGGCCGGAGAAATTGATGATGCAAGAATGAATGGAAAATGGCAGGAGCCTAGTTCCTGAGATAAGAAGGGATGGCTGGAGAGGTGTGGAAGACACACAAAGCAATAGCTGCAGGGCACAATGTGAAAACAAGAATTCAAAAGCAGTAGACAATCCAAGCCAGAAGTAATAAGACTACCTACCCCAAGAATTCACAAACCTCTTGGGGAGGACATTGGACATTTAACAGGGAGTGGAATGATGGCTTGAGCAAATCTTACCAGATCTTATGGGGCAGGGTGACCCATTTTACATCTGGGTTCATTCATTCCTTAAGTGGAAACAGAACATTTTAAAGCTGTTTCTAATTAAAATTCTGTCTGTTTCACCTTAGCCTTCCCTTTCTTAGTCTTATCTTTCACTTTTTAACATATATTAATACTTTATGTTCTAGTCAAATTGGCACATTGGAAGTCCTGAACAAATGCTTGTTGAATTAAATAAATTGGACTTATTTATAAGATACTTGAGGTCTCTTTGGCCTTGCTGGAACTCTCAGTTCCTGCAGCCCATGTTTTCCTGGATCTGCACTTTTTTTTTTATTTTTAAAGTATTTTTCCTTCCTCCTGAAATAGTCTCCGCTCCACCTGTTTTTCTGCTTCTCAAAATCTTATTCCTTCTTCATGTCCAGCTTAAATACAACTTTATTTGCGAAGGCTTTTTGACCTTTCCATCTAAATGTGATATTCTGTTTTCTGCATTCCGTAGAATTTGCTTTATCTGGATGATGTTTCTTATGCTGTGTCAGGAATTATGATTATTTATGGAGTTGTTAAAATGTCCTCTACTAGACTATGAGAACATTGAGAGCAGTAACCACATCTTATTCACTTTTATTTACCTTGAACCACTTGGCACAGCATCTTGTGTGTAGGAAGTTTTCAACAAATAATAGATTAATTTGAATTTAATTTTCCTACCCCAGTGCACTCATTAGTACACTGAAAAAAACCAACTGAGGTCCTGTTGCATGGGGCCTCCTCCTTTAGCTGTGGAACAACCTGTTAATCAGCTCAGACTGCAGACAGATACCTTGTTTTTATCACTCCACTTTCAGGATTAAAGATTTTTTTTTTGACTCAAACACCTTTCTCACATCTCTTGCAGAAATACAGATACCTACAAAGGCACACACTGCATATATTCACACGTATGCTGTCTCAAACACATGTTCCTTTGCACGCTCAGGCATAAACACACACACACTGTTTCTGTTTACATCCCCAAACAGAATCCCGATTAGTTTTTTTTTTTTAATCAAGTTGATTGTCGTATAATTTCCATATAGGAAAATTTGCCATTTTACAGGGTATATGGTATATTTCTATGAACTTTAATAAGCACATTGTGTTAGCTAGGGTTCCCCAGAGAAATAGAACCAGCAGAGAGTGTGCGTGTGTGTGTGTGTATATGTGTGTGTGTGTGTGTGTGTGTGTATATATACACACATATATATATATTCCATGGAATTGCCTTATGTGATCACGAGGACTGGCAAGTCCAAACTTCATAGAGCAGGCTGGAATCTCTCAGGTAGCAGCTGATGCTATGGTGCTGTGATCCGGAGCAGAATTTCTTCTTCCTGTAGGAAATCTCAATTTTGATCTAATTTACTTAAAGTCAACAGATTGTGGGGGTTAACCACATCCACAAAACACCTCCCCAACAATGCATAGATTAGCGCTTGGTAGCATAACTGGAGATTATACTCTAGTCAAGTTGACACATAAAACTAATAATAACAGGCATACAGTTGTGTCACCAATACCGTGGTCCCCTCTTGTCCTCCAGGGATATGTTCCGAGGTCCCCAGTGAATGCCCAAAAACATGGATAGGATCAAACCCTGTATATATTCTATGCTTTTTCCTATACATACATACCTATGATAAAGTTTAATTTATAAATTAGGCACTATAAGAGATTAACACAATCATTGCTGAAAAATGGAACAACTATAACAATATACCAGCATCACTGCTCTTGGGCTTTGGGACCATTATGAAGTAAAATAAGAGTTATCTGAACACAAGTCCTGCAATACCCTAACAGTTGATTTAATAACCAAGATGGCTATTAAGTGACCCAACAGGTGGGTGGGGTGTGCAGCCTGGATATGCTGGACAAAGGGATGATTCACTTTTTGGGTTGGACAAAGTGAGGATGGTGTGGGACTAGAAGAGCTTTTATCATGCAATCAAAAGGGCATACAAGTTAAAACTTATGAATTGTTTATTTCTGGAATTTTCCATTTAATATTGACCTCATGGAACTAAAACTTTGCAAAGCAAAACCTCAAATACATAAGGACTACTGTACCATAATCAAAGTAGTAGTTCATCCTTGTTGAACTCCAGAAATTGATACTGCACCAGTGTTTTCCATGTTATTAAATGTCAAAACAGTTCTTCACATTGTTCAAGCCAGGAATCCAAAAGTTATTCTGTTTCTTCCCTCTCCTTTCCTTTCAACACACAACCCATTAATGTGGAGATTTTCTGCCTCAAATCTCATGGAACATTACAGTTCCATCATCTCAAAGAATTTCCTCATACCTCTTTGTGGTGAATTATCTCCACCCTCACCCCCGCTACCCCTGTTAGTCACTCATCTGTTTTCTGTTCCTACAGTTTTGTCTTTTCCAGAACACCATATGAATGAATCATACAGTATAGAACCTTTTGAATCTGACCCCTTCTGCTTAGTGTATGCATTCAAGACTCACCCATGTTGTTGCATGTATCAGTAGTTTGTTTCTTTTTATTGCTGAGTAATATTCCTTTGTATGGAAGTACCATAGATCTCAATCTATTTTGTTATTGGGAGAGGTATTTCTCCTATATTTCTCTAAATCAGGCACGCTTCAGAAATTTTAAAATTTATAGGTATATATTTTGAAATACAAAAGTCTAGAACATTTTTCTATATGTAACCCAATCAGAAATCAGTTATAAAACACACTCTGCCCCATGCTGAAATAGGTATTTGGTCTCGGAATAAATGATTTTATTGGCCAAATACAGTCAAGGCCAAGGTGGATTCTAAAGGTATCAGTCATTATAATCTTATTGGCACCATAACACAGCCAAATATTTTAGGACTGACTCAGTTGACACTAATTGTCATAATGGTTTAAGGATAAGCCATGAAATCAGGGATCAGGGAAGGGCTGGATTCCTGACCTGGTCATGAAGATGCTAAAAGTCTTAAGACTGTTAGTTAGACACGACAGATGGTCAGCCATGACAGACCTATAGGTTACAACATAGGTGTCAGTCAGTCTGCTAACAGGGAAGAGTGAGTTTCATGCACACGATCTGACATAATGGAACTCCCTGGGATCTGTGCCCAAGAAGTCAAAGGAAATCTACTATCCAGTCTAGTCCAGTTGGGCCAGTGTCTCTGTACTTAGTAGACCCTTGGGCTGCTGTGATGAAGCTCTTCCCTGTCTATGATGTAGGAAGACAGATGAGGGAATTTGAAGAAAGATCTGATTGTCCTATAAGTTCAATGCCAAAAATTGACTTCCTGGTTTCCACCGTTTGTCTGCTGAGTGTTTGTCTGCTGCAGTTGGCACATATTCATCTATAAGTTTCTATGTGTCCCTCACAGTGCTTGGAGGTACAAGAACAAACAAAGCTGCCATGGTCTCTACATTGATTAAGCATAAATTCTGTGGTAGAAACAGGCAACATCAAGTCATTGAACAAAAAACCAAAACAATTACAAACCTTGATAAGTCAAAAGAATGAAGGAGATAAGTTGATGTTTAGATGATTTTTGATGGGTGGCAAGGAAGTTCTCTCAGAGAATTTTGAGAAATGAGAGCCAGGAGATGAGTTTGGATGTAGAAAGTTATCAGAAGAAGGAGCAGTACATGCAGAGGCCCTGATGGGAAAACAAGCCATGTTTAAGAATTTCAAAGTTCCGTGGAACTGGAGCAAGCTGAGAAAATATAACAGGGGCATGGGACAGAGTCAGAAAGCATGTCAAATCAGCAGCAGCATGTGGTCGGGATAAGGAGTTTGGATTTCCTTTAGTGAAAGGGCAAGCCCTGGGAGGGTTCAGAACCCAGGGGTTAGATGCTCTGATTTCTGTTTTAAGAGGATTATTTTTGGCATTATGGGATAATTCATTCTAGTGTGACAGGATTGGGAAGGTGAGAGCAGTTAGGATGCAAAGTCCAGGTGAGAGATGTCAGTGATAAGAGAGATAAGAAGAGAGATAGGGATAAGAAGATGGTGAAGAGATTTTGGAGGTGGGAAATCTCCCTACTAATGGATTTTGTGTCAAAAGGCAAGGAGAGGGAAGAAACAGAATAATTTTTAGATTTGTGGCTTGAACAATCTGAAGAAGTGTTTTGACATTTAATCTCACGGGAAAGATTGGTGCCATATCAATGTCTGAAGCTCAACAAAGATGAACTACTACTTTGGAATTGGAACATATGATTTATTATAGTTAAAGTTTTGGGAATTGATGAGATTAACTCAGAAGAAAGTGTCAGAGAAGAGAAAAGAGTTCCAGAGAGAACCTTGAAGAAATGCTATACTTTATTCAGGAAAAGAAAAGGAGAAGACCAAGAATACTGAGGCCGATGAGATATTAATAGGAATACCAGGAGAATGTGCTGAAAAGGAAGTCAAGAGAGCAGTGCTTCGGGAGTGGGACAGTCATCTGTGGGGCTGAAACTGCGGAGAGAGTGAAGAAAAGCATCTGCTTCCTGATTTTGGCAACATGAAAGGTATTGTTGACCTTGACAAGATTTGCTGGAGAGGCAGTGGGTAGCATTTCAGAGACAGTGGAAGGTAGGAAAGGGGAGGTATGATGTACATGAACAACTCCTTTGGAGGCTTTGCTGTGGTGCTGAGAGGAGAAATGGAGAGTTCTTTGGGATCAGAAAGAGTTGGGGGGGTTCAGTTATAATTATTCAATTACAATTTAATAGTAATTATACATGAAAAGAGAGATTCCTAATAGAGAGAAATGATGGCCCAGGAGAACAAAATGATGATGACCTGGAGGAGGCAGAGGGAATGCACACGGAGCATGGGTCTTGGGTAGGGAGAGGGATGGAGGGATGAAAGAGAAGGTGGATGCAGGTGCTTTGGGTGTGAAATTGGGAAATTAAGGTAAGAAGCACCGCCATTATCTGAGAGAGGAAGGAGCGTGGAAGGATGAAGGAGAGAAAAGAAGGTACGAAGTCATTTTTTTTTTAGGGAATTGAAAGACTGGAGAAATGTAACAGGATTGATTGGTAGTAATGAGGGCTCATGTGAAATATGAATTTTCAGTGAAACCATCACCTGGGTTGTGAGATTTTGTGCAGCTATGTTCAGCTGCTCTGGTGTAGGCAAAAGAAAGGAGGATAGCAGGGCTCATGCAGGGCTAGTGTTCTGTAAGAAGAAAGGAGAGTGGAGGAAGGGGATAAGAATGTAAATTGATGTGCCATGGATTCTAGGTTGAACAGTGTGGGAAGTAAACCCAAGGGGGGCATAGATGAAGAGTGAGAAAGTGATGACACTTAATAGTCTACCTTGATAACATCTTCACCCTGTGAAGCAAAATTAAAGCTGAAGTTTTCAGGCTAACGGGACACATTGCCATGCAAAGAGAGCAAGGATCACTGCTGTAAGAACTTTATAACTTTATAACAATTTCCTGTTGTACGCTGTCATGAGCACACTATTTCCTTGTAGATTACTCAAAGGCTTAGAGAAGAATCCAAGCCCTTTGTTTGTATTTGGGGCAGCAGGGAAGGGAAAACCTGGGGAGACTTTCCCACTGCAGAGCAGTGGTGCAACCTAATGGATAGAAAAGAAGGAGGCAGCTTATCTGAAGAGGAGAGGAATACTCGGGGCCTGAAAAGGAGCTTGGGTCTGAGAGCAGCTGGGTAGAAACACCTGAGTAAGCTGATTCCACAGGGACCCTGGGAACCTGTGATTGAGGTCTCATTTTGTTATCGCTAATTATGGCTTAAAATAGCAATTTAGTTATATTTAAGTAACTCCAGCCGTCTCTTCAATAGTACTTAACAAATGGAACCAGTTTCCCTATTAGAAAGGCAACATGCCATATTGAAAAGAAGGTGGACTTCAGGGGCCCACGGATCTGACCTTGAGTTCTGACTCTGCCACTACTTGCTCTGTATTCTTAGGCAAGTTGTTCAGCTTCTGTGAATCGTAATTCCCTCATCTATAAAGCAAAGCTGATAATAATGTGTACTTATATATTTATTCTAAGGCATAAATTAACTAAAGTAAGAACATAATTTTGAAAATTGCAAAGCCATATGCAATGTTAATGCAGTAGAAATGAATCCTAGTCCACAAACAGTTGTGTAAGAAATACTGCTTTATAATTTTTTAAACATCATTTTAATCCTAAATCTGAGTATCCATCCACCTTTGAAAGGTTTGCAAGTTCAACTTCGGATATTATTCAATGCCATCTCCTCCCACTCCAATAGTTAGTTAAGAGGCCTGGGGCTTTCCATAATACTGCAGCATTGCTTTGACACCTCAGGCCCCACCAGTTACTGTGGAGACACATTTGACTTTTTCAGGCCCAGCATTCTCATTGGTAGGCTTGAGGAAGGTTCCACCTCCTCAGATGAACTCTGTAACCATCCTTGCAGAGGAGACCCTGCAAGGGGGAAGGGACAGGCCTTGCTGAGGACCAGCGGACCTTTTCTCCTCTCAAGCCTTGGACAATGTTCCCTCTCTTTTCTTGCTCTCAAAAAACTTAAATCACTGTGATCACATTCTGGGACACTTAATGTTATCTTCTCAAAGAATTTTGGCTTTCATAAATTCAGAAAAAAAGCCATTACTCATGGGTCTTTTTGCTTTCAGCTCCACCCAAATTCCTAACATAAGGAAGCCCTAAAGGACCTAGATTCCCTGTGACAAAAATTAGGAGCAGGGCGGATAAAGAGAGGACAACTAAAACTATTTTAATAAATTATATCCCATGATGATTACTTTTGTTCATTTGCATGGGATCCTTGGTGGTCTTGTTGGATTAACTTATAAAGGGACTGACTAATTGAAAAACTTGGAAAACATCAGCTTTGGGAACAAATGGGGTACACATGAAAATTTCAATTCTTTAAAGAAGATACAGTTTAAATACCAAACACTGAATAAGAGATACAGGCATAGGCCCACCTGCTAATGCAGGCACCACTTTCTCTCTCTTTAGGAAAGCACTGGGTATGTAGGCATTACTTGGTGGATCAATACCTATTAATGGAACACAAAAATGGACACTTAGATGCTAACGTTTTTAAAGAATGCCTGCGGAGCAATGAAAAAAAATGTTTTGTTGAGTGCCTGGTGGCTGTATTCAGCAGACCAAGGAAATGAACATTGCTGGGACTAATCGTTGGAGTCAGTCCTACTTGACTAGACGGTGGCTCATTTAGCTGAACACAGAGCTCTACACCCCTCCCCCACCTTCCTGAACCTGCAACTTCAGCAGTAAAGTCCTCAGTTCAAACTTCGGTCTTGTGAGTTCAGAGCAACGGCAAGTGGAGTGTCACTGTGGCATGTGAACAACTGATCAACATAAAGGCTCTGAGGAGATGCCAAATACCATTAGAAAAGGCATCTTCCAGAATTAATGTGTAATAATGAAAATTCTTGCTCATTATCCAAAATTCAAAAAAGAACCATGAAATATTATCTAGTTTCATTCCCTGGCTCTATGCAGCTTGAATACACCACAGCTTTACTAACGATTACCCCAAATCTTCAGACAAAAGAAGTCTATTGAGGCACAAAAACCACCCTTTTGCCTCCCGAGCCATTCCTACCTACTCCTACAGCCTGTTTGAGTCTCGGCTAAAAGAGCCCAAAATTTACCAGTGTAGGATATAACATCAAATGGCTAATGAGATAAAGTTCTAACAAGCCAGCATTTAGATTTGGGGAATTTATTTCTATTTTGCTGTGAGATTACTTAACCTGCAAAGAAAGAAACAGTGTACATCACATATCCTTCAAAATAATTTAACACTCTTATTTTCTACCTATTTTTTAAAGTATGGGGTTGTATATAACTAAACCATTGAATATATGGCCAGTAGTGCATTATTTCACAAACCCATTGACAAACTGTTATTGATGTAAGTGAGGTAAGAAAACTGAAGTCCAGAGTGGTAAAGATAATGGCCAAAGGTCACACAGCCAAGCATGGGAAAACCTGATTTAAACCAAGTTGTGGCTTTATGATTACTAGGCATTTTAGAATGCTTCAGAATGCTTTTTTAAATTCCCTGTCCCTTCTACCTTATTTTTAGTTTTGATCCATCAGATTTTGAATGTTACAAAAATATTCCACAATATTTGCTGAAATAGAGTCAATCTCTTAGTTTCCTTATTGTTTCTGAACTGGTAGCTGGAGTCCTCACGGCTGAACTGTGGGACATGAAGCCTGAACAAGTTTACAACTTCAGCCTTCATTTGACAAGTTTGTTGTCTAATTTCTCCAATTTAATTATTTAAAGCTCAAAACACTTCAGTGAGATCTGTGTGTTAACCTCAACTCTGAGAATAAATTATTAAAAGAAATGGATGCCAAAGAAATGATTGACACATGTGCTAAGTCAGCACAAACTGACTTTAAGTCATCCTCTACCCCTTACCTTGCTGAAATGTGGTGCCTGGATGGGAGAAAGGACAGCATAGTTGGACCCTGCTTTCTAGAAAGAGTAGAGACTCAGGTTTATCTGTGACTCCTCAGCCCTGTATGACCACCATTTTGCTTGGTCCATCAGCACTTCTTTCTGTAGCTGAAGCCCGGTCTGGTCTAGACCCCATAAGAATTCTCATCACCATTGTCTTAACTACCATCCTAAAATCCCTTGTCCTCCAGTCTCCAGTCACCTGCATGCTAATCACATATGCACCCTTCAATAGACATCTTTCTCTGTTACCAGAGAAATACTTGAAAATGTGCACCTCTTTCCACTCCAAGCACACATCGTCCAAGTTTAAGCACTTAATGTCTCAGCAATATTTTAAACTATCTTTTCTGGTTTAATGATCGTGTCCTCCACTCATTCCCAGCCACTCATATCCAGAGAGAAACCTTAAACATTGTTTGTAATAATAATTACAGAATCTCAATCTCCATAGTCACAATTGCTGACTATCTCTACTTCCCACATTTCTAGCCAACTCCCTCTACTACTCTTACTCAAATAATCTTTAAAACCCCCAGTAACACTCAATCCATTAACTTTAATACGTTTTCTCTGTCCATTAACCTCCTCTCATCCCTGCGCCATAGTTATCCCACTAAGATGCCATATATTGTTCATATCCACTCTCAAGAGTGCATTGCACTCACTAGGAAAATGTCAGCCCTGGTTATATCTCCACCTACTCAGTGCTTGCTTCAATTGATTGAGTGTGGCTGGAGAAAGACATAAAATAGAACACCTCATCTTACTTTAAATTTATGACCACAAACTTCAGGTAGGCTCTTGTTAAATCATGCTTTCCTCTTCCCAAACACACTATGTAGTCACACTTTCTCTTCTCAAACCTCCCCACATTTCTTCTGCTTCACTCTTAGATAATAACTTTAATTTTATTCTGCTGACAAAATAGAGTACTTTAAAATAGAGATCAGGGGACTGCTACATCCCCTGCTTTTGGAACTTTACATTGCCTCTTTCCTGTTAAAATGACGAACTCTAAGGAAATCTCCGTTGGGGATTCATTGTCTCCCAGCTACACATGAAAGTTGCCTCTAGAGTCATCCCCTCTCTGCCCTACATCATCTCACTGTATTATTTTTTAAAGATATAATTCGCATGCTACAAAATGCACCAGTTTACAGTTTACAATTCAATTGTTTTTAGCATTTTCACAAAGTTGTGCAAACATTACCACCATGTAACTTCAAAATATTTTCTTCATCCGCTAAGAAACCCTTTGCCCATTACTCCATTCCTCTCTCCCCCAGCCCCTGGAAACTACTAAACTTACTTTCTGTTTCTATGAAACTTTTTTATTCTGGACATTTCATATAAATAAAATCTTATAATATGTGGCCTTTTGTGACTGGTTGCTTTACTTAGCATAGTATTTTCAAGATTCACTCATGTTGTAGTATGTATTAATGCTTCATCCTTTTTATAGATAAATCCCACTGTATAGATATACTATGTATATTGTGTATTCCGCTGTATAGATATATTATCTATACTATGTATAGGTATCTATTCATCAATTGAACATTCGGATTGCTTCCCTTTTTTGGCTACTATAAACAGTACAAATATGAATGTTCGCATACACATTTTTGTGTAGATAAATGCTTTAAATTATCTTGGGTATGTAACTAGGAGTAGAATTGCTGGCCCTAATCTATATTTAACTTTTTATCGAACTTCTAAAATGTTTTCTGATGCAGCTGCATGATTTTACATTCCCACCAGCAGTGTGCGAGTGTTCTATTCTATCCACATCCTCACCAACACCTGTTATTGTCCGTTTTTTTGTTATAAATATTCTAGTGAGTGTGAAGTGTTATTTCATTGTGATTTTGATTTGCATTTCCTTAATGAGTAATGATGTTGGCATATTTTAATGTTCTTATTGGCCGTTGGTATATTCAAATCTTTTTGCACATTTTTAAAGTATTTATCTTTTTATTTTTGAGTTGTACAAGCTCCTTATATGTTCTGAATACTAGACTCATCGGCCATAATTTGCAAGTATTTTATCCCATTTGGGGGGTTATCTTTTCACTTTCCTGATGGTGTCCTTTGAAACACAAATGCTTTTTCTTCTGATGAAGTTCAATTTATATATTTTTGCATGTGTTGCTTGTGCTCGTGTCATATCTAAAAAACCACTGCTTAATCCAAGGTCACAAAGATTTATGCCTGTTTTTCTTCTAAGAGTTTTATATTTTTATTCTTAACTTTAGGTCTTTGACCATTTTGAATTAACTTTTATACAGGCAATGAGGTAAGGGGTTGACTTTATTTTTTTGCATGTGACTATCAAGTTATTACAGCATCATGAGTTGGAAAGTCTTTTCTTTCCTCATGGAATTGTTTGGTAACTCTTGCCGAAAATTCTTTAAAATCAATTGACAGGGAATGTACAGATTTACTTCCGAGCTCTTTTTTTCGAATCCACTGATGTGTATGTCTATCCTTATACCAGTACCACAGTATCTTTTTTGCTGTAGCTTTTTAGTTAATCTTCCAACTTTCTTCTTTTTAAAAATTATCTTGACTGTTTTGGATCTCTTGCATTTTAGTTAGCTTGTCAATTGAATGCCAACTATTTAGATAACCTAAATGAAATGGACAAAATCCTAGAAACAACAAACTCTCTAAAGTGACTCAGGAAGAAATAGAAAATCTCGACAGATCTATAATAAGAGAGATTGAATTAAAAACCTCCCAAAAAAGAAGAGTCCAGGACTGTAACGCTTACAACAAAAGAAAAAAAAAGTTGCTGTGATCTTAATAAAGTTTACATTAAATCTGTAAATAAGTTTGGGGAGTCTTGCCATCTTAACAATAACAAGCTTTTCAAACCATGGAGATGCACTGTTTTCCACTTACTTAATTCTTTTCTATATTATTGTAAATGAATTTTTCTTAATTGAATTTTTAGCTTCTTCATTGCTAGTGAGTACAAATACAATTGATTTTCACGTACTAATCTTTTAATCTTGTATCTTTCTCCCTTGCTGACCACGTTTATTAGCTCTGACAGTTTGTGTTTGTGTATGTGTGTGTGAATTCCTTGGGATTTTCTTGGGATTTTCTATATACAAGATCATGTTATCTGTGACAAGAGGTAGTTTTACTTGTGCCTTTCCAATCTAGATGACTGTATGTATTTATTTTTTATCCCTGAATTGTTCTAGCTAGAACTTCCAGTATATATATATTTTTAGACAGGCTCTTGCTGTCACCCAGGCTGGAGAGCAGTTGGTGTGAACACTGACTACAGCCTTGATCTCCTGGGCTAAGTGAGCCTCTTACCCCAACCTCCTTAGTAGCTGAGCCCTTAGGCATGTGTCACCATGCCTGGCTATTTTTTTATTTTTTTATTTTTTGTAAAGACAAGGTCTTGCCATGTTGCCTAAGATGGTCTCAAACTCCTAGACTCACATGATCCTCCTGTTTCGGACTCCCAAAGTGTTAAGACTACAGGCTCAAGCCACTGTGCCTGGCCCAGTATAATCTTGAATGGAAGTGGTGAGAGCAGACATTCTAGTCATGTTTATGACTAGAATTTAGGAAGAAAGTTTTCAGTCACTCACCATTAAGTATGTTGCTATCTTTAGGTTTTTAATAGATGCCCTTAAACAGAGAAAGTCTCCTCTATTTCAAATTTGTTGGATGTTTGCATCACGAAAGGATGTTGGATTTTGTCAAATGCCTTTTCTGCTTCTATTGAGATGATCATAAGTTGTTTGTCCTTTAGTCTTCAATATGATATATTACATTGAACTTAATATTACATTGAACTCAATATGATATATTACATTGAACTTAATATATTACATTGAACTTACATTTATCTTACTCCCTTTGGTCTTTCAGGGCTTCTGATGAGAAATTCTCTGTTAGTGTTATTCAGGATCTCTTGTACATGATGAGTCATTTCTTTCTTGCTACTTTCAAAATTCTCTCTGTCATTTGGCAGATGATAATGATGTACCTAGGTGTGGATTTCCTTTAGCTTATCCTGCCTGGATTTTTTGTGTGTTTTTGTTTCAGTTTCTTGGATGTATATATTATTGCTTTTTATGAAAGTTGGGAAGTTTAAGGCCATTATTTCTTCAGAATTTTTTTCTGTTCCTTCTTTTCCTCCCCTTCTGAGACTCTCATTATACATATGTTGCTATACTTCATGGTGTCTCACAAGTCTCTGAGGCTCTGGCTATTTTTCTTCATTCTTTTGTTGTCGTTTCCAAGACTGGACATATTAATTGAACTATCTTGAAGTTTGTTGAATCTTCTGCCAGCTCAAATCTACTGTTGATCCCTTCTAGTAAATTTTTCATTTCTGTTATTGTACTTTTCATTTCTGAAATTCCTATATGGGGAGTGTATAGTAAGATGAAATTGCCTCCTACGTGAAGATGCAAGTAACCACCACCATAACTGGGATAAAAAACTGCCTATTTCTATTTTTAAATAATTTTTATCTCTTTATTGAGAATCTCTATTTGGTGAAAACTTCTTCTCATATATATATATTTTTTACTTCTTTAGAAATGATTTACTTTAGTTCCTGGGACATAGCTAATTTAAAATCTTTGCCTAGCAAGTTGAAAGCCTGGATTTTTTCAGGGGCAGTTTTTTTTGTTTTTGTTTTTGTTTTAATTTTTGTTGTTGTTGTTGTTCTTTTCCTTTTTGAGATGGAGTCTTGCTCTGTCACCCAGACTGGAGTGCTGTGGCACGATCTCAGCTCACTGCAACCTCTGCCTCCCAGGTTCAAGCAATTCTTCTGCCTCAGCCTCCTGAGCAGCTGAGATTACAGGTGTGTGCCACCACTCCTGGCTAATTTTTGTATTTTTAGTAGAAACAGTTTTCACCATGTTGGTCAGTCTGGTCTTGAACTCCTGACATCGTGATCTGCCCACCTAGGCCTCCCAAAGTGCTGAGATTACAGGTGTGAGCCACCACGCCTGGCCTAGGGGCAGTTTTTATTAATTGCTTTTTCCCTGTGTCCTTTCCTGTTTCATTGAGTGTCTCATAATTCCTTGTTGGAATCTGGTCATTTAAAACAGCTCTGCATTAGTCTGTTCTCACCCTGCTATAAAGAACTATCTGAGACTGGATAATTTATAAAGAAAAGAGATTTAATTGACTCCCAGTTTTGCAGGCTGTACAGGAGTCATGGCTAAGGAGGCCTCGGGAAACTTACCATCGTGGTGGAAGGCGAAAGGGAAGCAAGCATTTCTTCACATGGTGGCAGGAGAGAGAGAGAGCGAAGGAGTAGGGGTAGACACTTTTAAATAACCAGATCTCAAGAGAACTCATTCACTACCAATGAGAACAGCAAGGCAGAAATCTGCTCCCATGATCCAATCACCTCCCACCACATTTCTCCCCCAACACTGGGGATTACAATTTAACATTAGATTCTGGTGGGGACACAGCCAAACCGTATCATTCCACCCTGGACCCTCCCAAATGCATTGAGAAAAGGCCATAGGAGCACATAGAGTGGGGCAGCTGTCTGCAATAAAGGAAGGGGCCCCTACCGGAACTCACTTGGCACCCTGATCTCAGACTTCTAGCTTCTAGAACTGTGAGAAACAAATGTCTGTTGTTTGAGTCACCCAGTCTATGGCATTTTGTTATGGCAGCCCGAGAAGACTAAGACAGCTAATAAACTCCTTCATACTCCTTGAAGGAAGGACCTTGTGAGTATGGTTTATTGCACTATCAGCCTGGTATATGAGAGGCACAGATTCCTATTTGTTGACTGAGTACCGGCAGCCTGGAAACATGCTGTGACTTTCTGTCTTTCTTGTTCTCAGAGAGTAATCACTGGCCTCTGCCCTCCTACAGTGGTGACTTGCATTTTGCACTCCCTCCTTCTGGTGGGAAGACTAACTTTCAGCCTAAGTATAAGGTCAAAAGGATCAAGGACAGAAGCTCTAGTTTTAAAAAGTCCTGAACCACAGTAAACACTCTGTTGGAGGTGATTCACTTCCTGATCACACCACTGATGCCTCGTGACTCTTTGATCCATAATGCATGTTTTGGCTCCTGCCCTCTGCCCAGTGCTGCAATAATACGAGGGCTAGTTCTTCCGATTATAGTACATCCTGCCCCCTGTGGGTACCCAAATTTTTTCTCCTGCCTTCTCTCACTGCATTTAATTCCCAGAAAAGAGCCTTCTCTATCACTTGGTTTTTCTACTGCCCTCAGTGTAAATGATTAGGGTCCCACTAGACACTAAGTAGATGACTATTTCACACACCCAGTGTTAACCTTTAAAGCCATTCCTCAGTTGGGCAACAGTCTTTGAGCATTACTTCTGCAAAACCATCTTAAAATACAAACATGACCCTTCTCATGGGTACCCATTTCTGTGTCATTTTCTTGGGTTCCTGGACAGTTAGCCTCCCATACCTGGGTTTCCACAGTGGCTTGACCAGACTTCTAAGGTGGCAGACTTGGTGACAGCAGTAGCTTTTCCCCAGACTGCCCACCACCTTCATGCATCTCTTCACTGTTTTCTGCAGGAAGCAGGAGGGCCATTTTCAGAGAGGCCCCCACATAGCCCACAATTTCAGCCAGTGCTTCCACAGTGGTTGTGCAGGTAATGCCGCCGTGGAGAGTTCTGCTACCCCACTGCTACATTGCCCTTGTGAATGTAGATCCCCACTTGTCAGCACATTTTCCTGTAATTTATGGTTTGGAGTTTTTCATTTCTTTATTTTGTCTGCTTTTTGTTTTTTTTCTATAACCTCATATTAGAAGTGATTTATTGTTGTTGTTTCTATAATCTCATATTAGAAGTGAGGCTCAGAGTTCTATGAGGTCAATACCTTGTTTAGTTTCTGTTTGGGCTATAATTTGTTTCAAAATGGCAGACTGAACCACAATTACAGACTAATGTGTATAAGACCAATTTTATACCATTTGGAATTTTAAAAAAGAAAATCCCCCTTCCTTAATGCTAGAAGTTTATTTCATATTCTTAAGCTGTGGGGCAGGTAGACAGGCAGATAGGCACATGCAAAATCTCACACTGTTGGGGTCAAGGACAGTTCTAGGTAGTGTCAATGCCTGCTTACTTGTCCATGTCTTCCTTAGGCTATAAGTTCCTTAAGGGCAGGAACCTTACTTCTATTATGTTTCAACACTCAGCACTGCCTAGTGTATAGCAAACAGTAAATATTTGTTGACCAAATGACTGGCTCGGCAAAAACTACATATACAATCATATATGTATCTTTTGCATTTGAATTTTCCTTAGAATTCAGTGAGGGCTTAGAAGAAGCTTAGAGAAGGAAAGACACCAAAAACATTTGCTTCTCATGGGCCTGAGGAAATGCCAAATTATTGACACTCTCTTTCTCACCTTCAACTCTCTGCCTTCCTTCTTCCCTTTCTGCTACTCTGGGTACTTTATTATTCTGTCCTTATAAGGCAATTCGCTCTAACCAGAATATTTTTCTTCACCTCCCAACCCAACACCAGTCAAAAGTCTGTGTCCTGGGTGCCCCTGCTGTCCTTGAAAGACACTGGGAAATGGTGATGTCACCCTTCCAGGTAATAGATTTGCATTTTCCCAGAATGCTTTGGGGGTCATAATGCTTTACCCCAAAGCAATTCATTTAATGGTGCAGCCACAGCCACTGAGGGAGTTATTTTGAGACAGACAATCCTTTCTTCAACTTGTTTTTGAAAGCCTACTCAATTTTATCCTACTTAATATGTAAACTCATTTTCATGTTCATTTGAAGGGGACATATTAGGTAATTATTCATTCCAATCAAAACATTCTTTCTCCATAATCTTAGCTGTCTTTTTTTTTTAACTAAACACAGGATAGATTTTAAAAGTTGTTTAAGCCTGTCAAAGGAAAAGATGATAAACTAGATAAAAGAGACTCTCTTGGGAATATTAACACCTCAAGTCTTCTGAATCTTTGCTACTAAATACAAGTTGTATTTCAAAAAGCCTCAGGTTACAAGGACGATGACTAATGAATTATAGAGGAAGGTAATTAACTTCCTACATTCCCTGGAAGCTTGCTTTGTGAGAACCTCTCTGACACTCATTTATAGAAGACTGTAACTTCTGATTAGCATTGTTAGGAAAACTGCCCACTTCTTTTCTATTTTCAAGATTCTTTCAGACTGGGGGTGTAGCTCCAGCAGGCTGTGGAAATGCTGGAGCTGATCAGAAAAGGAAGTGTGAAGACAGTGTCAGAAGTCATTTTGCTATTAACCAGCAAAGGTGTTGAAGGCATGTTTTTTCAACTCTCTTTGTCATGAATTTCCTTATTTGTAAAATGAGGGGGTGAGACGCAATGACCTATGAGTTTGCTTCTCTACCTTCCATTCAGTGATCTGAGCTTTCCCATCCAAAGGCAAATAAAATATTGTAGAGTGTTGGGTGGTACATGTGGATTTAAATACATTTAAAACAAACCTTAACAGACTTTCATACCTGGATAGCTTCCTTTTATGACTTGTTGGGCACTAAGGAAGGTGAGTGACAGGTTTTCCTTATGCAGCTGACATACTGAACAACATCAGTGTGTGGACTGGAATCAAAACACAGTTTTATTTTTATCTTTATTCAGAGGTGGTAATCTTTTGCCTATGATAATCTTCTTTTTTTTTTTTTGAGACAGAGTCTCACTCTGTCACCCAGGCTGGAGTGCAGTGGAGCCATCTGAGCAATCTGCAAGCACCACCTCCCGGGTTCACGCCATTCTCCTGCTTTAGCCTCCCAAGTAGCTGGGATTACAGGTGCCCGCCACCACACCCAGCTAATTTTTTGTATTTTTAGTAGAGACGGGTTTCACCATGTTAGCCAGGATGGTCTCGATCTCCTGACCTCGTGATCTGCCAGCCTTGGCCTCCCAAAGTGCTAGGATTATCGGCGTGAGCCACCCTGCCCGGCCACCTATGGGAATCTTTCTTTCTGCAGGTTCATGATTTTCCCCTCACTCTTAGGAAATAGTGCAACATTTCCTTGAGAAGCAAATGCTCTCAATTCAGAGTTTATGACGTCCAACTCCTTGTAATCATCAAAATGACACAATTAACTTCAGGATAACACCTTTTCCCCTCTGCCAGTTGGGATCCACTTCTCAGAACAGGGGGCAAGGAAAAGATAATAAACTAGATAAAAGAGACTCTCTTTTGTCTATCACTTGTTGACTTTCTCTATCACTTGTTGATTATTCCAAGCAAGGTTCAAGTGGGGAAGGCAGATGGGAGAAAAATAACAAGAAGAAACTTTGTGCATTGCGGGCCCCCGCAGTTGGTAAAGTGGACTGCGTCTTCCATAAAGTCCTCAGGAGGACCTCTTGAAGGCTTCCTGCTGGAACCCTCCCTTTTGCAGTTTCCTTGACCCAAGGGGAAACATATTTAATTTGAGTGGCCAAGGAGACCTTTCTCAGCCTTTGGTCGCCTGATGTTGTGCACTTCCTAAAATCTTTTCCCTGTAGGGATCTCCTTACCCCTTCACCTGGCCAGATTGGGAGGAACTTTAGACAGCCCCACCACAGCTACCCACCACAGCCTTCTCACCATGGGAAAGCTCATCTGTTGCCCCATGCAAACCCTAGGAGACCAGCCAAATCTCAATACATAATTTTTTAAGCCTATTCTTTTTCTCAACATTTCTGGAGCAGGCTGAGTCTACAGCCCATAGTTGGTTTTCCTTTTCTTTCTTGTGAGTCAGGCCTCAGTCTCCCGTGTCTCCCAATGCCAGGGAACAGCAAGTCAACTCTTTCCGAGTGGACACTTTGGAAGCTACCCACTGCCTTGGAGGCCTTCGGGTAGGTGGCCCACTTTTGCCCTCTGACAGCCCTAGATATTCTCGCAAAGAGGAAGATGGGGAAGACAGCAAGACAACAGGTTTTTCAAAATAAAATTACATATATACACATATGTATATGTCTTTTACTAAACCTCTTCCTCAAAGCTTCCCTCTGATTCTTTTGTACCCTTGATCTTCTGAAGTCTCCAAAAATTGAGGGATTTTCATTAACTCTATCTATTCCGCATTGAGAAGTGGTGAACAGGTTCATCTCTCCCTCATTTTTGTAATCTGATATGTATTGTATTGGTGCTTCAGTTGAAACCAGTTATAGAAACAGTCTCAGTCTAACAACCTGTTATAGTTATGTTGAGGCCATGGCTAACATTTGTGGTTAGAAAAACATATTTGAAAAGATAATGAATGAAACAATGGAGAATATTATAATTGCACTAATACAAACATATATTTCTATAGTTTTATTTTTGAGTATATGAAACTAGACTTCTTTTATAGCTGTAATCTGATTGTGCATGTGCTTTTGCAATCTATTCTTATAAAGTTATTCCTTACAAACCTTTTGTTAAATCATGCTTGGAATTTTAATTGGTGCATATTATCCCGTATATTTTGGTGCCATTTATTCATCAAAGACTCTTCCAATGCCTATTTTGTGGCCAATGCTGACTCAGGTACTAGAGTTGCAAAAGTTAAAAGAACTGAAATAAAACCTCTATTTAGGAGGCTGCAAATGATTCCAATGCAATACTGTATCTGCCATAGGACAGTTAGCTACATGAATTGAGGGTAGAGAATAAGATGCATTTATGTTTTAGAAAGGAAATTAGGAAGGAACCACACAGAAGGTGTTGGAAGATGGTGGAGGATGCGTGGGAGGCAGACAGACAAGAGGAGGCCTTCTTGGTGGATGGAACAGCTTGTGCTAATGCATGGGCTTTATTTATGTCTATTGGAAAAGGTGTG
The DNA here is from genome assembly GCF_028878055.3 of Symphalangus syndactylus. Classification (NCBI taxonomy): domain Eukaryota; kingdom Metazoa; phylum Chordata; class Mammalia; order Primates; family Hylobatidae; genus Symphalangus; species Symphalangus syndactylus. The sequence goes on along the minus strand of NC_072431.2, from coordinate 96,043,584 downwards.
AATGTGTTTTTCTTCTCAAAACTGTCATTGAATTGTTCTAAAATTACTTATTAAATAATCCTTTCTCTTCAAGTGTAGACTTATGTTGAAAAGCTTGCTTTATCATTTATTAAGTTAATTGTGTTGTTTGGTTTGGTCTACATAAAGCCTCTCCATACGATTCCAGGGATTTATAATTTTATTTGGGGGCCAGAACCACACTTCTCCAAGTAGTGCTGCTTTTTAATCTTTTCAAGTACTGAATAAGATAATCTGCCTTCACAGTTTTTTGCCAAGCAATTCTTTTCTAAATTGTACTAATTCTAATAGTGTCTTAAAGGAACCTAGTTCTCTTTTGATATTTTAAGACGGCAAAAATATTTTTGATATTTTGAAACACTTGGAGACAAAATTGCACCAAATGTTTAGCCCAAGTAATCACTGATTTTATTGCATTCATTGCAGAGGACTTTGGCTTTAAATGAAAATCTTACGCAAAAGGCTTGAAGCCAAATCTTATAGATTTCTTGAAAATGTTTTGTTGCTGTTATTGCTGGTGTTTTATTTAGTTTAGGTTAGTTTCTTCACACAAGCCTAAATGCACATAACTTTATGGTCTCTTAACTGATTTCAAAATATCTGAGCTGTTTCTTAAAGCAGGAGTTTTAGTCTAAATCTTACAAACTGTAATTTGATCTATCGAGCAAAATCACCAGATAGTTGCCTACTTATATACTTTACATATGGAATTATTCTTACGAGTATTTGAAGATGGTTAAGCCCTTGATTTTATGCTGTTGAGTTTGTATAGATTTAGCTACACAGATTATTTTTCTCTCCTTGCTCCTAAATCTCTGAAGAAAATATACACACACAAAACAACATACATAGTAGAGGCCCCATTCCGAGCCAAAGTTAAGGTTCATGGATGGCCCCCAAATACCTGATATGCTAATGGGGTGTCCTTAGGAGTTGCCTGATATGAGGACCACTGGTGATACGTGAATGAGGAGGAGGAGATGGTAACATACCCTGAGGTGTGGTACAGATAGCCTGGAATCTTTCACCACCTTTGGAGAGTAAGAAGGATAATCGTTTTCAAAAGGTTTATGCCATGCGTTACATGGGCCCCAGCCATACTGCCGAAGTGACAGAATGGCTTTGGAACTTCAACTTGCTCTGGAGTAATTCCAGGCACAGACATAAGTGAGCATTTCTGTAAGGCATATATGAAGTTACATCTCTAGGTGGCCTTGCATACAACTTACATGCATGTGGGCAGATGGGGAGAGGATTATGATATATGCCACATGACAGCAGAGTCCACCCCAAGAAAACTCAAGTGAGACCAATCTAAGGCTCTGTAGTCTAACTGCATGTGGTCTACAGGGTCTCAAAGTCTTGAGAATCCCTATGGATTAATAACCAGGGGAAATAAGCTATTGCTACTAATAATATGTGTTGATACACAGATCTGGCAGAAGATGGATTAGATTTAAACACCATTTGAATAACTTACACTTAGTAAATGTTAACTGAACTACACTGAACATTTTCTTGAGTTCTGTAATTCTAAAAGATTTTGAAATTGTCCTAAAATCAAAACAAACAAATAGGTAACCCTAAAAATTTTGAGAAACTGGCAGCATCATGTAGTAGGAAACTCACTGAATTGGGCTCAGAGGGTGTTATTTATGTATTTATTCATTTTTATTCATTCATAATAATTTTACATATTTATGGAGTACATGTGGATATTTTGATACATGTATACATTTTTTTTTCTTTTTTCTTATTATTATACTTTAAGTTTTAGGGTACATGTGCACAACGTGCAGGTTTGTTACATATGTATACATGTATACAATTTCTAACAATCAAGTCAGGGTAATTAGGATAACCATCAACTCAAACATTTATCTTCTTTTTGTGTTGGGACCATTTCATATCTTCTATTCTAGCTATTTTGAAATATACAATAAATTATTGTTCACTTCAATCCACAGAAGGCATTATTTCTAGTACAGATGCTTTTTGAATTATGATGGGGATATGCCGTAATAAAGGCATCATAAGTTGAAAATATGGTAAGTCAAAATTGCATTTTTGTTTTTTTTTAGGCAGATTCTCACTCTGTTGCCAGACTGGAGCGCAGTGGCACGATCTCAGCTCACTGCAACCTCCGCCTCCTGGGTTCAAGCAATTCTCCTGCCTCAGCCTCCCGAGTAGCTGGGACTACCGGCACGTGCCACTACACCCAGCTAATTTTTGTGTGTTTTTTTTTTAGTAGAGACAGGGCTTCACCATGTTGCCCAGGATAGTCTCCAAAGTGCTGGGATTACAGGCATGAGCCACCACGCCCAGCCCAAAACCGCATTTTATACATTGTAGAATATCTGTTGTTTGGCCTTATGATTGCGTGGCTGACTGGGAGCTATGGCTTAAGACAGCTGCATCACTAGCCCAGGAAAAGATCAAAATTTAAAATTTGAAGTACAGTTTCTACTGAATGTGTATTACTTTTGCACCATGATAAAGTCGAAAACATCATAAGCAGAACCATCTTAAGTCAGGGGCTGTCTGTATAATTTCTGCTGCTAACTTGAGACACTCATTTCACCTCTCTGATCTCATATGCCTTATTTACAAAGTGAAGGACTTACAAAATGTGCCACAAAAGTAAATTATAGTCAGTCTCATGTATATAATGGGAAAACTCTTCAATAAAATACTAACAAATAGAATCTAACAGTGTATTAAAGAATAATGCATCTTGACCATGGAGGGTTTATTTCAGGCACAGAAGGAGGATTCAAGGTTAGGAATTCTGTTAATAGAGTTCATTGCATAAATATTTTAAAGGAGAAAACCAAATGATTATCTTTATAAATTTCAAATTGTATTTGATACTATTTAGCAACCATTCTGATAAAAGAAAACAAACCTCTGTGGATTGTAGATCCCTTTTTATCTTGATAAAATCTAGAAATCAGTAACAAATAGTAATGAAGGACTTAAGACATTTCTATTATAGATAAGACTAAGACAAGGATACCCACTGTGGTAGCTAGTCTGCAAAGGTAGCAGTCAATGGACACTCCTACTGGTATAATGCCCATGTATAGTCATTTCCATATTGAATCTGACTAACCTGTGACTTCCTAACAAAGCAGAGGATTTGTTAGCAGAAATACTATGGTGGCAATCCCAAGGTTATACCTTAAAAAGACCTAACACCACATAATTTTCTGTGCTTAGAAGCCTTATGCCACATAAGACATTAAGACTTCTGACTACTCTTCTGAAAAGAGAGTCCACGGGCAGAGACTCTGCAGGGTGAGGTGCCATGGAGAGGCCTAAGCACATGGAATAGCACCTATAAGCCAGACATGTGAGTGATGAAGCCAAAACATTAAGCAAAACCTGCTATTTTATATTTCAGCGCCTGGGCTGTAGCCTGATTAGTCAGAGTTATTAAATCATCATGGCGTAGGTACAAGATTACGTAAATAAATTAGGTAACATAACAGAGAATCCTGACACAAACTCAAGTACCTAAGGGAATCTAATATATATCTATACATATATATGTATATATTTACATATGTAAATGTACACATATATCTAAATGAGAACCAAATTGGTGGAGACAACATGAGTCATTCATCCAATAAGTGTTGCTTGGACAATTGACATGCAGACGGACATAAGGAAAAATGTAGACTTAGTATCCCATCATAAAGAAAAGTAAACTTCTGATTCATAAAATATTTCTATTTTTTAAAATTAAACTATTTAAATGCTAGAGGAAAACAGGGAAATATTTTCTATAATCTAGGGGTGGCGATGCTATTATAAGCAATTAAAACCTCAGAAACCATAAACTAAATGATATAATGAAATTGACTACAGAAAAAATAAAAACAAACTCTTTGGCATGGCAAAATCACACTACAAACAAAACTCAATGCCAGACTGGGGGAAATATTTGCAACCTGTTTGACAGATAAATGGGCAAAATCCTTACTATACAACAATTTTTACAATTGAACAAAATATACAATTTTATTCTTATAAATTATTGTCCAAATGATGAATATTCCATAGAAATACGAGAAAAGGCTACGAATAAGCATTTCACAGATGCGGAATACAAATATCTAGTAAAATTATTAATAACATAAAATGCAAACTATAATGAGATTTTATTTTATTTGTTTATGCCAATATTTAATATTTTGAAGAGTAAGAACATTTGCTTTAGGAAATGGTCACTCTCAAATTGTTCTCTGGGGTTCAAATTTTAATATCTCTTTCTAAAAATCCTTTTTATTGAAGAATAATGCACATAATGAATAGTATTTAAAACTGAAATGTCCTTCTTCATAAAGTATCATCAAGCAAGCATTTGTGTAACTACTATAAAGCCAGGAAATAAATAGCCAGCATCATAAAAGCCCACTTTCTGGCACTTTTTGAGGTAACTAGTATTCTAATTTCTAATACCATAGTTTAGTTCTACCTGTCTTTGAGTTTCATATAAGCAGGCTTATTCTTTTATATGTGCCTCGTTTTGCTCGATATTATGTTTGTGAGACTTACTTTTGCCATCACATGTAATTGCAATTCTAATGTATTTATTGTTGATTAAAATATCACTCTATGAATATACACAATTTACCATTCTAGTCCTAACACTTGAGATGCTTTTAGTTTTTTGGCCATTATGTGTAAGGATGCTGTGGACATTCTTGTATATGTCTTTGTGTCTCTATACAAAGCAATTCTATCCAGTTTATACCTAGGACTGGAAGTGATTACTCATAGGGAATGACTATGTTCAATTTTATTAGATAATGCCAGACTGTTTTCCAAAGTTGTTTTACTAATTTACATTCCTACCAGCAATGCATAAGCGTTCAAGCTGCTCCACAATATTATTAACACTCGATAATATTGCTCTTCTTAACTTTAGCCATTTTGGAATGTGTAGAGCTTTAGTTTTCATTTTCCTTATGACTAATGAAATTCAGCACCTTTTCAAATGTGTATTAGCCATCTGAGTTAGTTTTATAGACAAGGGCTTATACAAATACAGCAAGTCCTCAAATAACGTTGTTTTATAATAACCTTAAGAGAAAAAAATGTCAATTTCCAGCTGGGGTCACTGTCCATGTGGAGTTGACATGTTCTCCCCATGTCTGCATGCATTTTCTCCAGGTCCTCCAGTTTCCTCCTACATCTCAAAGATGTGCACGTTAGATGAATTGGCGGTCTAAAGTGTCCCAGTCTGAGTGAATTTGGGTGTGGGTGTGAGTGTGCCCTGTGACGGGATGGTGTCCTGTCCAGGGTGTATTTCCACCTTGCACCCTTAGCCCCTGCAGAGGCTCCAGCACCCGAGACTCTGAACTGGAATAAGTGAATGAAGTTATCTTGTTTTTATTAATCTTTCTTAAATGTATGTGTAGCTCACATTTATTTCAATGTTTAATATTAAATGTATTGTGGTCTTTTTTTAGAAGTTTGGTGATTTTTTGTGACCAGTAATATGCCAGGAACTAAACTCTTACTTATATCAATTCCCCTATGGTAAAATTGGTTTTGTTATATTTTATTTTATGCTTAAAGTCACAACTTCCATGATCCTATCAAAGACATTAAGTGAGGGCTTATTATACCTTGTTCATTTTGGATTGTCTGTGTTTTTCTTACTGAGTTATCGGAGCTCATCATATATTCTGTATACAAGCCCTTTGTCTTTTTTTTTTTTTTAATTATTATACTTTAGGTTTTAGGGTACATGTGCACAATGTGCAGGTTTGTTACATATGTATACATGTGCCATGTTGATTTCCTGCACCCATTAACTTGTCATTTAGCATTAGGTATATCTCCTAATGCTGTCCCTCCCCACTCCCCCAACCCCACAACAGTCCCCGGAGTGTGATGTTCCCCTTCCTGTGTCCATGAGTTCTCATTGTTCAATTCCCACCTATGAGTGAGAACATGCGGTGTTTGGTTTTTTGTCCTTGCGATAATTTACTGAGAATGATGTTTTCCAGTTTCATCCATGTCCCTACAAAGGACATGAACTCATCATTTTTTATGGCTGCATAGTATTCCATGGTGTATACGTGCCACATTTTCTTAATCCAATCTATCATTGTTGGACATTTGGGTTGGTTCCAAGTCTTTGCTATTGTGAATAGTGCCGCACTAAACATACGTGTGCATGTGTCTTTATAGCAGCATGATTTATAGTCCTTTGGGTATATACCCAGTAATGGGATGGCTGGGTCAAATGGTATTTCTAGTTCTAGATCCCTGAGGAATTGCCACACTGTCTTCCACAATGGTTGAACTAGTTTACAGTCCCAACAACAGTGTAAAAGTGTTCCTATTTCTCCACATCCTCTCCAGCACCTGTTGTTTCCTGCTTTTTTAATGATGGCCATTCTAACTGGTGTGAGATGGTATCTCACTGTGGTTTTGATTTGCATTTCTCTGATGGCCAGTGATGAGGAGCATTTCTTCATGTGTTTTTTGGCTGCATAAATGTCTTCTTTTGAGAAGTGTCTGTTCATGTCCTTTGCCCACTTTTTGATGGGGTTGTTTGTTTTTTTCTTGTAAATTTGTTTGAGTTCATTGTAGATTCTGGATATTAGCCCTTTGTCAGATGAGTAGGTTGCAAAAATTTTCTCCCATTCTGTAGGTTGCCTGTTCACTCTGATGGTAGTTTCTTTTGCTGTGCAGAAGCTCTTTAGTTTAATTAGATCCCATTTGTCAATTTTGGCTTTCATTGCCATTGCTTTTGGTGTTTTAGACATGAAGTCCTTGCCCACGCCTATGTCCTGAATGGTATTGCCTAGGTTTTCTTGTAGGATTTTAATGGTTTTAGGTCTAACATTTAAGTCTTTAATCCATCTTGAATTAATTTTTGTATAAGGTGTAAGGAAGGGATCCAGTTTCAGCTTTCTACATATGGCTAGCCAGTTTTCCCAGCACCATTTATTAAATAGGGAATCCTTTCCCCATTTCTTGTTTTTGTCAGGTTTATCAAAGATCAGATAGTTGTAGATATGTGGCATCATTTCTGAGGGCTCTGTTCTGTTCCATTGATCTATGTCTCTGTTGTGGTACCAGTACCATGCTGTTTTGGTTACTGTAGCAAGCCCTTTGTCTTAACAGTGTTGCAAATATCTTCTCCCCTTCTGTGGTTCTTTTTCTACTCTTTTAATGGTATCTCTACATAATTTTTTTTTTTTCTTTGAGGCTTTCTGTCACTCTGGCTCTAGTGCAGTGGTGTGATCTCAGCTCACTTCAGCCTCAACCTCCTAGGCTCAAATGATCCTCCTGCCTCAACTGCCCCAGTAGCTGGGACTGTAGGCATGTGCCACCATGCCTGGCTACCTATTTTTTTTTTTTTTTTTTTTTTTGAGACGGAGTCTCGCTCTGTCGCCCAGGCTGGAGTGCAGTGGCACAATCTCGGCTCACTGCAAGCTCCGCCTCCTGGGTTCACGCCGTTCTCCTGCCTCAGCCTCTCCGAGTAGCTGGGACTACAGGCGCCTGCCACCACGCCCGGCTAATTTTTTTTTGGTATTTTTAGTAGAGACGGGGTTTCACCATGGTCTCGATCTGTTGACCTCGTGATCCACCCGCCTCGGCCTCCCAAAGTGCTGGGATTACAAGTGTGAGCCACCGCGCCCGGCCCTATTTTTTTTTTTTTTTTATTTTTTGAAGAGATAGGGTCTTTCTATGTTGCCCAGGTTGGACTTGAACTCCTGGGCTCAAACAATCCTCCTGCCTTAGTCTCCAAAAGTTCTGAAAATACAGATATGAGCCATCTTGTCTCATCTTAGCTTTAATATAATACAAATATTTTCTCATTTACTCCATGCTTTTTGTATCTTACTTAAGAAATCGTTTCCTGTCTCAGGTCATAAAGGTAATGTATATTATCCTTTAGAACTGAGCTGTCTAATACATTAGCAATTAGCTGCATGGAACTTCTACTAACGACTTGAAGTTAGGTTAATGGAAATAAAATAAAATGAAAAGTTTAGTTCCTTGTCCATATTAGCCATGTTTTTAAGGGCTCCATAGTCACAGGTACAGAACATTTTCATCACTGCAGAAAATTATACTGATCAGATATAATAATTTACAGAACAATTTATAGAGTAGAATTCTGTTTTTAAAAAACAAGTATCAAAACCACAACACTATCTGCATGTGTCCAAATTTGTATATGTATATAAGAAGTCTGGAAATAGGTACATCAAATGCCAACTAACAGCAAATTGGAAGGCTTTGTGTGACCCACAAAAGCAAGTAATAAGCAAACACGTTGCAATATCTGTCTGAATGAGAGTTTAAAATGTACATATCTTGGTTAATGAGAAATACGTTAGAAATTGTTTTACTTTTTATTTTTTAATTAGAAATATCAGTTTGCAGAACTGTTGCACACAATTGTCTTGGTGTGTATTGTTCAGATCCAAGGGTGTCATTTACACGAACAATAAAGAGGGCTGTGCAACCCTGTCAATGAGAAATCATATATCCAGAAAAAAAAGACCTTTTTCAGTTCTGCTGCCAAAGTAGCCTGGAAGCAGGTTTCATCTTGTCCCCAATACACATGTGGGACAGCCTGAGGCTTATATTTGGTGTTTAATGTTATTTTCCATTAAAAGGAAATCGAGATCCTTGGAGAATGGCTGACTCAACATCTTGGGGCTTGAAAAAGTCAACCTGGGAGTGAAACATCTTGTTTTGGCCAGAACGTGAGGATTCTGTGAGAGAATCCCTAAGTATTTCTTTTAGGAGCAAGCATGCACCAAGTTGTAGCTATTGCATCAAAAAGCCTAAAAACAGATGACATTTAATAAAATGCATTGGATGATAGCTATAAAACAAAAATAAAAATATAATGATATGTGATCGTACTCGTTAATTATAATGCCTATGGGATAGTTGATATAGGTGAGTGAGTGTTGTTCTTATGAAGTACATATTGAATTTTCCTTTACCTATGTAGGCAAAAATGGGTAGATTAAGGAATTGTGAGCAAACAAGATATTTCTGGGAAAAGAAGAGATTTTATTAAGAATCAGAAGGACAGGGGAATAACCAGGTTGTTCCACAGAGTGTATCAATATGATGGACAAGCAGAGGGAGAAAGCAGACTCCTTGGACTGGGTTCTCATCTCCTGAAGTGAAAAACCCTAGATAAGCCTTCTAATAATATGTGATTAAAGCATACCCATGTTTCCAAAAATGCTAACAAACTATATCAAAATTGTGAATAAATTTGAGAGGAAAATGAGTTTTGCAATGCAGGCCAGGGAGAAAAAAAATCTAAAATTTTGTTTTTGTTTTGTTTGAAGACATGAGCTTGAAAATTCCATTTATAAGAGAGGTTTTATTGGAAAAAGAGGGTGTTTTGAGGATCTATCTAGATTTGAGAGACCCTGGAAGACACAAGCAAGTCTCATGCCATGACCAGGGATCAGTTAATTAGGTCAGAACCGATCATCTTAGCAGGTTTGTGTGAGAAAGCACAATATTGTTCCTTATGTATCAGGGTAAGTAAAAAGTATAAAAACAAATTTTGAAACCATGCTGTTTTGAAGGTGATTGAACAATTAAAAGAGGTTGATAAATTAGACTCTTGATTGTACTGAGATGGTTTAGAGAATTTGGTTAATTACATTTAAATCAAGTTTTAGAAATTTAAGATAATTCATGAAATGTAGAAATATTTGTGATGTTTGAATGTTTAGAAACATTGTGTTAAGTAGATTTACATATTTACAGGTGTTAAATAAAGAAGCACAAGCCAGGCTCAATGGTTCATGCTTGTAATCCCAGCACTTTGGGAGGCCGAGGCGGGCAGATCGCATGAGGTCAACAGTTTGAGACCAGCCTGACCAACATGGCGAAACCCCATCTCTACTAAAAGTACAAAAATTAGCTGGGCGTGGTGGCGGGTGCCTGTAATCCCAGCTACTCAGGAGGCAGAGGCAGGAGAATTGCTTGAACCCGGGAGACAGAGTTTGCAGTGAGCCAAGATGGTGCCACTGCACTCCAGCCTGGGCAACAAAAGCAAGACTCTGTTTCAAAGAAAAAAAAAAGAAGCATAAATTACAGTATTTTTCATATCCAGCCTTGGTGTATTCATAAAACAAAAGCTTACTTGTGACCAAACAAAACTACATTTAAGAGATATTTGGAGGGAGTCTCTTTGTGGTGATGAGACAGTTTTTTATCCCAGTTACGGTGGTGGTTACTTGCATCTACATGTAGGAGGCAATTTCATATTATTATACACTCACCAAATATAAATAAAAAATTTTAATTAATTAATCAATTATTTTTTATTTATTTATTTATTTTTATTTTTGAGACTGAGTCTCCCTTTATCGCCCAGGCTTGAGTGCAGTGGCGTGATCTTGGCTCACTGCAAACTCCGTCTCCAGGGTTCAAGTGATTCTCCTGCCTCAGCCTCCTGAGTAGCTGGGATTACAGGTGCCCGCCACCACTCCCGGCTAATTTTTGTACTTATAGTAGAGACAGGATTTTGCCATTTGGCCAGGCTGGTCTTGAACTCCTGACCTCGGGTGATCTGCCCCCCTAGGCCTCCCAAAGTGCTGGAATTACAAGTGTAAGCCACTGTGCCTGGCCAACAAATAGTTTTTAAAGAGAACCTGTAAAACCTGAAGAAATCCAAATAATGTCGGTACCTAAGTTAATAGTATCATAGTAATGCTGATTTGTTTTGACATGTACTGTGGTTATGCCAAATATTGTCATTGAGGGAAGCTGGGTGAAGGGCACATTCTGTACTATTTTTGAAACTTCTTGTAAATCTTAAACTATTTCAAAATAAAATATCATAAAATATATATAGAGATACTAGTAATTTCATAAAGAAAAGGCATAGGCTGTTCTAGTGGTGCAAGCACGTGCATCCCTTTGCCTCATTTGGATGCTCTGCCTGTGATCTCAGGTACTGGCAAGACGTCAGATAGATCTTGCTGAGTTGGCTAGTCCAGCTTTGTTATTTGTTGTTGCTATTAAGACTATTATAGGATTTAATGCAACAGGAAATAGCTATAAGCATAAATACTACAAAACGGTCATCCATGTTTATATATGGCAATTCTGCCCTTTGAATGGTGCCTCCTTATAAATTAATCTTCAGGCATCTTCCTAGATCATGTCTTTTCACATAAAAGCTTTTTGCTATTAAAGTTGGCACACTCCCATTTAAAACCACTCATTTCTTCTCCTTGCACTTGGAAAGCAAACGAAGCTCCGCACAATGCTTCAATGACCTATAAAATCTGCCTACTGTTGACATTTGTAATCTCGTGTTGTGCACTCTCCCTCTTCCTCACAGCATCGTAGATACAGAGGCCTCTTCGATGTTACTGGAACACACCCAGCGCGCCCCTGCCTGAGGGCTCTGCATTTGCCGCTCCCTTTCCCATGCAGTCACACACTATCTAAAATGACCTTGCTTGTCACTCTCTCTCTCATCAACTAATATTGTTTTCTATATCAATGTATTTATTTTTTTCTCCCTGTCTTAATTCAGAGCCTAGCATATAATTGTTGCTCAATAGACATTTTTTTGAATAAATGCATGCGTTAATGAATGAATGAACGCTCCTATTAATGGTGCTTATTCTGGGAAATATGACTGACAATGAGAGGACTCAGTCTACTTCTTACACTCCAGGCCAATCTGATATTCTTATACCAAGTATAAGCTAATTTTGCAACCGAATTTTAAAAAAATACATGCGCATACACGTTTGTACTTAGAATAGATGACTTCAAAGGTAATTTCCATCTTCAGCATTTTATGTTACGTTTTCCAAATTATTCTCTTAAGATATAAGGAAGAAGTATAGCACAGTTTAAATGGTAAGATGTCAAGACAGAATCAATGTATTCCATTTTTCAATTATGAATTACTGCAAAAGCATGTATCAATGTCAGTATCTAAGAGCCTTCCAGATACCCCTTAATATAGAGATTAATGTGTGCACCTGTGTTTTCACCCTTAATTCCTATAAAGATTAGGTCAAGAACATCAATTCTCTCTGGCCACCAATCAGGCTTTAGAGAAAATAGAGGCAATATCATTTTGGAGGGTGGAAGTGGGCGGTGAGGCAATGTGACGAACGTTTGCAGATGGATTCTCCCCTTCTCCATCTGGCCTCTGCATATGAGAATGCAGAATATGTGCTCCTGTATCTTGGCCCTCGCTTTGAGGGTAATTACTGTTAACTTTGAATGATTTGACTTATCTGTTGTGAGGTAGACAGATAAGGGTTCAAAAGGAGAAATTATTAAAATTTTGGTATGCCTTTCCGTTTTCTGTAAAGTATTTAGGAAGCCATCAAAGATACAGAAAATATGCCAAGACAAGATAAAAGCAGAAGAAAAGGAGAAAGCCAAGGGGGCATGAACATGAAATGAAACCGGAAATGAGGGTTCAACACAATTTCTGTGTCTCTCGGACACCTACGCTCTTGTAAGTAGGGTGTAAACATTGGCTGTAACGTTTCTCAAATCCAGTTTGGAAATGAAAACTGGATAAATTATACCTTTTGCAATATTTCTAACATAAGTTATATCAAAGCAGTTGTTTCGTCAATTCACATCTATTCCTGTTAGAAAAGCAGAAAGGACTTTCTCCTGGAAGTCTCTGAAAAATGGGTGTTATACTTAATCTCATTTTTTGTAGGGTGTTTAATCTCATTGCTTTTACATGAGGCACTGGCATAATTCCAAGATGCAATTAGGTTAAAATAATTCTATGGTGATGAGGGTGATGGTGGGTGTGGAGCGGGGTGGAGGTTGTGAAGGACACTTTAAAATAAATACATGTACCTTTAAAATAATCACATGCATTTTATTTTCTTCAGTCATTCAAGGATGGGAATTGGCAGGAGTACTTTTTTTTTTTTTTCTGTACCAAATTAGAATCTACCCCTAGGACTGAGGAAAACAGAGCTGGGGAGAATGATAGTTAAAAGCCAATAAGAATCATTTATTTCTACCTCACTGGTCAGACATATTTTGGGTGTATGAGTCAGCACAGTGTGAGAAGAATGTTTGGGCTAGACTTTATCAGAAGTTATGTAATTTTTCAGACTGATGAAAGCTATCCTGGCTAGTTATTTGAGGCTTTGGGTTGGGGAGCTGAACTTATTTTGTGACCGGAACAGCTCTGACTGGGCAGCTTCTCTGTTCCAGCTCCCTCTGAAGTCCCCTTTCTGAAGTTAATAATAATGTTTTATGCCTAAATTGCTCAGTTTGGTCAGAACCTATGTTTTGTCAACTCTGAAATATCTGACAAAAGATTTCAGCCTGTCAAAGCAGTCTTCCACATCAGATCAGACACTCAGGGCATTTGCTGGCTGAGAGAAGGTTAATGAACTGAGTGCATTCTATGTACTTGAATGTATGTGATTCTTAAGAGGAGAAGGCAAAGATCAAGTTGTATTTTCTATCCTCAGAAACCACACAGTCTGGTGGCAAAGACAGGCATGGATACAACTCTCACAGAGCAAAGTAGAATGTGATCATTGCAGGACAAGCACGAAGATTTGGGAGCACTGAAGAGAAGAATGAGATTGTAGGGAAGGTTCTTGTATGCCTCTTTTATTGAGGGGCCTATCATTTAGCAGACACTTTAGCAGGCACTCAAAATATGCTAGACAGATGAATAAATAGAAGAGATATCAACTGTGCAAGGAAGAGTAGACTATGAAGATATAGAGATGAGTAGAAAAGACATTTGAGGCAGGAGAATTACATAGTGGCCACACAAGCTTGGTGAGCAACAGCATCAGCTAATACTGGGTGAGGAATATTGGCCTGGAATATTGTCAAAACAAGAAAGTATTCTTGGACCCATTAATTTTCAAAGAAACATCTGTATTTCATGGTCAAAAGTGAGTTTGGGAGCACATATAAGCCCTTGAAAAATAAAGGCAGACAAATGCGGTTAGAAGATTGAGGTTTGTTAATATAAGAAATATAAATAGGATATTGTAATGTAATATATGGTGTGATGTGATGATGTGATATAAAGCCAAAGTTTTCTAAGGAAGACTACTGTGCCTACCATATTGCTGCCCCCTACCTTTGGCAGCCATGGGGAGCTAAGGATAATATATCATCATGATGCTTGCACAGCAAGCTGGGGTAATAGAGGAGGGTTTAAGGAGGAAGCTACGCATAAATGTGTGAGTAGGGTTAGAGAATACCAATAAGACATGGTGAGGCCCTGGAGCTGTTAACACTGAGGAGTCATTGCTACCCTGAGAGCTGTCCAGGCAAGGGGGGTGGAGTGGTTAGAAGGAGCTGTGGCTGTAGGTGAGGAAGGAAGACAATCCCCAGACAGGACCCACAGCCTTCCGGAGAGGTGCATACCAGTGTCAACCTGCGACCCAACAGTGACCCAAGGAAATAAATCCCCAATCCTTCATGCCTCCCTATTTCCTACTGGTGTCTCCTACTCTGCAGATGTCTTCTCCTAAAGGACAGGGAGACCCATGATGTGGTCCTTACAGCTCAGCCTCTTGGAGCACAGAGCAAGGCAGAGAAGGATGAAGAACGACTCGAGGGGAGAACAGAGCAAAGTCACCCCACCCGGGGAAGGAGAAGGTCAAAGCTCATCTTGCTGATGGAATCTTGGGAGGTCTAATTTATTCACCTCATGATACCTCCAATTATCATGGCATTGTCAGGGTGAATTTATGGACACCTCATTAGAGCTTGAAGGGGCAAACTTCTTCTCAATTAAATAGGCTTGTTATAATACAGAATTAGCTCCAATCTCTAGCCAATTGAATCTCCTTCATCTGAAGCAGTCCTATCCCATAAACAGTCACAGCTATTATTATTTTCTCCAGTATCAGTGACCTGCATATGTACAAAATCACTATGTTGGTGGTTAAAGTACCAGATACCATGCATGCTTCCCAGGACAGGTGACTCTTGTTAAGACTGCAAATCTATTTGTCTCCTTTATTCAAAAACAGTATTTGCACACCAACACTCTTAAATCCCATACATTCTTCCATGTTTCTAGGAGAGAAAGAGTCACCTAGCTTTATTTACAAGTCAGGCTGTAAATAAACTTGGAGACATACATTCAGATGAATGCTCCTGAGGTCAGTATCATATGCCGGATGAGGGAAGGGTATTTTATATTATAAAAATGTTTTGCTAGGAGAACAAAGGGAGTGGAGGAGGATTGTTAAGCCTCTGAGAAAGTGTTACTCATCTCAGAGGCCTCTAGCTAGGAAACAAAGAGAGAGAGAAAGTCAGGTGGTTAAAATAATATTCTTACTCTCAGAGAAATTCACCCTAAACCAGTTTGACTATCTGTATATTCAGGGTGAATTCTAACCATAAACCCTCTTGTACAAGAAATGTCATAAGACTCTCTTCAGAATAAATACAATCTGACTTTGAGCTTGTAAGATGCTGGGCTATCAGGACGTAAAATATCAACCTGTATCGATATACATTCTCCTCACTCTCAAGAGTGCACAGTCTGGACTTTAGTCCTCTGTAGGGACCACAGCCAGCCCACTCCTCATCAGGCTGCCAGGGAAGGAACATAGGCCCCAGTATTTGGGGAAACCCCTGGCTTCCATTCTCTTCTATGTACTGGGACTCTCTCCCAGTACATAGCCTCAGTGTACTTACTGATAGCCTCAGTGAGTTTAGATTTCCTTAAAGACTAGGAAGAAAAGCTGCCCTCCAGCAACTCAGATGTAGAGTCCTGCTAAATTGGCCAGAGGCTGGTGAAAGTAAAAATACTATAGAAAACAAGGCCAAACACCTCTCATCTTTTCCAAATCTCTCAAGACAGAAAGAACAAATCCAAACTAATATCTCAAAAAGTTATGGTGCCATGGTGGGCTTCCCCAAAGCCCTCCACTCATGGTGAGCTTCCCCAAAGCCCTCCACTCATGGTGAGCCCTGGAGTGATGGTTTCTCTACAGCTCTGAGGAGCAGGCCTGGAAGGCACTGAGATAACCCCTGTGGCTACACAGAAGACTCAGATCTGCTCCTTGAGCTCACTGTCCACCAGGCAGCAGCCACACCCACGACTGCAATAGCTTGGAGAAATGCCACAGTGGAGGAGGTATGGAGAGAGTGAAGAACTGCCTGGAGCAGGAAGCCTGTCAAAGAGCAGCAGAAATGGAGGAGAAAATATTTAGACTTGACATGTTTGATGTCAACGACCAATGCAGGTTGGCTCAGTAGGGATGGGATGCAAAATTGTCCAAAGCAGAACGTCTTGCATAGGTTATTCTCAAACAAGAGCGAGCCTAATATCTTGTGGGAATAAGAGGTGTCACTGTTCAGGTTCCTTGAGAAGTAGACCCTGAGACACATTTTCATGCAGGATGCTTGTTGGGGTATAGTCAATACAGGAATTACCCTGTGAGGGAACACAACTAGGAAGCACGATTGGACAGAAGGAAAAGTTAAACTGCAAGACAGTTGCCAAAGAGGCCTCAGCAAACCACATGGCACCTCTGGAACAGGGGAAGCCCTGCAAGGGAATGTCAAATTAAGGCAAGGAATCTAGGCTTTTGCAAGCCCTAAAAGGGCAACGATAAGATGAAGCTGACCTTGGAGAGGGGTCATAACCTTGGAAGAGGAAGTTTTCTTTGGTTGAGGGCAATTCCTGGAGAGGCACTCAGCTATGAGCCCTTGGCAGGCAATACTCCTGAGAGCTGGGGGAATGAGAGCCTCCGTCCTGCAGGAGGAGAGCTGGGCATTGCACTATTGCATGTGCCACAGCAGCCGCAGTCCAGCATTGCTCTGTCATTTCTGGCAGGGCAAGGGAGGATGATGCTTTCGTTAGGGTGGGCTAGGCTATACTCCTGTAACCATATTTCCAGACACCATAAAGATTTCCTTTTGTGCCTATCACTGTCTCTGGAGGGTTGATTAGCTACTTGTGGTAATTTAGGAGTTCAGGGTCCTTCAGTTTTCCAAAGTTGTAGTAAAAGGCGGAGATGGAGAAGACAGGATTATGCTAAGAGCTTTAGGCTGCCATTTGCACATTGTGTACCTGGCTTCCTCCTGCTTTCCACTCATGAGATCCATTCACATGGATACAACTTAATTGTAGGGCCGATGGGAAATACAGTCTTCCACATGTCCAGACAGAGGAAGTGGGGTTAGTGAGCCTCTAGCTAGTCTTTGGTTCAGAGATGTTTGCCCTGTGTCTCTGTAGAACAGGATCGTAGGGTAGCATACAATGGCTCTCATCTAGTACCAAACAGAACAACTCAGGATTTTTCATGTGTTTATAAAAATTGATATTTAAAAATCTTTCAGATTTGTGTTTTCTCTAGCAACACTGACTTGCTCTAAAGTTGTAAACATCTTCTTAAAAATGAAAAGCTCATCAATCATACAGTGTAAATTATATATTGAAAGTAGCAAAGAAATATTTTTAAAGCTGTCACCAATGCTCTACTCCTGACTTATAGTTTCATATTTTTTTGACATCTGTCAAATCAGTAGGACAGATCATGGGTAGCGGCATAAGGAGTGGGGGAAGTTTATCCACAGACTCATCAGTCTTCATAAGGTGGTTGGACATTATTCCGAGGGCAATGGGAACTGCCTGAAGATTTAAGTAAGATGGTAACCCACTACATCTTATCTGGAATATGATTCTGCATACAAGTAGGCAACCTGGTTATTATCTGGACAGTCATTCAATCACAGTGTGTGCCAGAAATTTATTTGTAGCTTAAATCAAGATATCAGGCACATTCCTATTTATAAAAGTTTGACTTAATCCCAAAAACGTTTTTTTTGCATAACCCTCTTACTTGAGCTACTTCCAGAATTAAATTAGATCAAGTGAAACCACCTCCTTTCAAGAGAGAACTTCCAAAGTATCTGCTTGTCACCCAGTCCTCCTAACTCCCTTCCCGCTTCATCAATGGGTAGAGTTGAAAGTTTGGCCCACTTCTAGGGCAGCCTTTAGGAATCTCTTATCCTACTGTAAACTGAAGACTACAAAGCTCTTCCGACAGTGACTTGATGGCAGAAGAGAGGCCAGGTGAGCCTGTGCCCTGCTTGATGGGAGGCAGCAATGATTTCTGAATCGTAGCTCACACAAAGTCCTTGATAATCTGCTTTCTCCTGTGGGTGACACTTAACTGAAAATAAATATGTCGCAGGAAGCCTTTCTGTAACTTTTCCCTCCTTTCTGCCACTCCTGAGGCATTCTGATTGGGGAAAGCGTTTCACTGATGTTCTTTATTTTTCTGCAGGCAACAAATGCCTGAGAGCAGGGGCTCCAACTTAGACATATTATGTGTGCCACAGTATTTGGCAGAGCTCCTTATCCTCTGCAGAGGATCAATAACAATTTGTTACAAGTACAGGCGAGGGAACCAGGCTTGCCCCAAAAGTATTTGTGGGACCTCATGGAGTAGATCACTTAATGTATTTTGCCCTCAGCACTCTTATCTGAAAGTAAAAGAGGTTGGATGTTCTTTAGGCTCATTTGAGCGCTCATGTTTGTGAATCCAACAATTTAGTTTTTTAAGGTGATCGCAGTGCACTGCTGTCTCTGGAGTTAGGAAGATTCTGACTCTGCTACTCACAAGCTGCATGATCTGGACAAGTTATTTAATCCCCCCGAGGAAAACAATTTCAATTTTGCCACTTCATGTTGAGGAATGAAAGATATACAGAGAAACATCTCAGCACAGGCATGCAACAAACACAGGTTTAATATATGAGACAAGTAGTAATAATAGAATAATACTAGAAGTCTGCAAGACAGAAAGTTCTAATGCAAAAAAACAAAATGATGTTGGTAGGAATACCTTCTTGTTTTAGGTACCGACTAGAGCCAGGCTCTGGTGTAGACCCTGGGGTTAAAAGATACATAAGTTTTGGCTGGGTGCGGTGGCTCACGCCTGTAATCCCAGCACTTTGGGAGGCTGAGGTGGGCAGATCACGACGTCAGGAGATCGAGACCATCCTGGCTAACAAGATGAAACCCCGTCTCTACTAAAAATACAAAAAATTAGCCAGGCATGGTGGCGGGCGCCTGTAGTCCCAGCTACTCAGGAGGCTGAGGCAGGAGAATGGCATGAACCTGGGAGGTGGAGCTTGCAGTGAGCCGAGATCACACCACTGGACTTGAGCCTGGGTGACAGAGTGACTCTGTCTCAAAAAATAAAAAAAGATACGTACGTTTTTTGACAAAGCTGACAAACCTATGGGTTAAATCAATTATGATGAAAATGCAGCACTGCTTTTTATTTGGGATGCTTCCTTCTGAAAGCCAATAACATAAGGCAAAAGAGAAATGAATCCTGAAATGTAGCTGAAATGTAGGGACTGTCTTATAGAGAAATAAGCCAGAAAAAATAATGCACTTTTAGATATTTGAACAAGACTTTGTAAGGCCTACCCTGGCCTACACCTACACCATCCATGAAGCTGCACATGCTTATGTGTGTCTACATGCATGTGTTTGGGTGTGTGCGTGTGTTTGCATACACACACACACTTGCCCCTTTCCAGCAAACATTCTCAGGCTTTGCAGACAGGCTCACTAACTCAGACAGCAACAGCATCAGCATCTGTCATCTTTTCACACCAAAAGCAGTGGAATCCGTTGATGTAATGAGAAAACACATCTCTCAATCAGCTCTGGGTAAAGGGTAGACGCCGAATAACTATATTTTTAAAATTGAGAACACTGTGTGCATCTTCCAAGTGATACTGGTAAAAGGTTGACTCACTCATAAATACAAGGTTGCAGCTGGTACTAAGGGATGGATTTTCCCAGCAAGGAGCCCCTAAATGGCAGCTGCCTGCCAGAAAAAGGCATGGGAGGCACTGAGCTAATTTGGCTGTGTGTACCCTCTTTTGCCCTTTCATTTGGTCACATAACCTGGAATGTTAATGCAAGCCGAGAGACAGTAAGCCACACATGGTTTTCACATACAGAGGGGCCAGGCATTGGAACCCACATTTTTGGACTGAATTGATGAGGATTATATATGAGGTCTTGGGAGAACGCCACCCTCGCCACCTTCCATCTCTGTAGAGTGCAAGAATCTCTGGATCTCATGACTTGGGGCCTTCGAATGGCTAGATAACATTTTGAGGCATTAACTTATTTTATTTGTGTGGCTTCACTGCCTCTGATTTTCCTTGTTCTCTCCCCCATGCATGCAGGTTGTTTGTTCTGGGCTTCTTCGGCACGGATAAGGTAAGTGACAGGGCAGAAATCAGAAGTCACAGGCAAGAATAGCTGGCATTTTCCTTATAAGCCTTCACAGAGGGTTTGAGGGTTTTTGAAAGGAGTAAAGGTATGAAGGGTAGCTGAGGCAGAGTGACCTGAAGAGGCAGAAAACAGAATGGGACTCACCTGTGTCCTCCCACTCAGTCCACAAAAGCCAGGGCTGCAGCAGGAGAGAGGCAGGGAATACAGGCCTCCTGGAGCATGGAGATCAGCCTAGCTTTCTAGCAGTATCTTGGTGAGGAGCTATGATTTCAGAGAATGCCATATGCCAGATGGATTGTCTCCGCAGGTAGGACCACAGGTGTCCTAGGCTGGTTACCCAAGGCCCCGACAAACAAGGACAATGTATCTTCCCATGTGTGCCCAGGACCACATACCAGATGTCTCTACCTGCCACCTGACCAATCCACCTCACTCCAGGAACCATGGCTTAACCCTGTGAATTACTGAGGCCAAGTTTCACAAGATGCCTAGGATGAGGGAAATGCTAGAATAAAAATTGGGCTGAACTCTATAAAATAAAGAGATGTAATTTTTTTTGCACAACTGAATTTGTGAGCTGGCATTCCTACCTCCTACCTATGGATAATCAATATTTTCCAGATTAGCTGTTGGTCTTTGTTGTCTGTTTTGAGGCTGCTCTAGGAAACCCTGGGGCTGCCTCTGCACAGCTGAAGAGGAAGCCCCCACAGGAGCTGGAGGAGTTGTACCGGGACTGAGAGCTCTGCTGCATGACGCTCCATTTTTTCTCTTCCAAGCGGTGCTTGCTGTTGTCAGTCAATTAGGACTGTGCATCCTGCGGGTGCAATGAATCTCCAGTTGCATCATCTCATCCAGTCTCTGTGGCTTTCTCCTTTAACTTAGTATCTTTGGTTCCTGTGATATCAGGGCAGTGCAAGAGTGCCAGGTGGGGGGAGCTCAGAGCCTAGAATTTTTGTCTGTAGGATACAGAGCTTAGGGATCCAACTGTCTATCTGCCCTCTCCTCTCTCTCCTTCCCTCATTTCCTCTATCCCCTTTTCTCCCCTCCCTTCCTGTATTCTTTACTCTATCCCACTATCTCTCCCTTTCTTCCTGCTTTTCTTATTACCTTTTTTTCACATTCATTGAGTGCTCGCAATAGATCATACTCGACGTTCAATGTTGACAATACAATGAGGAGCACGATGGGCATAATTTGTACTCTCTTAGTCTGTATTTTAATGGGGGAATCTAGAAAAGTGAACAAGAAATTACAGTCCTAGATCACGAATGTTCACATACAGCATCCAGTGCCAAGCATCCCATAGAATGGGCAGCAAATTTTGTCATAGGAGGTGGGAATCAGAAAAGGCTTCCTAGAGGAAATATTTACTAAAGAAATGTTAGCCAGGTATGAGGAGTTGGAGGTAGAAAAGGAGTGTTAGGAGAGAGGGAAAATGTTAGAGCTAGGGATACAAGAAAGACATTCGGTGTTAGAGGAACCGCATTGTTTTAAAAAATCGATTTAACAAACCTATAGTGTTTACTATACCCAACTCTATGGAGTAGATACTATTATTATCTGCATTTTAAAGAGAGGGGAAATAAGGCATAAGGAGATTAAGAACCTTGCCAAGAAGTTCAGAGTGGCTTTCCCCGTGTTGGGGTAATTGCACCACAGCTTCACAGGCACTGTTGGATCAGGAGCCAAAATCCCGAATGGAAAGCAGGCAAATAGAAACTACCATGATGGCACCTCTGTGGCGAATTAGCATGCTGTGGTCTGGATCACTGGGCACTTCTCGGTCCTCAGAGTCAATTCACTTCAAAAGTCTTCTTTCCTCCAAGCATTTCTCATTTCCCTGAAATTTCATTTACATCAACCATTTGCTGAGCAAGGCTTTTGCACAGAGAGAATGTAAAGGGAAGTGGCTGTCAAGTTTCCACCTACATTATCATACATTTTGAGTAAAAAAATTCCTAAGAACAGCCTTTAGTAAGTTACAGATACATCATGATCCTCCCATGAATTAATGAAATGAAGTATGTAGTTGGGAGAATGATAACCAACTCAAAAATAATTTATGTTTTTAATTGGGTAGTGATTGAAATCTACCCAACAGTTACAAATTTCTTCACGTTGCTTTGGTCTCATAGCTTCACTTCCCGCCCCTCTACATGGAGCCAGGTCCTACTGTATACTCCCTACTCCTCTCAGCTCTTTGTAGGTGGGAATTGGGTTTTTAATGGCCATCAAGGGCCATCTTGAAGTCTTAGAAGGCAGTTGAGTATTATAGGTCACAAATGCACTTTGATGTGATGATAAGCATTCATTTATTCCTTCATTGATTCATTCATTCACCCAGTGTAATCAAGTGCTAAGTCTATGCCAGTTCTGAAAATGGTTGCTCTGCCATTAGCAGACTAACAATTGAGCTCTAACATAAATATACGTGTGATGTGCCATCTGTAAGTGTTGGTAAGGCTTTTTCAGAGAAGGAGAATGTTGGGTTGGCCCTTGAAAAAGAAGAAAGGGTAGCATAATATTCCAGACAAAAGGAACATGCAAAGTCATGGAGGAATACGCCCATGCATCCATAAATCCAGTTCCAGCCAGGACAGAAATCCTACTAGAGTTCCCAACCCACAAGCCCATGAAGTCTGGCATGAGAGCCATCATGCAGGAGCAGGCTCTGGGCATGCTTGAAGCCACTATCATATGTCATCTTTTCGTCATGTAAAACTTGGCTCAGCCATCACTCACCAAAGTTAGGAAGCCTTCTCTGACCCTTTTGGGTTGTTTTAGACATACCCCTAGGAATTTCCACAGAACCCTGGGAGCATACTTCTATTACCGTGCATTGTCTTAGATAATCTATAAGCAACTCTCTCCTTTGTGAGACTGTGAGCCCCTATGTAACAATTTCCAATACACAGTTAATCAATGAGGTAATGCTTATTAAATGAATGAATGAATGAATAGATAATTTTTGTTGACTACCTTCACTTGACTCTCACTGTTAAAATGCTAGAAAAATCTGCTCACTGGGCATACTAATATCCAGTGACAATTTTGTAAAGATTTGGCCCTAAACACCTGTGATTAGAAATTACAAAGGAAGCTGAAGGTATGAACAAGATTCCTGGTAGAACACTCATCCCAGCCTTTTGGCGCTTGCATTCACAATTCTAGGCTTGAATTTAGAATGAAGTGAATGGAATAAGTCCTGTTACATGCGGACTGCATTCAATTGTAGTTCAATTATAATTTATGGATCACTTTGGTAGTCATGGGCCATTATCATAACCAGATGGCATGGCCTTATTATGGCACCTGAAGGCATTCATCTTGCAAAAATGGACAGTCAGACAATAAGTGCCAGTAGAGAAAGCCATTCCCAACCTGTGTAGGCTAGTGGTGATCTCTGATTATTCTCAGATTATGTTTCTAGATTTACATTATAATTTGCATTCCTTGTTTAGGAGGATAATGACAAAACGTCCTGTTATAGGATTTGCATATATCTTTTTAACTTTCCCAGTTTGTTTCAACATCCTTCTCACTTTTATCTAAGACTGGGAAAATTTCTTTCTCTTTTGCTTTTACTTGATCAAATTGTTTTTTTTTTTCCTCTTTCTTTCTCAAAAATCTGTTTAGAGTTAGGTGTCAATTATCTTGTGCCCTAAATTTTATTGTCATTTTAAAATGGAATGTTTTGTGGGAGTTTTTCTTGTTTAAAAAAAATCTGCAAGAACAAAAATGAAATTTATGAACTATCTAATAATATACATCAATGTTATACTTATTTAAAATACGGTACAAATTCTGTATTCACAGAAGGAAAACATCATTTAATTAAGAAATAAGGGTCTCTGAGAGTTGTTTTCTCTCTGTAAATATTAACAGACAATTTGGAATTTACATTCTGCCAGTTGATATTTCTAACTAAGTAGCTTTGCCATTTGAAAGACATGTCTTGTTCTGTTATCAGTTAAGATGTTGCATTCTGAGGGTCTTTTTGCATTAGGCACTTTCCAATCACATTGAACATGTTCCAGGAGGCCTTGTTTGGTTCTAAGTGAGAGAGGCTAAGCTTAGAATCCCTCAGGTGATGGAACTTGTATTTACCTTGGCAGGGAGCTCAGCACCATTGTACCTTATGAGAACAGGGACTGGAACTCACTCAATTTCACAGCCTCCTCTCATGGCACCTGCTTCTCACTGCACATCTGCTAAATGCTCCTCTCTCTACCAACTGGCATTGTCTTCTCCTGCTCTTTTTCCTTCATCTTATATGCATACATTTTAAATTTCCATGTTTTTGCCTCAACATCATGAGTTTGCTTTACCATCTACTCCTACTTCTAACCCAGGGTTCTAATTATCTATATCCAAAATCCCTAGAATAAAACCTGAGTATCGCAGTCCATCTTTCTGCGCCAGATCTCACAAGTCGTTGGTCACAGGCCAGCCTCTACATGCCTCTCTTTGGGTATAACACTCAGCCTTGTTCTAATCAGCTCTGACAAAAGGGGGGATCATATAATATAAACATGACCTATTCAGGCAGAGGGGCTGCAGATGGCAAAGTGCCTTATGACAAGGAGTGGCTAAAATTTATCCTTAGCATTTGTTTAGGCTTGAAAACAATGTTTGCTTGGGCCAATATAGTTGTTTTTTTTTTTTTTAACATGGGAAATGAGAACATATGTCATCAGTCACCACTTTTGATGAACTTCAAAAACTTAAGATTTTCCTACAAGTAATCTCAAGAAACTCACCCAGAAAAACAAACAAACTAGGACTCAGCGCTGACCTCCCAGCAATCCCCATAACTTGCTGGAAAGTGAAGGAAGTGGATTTCAAACAAGCGTAAGCCAAGAGAGGATTTGATGCCCACATAAACCGGGAAGAATGATGTTACAGCTGGCCTCAGGAATGACAGAATTAGGACTGGGGTGCTCTCTGCCTGTCAAGACTCCTGGCCTCCATCTTTGGCCTCTGCATCATTGTGTGTTGGTCTCATTGCTCTCAAACTGGCTTATCCTCCATGGAGCACTTTCTCCAGGCCACATCCTTATAGATTCACAATCAGAGAAGACAGAGGCTTTCAAAAATCCTGGGGCATAATTCTGATTCACTTAGCTTGGTCACATACTGTATCAGAGTGCTCCAGAAAAATAGAACCAGAAGGACACGTGTGTGTGTGTGTGTGTGTGTGCGCACACACATGCATTTGTGTGTGTAAAGAGATTTATTTTGAGGAATTGGCTTGCATGATTATGGGGACTGGCAAGTCTGAAATTTGTAGGCAGGCCAGTAGACTGGAAACTCAGGCAGAAGTTAATGCTGCAGTTTTGGGATAGAATTTCTTCTCTGGAAAATCTCAATTTTGCTTTTAAGGTCTTCAACTGGTTAATGAGGCCCACCCACATGATTGAGCATAATCTCCTCACTTAATGTTAACTGATTTTGGATGTTGATCACATCTATAACGTATCTTCACAGCAACATCTAGATGATTGGCTGATTAAATAACCGGTTACTATTGCCTGGCCAAGTTGCTACATAAAACTAATCATCACAGAAGCCGACCCTATGCTCCAATTAATGGGGCAATGGGAAATTGGGTACTTGACTGGAACAGGTGGGATTATTTGTCCACACATATGGTCATATGTGGGGACTCTATTAACAGAAATGAGATTAGTATAGATAGGAACACCTGTAAACCCATAAACCACCTCATTGATCTATACATGGGTACATGATATGGAAACTCATTCCTTGTCTATTCCTGGACTCAGTCTCCACAGTGCCACATGGATGGGCACAGGGAAGTGGAAATTGAGGCTGGCCTGATTTAGCCAATTTGTAATGGTAACACACTTTCAATTTGTGTTTTACTTTTTTTTCATCCTGCCTTCTGACAATACTTTCATTCTTACAGTCCCCAACACTTTATGAAATGTGAAGGAGAAACAACACAAATGAATTCATAATATGGGGTATTTATTATTAATAGATAATGCATATAAAAATAATCAATTCAATTAAATGCTGACACAATTTCCAAAGAGTTTTTGTGATTCATGCCATCTTCCTCTTCATTTCACAGAGTTATTATTAATTCATTCCAAAAATATATTTTGATTGTTGCAGTAACAGAGATGATTCTAGGTCTGGAATTACAGTGGTAGTGAACGAAGCAGATGAGATCCTGCTTTTGTTGAGCCAGGATCTCATTTAGTATATGTGCATTTAGTAGGTTGGGGAGGGAGGTAAAAACAAAAACAAAAAAACAAGCAAACAATCAAATGCCTAAGATAGTTATGGTGGTGGTGTCTCCTGAAGACAATAAAACAAACTCCGTGATGGAGTGCAGTTAGTGGGAGCTAGGTTACCTTTCGTCAGGTAGCCCGAGCAAACTGCCTCCCTGGGACCACGTTTGAGCCATGATAGGAAAGGCAAGAAAGAGCTTCCCATGTAAAGACATGGCAACTCCATCAACAACCCCATATGTCCATTTCCATATGTGAATATATACATGTGGAAGCTTCTGAGTACTCGGAGTTTCTGCTTCCTCATATATTTTTCTTACATATTGTCTGGATGCTCTCAGTGTTCTTATGTATGCTTAGATTCAGCTCCTACTACTGCTGGCTCTTGCTGGGTTGTGTTTTTGAAGTTCATCCTCCTGAGGGAGATAACTTGATTGGCCCCACTCACTTCTTCTCATAGTTGCTGCCATCCAGTAGAGCGGTTGCCCTCATCACAGGCACCACCTTTAGTCCAGTCAACCATGGCAGAGGCGGAGGGACTCTCACGTTCAGAGAGGCTATGCATTCAGCAGGGGCCATGGGTGAACTCTTTCAGTTAAAAAGTGCTCTTGAGTGCAAACACCATGACTGAAATATCTGGAACTATGCGCCCACTACGTGACAAATACCAGATTAGAGATAAGTAAGATATGAAGTTTGCAATGACTGGGGAACTCCACAAAGCGTCACTATCAACACAAAACCTTCTTGACCTCCCATGTTGTCCTAGCGGCCTCCTTATATATTTCTATCCTGGCAACTTTTCCCCTTTATTACTCATTTTTCTGCATATCTACTTCATTCTACTCGAAACCAAAACCCATAGAGTTTAAGTGAATTGCCCAAGGTCAGGGTCCTAAGTCCTGGACTCCCCGTTTTGTGTGTATGGCATCCCATCACACAAATCACTCAGTATCTGCAGTGCCCTAAGGCAGTGATTCTCAATGGGAGATGGA
This sequence comes from Symphalangus syndactylus, assembly GCF_028878055.3. Classification (NCBI taxonomy): domain Eukaryota; kingdom Metazoa; phylum Chordata; class Mammalia; order Primates; family Hylobatidae; genus Symphalangus; species Symphalangus syndactylus. The sequence continues at coordinate 96,016,039 of NC_072431.2, read as the reverse complement.
GGGTTGCAGGGGCGGGTGGTGTAATTTTGCCCCACAGAAGATGTTTGGCAATTCCAAAAATATATTTGTTTGTCATGATTTGTGTGGGGGTGATTCTATCAACAATCAACAGGCCCACATCAGGGATACTGTCAAACATCCTGCAATGCACAAGATAGCTCTTCACAACCAAGAATTACCCAGCTGAGAATATCGCTTGTACTGAATAGCAACCCTGCCCTAGAGAATCCTAAGCAATTGATAACCAACATGTCTTATGATGACATTTTGACCTCTCTCTTCCTTCCACACTCCCCAGATTATTAACGGCCTCTTAGAGATGGCAAAGTTTGCTTGCTAGGCAGAGAAGAATCCTGATTTTGAACTTGATTCAGCAAAAGAAGCTGTCACTTGACAGTGGAATCACAATATATCACTCCACGGTCATTCATCATCTTCCTCATCTCTATTGTTATATACTGCATGAGTCAATAGCGCCACCATTAATATTTTGCATAGCTATGTTATACATTTAATAAAATACATGCCCTTTAAAAGTCATAATGTCCCCAAGGACTTGTATATGATACCACATAATTTTTCTTGAAACTGGGATCTGGCTTGGAGAATGACTTTAATTTGTTTTCCAGAAGTATTGACATAAATCACTATTTCAGCGAGTCTGATCACCACACCGTTGCTGGCCTGCGATAAATATTTTCCAGCCTGCAAAACTTTTACCGCAGGAAGTTATTTTATTTTTAAGAGCTATAAATTGAAACGATGACCCTTGACAGGCAATGAGACCTATAACCTTATATGAAGTTCTGATTTTTGCTATATTTTACCCATTAAATAAATAATTGAATAAAGAAAATATGTTAAATATTACCTGTTTCAGCCTAGTGTCCTTCAAAGCAGAATCTGAGGTAAAGGTTTATGAGGAGTTTATTTGAGAATGTGACTGCAGAGAGGAGAGGCAAGGATTGGGGGAATGAAATGTAAGGAGGGAAATCCAACACAAGCCTGCACCATGAGTTGGCCACCTAATGAGTGACTGGTCACCTCATACTGAGAACCTCTGGGAAACATGAAATACATCTGAGACTCATCAGACTGGATAATAAAGAGGGAAGCATTTGTCTGTCCACTGCCAGCCGTCACTGCTCAGGGTCGCTATACAGGGTGTCTGCTTCCCCAAATTGCATTTGTGAGTACTAGTTGTCCCAGAGATCCCCAAGGATAGAAGGTGATGGGGGGCATAAACAAGAAAATAGTAGGCTGCACCTGCAAGAAACTTGTAGAAGCTTGTGCAGAACCTGTCCCTGTAGAGGTAGCTGCAATGAGAGGTAAGGCCTGGAGCACATGAAGAGATAAGTGAGAGGTGTTAGAAACAATCCTTTAATGGAGATCAAAAATAAGCTTAGCCATATTATCCTTACATGTATAGTGTATATAATGAATACGTAGATGTCTGAGACATTTCCTACACATCCACATATGCCTATATATTTCTCAATATATACCCCTGTAAGTATAGTTGGATATGCACATACTTACACATATGTACACATATACATGGACACATACACATTATATACATCTGTAAATAATTTAAATAACTACTTATACACATGTGAAACACTTGTATCATATTTGATAATGGTAATGATAATAGAAATTTTCAATACTTTTCTCATCTACAGTTTAGTGCTACATAAGAAATATGCCTAATCTCATTTTGGCTTCATTGGGAGGGAACACCATTTGACCTTGTAAGCATGGCTATACTTATTATTGGAAGTGCACGGCAAAGTGTGTTCTTCCAGTGGTCACTAGTATCTTATTTTCTTTGGATAAGATATTCAAGATTGACTCGTTTAGCTGTTTAGATTTAAAACCTGACTACTCCTGTTTAAATCCCATCTACATGGGCATCCTAGTTGTGTGACCTAAGGCAATTTATTTAACCCTTCTGTGCCCTGATGTCCCTACCAGCAAAATGGAGACAATCATAACACCTACTTCATAAGATTATTGTGGGAACAAATGGGTTAAATATGAAAAACACTTATATTGGAGCCTGGTACATAGTAGGAGCTTTAGCAGCTCGGCTATTAATAACTAATATTAATAAATGTTAGCTATCATTATTATTTTCACACATGCATACCAAAATGGTATGAAAGGGGGTGGGGGGACAAAGGGGATGGAATTAGTTGGCCTAATTTTTCTTAGTCATTTCTTAGTCATTTCCTACCAATAACCCATGTCGAATGTATTTGTAAGTGAGAAAAAACACTTTGATTTTCATTTTTAAAGTACTTTTCTTGTTTTCAGTTTTATTTAGAGAGAAACATGTAAAGTATTTTAGATGGCATTTAACATTTTATTTGAGAATTGCTGACTCAGACTGAGCCAGACTGGGGAGCTATGGAATGGAACAGTGTCATTAAAGTAATAATTCAAGAAACGTTAAAAGCAAAACATGACAAGTGACTCCTGATGAGTGGAATTGGAAAATACATTTGCAGACATGTGGCCAACTTAACCTGGGTAGAGGATAGGAAAACCCTCATATAAGGCAAATCAAAAATATTCCCTATACATCTACCATGTGCTAAGACCTGTGGTAAGACTGTATGTACAAAGTTAGGTAGAAAAGTCTCTAACTCAACGAACTCATAGCCTATAATCTGCTCCTTAGTCTTTATACTGAAAGTATAAACCAAGTATGTGAACCAAATGTATAAGCCTGTTTTTAGGTTTAAAACAAAGCAAAATAAACAAATCAGCCAAAGATTTGTCCAAGTAGTCTCAGAAAACATTGAGCCAAAAGGATTTGACATAAAGAAATAATCGAAAAAAGATTTTATGAGGTTTTAGAATTTGTTCTCACATAAGTCAATCAAAACTGATATTTTCTGTATAAATGCAGTTTCAAAAGGATATGGGAGTGAGACTCACCAAAATAGTCATTATTTCAACTACCTATTGCTATAATAAAACACCCCAAAACTTAGTTACTTACTGCAAACAATTATTTTATTATCCCTAAAAGTTCTTAAGTTGACTCAGTTGGGCTGGGTGGTTTTCCTGGTCTATGTGATATTGACTTTGGCTATAAAAAGACGAAAGATGAACGGGGCTAGAACATATAAGATGGCTCATTCTTATGGCTAGTAGTTGTTGCCTATTGGCTGTGAGCTAGCTGGGGCTGTTGAACTTACCAACTCCACGTGGCTTTTTCACATGGCTTGGACTTCTCCTAGAAAGATAGATAGATTCTGAGTGAGCAACATAAAAATGAGCATCCTAAGAAGAAGAAAGCTGAAATGCCAGTTTTCAATTCAGAAGACCAAAATGTCACTTCCGTTGTATTCTATTGGTCAAAGTATCCATAGGATCAGTCTAAAATCAAGGGAAGGAAAAGTAAGTTTCTCCTGTTAATGTAAGGGGTGACATGAGTATACAGGAAGGGGAGGATTTGGGGGCTGGTCAATTTTAGATACCAGCTACCACAGCGATTTTAAAAGTAGAATTGTAATAATGAGGAAGGTCTTGGCATAAGACCTATTATTACTGGCAGTGGTGGCTTTATAGGAACTATGTTAATTTCAAATTTAAATGATGAATGTGGTGTACTTTGGTGTTCTTGTTGTTACAGAGTAGGATAGTGTGTTAACCTCCACTCAAGACTTGGTTAAAGTTCTTATATTTATTATTTTCACTTGGTTTGTGTGGTATTGTCCATCTACCATACAAACCATCAATATTGGCAAGGACAATGTTTTAGGCCCAGTAACTCCCAGAGCCCTGCCTTGCTGATAAGGTGTATGATATAACCTTGTTAATCACCTTGAGATTTCATGATTTTTGGCTAACCATGCCCTGTTCCTAGCTCACTATTAGACATAAAAGGCTATGTGAGAGCCCTGAGCAGGCCTCACCCCACTCCTATGGAGAAGGAACAATAGTCCTTGAGGATGAAGGTGGATGGGAAGAGGATCTAGAGAAGAATGGGAAAGAGAATTGTAAATGAGTAAAAGTTGTAAGGCTCTTATAACTGAAGCACAGACATTCTGTCTGTGTGAGGACAGATATATCCCATTAATTGAGCACCTACTATATGCCAGACAATTTTCCAACCCCTTCACAAAAAATTATTTCCATTTTAAAAGTAAGATTGCTAATCTTCACAGAAGTTTAACTGTTTTAAGTTAAAACACGACCTCCAATGTTGGAGATGGGCTTAGTTGGAGGTATTTGGGTCATGGGGGCAGATCCCTCATGAATGGCTCAGTGCTGTTCTCACAGTAATGAGCGAGTTCTAACTCTATGAGTTCATATGATATCTGCTTGTTTAAAACATTGTGGAAACTTCCCTGTCTTTCTTACATTCTCCTTCTCCACGTGATACACTAGCTCCCCCATAGCTCTCTGCGATGATTGTAAGCTTCCTGAGACCCTCACCAGAAGCCCAGCAGATGCAAGCACTGTGATTCCTGTACAGCCTGCAGAACGATGAGCCAAAATATACCTCTTTTATTTATAAGTTACTCAGCCTCAATGCAAATGGACTAAAACAGAAAATGTGTACTTAGGAGTGGGGCACTGTTATAAAGACACTCAAAGATGTGGAAGCAGCTTTTGAACTGGGTAATGGGCAGAGGTTGGAAGAGTTTGGAAGTCTCAGTAGAAGACAAAGATGAGAGAAAGTTTGGATCTTCTTAAAGACTTGTTAAGTTGTTGTGACCAAAATGCTGATAGAGATATGAATAGTGAAGTCCAGATTGACGACGTCTCAGATGGAAATGAGGAAGTTATTGGGAACTGGAGCCAAGGTCACCTGTGTTATACCTTAGCAAAGAACTGGATTGCATTGTGTCTATGCCTTAGGGATCTGTGGAAATTCGAACTTAAGAGTAATGACCTAGGGTATCTGGCAGAGTAAATTCCTAAGCAACAAAGCATTCGAGAAATGGCATGGCTGCTTCTAACAACCTATGCTCAGATATAGGAACAAGAATTTGGAACTTGTATTGGAGTTAAACTCCAATGCATGAAAGCAGCCACAGGGGTTCTACACTGCAAAGCCACAGGAGCAAAGCTGCCCAAGGACTTGGGAGCTCACCCTTTGCACCAGTGTTCCCTGGATGTAGGACATGGAGTCAAATATTATTTTGGAGCGTTAACATTTAATGTCTTCTCTGCTGGGTTTTGGACTTGTGTGGGGCCCATTGACCCTTTAATTTTGGCCAATTTCTCCCTTTTGGAATGGAGATATTTACCAAATGCCTGTATCAACATTGTTTCTTAGAAGTAAATAAATTTTTAAAAATCTTACAGGTTCATAGATGGAAGGAACTTACATTGACAAGAGAAGCAGAGTGTAAAAGTTTAGAAAATTTCTAGCCTTGACATGTAGAGAAAGAAAGAGCCTTTTCAGGTGGCAAATTCAAGCAGGCTGTGGGGCAATCACTAGCTAGAGGGATTATCATTACCAAAATGGGACCAAGTGACTATTAATTCAAGGCAATAGGTGAAAGAGCTCAAATGCATTTCAGAAGTTTCGGAGGCAGCTCCTCCCATCACAGCCCCAGAGACCTAGGAGGAAAGAATGGTTTCAGGGGCCAGGCCTGGGGTGCTGCTGCCTTGCTTAGCCTCAGGACACTGCTCCCTATATCTGGGCTACTCCAGCTTCAGCCTCAGCTCACAGAAGCTATGGCCACCACTTCAGAGGGTGCAAGCTATAAGTTTTGGTGGCTTCCACATGGTTTTGGGTTTACAGGTACACAGTACAGAAGACTGAAGGATGCTTGGCAGCTTCTAACTAAATTTCAAGGAATGTATGGGAAAGCCTAGTTATCCAAGAAGGAGCTTGCTACAGAGACAGGACTCACACAGGGATCCTCTACTAGGGCAGTGTTGAGGGGAAATGTGGGGTTGGAGCCCCCACATAGGGTGCCCATCAGGGCACTGTCTAGTGGAGCTGTGGCAAGGTGGCCATTGCCCTTCAGACCTCAGAATGAAAAAGCCATAGGCACACAACTCTAATACATGAGTGCAGCCACAGGGGCTATACCCTACAAAGCCACAGGAGTGGAAATGCTCAAGGACCTGAGAACCCACCCCTTACACCAGTATGCCCTGGATATAGGACAAGGAGTAAAATATTATTTTGGAGCTTTAACATTTAATGTCTTCCCTGCTGGGTTTTGGACTTCATGGATAGCTGGTGCTGTTCTCACAGTAATGAGTGGGTTCTTACTCTATGAGTTCATATGAAATCTGGTTGTTTAAGAGCATGGTACTTACCCCAAATTGCTGTCTCTCTTGCCATATGATACACAAGCTCCCCCTTTGCATTTGCCATGATTGTAAGCCTTCTGAGGTCCTCACCAGAAGCTGAGCAGATGCCAACACCATGCTTTCTATACAGCCCACAGAACTGTGAGACAAAACAAACAAACAAAAACAAGAAAAGCCCTCTTTTCTTTATAAGTTACCCAGCTTCTGGTATTCCTTTATAGCAACGCAAACAGACTAACACAATTGGTTATAGCTGGGCACTTGCCTTATTTGAACCTGCTTTGAACACTTGACTGCCTGTAGTTGGCTGAATTTTGGCTACTTTTTACAAGAGTAGGTTGCAGTCTGTTTACACATCATGTTTGGCAAAACTTTAGGCCAAATTTAAAATATGTATGGAAGCAGCTTCAGGCCAAACTACATTGAACTATTTCTCCCTTTTGGTCAACTTTCCAATTTTGAAGGATTGGCCAAAACTTTAGGCATTGACATCATTCTCTGTCACTATTATAAATGGACTTAGTCTCATTATGGAATTCACAAGTCATATTTGTCTCAGCTTCCATCTGTTTTGGAGTCTATCTGTGTCCTTAAAATTTCAATTTGATTATGTGGCAGTGAGCACAAGTGGCTCTATTTCAGTTTGGTCTGGTGTACTGGGGCATAGTGAAGGAGCTCAGTCCAAAACAATGGCCTCTGATAATTTTGTTTAATATTCTCCCCTTTGGGACAGGTTTTTGTCTAGGTGAGAATGTGACCACAATTTAGAGCTTTAGTGCTACTCTCAGTTACCACCATTTTAGGGTTCTGATCTCAACTAATCATTCATGGATTATTCTGTTCTCATGATTATACATTTCTTTGAGTTTTTGTCATTCCAACTGAAGAGAGGCCAGTTGACATTCTACAGATGGCTGCATGCAAACATTTAAAACTTTTGAAAGAATACAGTGCACCAAGGAGACTACTATTATGACTGTCAAGACCAAGCATTTGTTGTATGTATGCTTCATAGCTAGGGTCCCCATGAATAAAACCATCCAAAATTGAACAAATCAAAGAATGAGCCACATTAGGAGTCTACCTATTTTAACCATGCAGTCTATTGATGAACTCTGAAACTGAGCCTCTATAATACCCAATGTATTCATCCATGTGTAACAAGAAGTATCAGCAACTGTGTAGATTCCTCCTTATTCAGCTACCATGCAATCTAGAACAATTCTATTATCTACTAAACGTTTATCAAGAGAATGTAAAGAAATCTGTTGTGCAACTATAGCCTTTGCAGTAAAATTTTCTGTGGAGACTATTATGAAAAATACATTTTTAATCATTGCCTCATTTATATTTACTCTAAGCCATGAATAAAAGGACCTAACAAATAATGCCCACGTAGAAAGTTGAAGGCCTCCTGTCAATGGTCTCTTAAACCTTTGACATAAGTAAACAGGAGTGGACCAATGTTTTGTTTATGACTGATTTTGAAGCAACAAATGTCTCATTGAAATGACTAGCCTATATTTGCCCTTCATCTTCCATCCATAAAGCATAAGGTTGACCATGCATTAGGTTAGTTGTGAAATCCTCTGCAAATAAAAAGTATACCACATGGGTGAACACAAAGCCCTTTCTTTACCAGTTGTTCATGGATACATAAACAATAAAAAAAATAAGGAGGTAAGAGTTTTATAATGGCAGAAAAGTCTGTATCCATGATCTTAGGGAAGCTGTCTGTGTCCAGGATGCTGTCTGTTTCTGGAGAGAAACTTCCATGATTAGCTTCACCTAAGGTCTCCAATGGGTATACAGTTCCAAGAGTTTGAAGGAACCCTCTGAGACGTGAGATTCTGGACCCCAAGTTGGAAGCCCTGAAGTCGTGCTGCAATGTGTAAGGCAAGGGCAGTCTTTCTCTGATGCCATTTCCAGAATACCCAATCTCTGAGTTCTAGATCATGAAGGGTCTGAATGTCCTCAGTGGGTAGATCATAAAAGCCTTCCTTTACCTGGTGAAAATACACTTTGGCATAATTCATTAAAGCACTTCAGCATTTAGTCATGTAGGGACATGGGCTTGACAGTGACTGTTTCATAAGAGATCAACTTACGTTTTCCATTGGAAGTGTATCTAATTGTCATCAATCTATAATACTTTTGACCAAGACAATCTAGTTGATTTAGTTAGCTTTGCCTAAGGCTATTGTATCTGTAATGCTTTATTTAACTATTTCGAAACTTTTCCAGTGAAACAAATACCTCTATTGCAAGAGATTCCTTCAGGACTGCCCCATGAAGGAAATACATTTTCTATAAATATTTTAGCTACTGTTATAGCATTGGCCCTGCTCCAGGGGAGTGCTTCTGTACAACCATAAAATATGCACTTAAAATGGCAATTGGACAAAATTCCTCTAGAAATGTTCAAACTGCCCATTAGGTAGCAGAAATATACCTAAAGTTTTTATTGTCTTCCTAGGATTATGGGCTGGACAAACCAAACATTGGTCATATAGCATTTTTAGCAATTTAGAACAGTCACTACACTAATTTTAAAAAATATATATTTGTATCATGTTATCTCTTCCATCATGAGACATGGAGTACAGAGCTTTTCATAATGGAAGTTTTAAGAACTCAGAAAGGACCATGTGGCCATCCAGGATCTTCATGAATCCATGCTTAACACTGGATTTATTTGTTCTTAAATACCAATTTTGTTTCTCCAATTCAGGTGCATGGCATTATTTATTAAATTAGTTTTTATAGGTCACTTAACTTGGATCATGAAGTTCATTCAAGATGCATATCTTAACAATTTCAGTACTGGCTGACTTAGCATGAAAATCTGCCAAAGTATTTTCTTAGTATTTAAATTGTTATTGTCCTGCTTGGGTTAGCAATTTTATAAACCAGTCAGTCCTTCAGTAGAGTTCTGGGAATTCTTACCCAGTCCAAATAATATGATCCTAAAGTTATAATAAAACTGTATTCAGGAGTGCTTAACAGTGTCCTTTCCATTTTTTCCATGAACCACCTTGAAGACACAGCACTTTAGGATTATAATGTTTTCTAAGGAGCTTTCGGAAAAAGCAAGAGAATCAAACAAACAACTGTGGACAATAAAATTTAAAACGATCATGGATAAAGACACAATTGACCAAAAAATGGTTATTTCTGTGGCCTACAATAATTTAATATAATAACCATAATTTTGACTGATACATACAAGACATATCTGAATTTCAGGAATTTAATACAATTTTGAAATACATATTATTGACATTCATATAACTCAAAAAGGGTTAAACATTATTCATTATTTGACACTGCTTCCCATATAATTTAGTGTGTGACCAAAGTCTGTTTATTACCTTTCTTTTGGATGCTTCAGGGGCCCTCAGTAACATCCTGAGTTAGTTTGAGATAAAAATACTTGATTTTGATATTGAAATTCTATTTTGGAAAGTATGTTAAATATGCCAAAGGTTAAAACACTTGATCAAAGTAGAATCACAGGTCATTGTGAAATAAAACCAAGTGACAAAAAATGTTAAAGGCACAAAGCACAAGAAATTGTCTTGATGAAACATGGATTTTCTTTCTTAGGCCAGTTACCTAAAACGTAAAGAAAAGCTTCTCACAATTTTCTACTAAGAACAGATCAATGCTCCCAGAAAACCCAGTTGTTCCAACACAGGTGCCCAAACTCTAGCCTTATATCAGTGTACTTTTGATACTAATGCTCAATTTTTAGAAAAACTTATAAATAATTCTCTCTAATTTTAGCCAGCTTGATCACAAATAAAATTCTTTTCCCAAGACTGATCTCTTACAACCTTCTACAACCTTTTCTCTTTTTCATTTTGGAAGAACCAATCATTCTACTTTAAGGCAAAGATTACCTATTTTTCTTTTTCTGTAACTAAAACACATCTTTTATGTAAGTGTCACTTACCATAAACACATCTTACCTTGTTTGCATAAGAAGTTGTTTTAATTACCACATTAGATTTTTTTAAAACTAAAACAACATTAATTTCTAGTGAAAACCTAGGATGGAAGCAATTTTAAACTGCAGCATTCAATTTTGAACTATCAGCATTTTGTAGATAAAACGTATTTTTTATATTTTAGAGACATATTTCCTCCTAACACAATTTTTATAGTTTTTACTAGACCCAGATATATTTAGCTTCTCTATACTATATAAAAACAAGAAGTCAAAGTATATAAACTTGAACATGTTTAATAATTAATGTCTCAATATTTTAACTTAGAAATGACTCAGACATTTAATAAGTATTTATTAAATTAACATGATTTTAAGATTTTCAAATTTCTGAAAAAGATTTTTGAAATGATGGCAATTTCATTTATAAATTTTTATGTCATTTACATTCACCTAATTTATTCATTATTAATAATGACATTTGAATTGTCCATTGATATGGTTTGGCTATGTCCCCATCATAATCTCATCTTGAATTGTAGTTCCCATAATTTCCACATGTTGTGGGAGGGACCCAGTGGGAGACAATTGAATCATGGGAGTGGTTTCCCCCATACTGTTCTTGTGGTGGTGAATAAGTCTCATGAGATCTGATGGTTTTATAAGGGGAAAGCCCTTTTGCTTGGCTTTCATTCTGCTCTTGTCTGCCACCATGTGAGATGTGCCTTTCACCTTCCACCATGATTGTGAGGCCTCCCCAGTAGCATGTAACTGTGAGTCCATTAAACCTCTCTCTTTTGTAAACTGTCCAGTCTCCAGTATGTCTTTGCCAGCAGTGTGAAAATGGACTTATACAGTAAATTGGTACTGGGAGTGGCATGCTGCTGAAAAGTTACCTGAATGTGTGAAAGCAACTTTAGAACTGGGTAACATGCAGAGGTTGGAACATTTTGGAGGGCTCAGAAGAAGACAGGAAAATTTGGGAAAGTCTGGAACTCCCTAAAGACTTGTTGAATAGCTTTGATGAAAATGCTGATAATGATATGGACAATGACATCCAGGCTGAGGTGGCTCCAGATGAAGATGAGGAACTTTTGGGAACAGGAGCAAAGGTGACTTGTTATGTTTTAGCAGAGATCTTTGCAGCAGCCCCTCCCATCACAAGCCCAGAGGCCTAGGAGAAAAAAATGGTTTTGTGGGCCAGGTCCAGGGCCCCGCTGCTGTGTACAGCCTAGCAACTTGGTGCCCTGAGTCCAAGCCACTCTAGCTGTAGCTAAAAGAGGCTAAGGTAAAGCTCAGGCCATGGCTTAAGAGGGTATAAGCCCCAAGCCTTGGCAGCTTCCACATGGTATTGAGCCTGCAGGTGCACAGAAATCAAGAATTGAGGTTTGGGAACCTCCACCTAGATGTCAGAGGATGTACAGAAATGCCTGGATGTCCAGGAAGAAGTTTGCTGTAGGGGTGGGACCCTCATGGAAAACCTCTCCTAGGGCAATGCAGAAGGGAACTGTGGTATTAAAGCCCCCACACAGTGTCCCTGCTGGGGCACTGCCTAGTGGAGCTGTGAGAAGAGGGCCACCATCCTCCAGACCCCAGAATGGTATATCTACCAACAGTTTGCACCGTATACCTGAAAAAGCTGCAGACCCTCAATGCCAGCCCATGAAAGCAGCCAGGTTGGAGGCTATCCTCTGAAAAGCCACAGGGGCAGAGCTGCCCAACGCTGTGGGAACCTACCTCTTGCATCAGTGCGACCTGGATGTGAGACATGGATTCAAAGGAGATCATTTTGGAGCTTTAAGATTTGACTGCCCCACTGGATTTTGGACTTGCATGGGACCTGTAGCCCCTTTGTTTTGGCCAATTTTTCCAATTTGGAACAGCTGTATTTAACCAATGCCTGTACCCCCATTGTATCTAGGAAGTAACTAACTTGCTTTTGATTTTATAGGCTCACAGGCAGAAGGGACTTTCCTTATCTCAGATGAGATTTGGACTGTGGACTTTCGAGTTAGTGCTGAAATGAGTTAAGACTTTTGGAGACTGTTGGGAAGGCATGATTGTATTTTGGAATGTGAAAGGGACATGAGATTTGGGAGGGGCCAGGGGTGGAATGATATGGTTTGGCTGTGTTTCCACACAAATCTCATCTCAGGGAATCTGTGTTTAAAAGATTGATTTGAATTATTTGGTTTTTAAAGTATGAGTTATATTAACAACTACATTATAAATTCCAAGTCAGCAGGGATGAAGATACATTCATCTTTGAACACACTGCATTCACTACCTTGCCTGTGCTAAAATAGGTTCTCAAAAATCACAGCCATATTATTTGAGAGCTGGATGGAACCTTATAGATATTTATTTAGTAAACACTCTTATTTTAGGGATGAGAAAATTGCTGAGATGTTAAGTGAATTGCCTAAGATCACACAATGCTAAGCCCACATGTTCCAACACTATCTATAATTTACTAATTCCTTAACAGTAATGATAATAATAACAAATTACAAGTACATAACATTTTATAGCTTACAATGAGCTTCCACCCACCTCATCTCCCTTGACTTTCACAATAATCCTGAGATACTTGAAAGGTAGATGTTATTATTTTCATTTTACAACTAAGAAAATGACCTACATAAAAGTTAGCTGTAGAACAGAAAGTCACATAATAAGCACAGAAAATAATCTGAAAGTTTGGGGGTTTTCAGATTCAGCCCTTCAGTCCCATCAGATAGAATCATCTTCTCTAATTAGCTAAGGCAGTCCTCTGATATAGGCACTGAGGGGCCATTCAATGAGAAACCAAGATGAGAACATCCTGTATGAAAAGGGTGAGTGCAGAGTGAAGTGGATCCCCATGGATTTCTAAGGGGAGAAGGGATATAAAGTCCTGCTAAGGGGACTTCCTTCTCTACCACTCATGGAGCTGTTCCTGTGCTTCCTGGTGACACATCTATGGCGCTCTCCAGAAAATAAAGCCTATATCCTCTTAGGGGAATCTACACAAAGAGTACACACAGAAAAGCTCCAGCAAGATGTGGGGCAAAAGGAGGGTCTTGGGCACAACCCTGTGGAAGATGAAGCTTATACCATTGTTCTAGTTATCTATCGTTATATAACAAACCCCAAACCTTAATGGCTTAAAACAACAATTCTTTTTGTTATTATAGCTCACAATTTCAGGGGTCCAGAATTCGGGCAGGGCTCTATTGGGCAATTTTTCTGTTTCACATGGCAATGACTAGGTTGATTTTGTGGCAGTCAGCTTGCAGCTGGTCTGGTCTGGAGGCGTCAAGAGACATCACTCACATAACTGATGTCTCAGTGAACAGCCTGAACGCTGAGCTCAACTTTGCCTCCATCCCACGTAGTTTCAGGGCCCTCTATAAGGTATCTCCAGTAGGGTAGCTGGATTTCTTACATGGCTTCTTGAGACTCCCAAAGACTTAGGAGGAAGTTGTTAGTCTTTTCTCAGGAACTAGGCCTAGAAGTGCCCTAGCATTAGTTTGGCTGCGCAGTCTCTGTCAAAGAAGTTACAGGCTGGCCCGATTCAGGGAGTGTGGTTAAACAGGCTTTGCCATTTGTTTAGAAGAATGCCAAAGAATTTATGACCATCTTTAATCCACGACAACTTTCCCCCATAAACTGCTCCTATTTTCTAAATTCCAATGTTTTTATAGTTACAATTTGAAGGAAATACCTAACGCACAAACTGGGGTAATTTTTAGTTCTGGCAACATACATTTAATTGTAAAAATTTAAGACTCGGAGAGATAAGTTGAGACCACTGATCTCTCTAGTGTAATTGGTATGAGTCTTGCTTCATCAACCTGAGTTTAAATAACATGTATTCACAATCTAAAATATGATGTCTTTTTTTTTTTTTTTTGAGACACCCAGCCTGGAGTACAGCCTCGGCTCACTGTAGTCTCCGCCTCCCAGGTTCAAGCAATTCTCCTGCCTTAGCCTCCTGAGTAGCTGGGATTACAGGCTCCCACCACCATGCTCAGATAATTTTTGTATTCTTAGTAGAGATGGGGTTTCATCATGTTGGCCAGGCAGGTCTCGAACTCCTGGCTTCAAGTGATCTACCTGCCTTGGTCTCCCAAAATGTAAAATATGATGTTCTTAATCCTCCCAAACATCTACTTAACCTTGTGTATTAGTTTGTTTTCATGCGGCTGATAAAGACATACCCAAGACTGGGTAATTTAGAAAGAAAAAAGGTTTAATTGACTCACAGTTCCACTCGGCTGGGGAGGCCTCACAATCATGGCAGAAGGCAAGAAGAAGCAAAGTTACATCTTACATGGATGGCAGCAGGCAAAAAGAAAGAACTTGTGCTGGGGAACTCCTCTTTAGAAAACCATCAGATCTCATGAGACTTATTCACTATCATGAGAACAGCATGGGAAAGACCCGCCCCCATGATTCAATTACTTCCCACTGGGTCCCTCTCATGACATGTGGGAATTGTGGGAGCTACAATTCAAGATGAGATTTGGGTGGGGACACAGCCAAACCATATTACCTTGCAGTTATTTACAGATTCCCCACTCCATGCCTGGCAGATCAGCTCATCATCTTTGCCAAGGTCTTCTCCAACTTCTATGCCATCAAGAAGAAGGACAAGCTGGAGCACGTGGCAAAGTCCAACTGCTGATTTCTCCCACTGCTGCCTCCCAAAAGGGGGGCCCCTCCTCCGCAAAAAAGAGTCCCAGGCATGCTTATTATATCCGTTGTTCACCTCTCTCTGTCAGGAGCTTGGGGCTGTCCCTCTAAACAAGATTCGACAAGAAGCTTCTGCTGCTGTCACATCTCTAGCCTTGATGCTTTCACCAAGATCCACCACCTCCAGTGATATCTTTGTACACATTATTAAGGACATTCATTGCTGCTATTTCAACCCCCATGGTGCTGTAAAGAATAGCTCTCCCTTTCTAAGTGAAAAAGGACAAAGCTTCCTCCTTATTTTTTATTCTCACACAAGATGTATTCCATCATGAAGCTGCTCAAGTGCCAAATGTTGCCATGCTTTTCATTCTTCTGCACAGAGCTATGAACCCCAGGATCCCTAAAACAGCCAGAGAAGCTGGCACTGGATACATTTCAGCACCTGCCGGGCTGCCTGTTAGGTCCAGATTTCACTCACAGGCTTTGCTTTGAAAGAGCTGCTTCACAGTTTCCAATGCAAGGCCATTGTTGTCTGCTTGCAGAATATTCCTAATGGGCACCGAATGAAGCTTACCTATGCTGCTTTTAATTTTTTGGAAACAAAACCATCAAATTAATCCTTGTTTGTTATCAATACAATACATATTCATGATAAAAACTGTGGAGTTTCCAGATAAGCTGTTTGCTTTCCAGACAAGCTGTTGCTCAAACTCTCTGTTTGAGAGTAAAGATAATGTTAACAAGAGATAAATTCTGTTAACATTTTGACAAATGTTTTCTCATATTTTTAATTGTTTATAAATGAATATGAACATATATGGACCATATTATACATTGTTTTATAAACAGCCTTTTCACTTGACAAACTATCTTGAACATTTTCAGTATTTATAATAATCTTGAAGATCATAATTTTAAATGGCTGCATAATATTTCATTTTGTGGATTCCAATAGACTATTTCACCACTTATTTATTGATGAAAGTGTAGGTTGCTTTACTTTTTCACTCTTATAAATAATACTATGTGGAAAATGCTTATAAATGCGTTTTAAAATACACATCAATTTTTCCCTTAAAATCAGCCCCAAATCCCTTCATTTGTAATTGTTAGGTCAAAGAGTTTGTGAATTTTTGGAACTTTTGATACAAGTTCCATTGTAAAAGGGATTCAAATATTCTTGGGCACTAGCAACATATACAGTGGGCATTATCATAATTTTTAACTTTTGTCACCAGATGAAAAATTGCATTTTGTTGCTTTGTATTTCTTAAATATCTGGTTAGATTGAAACTTTTTCCATATTTTACTGATCATTTTTATTACTTATTTTGTCAATTTTTTTTCACTTATCCACTCAAAAATATTTATCAAATACATAATATGTGTCAGATAGATTACTTCTTACCTCTTTTTCCAACCATCTGTTGGGATGCTTCTAAACGTTTTACTAATTTGCATCAGCTCTTACATAATGAAGATATTGCCCTCCTAGCCTACACCGTTTTCCAGTTTTGCTTGTCTTTAATGATTTTATGTCTTTTTAAATATACATTTTATATTTTAATGTAACCAAATACTAAAACTTATTGTGTGTGTGTGCCTGTGCCTGTGTATGTGTGTGTGTGTGTCTTTATACTTAGAAATGTCCTTACTATGAATGAAGAAATGGAAGAGAGCAGAAAGCTTAGAATCATTAAGCTGATGTTATGTCCTCAAAGATTCTGTTATTAAATGAAATGGATTATTGTGGCTATAATGATTTGGAATATAGTTCAAACATTATTACAACCTATTCTAAAAGCTGTTGATTTCTGATAGCTTGACGGAATCTGAGATTGATGTAATTAATATTAAGAACTTGTCTATATCACGTATTTGAAACCATAATTACATTTGGGTAATGTCTTCACCTTGTCAAAATCGTCTGGCAGCCTCATCTATTTCTAAGTAAAATGAGAAAATGGAAGAGAATAAAATTACATTTATAGTATTATTGATTATAGAAATATTGTACTTTAAACTTGCAATTCTGAGCATAATCTTCTCATCATGTAAATGCCACTATCCAGAATGCCTTCCATGACTGTAGCATGGATTATGTGACCCTTGAACACTTTGTCATATCTCCTCATTCTTCTCTTTCCAGTCACATACAGAAATGGTGACTTAAAATTATTCAGAGATTTGTGGAATTGCTGGTTTAATGTTGGCCTCTTCTATAATACAAACTCTGTAAGGGACACCTGTTTTGCTGATCACTGTATCCCCAGGACCTAAAAGAGTGCTGCAAGATGCTTGCAACGCAGAAGAACTGAATCAATAAACGAGCAAATGGACCAAAGAGGTCCATTCTATGTGGGCGTGGCCTTTCTGTCTTACCTTTTGAGTCATGTGGAAGGAAAAAGTGGGAAAGATTGATAATTTACTTTTCTGCTTTATTTAAAGAGAAAGAAGAGAGAATGACACATTAGTATGCACTGTCATTGTAATTGGCAGCAACTCTAATCAGACATGGGTCAGGGGAAAGCCACAACCTGAGGCCCTGGGTCATATCTAGCCATGCCACTCATTTACACATCATCGATGGTTGCTTTCTGGCCAACTGCAGAGTTGAGTAGTTTGTCTGGATCACAAAGCTTAAAATTTTTATTATCTGACCTTTTACAGAAAGTTTGCTGACCCCTGCATTTGACAAGTGAGCACACTCAATAACATGATTCCCAATAGTTATATTAGCATTACTTTGCCATTGAGGAAATCCATGACTGTGTGGCTTGAACCCTGTGTGGACCTATCTAATGAACAGGTCGGTGCTAACATGCCAGCCCAGGATGCTGCTGACTGAGAGAGGCTGGGGACAAATTTGTTGGATTCCTTCCTGGATCCAGACAGAAAGGAGAACTCTATGCAAGGCTGTTAACTTAGCACTGCCTAACAGTGTCCAGCAATAAAAGTCCAATAAAAGTCCAAAGTTTAAAAATTTCATGTACTACATTTCTGATCATTTTAATGTGAGAATTTCCTTCTCTTTTAGGAATTTGTTGTTCATGAAATTTGTCACTCAAAATCTTGACAAAACTGTCCTTATTCTCAAAATAAAACATTCTATCTGCAAATACGAGGGTCCTGAGTACCATACATGAGGGGTTGTCCTTCTAGTTCTAAACACTGGTGACTTTTCCCATGTAGAAGACTTCCTCCTCCATCTCCTAAATATATCCACTAGAGCTGCTAAAACCCTACCTCTTGTTAAGGATTTTAGATAACCACTTCCAATGTTGGACATCATGATAGGATAGCAGAATTATGAAATGGTACCACAGTCCCACCATTGAAAATAGGTGAGACCCATATGGCACAATACTCAGAAAAGAAACCAGGGGAAAAAAAACAAACAAATAAAAAAACAAAAAAACACTAAGTAGCTGTCTGTTAGCTGTGCTTAAAAACCTAAACAATGCTGTTTGACTCTGGTAGATTGAGACGGGACTGTGTGGCTAAGTCTAGAGATTTAAGGCTGTCTTCCTTCTTTTCATTTGAAAATGGCCCCTCCATCTGCACTCCCAAAACAGTCCCGGAGGAGATGAAAGTAGAAAGAGACAGAGCAAGAGAAAGTCTTCTGCTTGCCTGGACCTCAGCACCACAGAAGTCCATAGTGGGGCAGGAATGTCAGAGAAGAGAGCACAGGAGGGAAATGGCCCTGGGGTATCTGAAGTCGTGGGTATCAGGTCTGATTCCTACGTGGGCAACCTGGGTGTAGAAGGGAAAAGAAAGAATGAACTCCCTCTGACCTTCTGGTGCCCAGTGATTCCAGCCACTAGAAACAAAACCAGGAATGTATCCTGGAGCCTGGCTTTTGAGACCAGTATTCCTCCTACTTGCTGAGTGGGCATGGGGAAGAGTTAAGGAGACAACTTTACCTCGCATGGATGCCCATGCTATTGGTCAGGAAAAGGCTGCTTCTTTGGGCTAAAGTTGCAATGGGTAAAAACAAAAGGAACTAGGCTTGATTTCCATCTATTACTCACAGAGACCTCATGGGGCAGGGTGGCTTACCAAAGACAGAATTCAGATCCCCTGGATATCTAAGACAAATGCTATGTTTACAGCGCCCCTTTAGATGGGAGAAAAATGGGACACAGGACTAGAGAATCTCACGAATTCAGATCCCCTGGATATCTAAGACAAATGCTATGTTTACAGTGCCCCTTTAGATGGGAGAAAAATGGGACACGGGACTAGAGAATCTCTAAGGTCCTTTCTCGCTCTGGTTGTTTGATAGCTAAAAGGTAGGTAGAGATAAGGAAACTGCCTTTAGAGGCAGGTACACTGAAGGAAGAGGCATATTTACAGAGAAATTAAACACAAGGGGGAAAGAAAATCTACAAAAATCAGGAACCCAGAAATCAGAGCAGCTTATGACCATGGTGTATAGAATCTTATATATTTAAGTAAACCCTGTGGGTCCACACATCAGGAAAACGAAGAGCCACGTTCAGAAAACCTGGCTTAAGGGTGGGGGAGATTGGATAATGTAGGTTAGCTTGTCATCAACTTTGAGAAAATCTCCATTTGAACTTTTTGGCATTCAAAGTTAATTTCAGTTAAGGAAGGTAAAGGATTTTCCTCCTTTAGAAGCACAGATTTCACAGATAGTACTTGCCAAAAGAGGTTCAAAATGAGATTTATGGTATAATTGCTCCTAAGTAGCAACCAACAGCTCACCAACAGCAGACCTGAAATAATTATTTTTACCCAGGAACCCCATGTTTCTTGGTAACTATTGCCAGTAGCAGGGTGCCTCTCTGATGCAAAAGAGCCATGCAAAATAGATTTTTAAGGAAGAAGGAGGATGATGAGGAGGAGGAAAATAATTGTATGTTTACCTTATGCAGGCAAAGTTTATTTGGAGTTACAGTTCCTGTTTTCCTTGTTTTTTTTTGTTTCTGTTTTTGTTTTTTGAGACAGAGTCTCGCTCTGTCACCCAGGCTGGAGTGCAGTGGCATGATCTTGGCTCACTGCAATCTCCGCCTCCCCAGTTCAAGCAATTCTCCTGCCTCAGCTTCCTGAGTAGCTGGGATTACAGGTGCACACCACCACACCTGGCTACTTTTTTTTTTTTCTTTTGTATTTTTAGTAGAGATGGGGGGGTTCACCATGTTGGTCAGGCTGGTCTCGAACTCCTGACCTTGTGATCTGCCCGCCTTTTCCTCCCAAAGTGCTGGGATAACAGGCGTGAGCCACCGCACCTGGCCTTTTCCTTGGTTCTAATGGGGTACTGGGAGATCAGTGCCCTACACCCCTCTTCTCCAGCCCGCCCTGCTTCACTGACTTCACCACTGCACAGAACCTCCGACTAGGATTCTTCCCTGTAGTGTACCTACTCCAGCTTGGAACCAAGAGGCAGCCACATCGGTTTAACTATTTCTTTTTTTTTTTTTTTTTTTTTTTTTGAGACAGAGTCTCGCTCTGTCGCCCGGGCTGGAGTGCAGTGGCGCAATCTCGGCTCACTGCAAGCTCTGCCTCCCGGGTTCACGCCATTCTCCTGCCTCAGCCTCCGAGTAGCTGGGACTACAGGCGCCCGCCACCGCGCCCGGCTAATTTTTTTGTATTTTTTAGTAGAGACGGGGTTTCACCGTGGTCTCGATCTCCTGACCTCGTGATCCGCCCGCCTCGGCCTCCCAAAGTGCTGGGATTACAAGCGTGAGCCACCGCGCCCGGCCCGGTTTAACTATTTCTTAACACCGGAGACAAGAGTTGTATTTTTAAGGATTAGCATTAGTAACTTAGAGCCAAAAAAGAAATTGAAAGAAAATGTGATTAGTTTGGAGCAAATAGTTGTTAGAAGCAATTTGTTATTTAATTGTTCACAGTCCTCACTTATCATTCCTCCTTATTAGCCTGTCTGAAGAGCTGGAACCTCAGGGTATCTTTGGGAATTTCCCTGTTTCTGCTTCTGTTACCTCCTCCCTTTCCCCAGGGTTGGTGCTGGAATTAGTTAAGACTTTTGCGGCTCTTGGGATAGGGCTGTTGGAGAGGTGAATGTAGTTCTCTCTGTCAAGCAAGGTTTTCAAAAAAATCCTTGATTAGCGGGAACCTGATGTTCATTACACACAGAATCATACTCACTTGGAGAAGCAGCAGCTGTTAGAGTGTCACAGGCTAGGAGCCTTTGATCATCCAGGCTGCTCATATGGGCAGAGGATCTTCTGGAAGCTGTCAGTTGGGTTCTCTTAAATAAATATATCTTTTTAACAATGCCTGTTGAGATTCTTTAATTGGGGAATTGATAATAGAACAAAAAGATTAATGTAAAATGATTCTAGAATGATGCCCACATGAAGTTTACGATAACAAATTAAGCAGGATTATGCAAATTAAGAGAGATGTATTAACTTTAGTTTTCATTTATAACAATAATGTATGATTATAATAAAGAACTTTGATATATACAGAAAAATATACAAAATTTATTTGCAAATCCATCATGTTTAGATAACCACGTTAAGATCATGTGTATAGATTGTAATGTGTATTTTATACATAATCTTCTATTTTGCTCTTTTTCATTCAACACTTCAGCAATAGCATTTTCTCATGTCATCAAAACCATTTGAAAATATGCCTTTGATTTCTAAAAACCATATGGAAACTACCATATGGAAAATATCATAATTTAAAAATAATTATCTTACTCTTGAACATCTGGAATGTTTGCAAATTTATTATAAATAAGGATGAAATTTTACACATTCTTCTTTCAAATCTATGATTATAACTTTAACCTGGGGTGAAATTATGTAATCAATAGTTTTGAATTTAAATAAGTTTTTGGAAATATTGTTCTAAATTTATTTTCAGTGAGGTTTTCCCAATTTGTTAAATTGCTTTTCAGCAAGATTTGACCCATTTGCATTCCTAACCTCACTCACCTAAGAGGGCCAGCCTCTCTACACCTGAATATTATTATTGCATTCATAAATACAATAACTGCTGGCAAAAAAAAAACCATCATGTTTTAACCTGCATTTCCTTGATACACATAAAGGTTGAACATTTATTTTAAATGACCCAGTTGTATTTTTCTTTTTTATTTTGAGACGGAGTCTCACTGTGTCACCCAGGCTGGAGTACAGTGTCACGATCTTGGCTCACTGCAACCTCTGCCTCCCGGGTTCGAGTGATTCTTCTGCCTCAGCCTCCCGAATAGTTGGGACTACAGGTACCTGCCACCACATCTGGCAAATTTTTGTATTTTTAGTAGAGATGAGATTTCACCATATTGGCCAGGCTGATCTCGAACTCCTGACCTCGTGATCCACTTGCCCATGTTGGAAAAATTTCCAACATAGAGAAAAGCTGAAAGAAAATATAATGATCAACTATATACCCATTGCCTACATTCAATAATTGCCAACATTTTGCTTCATTTAGCCTGGGCTCGGAGCCATCAGATGTCAAAGCTGTTTGCAAAGTTTTCCTACGCAGGTATGGCTGTCTTCTTCTGGGGATCCCTGGTTGAATATTGTAGTTCAACTCGTTAGGCTCTAGAGTGGCCTCTGCTGCTTTCAGGTGTTTATTTTCCAACTTCATGTCAACTGAAATCTTTAGTAGTCTCTGTCTTGTAGCCATGCTGTAGAAATTGACTCTGCATGATTGTTTGTTCTCAATTTTGGCTTCTTCTTCTTCTTGTTCTTTTTTTTTTTTTAAATGTGAGAAAAGATATTTAAGCAGCCACTAGTCAGGTACAGTAGTGTGTGCATGCAGTTTCAGCTATTTGTGCTGGGACTGCATGTGAACACCACTGTATGCACTGAGGCAGCAGGGCCACTTGAGCCCTGGAGTCTAGAGGCTGTAGTGCATTATGATCACACCTGTGGTAGCCACAACCAGGGCAACTTGGTGAGATCCCACCTCTTAAAAAGAATATTAAGCCGCTACCATTATTCTATGGGAAATCTGGAAACGTCTATCTTTCTGCTGATTTGTATATCTCCTTTATACATAAAAAGGATTAGCCAGATATCACAAATAGTACTCTTTCTGCTAATCTTTTTCTTTCTTTTCTTTTTTTTTTGAGACAAGGTCTGGCTCTGTCGCCCAGGATGAAGTACAGTGGTATAATCTTAGCTGATTGCAACCTCCACTTCTCAGGCTCAAGCCATCCTCCCACTTCAGCCTCTGAAGTAGCTAGAACTGCAGATGCACCACCACCACGCCCGCTCATGTTCGTATTTTTTTGTAGAGATAGAGGTCTCGCCATGTTGCCCAGGCTGGTCTCTAACTCCTGGGTTCAAGTGATCCATCCATCTCAGCCTCCCTAAGTGCTGGGATTACAGACGTAAGCCACCACAACCGGTTACTCTGCTTATTGTTTCCTTGTAAAATTATGTTAATTATTTAACACATCAGACTTTTAAAATTATTTGTCGAATTACTGTCAGATGTCAAATTAATGGATAATTTTTGTGATATTTTTTATTTTTTACATGTGTGAGAAAGCATTTCCTGCCCAGAGATTAGGTCACTATTTGGTGAGATTTTCTGCTGATTTTCTCTCTCTCTTTCATTTATAATCTTTTAAAGGATCTGAAGTATGAGTGGTCTACAGAACACAGCAAGAATCTTCAGAGGCTTTTTCCCCCAAGTAGTTATTTTTCCACACATTAGTCACATAAAAAATTGCTTCTTCAGTGATTTATGATCTTTCTTTACCATATGATTAAGTTCTTATTAATGTATACGAGGGTCTATTTCAGAGATATGCACAGGGTTGTAAGGTTATTTATTATGGCATTATTTATAGTAGTGTAAATTGGAAAAAAAAAACTTAGATTTTAACTTAGCAATTATGTTACCACTGCCCAATGTAATACTATGTTGCAAAGATAATGTTACAGAAGTGTATGTATTGATATATAAGGTTGTTTAAATTGTATTGTTAGGGACAAATGCAGTTTTTATATGTGTATATATGTATGCCTATATGTATAAGCCTATGTTTTAAAACATTTATTTCGGGCCAGGCATGGTGGCTCATGCCTGTAATCCCAGCACTTTAAGGAGGCCAAGGTGGGTGGATCACCTGAGGTTGGGAGTTCGAGATCAGCCTGACAAACATGGAGAAACCCCGTGTCTACTAAAAATACAAAAAATTAGCTGGACGTGGTGGTACATGCTTGTAATCCAGCTACTCGGGAGGCTGAGGCAGGAGAATCACTTGAACCCAGGAGGCAGAGGTTGCGGTGAGCCAAGATTGTGCCATCACGCTCCAGCCTGGGCAACAAGAGTGAAACTCTGTCTCAAAAAAAAAAAAATTTTTTTTCGTGAATATTTACATACAGACATACAGAGGCAAAAATCTGGAAGAATACTTTCAAGCTGAAACTGTTATAATCTTTGAGAGCTGGAGTTCTGGTTAGATTATGATTCTTACCTATATTCCTTGATTTTTCTACAATAAATACGTAATATTTGGAAAGCAATGTTATTTTGTTTCTGTGAAGTAATCATAACTAGATTAACACTTTACTAAATTTCATTCCTGTGTATAGGATTAGATTCTGCTTTGGGTACATTTATAATCATACTTAATTAACCTCTGGATCTGAGGAAAAGGCTTAATTTAAGGGCTATTTTGTTCAACCATAGAATTATTATGATAATGAGAATAATTCATAATGAACTTGTCTATTTTAAAGCCTTAGCCAGGCACAGTGGCACATATTTGTAGTCTCAGCACTTTGGGAAGCTTAGGCCGGAGGATGACTTGAGGCCAGGAGTTTGAGACCAGCCTGTGCAACACAGCAAGAGCCATCTCTACAAAAAAAAAAAACCCACAAGAAATTAGCCAGGCATGGTGGTGCTGGCCTGTAGTCCCAGCTACTTGGGGTGGGTGCTGAGGTGGGGTACAGTGAGCTATGTGATGCACTCCAGCTGGGGCAACAGAGCAAGACCCCATCTCAAGAAAAAAAAACATTATGGCTAGGCCAGGGGGTATGTATCCTCACCAATTTTGAGTGGAATAGACACAGCCAATTCAATTGGTTCTGGGGCTTTAGGGTGATTTATCTTCTCAGACTTTCCTGGTACATTGGGAGTGGGTCTCTTGACCACCCCTCAGGACAGGTGCTTGCTTCTACCATTCCAGCAAGATCCTTGTGTTGGGTTTTCATTAAAATATATATATTTTTTTGTCAGTGAAGATATGTCTCAAAGAATAGCTTTTTCAAGGTAAGCCCTCATATATCTAATAATATCATTCTGTTGTCTTCACATATGGAAAGAAACTTAGCTATGCATAAAATTCTTGAGACACAACCTTTTCCCTTCAGAATCCTGCAGCTGTTGCAGGCTTGTCTTCTAGTGGAATTGGCTTCCTTTTTAGATAGCCTATAATTTCTTTCTGGCAGCTCTTAAGAAAAAGAGTTTTATTTTTTTAAACAAATCCATCTTATTCAAATATTCTGTGAGTATATATTTAGGTGTGCATCTATGTTTCTCAATTCTGTCTGGTACAAGTATAATACTTTCCGTCTGCATAAAACAGAATTGGACTTTTTTGGTTCATTTATTTTTCTTGATGTACTCTCTGCAATTATGCGTTTGTTGCTTCTTTACAATGCCCTGGTTTCTTCCTTAATACCAACTATAATTATACGTTGAGTCTATACTTTTTGTTGGTTGCTGTTGCTTTTGTTTCTTTTGTCCTCCATTTTTTTGTCTTACCATTTCATTTGCTTTGTCCTTTCCCTGAATTCTGGGAGAGCAGTTAAAATTGTCTTCTGTATCAATGATTGCAGTGACCTTAGCATCATTTATACTCTATCAGTGCTAATGATGTATTTATGGCTTCCTTTTACATATTTATTTTTCTGGGATTAATTTCTTACAGGATCCAGCTTGATTTTTTTCAATGTATTTTGCCGCTTTTTAACTTTGTTGTCTTTCTTTAGACGTTCTGGTCTTTCACAGAAGTCAAGGTTTTCTGATGCTATTCAGGAAGCTTTTTTTTTTTCCATTCTAGTTCAAGTAAAGAATCATGTAAATGATGAGAACACATGGACATACAGAGGGAAACAACACATGCTGGGGCCTTTTGGAGGGTGGAGGGTGGAGGGTGGGAAGAGGGAGAGGATCAGGAAAACAACTTGTGGGTACTAGGCTTAATACCTAGGTGATGAAATAATCCATACAACCAACTCGCATGACACAAGTTGACCTATGTAACAAATCGGCACTTGTACCCCTGAACTTAAAACAAAAGTTAAAATAAAAAGGAATCACACTCAAAGACTTTCTCTGAAGTCTTTAGCATGAATGAATTCTGCTTTTCCTTTTACTGCTCTGTGTGGAGGCACCACAGTTTGGTAAACATTTGCCTACCAAAGGACATCTGAGTTACTTATGGTTTTTGGCTGTTAAGAATAAAGCTGTTGGCCGGACCCAGTGTCTCACGTCTGTAATCCCAGCACTATGGGAGGCCGAGGTGGGCAGATCACAAGATCAGGAGATCGAGACCATCCTGGCTAACACGGTGAAACTCCGTCTCTACTAAAAATACAAAAAAAAAAAAAAAAAAATTTAGCCAGGCGTGGGTGGCGGGCACCTGTAGTCCCAGCTACTCCGGAGGCTGAGGCAGGAGAATGGCGTGAACCCGGGAGGCGGAGCTTGCAGTGAACAGAGATCACGCCACTGCACTCCAGACAGAGCGAGACTCCGTCTCAAAAACAAACAAAAAGAATAAAGCTGTTATGAGTATTTGTGTACAGATTTTTGCAAGAATGTACATTTTTATTTTTGGAGGATAAATGCCCCAGAATGCAATTGCTGGGTTGTATGGTAGTTTCATATTTAGTTTATTAAGAAACTGCAAAACTATTTTCAGGAGTAGTTGTACCATTTGAAACTCTCATCAGCAATGTACAAGTGATCTAATTTCTCCTTGCCAGCATTTGTTATTGTCATTATTTTTTATTTTAGCCAGTCTGTAAATGTTTAGTGCTATCTCCTTATAATTTTAGTGTGAATTGCCCTAATTGCTAATGACATGGAACACCTTTTCTTGTGCTTATCGCCGTTTGCATATCCTCTTCAGTGAAATGTCCCCTCAGGTCTTCTGCTCCTTTTCTGTTCTTTAACTGTTGAGTTTTTTAGAATTCTAGATACTATTCCTTTAACATATATATGGTTCGCAAATATTTCCTCCCACCCTGTAGCTTGTCTTTTTATCTACTTAACAGGGCTTTTACTGAGCAAAAGATTTTAATGTTGATGAAATCCAGTTTATCAATTTCACCTCTTATGGGTTGTAATTTTGGTGTCAAATCTAAAAAGGCTGCCTAGCACTAAATCCTGAAAATGTTATCCTGTTTTTAAATAAATTTTTATTGTTTTACGTTTTCCATTTAGATCTATGATCCATTTGAGTTAATTTTTTGCACAAGGTGTGAAGTTTAGGTCGAAGTTCAATTTTTTCACTTATGGTTGTCCAATTGCTCCAGCATTATTTGCTTAAAAAGTTATCCTTCCTCCATTGAATTGCCTTTGCACCTTTGTAAAAAATCAGTTGGAAATATTTGTGTGGATCTATTTCTGAGTTCTGTGTTGTGCTCCATTGTCCTAAGTGTCTATCCCTTTGCCCATAGCATACAGTGTTGGTTACTGTAGTACTGTAGTTATAGTAATCTAATACATCTTTAAATTGGATAGACTAATTTCTCCTACTTTTTTCTCCCTTTTCAAAAATTATTTTAGCTATACATGTTCCTTTGCCTTTTCACACAAATTTTATAATAATCTTGTCTATATTTAAACAAAATTTTGTTGAGATTTGCATAGGAAATACGTACATCATTTTGGGGGCAACTGACATCTTCACTCCATCGAATCTTCCAATTCATGAGCATTTTCATCTCCTCGTTAATTTACATATATTTATATTTATTTCATCAACATTTGGTGGTTTTTAGAGTATAAGCATTGCACATATTTTATTAAATTTACACCTAAGTTGGCCGGGTGTGGTGGCCCACGCCTGTAATTCTAGCGCTTTAGGAGGCCAAGATGGGCAGATCACTAAAGGTCAGGAGTTTGTGACCAGTTGGCCAACATGGTGAAACCCCGTCTGTGCTAAAAATACAAAAATTAGCTGAGCATGGTGGTGCGCATCTGTAATCTCAACTACTTGGGTAGCCGAGGCAGGAGAATCTCTTGAACTGGGGAGGCAGAGGTTGCAGTGAGCTAAGATTGCACCACTGCACTCCAGTCTGGATGACACAGTGAGACTCCATCTCAAAACAGAAACAAAAACAAAACAAAACAAAATTTACACTGAAGTATTTTATTTTTCTAAGCCAATACTATCTTAATCGGTGTTATGTGTTGAATTTCAGTGCCCAACATCTGGCCATTTGGATTTGTTCATTGGTAAATCTTTTTTAATATTATTCTCTTGTCTCTCTTTAAACGAATCTTTCAAATTTTCAAATTCTTTTTTGTTATGTTTTCATTTTTATACAATTTAGGTTACAAAAGTTGCCAAAATATTACAAATAATTCCTATATACCCTTTACACTGCTTGCCTAAATGATAACAAATTTCTCATAATCGCAGTACAATTATCAAAACCAGGAAGTTAGCTTTCATATGCTACTATTCATTAATCTACAGACTCTTTACAAATTTTTCCAACTGTAAAAACTTAGTATTGTCCCACTACTGCTCTTTTCCAGGATCCAATCTAGGATCTCACATTTCATTTACTTTTCATTTCTTCTCTAGTCTGGAAGAGTTCCTCAGTGTTGCTTTCCTTTCATGGTCTTGACAATATTCAAGGGTATTGGCCATTTCGTTTCACCTCTTGTAAATTTATATGTAAACACACACATAACACACATATACACTTTAACTTAAATATAGACACACCTATAGCTAAATATAGAGCTCACAATCAATAATAAAGTAACTGTCCTTTGTTTTTACTTTATGGAAGACATAGGCTCTGTGTTCAACCTCAAGAATCTCTGCTTTTTAAATTTTAGAAGAAAATTTAAAATATCAGTTATTGATCTCCTTTCTTTCTTCTTTCTCTCTGTATCCTTCCTTCCTTTTTTCTTTTTGTGTTTTCCTTTTCCTTCCTTCATTTTACAATATAGATCATTGCTTTAAAAATATAAAAGATCAATCAATTTTGATAAGACAATTCTACTCATCTATACATATTTAAGTGGATATATTGTCTACTCTCAGTCTTCTTTCAGGTATAATTCCTTCATTTTTGATTTCTTTCATTTATTTTATTTACTCTGTTACACTGTTCAAGAAATGTTCCTGTGTTTTATTTTTTTAACTTTTGAAATGGAAACTTCCAAACATACAAAAAAGTAGAGAGGATAGTATAATGAACTCCCGGGTACTCATCACCCAACATCATCAATTATCACTATATTTTTCTGAATCATTTTAAAGCAAATCTCTACATATTATTGTACCCAGAATTACTTCAGTATGTGTTGGTAATAGAGATTATTTTTACCATAATTACCATATCATATTATACCTAATAAAAGAAGCAATACTACTTTTATATCACTTAATATTTAAATTCCATAACGTCCATATTTAAATTCTCCAATTCTCTCAAAATATTTCTTTTACAATTGGTTTGTTTGAATTAGCATCCATACAAATTTGACACAATGCATTTGGTTATAATTCTAATTCTCTCTTTCTCTTTTTTATTTTAATGATGCCCTTGTTTCCTTTTGTGAAGCCATTGATATTTTGAAGAAACAAAGTTATTTATAGCATGGAAAATTCTACATTCCATAATTGGTTCATTGTATGATCATAGTATTGTTAACTTGTTCCTCTATCTCTGTTTATATAACAAATTACTGCAAACTCAGCAGCTCAAAACAACACACACTTATTATCTCACTCTTTCTGTGGATCAGAAGTCCAGGCATGACCTAGAGAGATCAAGGTAGGATTTCACAAAGCTGCCATTAATGTGTTGGCCGGGTCTGGGTTCTTACCTGAGGCTCAGCTAGGGAAGCATCTGCTTCTCCACTTGTATGGTTGTTGATAGCATTCAATCCTTTGCAGCTGAAGGATGCATAGCAGTTTGCTCTGTTGAGAAGTGTAAGAATGAGAGATTTTGGTTGATGGCAATAGAGGCCAACTCTCAATAATTTAAACAAAAGAGCAATTTATTGGCAGGATTTCGATGGTTAATAGGACTGACAGAAATCCTGGAATGAAGATTAGGTCAGAAACAAGGTAGAAACCAGGGCTACTCTCTAGCAAGTACCATTTTTTAACAGCTTGGATTGCTTTATGTACAACCAATGCTACCAGTTAACATCCTGCACTGTTTTATCTGAGTGCACTTTCTAGTGTCCTTTCTGTATTTGGGGTTGTTACATATTCAAGATGGACTCTTTTTTTTTTTACTAATTTTTAAAAATTATTGTATAATAATTATGTATATGTATGAAGTACAATGTAATGTTTTGATCTATGTATACACTATAGAAAAGATTCAATCAAGCTAATTAACATATTCATCCACCCCGCCAGCTTATTGTTTTGGTGGTGAGGATGTTAAATGGTTATGATATATCTTTACATATCCATGTTTGTCATGTATGATCTACTGTCTGTGATAGCCAATGAGATGCTCAGATCATTTGATGAGCTATACAGAAAGGGTGCTCACAACTCCCCTTCCCCTCCTTCAGGACAAATGTCACCTCCTCAGAAAGTCCTCCTGTGCCACAGTATCTAAGTAGATCACTGTATCTATCACCCTACACTGCTTAGTTTCTTTGTAGCCTTTATCACAAGCTGACAGCATTTTGTTTATCTATGTAAGTGCTTATTTTCTGGCTCCCTCCATGAGCGTAACCACACGCTCCTTTTTCTTACCTTCTATCCCTGGCATTTAACACAGGGCCCTGCACACTGGAGATGATCCTGTGACTTGAATGAATGAATGAATGAATGCGTGAGTGAGTGAATGAGGTAGGAACAAATACTCAGTTTTTTTAATCACATTTCACCCTATCTCTTAATAAGACAGTTTTAGTTTTAAGTCTCTGGTCTAACACAAAGAAAAGCAACACACTCTACAATTCAATTTGGAAAGCCAGTTTTAGTGTTTAGGCAAATCATTGGTTTTGTTCAAAGAATTAATACATAAAACATAATACATAAAAACATAATGCATAACTCTTGAGTTCCTGGTATAAAATGCAGGATTGAAAACATTTGCATGTACTTGCTGAGGTCATGCTGCCCTTCTGTTTTATAAACTGCTATTCATCCCTTTATACCTCCTGTTTTTTCTTTCTAAATGCTGCAATAATTTGAGTTGTTCACTATATAATCATAGTCAATAAAATAATTTTGACAGATTTTCTACCTGCACTCTGCACTGATTAAAATAAAAATAAAATGCTCTAACATCTTGGAAGGGTGAAATGTATTATATATTATTCATTACTTAAAGGCAATAATGATTGTGACTTTAGTCCCACCAAATTGCTGTCTGATATGGTTTGGCTGTGTCCCCACCCAAATCTTGTCTTGAATTGTGGCTCCTATAATTCCCATGTGTTATGGGAGGGACCTGGTGGGAGATAATTGAATCATGGGGGCAGTTTCCCCCATACTGTTCTCCTGCTGGTGAGTAAGTCTCACAAGACCTGATGATGTTTGTAAGGCATTTCCCTTTTCACTTGGCTCTCCTTCTCTTTTTGCCTGCTGCCATATAAGACATTCCTTTGTTCTTCCCTTGCCTTCTGCCATGATTGTGAGGCCTCCCCAGCCACGTGTGAGTCCATTAAAATTCTTTTTCTTTATAAATTATGCAGTCTTGGTTATGTCTTTATCAGCAGTGTGAAAACAGACTAATACACCATCTCAGCATACTTCCACAGATAAGGTGAAAATTGCTCACTGAAATTTAAATGGTGCTGCTCGACTTTTCAGGAGACAACATAATGCATGTGGCTGATTCCCAGCTACCCACTTTACTGGCATCCCTTACATTCAACAGCTGGGATGACAATGGAGCAACACAAAACTGTTTATGTGACAGGTAACTTCAGCTATGGTTATATACTTTCATGTTAAGGAATCTGAAGATGTGAAAATACAAAATTGTAGAAGAAATCATAAATTCATTTTATAAAGGATAACTTCTACTGAAAACGGATTTGCTGCAAGAACTTCCACCTTCTCAACAACATACTACTGAAAATATGTTTAGGTAATATGTTACTAACTTGCTAGAGAGGAAACTTATAAATTAGAAGGAAAAATGCATCCACTAAATTATTAAGAAACAATGAATGTCACAAGTTAAAGGCTATTCATTCCAGGCAAGTAACATTATTTGAATATGAACTAGGTGCCAGGCACTATTAGAGTAAAAAATCAGATGTGGGGATCAGTCATGGGTTGTATATATCAGAGGCATTTATGAGAAATCTATGAGATGAATTTAGTAATATCATATGCAAAAGTAGGTAATAAGTTAATAGTAAAGTTTGTTTTGTTGGGCCATACCACATAGAGTCCATCTAAAGCCCAACTCAGAATTGCTACAGAAGACTAAAAGAGGCTGTTCAAACAGAAATAGACTGAACTCTAACAGTTACCCATTTTGTTGCAAAAAAGTTTGTATTTATGGATGTTTCAAACCCATGTGGCTTACATTCTTCTTTCTCCCTTAGCATATGATAAGAGGTTAGAAGGTCCATCTATTACTGAGCCCAGATATGTAAGTTGATGGCATTTTGTTATATGCTTTCTGTGTGTATACGATATGTGCATAGAGGCTCTAGGAGAGGATGTAAGTTGAACTAAGCTGTATTGTGGGTGTCAGTGAAGGTGTGCACATGGATGCACACACTTGCTAAACAGCTTAGGATATTCATGTTCATCTGGAAATGATTCAAGACCTCCAGCATAAGTACCAGATGTCATAGGGTTCTCAGGGCGACAAGAAGCAGAATAGATTGTTGAATGAGGTTGTTCAATTAAGGAATTTGTTTTGTTTTACTTTGGTCTATTTCATTTTGCTTTGTTTTTCATTCCTCTTGAGCCTCTTTTGATAAAGGCTCCCACTGCTTACTGTGGGTTGTGGGTTCTTATGGCATGGCGATAGGAGATACCTTGATAAGGAAGAGATTAGAAAAGATGTTTCAAATTAGAAACAAGTTTAATCAGCAAAAATCTTTTAAGTATTTACTCCTCACAATTAAGCTTGAAACATCCCACCACCTCTTTAGTGCTGCTGGGTTATAATTATGATAATTATGGTGGAAAGACACAGGATATCAAGGTTATTTTTGAATGGGGGTTTTGGGGAATGCTTCCTGGAGGATTTTCCTGACAGAGACCTCTCACTGCATTAGAGCTGAAATGTTATGTGCAATTTGATTCAAAAACTCATTTGATGTTAGAACTGGAAAGAAAATTATAGTCAGAATAGTATAACCCCTATAATTTTTAATAATGAAACAGAGCTATAGGAGGGAATAATGGCTTATCCATGGTTACAAGTAGTTACCAGTGGAGTTCTGATATTCTCTGCTATCATGGACTTCACAGCTATGTGGAATTAAAGTGAAAACACTGGTCATGGAAGGAAGAGTCTGGCATCACTGGTGGCTTCCTCATTTTGTGTGGAGGGCTTTACCTAGGGTAGTTCCAGTGCAGTTCATTTCTGCTGGTGCATATTCAGAAAAGAGGCTTCTGAATATGTCTCAAGAGCTACTTATGTCAGGATCCTATTTTTACCAGACTTACTTCTGTAACAAACGTTGCTTTGAAATTATAACAGCTATTTTTTGCAGTAATTCATCCTGTGTTCTTTTCATCAGCAAAAATTCTTGAATTGTAAATTTTAGAATAATTAAGATATACCCTGAGAAGGAAGATTTATGTTTTTGTCTGGCTGCTGAATTAATGCTTTCCATGAGAGAAAAGCTTTAAGTACTTACAATGCTTAGCAGGGCTATTCTATTCTTTCCTTCTTTTTGTTTTTTCATTCATTAGTTTACTTTACTTTTTAAATGCACACCCTAGTTTGCTCACATGTGCAAAGCACTATGGTGGGTAAAGCATAATAATGATTAAATATTTATGTCAGAAAGTGCCTAGAGAGTTTTCAAAACATGATAAATATTCAATAAATGCATGTTTACATCTCAGATTTTCCCTAACATATAACATTTGCTCATAGCACAATTTTTATTGCCTCCCTTTTATTCTGTTTGTTTTTCCCTGAAATTTACTCCTGAAATCTTCAAAATTATTTTATGGGTTCTTATATAAGATTATATGTATGTGTGTGTATATATATATTTACATATATGTATATCTAGTCAGAATACACAATTATATAAATTATTACAATATTAATACAGTCTAATGTCTGCCAAACTATACATGTTATTATTATTTCTACCTTAAATGATAGACTGATCAATAATTGAATTCATCAATTTTTTTCTTTTGTTTTTTTACAAAACTGTGGCATAGCAACTTAAAGAAAAATAATCACCTTGAAAATGAGAAATTAGATAAACCTAAGATTTGGAGGAGATTAAGTTTTCATGTGCCAATTCCATGCTAAAGTTTTTGGGAATCTGGATGAATGAATAAATTCCTGGGAGAATACAGATAACTAGAATTGACTCAAGAAGGAGCAGGAAGCTTGTATCAATCAATACGCTAGTAATACGATTTTAAAAGTTGCTCATGGACTATTTCCAAAGAGATGCTAGACTTAGACCATTTTGCAGGTGAACTTTCACATTGTTAAGGGATGTGTTATCTCCATGATATTTAACTGCCCAGAACACAGGAAAATATAGCTTTATTTTGCATCTGTAGTGTAACTCCCATCCCAAAACCTGAGAAATACAACCCAGGCAAAGATCCATCTCACTTGTGAATATGTATGCCACATTTTGGAATAAAATACTAGTACATTAAATTCAGCTGTATACAAAAAGGAAAAAAAATCAGTGACTAATTCAGGGTTTGTTAAGTAATGCAAACATGACTAAAACTTTAGAAAATCCATTATCCTAGTTATCCCATCAGTGGATCAAATGTGACAGCCTGAATTATCAATCAACTTAGTAGATACTAAAAAAAAAGACTAGGTAGAATTCATTATTCATTCCAAAAATTTTTAAAAACTCTTAATAAAATAGAAATCTAAGAATATTTTCTTAACATATGAAAGAATGTCCCTTTTCAAGCCAAATCACGAAAAGCATACTCCCATCATTTCTCCCAAGTCCAAGGTGAACAATAATAATCCAGCTCAGTATGTCATTTCACAGAGAGCACATGAGGTTTCCATTTTATGTCAAATTGGAAGGCTACTGAGAAAGGTAAGATGAGAAAACTCAAAGGAAAAATAGCAAATGTGCCAACCAATGACTTCGGTCTTCCCTGATAAAAGTCCCTCTGTTGGGTCCCTTGATCATGTGTCAATCATAGAATTGTTTTGGGCAGGGAACAGAATTATGGGAGAGAGCAGGCAAAGTCCTGCTCATGTAATCTTTGTAAAGGTCACTTTCACTCTTCAAGACAACTTCAGTGGGGACTTTACCTAGGTAGAAATAAGAGAAAGAGTGAACTTACATTTTCATAATGCATACTATGGGCAGGGTGTCTTCTCAAGGCTTTATGTTTGCTAACTCCTGGAATTCTCAGAACAACTCTAATAAGATAGACATTATGATTGTCCTTATTTTACATATGAGAAGATAGGTTATTTAGGAAAGTTAAACACTTTGCCTGGGACCTCAGAAATGTCAAGTGGCAGAACGGGGGCTTGACTGTAGGTGGTAACCACACCTTGGGAGTCTGGTGAAAGCACACTTTATTCTCTGAAGGCAGAAAAGGAGGCTGTTCAACCCTTTAATGCCATGAGCTAAAATGCCTTTTACTAGACATTGAGAAAGTAGGAGTTTGGCCATTCCAGTTGTGTTATCCTGAACACTCCCATTTTCTGATCCTCCCTTTTTCTCCTTTGAAAATTTTAATGATAGGGTGAGATGACATTTCATAGCATTATGGCCTTTGTTATAATTTTGTTATCTGACAGATGCCCAGAAACATTGGGTAAGGCCACACCTCAGACAGATGACAGTTTATCCTACAAATGTAAATAAACAAATACACACCTGGACCTCCAACAAATACAGGGCTTCCCAAGCCAGATCTAGTGATGTAATATTTAACAAATATTTGTATTTAATACAAATAGAATTTGGTAAATGTCAGAATTACTAGGTGTATTATTCTTTCTCTTCTTCAGAAACGGCTCTTATTTAACAGGCTGCAAAAATATTTAGATCCTTCCCTCAGAAATATGTCATCTGCATTCATCTACATTCATGTACATATGCATTCATTTTTCATAGAACCACAGACTCACCCAAACAGTTCAAGCTAAAATCTTCTGCTTTGTGTGTTTTTGAGAAGTTATGTATTTTATTTCTGGGATGATATAATTTTGGATTTTAATTCCTTTCCTCTTTACCAAATGTTCACATTCACCCTTATACCCACATGTGTTTCTATGTGTGATAAATATAACAACACATATACTGAAAAATGTTCCTTGTTAGGTTGTTATCCAAAATAAAATAATATTAAAAAGGAAAACCTTATGGCAATGCTTATTCTCAACCCTACTAAAATAGTGACTTGTTTTTCTTTTAGGATGATGATTTTTACTAATACTTATGTTGGTCTTCTCCCTACGTTTAACATGTCAGTGCTTCTATTTCTGATATAATCATTGCATTATTATTTCTCATCACAATATTAATACTTTGCCATGAATCAAGTTTTGGCACATATATTTCATCCCTATGCTTTTAATTTATTCAAAAATTCTATAAATGTTTCATAAATGTTAGTCTTATATATTAGTACTGTCTGTAACAAAATATAATGTAACATTTGTCTATCAAAATACGAAGAACAACAGAGCTGAAAAGTATAAAACAACAACAAAGAGTTGAGTTTATTGCTTGCCTGGTATATTAGTTTGCTAGGGCTCCTAAACAAAGTACCATAGACTGGGTGGCTGAAACACCAGAATTTTTATTTTCTCATATTCAGGAGGCTGGGAGTCCAAGATTCAGGTTTCTTCTCATGTCTCTCTTCTTAGCTTGTAGATAGCTATCTTATCCCTGTATCTTCACATGGTCTTCCTTCTGTACCTCATTCTCACTTAGTTGCCTCTTTAAAGATCCTCTCTCCAAATACAGTCACATTCTGGGATATTGGGGGTTAGGGTTTCAACACATGGTTTTATCTCGGGGCAGGGGAGAGTACAATTCAGCCTGTAACACCTGGAAATGGAGAGAGTGTTCACTGGAGACTAAGGTCAGTGAGTCACTCTGATTAAAAGTGGAAAGGCTAGACACAGGGTAAACAAAGGAAGTTTCGCTCCAATAAGGCAGCATTCTGAAGGGCATTATTATTCAATTGGTCAAGGAGAGGACTCTGGTTCTCCTTTGGGATGGGCTTGCAATTGATCTGGTTCACACCACAAAATCACAGGCACAGGTCTCAAGGAGGGTTAGGCTTCGAGGGTGTAGTGTCTTGACTCAGGCACTTTCATATGCACATGTTTGAGACTTGGCAATTTTTTTTCTCTTACATGTTAATGTAATTTTTGCAATTTCCTAATTGTAATTTCCTAAGGAAGTTTTGCAATTTCCTAATACTCGCCAAAACAAACTATCAAGACAACTTTGGCAAAAAGTAAACAGTCCTTCTGTTTTTCCCCACAGCTGAACAAGGACTGGGAAATCAATTTGAAGTATCCAGCTCAGACTCCCATAGCATAGTGCTCTGATTAATTCATTTCCTTTTATTGGTATTGCATAGTTCCAGAACTAAAGCTCATAGCACACAGCAGTCTTTTTAATTTACACTGACAAAACCTTTGAAGTGGAGACTCTGATAGGAAATGTAAGTGGAAAAAAGAGAGAGAGAGAGAAAGACACACAGAGGGAGATGTTTTATTCTCATTGACTTTGTCAGAATTTTGTTTTCAAGAACTTTAATTGTAATTGAAGGCTTGAAATGTCACTGGGGATTCATTTTGCAAGATGGAGAACAGGGAAAGAAAGTAAGGAACCTATTTTTCAGTATGTTGATTGAGCATAAGGAATTTTATCTTCAGCCTTGACCCTCCTTTGTTCTTTCCTCATTTCCTAAACTCTGGGGTCAATGTTGCAACGGTGAAGAATAGGGTCTCTGTTGTACTGTTTTTGCAGAATCTTTGAGCCAAAAGTGTAACATACTTTTTAGGAAAATTTAGGTGGCAAATAAGATGCATCCTTACAATAGGAAAAGACTGAGATTCCTCACATCTCTATCCCCAGCTGCCTACCTAGCATCAGTCTTATGCACAGTAAGTGATGGGCAAATATTTGTTGATTGATAGAATTCTAGACTTTGCTAACACTTGTCCGGTGGTCTCTTCTCTTGGGTCTCAATGAAACTTGCAGCTCCAGGGAAAAGAGGAGATGCAGAAATAAACGTGCATGGTATTCTGAGCAAATACAGATTTATCCTGCAGTGGATGGCCATATCTGCTAATTAGCCCATCAGGTAACAAGGAAAACTAGAGGAAGAATCCTATAATTATTGATGTTTTAAATTTAAGTTCTTTATTTTTTCATACACATTTTTGGATCAAATAAGCTAGTATAGTCACCAGCTACACTTTCCCATTTGGAAATGTTTAGCATACATGTGACTTAAAACCTCAAACTTCTGAATCTAATTATCTGTGTTTTCATTTCTGTACAAATACTTGAAATGTCCTGAGTAGAAATGTTTGAAAGGTCTTGAAGACTCCAGCCAACGTCAATCTAGTTCAGAATTTCAATGCAGACAACTTGCTTGATAAAGGAATCAGGTGCTTTACAACTGAGCTATGGGCCCCCAGGACAAAGTTTAGCAAGTGGGAGTCAAGACTAATTTTCTTAGCTTTTCAGAGCCTTGATGCTGTTAAAGGAATTCCTGGGGCAGGCAATAGTAGGAATAAAATCAAATGAAAATGCACTAATACTTAAATCAGATTTTATTTGAGCCCCCACATGATTATCTCTGGAATCACCTTTGTTGTTATGGATACACTTTCTTCTTTGTTTGGCATGTTTTAGCCTTCTGCCCTCCACTGTACAGTCCTCCAAATCTGGTTACCATGACAACACATACATATAAATAAATAAATATTTATATATGTATGTATGTATATGGGTATATACATAAATTTTTTTTGGCTTGGAATGAGGGTGGAGGGGGAATCCAGCAACCAGCCTGCTGCAGCCAACCTCTGTCTCCAGCCAATACTAGCACATGGGAAAGGCCATCATGCGGGCAAACACATGCCAATCAGAAAAGCTATTTCCAATACTCCAACAGTACCCTTTAAACATTTCATTGGAAAAGTAGCGTCAATAGAATTGAAAGTCAGTGTGTTAGTAATTCACCTTTTGCTCCTAATTTGGGGGCAACATGGTCTTTAAATATGCACATGTATAAATATGTATTTTAAATATTTAATGTATTCCTTTCTGTTTCAAATGGGTCTTGATATGGCTTCTTTTCAGGTTAACCTGCTAATGTTGGAGACTGCCTATGCTTACCCTTCTATGAGTCTTTGTTAGAAAAAGGAAATAAGTATTTCTGATTCATCTAAAAGAAGTGTTCTGCCATTGCCCTTGCAGTAGTCAGAGAAAAACACTCTGAATTAGCAAAGCCATAGACTTAGAAGTCTAACCAGGTCTTTCTAGTTCTAGATGATGTATTTATTTACAGGTATTCGAGGGACATAAAGTAAGATAGTTACTCAAGATATATATCTATTAGCCTGGGATTTAAGTGAGGAGGCAGCGTGATCCTGCTGAGGGCTGTCTGCTTACCTAGGATCCAGGGTGATGGATAGAAACATAAAGTTGTCCAAAGGATATTTTAGCAGAAAACAAAACAAAATATGCCCCATAGGTGAACCAAACTTAATGTGGTTTAGAGGAATAGGAACTGTGTCTGTTCCCTTTTCCCACGGAGAGGGTCAGGGGTTGGGGAGTGTGGGGCATATAATACAATGCAAGTAGCCCATGGATACTTCTTAACACTAAGTGTCAACTTGATGATTAATCTTAACTGTCAAGTTGATTGGATTGAAGGATGCAAAGTATTGTTCCTGGTTGTGTCTGTGAGGGTGTTGCCAGAGGAGATTAACATTTGAGTCAGTGGACTAGGAGAGGCAGACCCACATTTGGTCTACGTGGGTACCATCTAATCAGCTGCCAGCACAGCTAGGATAAAAGCAGGCAAAGGAATATGGAAGGTCTTGTGGCCTGCATCTTTCTCCTGTGCTGGATTCTTCCTGCCCTTGAACATCAGACTCCAAGTTCTTCAGCTTTTGGACTCTTGTACCTACACCAGTGATTTGCCAGGGACTCTTGTGTCTTTGGTCACAGACTGAAGGCTGCACTATTGGCTTTCTTACTTTTGAGGTTTTGGGGCTCAGACTGGCTTCCCAGCAACTCAGCTTGCAGATGGCCTATTGTGGTACTTCACTTTGTGACCGTGTGAGTCAATTCTCCTAATAAATTCCCCCCAATATATTCATTTATTGTATTAATTCTGTCCCTTTAGAGAACCCTGACTAATACAATTCTCAAGAGCAAAGCTAAATGTTTGATTATTTTTCTGTGTTTTGCTATTGGTTTAAGGTTTGCTGTGATGCCACTCTGCACCTGATTTATTTCAAGAAGTTCCAATTTATACCTATGGTTCTGAGCATTCAATGTTCATGCTTTGTACTCACCATAAACAACTCATAGGAGCATATTAGTGGGAAACATTTAATCTTTTTATCTTTATTTATAAGATGTGTTTTTCTCTTCCCTTTAAATATGGAGAATTTTAAAGGTGATGCTTCTAAAATACTGAGCTACC
This sequence comes from Symphalangus syndactylus, assembly GCF_028878055.3. Lineage (NCBI taxonomy): Eukaryota > Metazoa > Chordata > Mammalia > Primates > Hylobatidae > Symphalangus > Symphalangus syndactylus. The sequence continues at coordinate 95,975,090 of NC_072431.2, read as the reverse complement.
CACATTTGCTCTTCTCCAAGGTAGGAATGACTTATCTGATACATGAAGTTAATGAGACTTTGACATCCATTTGGCCAGGCTTACCTGAGGGCTGGTTCATGACATAAAAAAGATAACAGAGAACCATCTCTTTTTTGGCCCTCTCCATTCTGCTGGGTCCTGATATTTTAGCGCAGACTGTGATCCTCAGCACAACTAACTGAATAAGTGGACTCAGCGTCTGTTTATACCCAAGCTTTTCTTCATGTTTGCACAAAGTTCTGTGTCTGGTCTAAATTTAGGAGAAGAATGTAGGAAATATCCTTTATGTTCCTGGGTGTTCTCCATTTGAATATTACCCAAGAAACCATACGTTTAGGAGCTATTGAGTCTTCATGAATGATGATGCTTTTGTCTGCATTTGGATGTTCTGCTGTATTGATTTTACAATGGATAGAATCTGGCTAGAAGGAGACCTAAACCCTCCATTAGAACATAAAGACTCCTAGGAGTCCTCAGAAATAGTGCCTTACTCCCTAAACAGCAAAATGCTTCTAAATATATCGTCAGCAGAATGGGAGTGCTATGATTTGAGTGATGGTATCCCCTCCAAAATGCATGTTGAAACTGAATCTCAATGCAGCAGTATTAAGAGGTGGCCTCAGGTGGTGATTAAGTCATGAGGGCTTCACTCCCATGAATTGGCTTCACCCCATTACAAAAGGGGTTGAGTTTAAAGAGGACTCTCTTGACATTCTGCCCTCTCTGCCATGTGATGACACAGTGTTGGTCCTCTCTGGAGGATCAGCAACAAAGCACCATGTTGGAAACAGAGGGCAGCCCTAATTAGACACCCATCCTTCTGGCACTCTGATCTTGGAATTTTCAGACTCCAGAGCCAGTAAGAATAAATTTTTGTTCTTACAAATTACTTAGTCTGTGGTATTTTGTCTTAGAAGCACAAATGGATGAAGACAGAGAGGTTTGGCTGTAATTTCCTACTCACCAAGATTGCAGGAGAAGAATGGTTGTTCAAATCTAGAAAAAAGACTTTTGAGAAGAAAGTGTGTGGACCCCTCATTAAATGTGCAACTTTCTGAGAACTAGTCATATGTTTTATTAATAGAATTAGACAGAGATTTGGGAGTTTCTATTTATTATTTATAAGTTATATTCAAACACACCTGTATTGTCAAGGCTTTATGTGCCTGGTGGCAAAAAGCAATGGAATGGGGATGATTATTAGAAAAACCAGTGATTTCTTTAGAAATATCAGCCTTAAAATGAAAGAAAATGACTCCCAATATATATCCATTTAAAATGTTCTGTAATGCAGGAATTTCATCTGTTTCACTTTAAAGGATGACTGGGTCTTGTGATTGAGAGCAGAAGAAAACCTAGGGAGGAAACCAATGCTCTAGAAAGGAATTTTTTTCTTATGCCTTCCAGAAGCAATGATAGCATGAACAATTGTACATCAGTCATCAGGGGTTACAAAAATTACACAGAGGCACCCCCTGCTGGAGGGAGGTGTTACTCAGCCAGGGACACTATGGGAAGACAATGCTGTGTCTTGTATTTCTCCTACTCTTGATGGACAGAGGGAAAGCAGCACAGAAGAAAATGACTCTAAGGGAAGAAACAATCAGAAAGAGATAACATCAGAAACCTCAAATATTTGAGCTGAGAGAAATTCTCTCTTAAGATGCCTGGGAACCTTCCATGTTGAGACACTGCCAAGTTACTGAACAAGCATTGTGCAGTCTTAGATGAAGCATTTCCCTTTGCCAAGCTATTCTGCAGGTGAGGAATATAATGATGATGGTTGAGGGCTCAGGCTACACAAAGTGTGATGCTTCCAGGAAGGAGTCAGGGCACTTTGCCCAGGGGTAAATGCCCCAGAAGGAGCATGAGAGATGCCATGGTCCAAACTCGTTTTTCTGAGAAGACAGCGCTGTGACTTGAAGAGAATAAATGATGGCACAAATGAAAAAAAAGTGGTGGGACCAAAGGTAGAATACAGAAGTGCACATTGGGACTGCAATCTAAGTGTGGTTTTAGATCCTCTCAGCATATGAAAAAATTGAAGAACTACAAATGATAGTTTGTGGGAAAGAATGCACACGAGGGCTGTGGTTCATCTGTGGGCTATTGCAGTCCTTTTTAAGAGCAGTATTTACAACGAGTCCTAAAGGGCATTAAGAAAACTTCCTTGACAGCCATTAAGAATCAGAATAGGGAAGATGCAGAGTTCTGTAGTTTCACGTTTGTGTTATAAATTTGAAAATTAATGCACAGCTTCGGGGATTCCATTCCAAGATGGCTGAATAGGAACAGCTTTGGTCTGCAGCTCCCAGTGTGATCGATGCAGAAGATGGGTGATTTCTGCATTTCCAACTGAGGTACCTGGTTCATCTCATTGGGACTGGTTGGACAGTGGGTGCAGCCCACAGAAGGGAAGACAAAGCAGGGCAGGGGTATCGCCTCACTTGGGAAGCGCAAGGGGTTTGGGGAGTTCCCTTTCCCAGCCAACGGAAGATGTGACAGATGGTACCTGGAAATATGGGACACTCCCACCCAAATACTGTGCTTTTCCAATGGTCTTAGCAAATGGCACACCAGGAGATTATATCCTGCACCTGGCTCAGAGGATCCCATGCCCGAGGAGCCTTGCTCACTGGTAGCGCAGCAGTCTGAGATTGACTTGCGAGACAGCAGACTGTCAGGGGAAGGGGTGTCCACCGTTGCTGAGGCTTCAGTAGGTAAACAATGTGGCCCAGGAAGCTCGAACTGGGTGGAGCCCACCGCAGCAGTAAGGCTGGTTTCCTCCATAGTCTCCACATCTTGGGGCAGGGCATAGCTGAACAAAATGTAGCAGAAACTTCTGCAGATGTAAAAGTCCCTGTCTGACAGCTCTGAAGAGAGCAGTGGTTCTCTCAGCACAGTGTTTGATCTCGGAGAATGGAAAGACTTCCTCCTCAAGTGGTTCCCTGACCCCTGTGTAGCCTAACTGGGAGACAACTCCCAGTAGGGGCCAACTGATACCTGATACAGGTGTGTGCCCCTCTGGGACAAAGCTTCCAGAGGAAGGATCAGGCAGCAATATTTTCTGTTCTGCAATATTTGCTGTTCTATAACCCCCACTGGTGATACCCAGGTAAACAGGGTCTGGAGTGGACCTCCAGCAAACTCCAACAGACCTGCAGCTGAGGACTTGACAGTTAGAAGGAAAACTAACAAACAGGAAGGAATAACATCAACATCAACAAAAAGCACATCCACACCAAAACCCTATCTGTAGGTCACCAACATCAATTACCAAAGGTAGATAAAACCACAAAGATGGGGAGAAACCAGAGCAGAAAAGCTGAAAATTCTAAAAACCAGAGCACCTCTACTCCTCCAAACGATTGCAGCTCCTCACCAGCAACGAAACAAAGCTGGATGGAGAATGACTTTGATGAGCTGACAGAAGTAGGCTTCAGACAAACTTCTGAAGTTTAACAAACTTTTCTGAGCTAAAGGAGGATGTTTGAACCTATTGCAGGGAAGCTAAAAACCTTGAAAAAAGATGAGATGAATGGCTAACAAGAATAAACAGTGTAGAAAAGACCTGAAATGACCTGATGGAGCTGAAAACCATGGCACGAGAACTATGTGACACATTCACAAGCTTCAATAGCCAATTCTATCAAATGGAAGAAAGGGTATCAGTGATTGAAGATCAAATGAATGAAATGAAGTGAGAAGAGAAGTTTAGAGAAAAAACAGAAAAAAGAAACAAACAAAGCCTCCAAGAAATATGGGAATATGGGACTATGTGAAAAGACTAAATCTACATTTGATTGGTGTATCTGAAAGTGATGGGGAGAATGGAACCAAGCTGGAAAACACTCTTCAGGATATTATCCTGGAGAACTTCTCCAACCTAGCAAGGCAGGCAAACATTCAAATTCAGGAAATAGAGAGAACACCACAAAGGTCCTCCTCGAGAAGAGCAACCCCAAGACACATAATCGTCAGATTCACCAAAGTTGAAATGAAGGAAAAAATGTTAAGGGCAGCCAGAGAGAAAGGTCGGGTTACCCACAAAGGGAAGCCCAACAGACTAACAGTGGACCTCTCCTCAGAAACTCTACAAGCCAGGAGAGAGTGGGGGCCAGTATTCAACATTCTAAAAGAATTTCAACCAAGAATTTCATATCCAGCCAAACTAAGCTCCATAAGTGAAGGAGAAATAAAATCCTTTACAGATAAGCATATGCTGAGAAATTGTCACAACCAGACCTGCCTTTCAAGAGCTCCTGAAGGAAGCACTAAATATGGAAAGGAAAAACTGGTACCAGCCACTGCAAAAACATGCCAAATTGTAAAGACCATCAATGCTAGGAAGAAACTGCATCAACTAATGGGCAAAATAACCAGCTAGCATCATAATGACAGAATCAAATTCACACATAACAATATTAACCTTAAATGTAAATGGGCTAAATGCCCCAATTAAAAGACACAGACTGGCAAATTGGATAAAGAGTCAAGACCCATCGGTGTGCTGTATTCAGGAGAACAACTCACATGCAAAGACACACATAGGCTAAAAACAAAGGGATGGAGGAGGATCTACCAAGCAAATGGAAAGCAAAAAAGGGCGATTTTAATCTCTGATAAAACAGACTTTAAGCCAAGAAAGATCAAAAGAGACAAAGAAGGCCATTACATAATGGTAAAGGGATCAATTCAACAAGAAGAGCTAACTATCCTAAATATATATGCACCCAGATCCATAAAGCAAGTCCTTAGAGACCTACAAAGAGACTTAGACTCCCGCACAAAAATAATGGGAGACTTTAACACCCCACTGTCAATATTAGACAGATCAATGAGACAGAAGCCTAACAAGGATATACAGGACTTGAACTCAGCTCTGGACCAAACAGACCTAATAGACGTCTACAGAACTCTCCACCCCAAATCAACAGAATATACATTCTTCTCAGTACCACATCACACTTATTCCAAAATTGACCACATAGTTGGAAGTAAAGCACTCCTCAGCAAATGTAAAAGAACAGCAATCACAGCAAACAGTCTCTCAGACCACAGTGCAATCAAATTAGAACTCAGGATTAAGAAACTCACTCAAAACCACACAACCACATGGAAACTGAACAACCTACTCCTGAATGACTACTGGGTACATAATGAAATGAAGGCAGAAATAAAGATGTTCTTTGAAACCAATGAGAACAAAGACACAATGTACCAGAATCTCTGGGACACATTTAAAGCAGTGTGTAGAGGGAAATTTACAGCACTAAATGCCCATAAGAGACAGCACGAAAGATCTAAAATTGACACCCTAACATCACAATTAAAAGAACTAGAAAGCCAGAGCAAACAAATACAAAAGCTAGCAGAAGGCAAGAAATAACTAAGATCAGAGCAGAACTGAAGGAGATAGAGATACAAAAACCCTTAAAAAATCAATGAATCCAGGAGCTGGATTTTTGAAAAGATCAACAAAATTGATTGACTGCTAGTAAGACTAATAAAGTAAAAAATAGAGAAGAATCAAATAGATGCAATAAAAAATGATAAAGGGGATATCACTACCAATCCCACAGAAATACAAACTACCATCTGACAATACTATAAACGCCTCTATGCAAATGAACTAGAAAATCTAGAAGAAATGGATAAATTCCTTAACACATGCACCCTCCCAAGACTAAATCAAGAGTAAGTCTAATCCCTGAATAGACCAATAACAAGTTCTGATATTGAGGCAGCAATTAATAGTCTACCAACCAAAAAAAGTCCAGAACCAGATGGATTCACAGCCAAATTCTACCAGAGGTACAAAGAGGAGCTGGTACCATTCCTTTTGAAACTATTTCAACCAATAGAAAAAGAGGGAATCCTCCATAACTCATTTGATGAGGCCAGCATCATCCTGATACAAAAACCTGGCAGAGACACAACAAAAAAAGAAAATTTCAGGCCAATATCCCTGAAGAACATTGATGTGAAAATCCTCAATAAAATACTGGCAAACTGAATCCAGCAGCACATCAAAAAGCTTATCCACCAGGATCAACTTGGCTTCATTCCTGAGATGCAAGGCTGGTTCAACATATACAAATCAATAAACATAATCCATGACATAAACAGAACCAATGAGACAAACCACATGATTATCTTAATAGATACAGAAAAGACCTTCAACAAAATTCAACAGCCCTTCATGCTAAAAACTCTCAATAAACTAGGCATTGATGGAACATATCTCAAAATAGTAAGAGATATTTATTACAAACCAACAGCCAATATCATACTGAATGGGCAAAAACTGGAAGCATTCCCTTTGAAAAGTGGCGCAAGACAAGGATGCCCTCTCTCACCACTCCTATTCAACATATATTGGAAGTTTTGGCCAGGGCAATCCAGCAAGAGAAAGAAGTAAAGGGTATTCAAATAGGAAGAGAGGAAGTCAAATTGTCCCTGCTTGCAGATGACATGATTGTATATTTAGAAAACCCCAACGTCTCAGCCCAAAATCTCCTTAAGCTGTTAAGAAACTTCAGCAAAGTCTCAGGATACAAAATCAATGTGCAACAATCCCAAGCATTCCTATACACCATAACAGACAAACATAGAGCCAAATCATGAGTGAACTCCCATTCACAATTGCTACAAAGAGAATAAAATACCTAGGAATCCAACTTACAAGAGATGTGAAGGACTTTTTCAAGAAGAACTACAAACCACTGCTCGAGGAAATAAGAGAGGACACAAACACATGGAACAACATTCCATGCTCATGGATAGGAAGAATCAATATCATGAAAATGGCCATACTGCCCAAAGTCATTTATAGATTCAATGTCATCCCCATCAAGCTACCAATGACTTTCTTCACAGAATTAGAAAAAACTACTTTAAATTTCATATGAAACCAAAAAAGAGCCCCCATACCCATGACAATCCTAAGCAGAAAGAACAAAGCTGGAGGCCTCATGCTACCTGACTTCAAATATACTACAAGGCTACAGTAACAAAAACAGCACAGTACTGGTACCAAAACAGAGATATAGACCAATGGAACAGAACAGAGGTCTCAGAAATAACACCACACATCTAATACCATCTGATCTTTGACAAACCTGACAAAAACAAGCAATGCAAAAACGATTCCCTATTTAATAAATGGTGTTGGGAAAACTGGGTAGCCATAAGCAGAAAACTGAAACTGGATCCCTTCCTTACACCTTATACAAAAATTAACTCAATATAGATTAAAGACTTAAACATAAGATCTAAAACCATAAACATCCTAGAAGAAAACCTAGGCAATACCATTCAGGACATAGGCATGGGCAAAGACTTCGTGACTAAAACATCAAAAGCAACGGCAACAAAAGTCAAAATTGACAAATGGGATCTGACTAAACTAAAGAGCTTCTGCACAGCAAAAGAAACTATCTTCAGAGTGAACAGGCAACCTACAGAATGGGAGAAAATTTTTTGCAACCTATCCATCTGACAAAGGGCTAATATCCACAATCTACAAAGAACTTAAGCAAATTTACAAGAAAAAACAAACAACCCCATCAAAAAATGGGCAAAGGAAACCAACAGACAGTTCTCAAAAGAAGACATTTATGCGGCCATCAAACATACGAATAAAAGCTCATCATCATTGGTCATTAGGGAAATGCAAATCAAAACCACAATCAGATACCATCTCACACCAGTTAGAATGGCAATCATTAGAAAGTCAGGAAACAAGAGATGCTGGAAAGGATGTGGAGAAATAGGAAAGCTTTTACACTGTTGGTGGGAGTGTAAATTACTTCAACCATTGTGGAAGACAGTGTGGCGATTCCTCAAGGATCTAGAACCAGAAATACCATTTGACCCAGTGATCCCATTACTGGGTGTATACCCAAAGGATAAAGACACATGCACACGTATGTTTGTTGTGGCACTGTTCACAATAGCAAAGACTTGGAACCAACCCAAATGCCCATCAATGATAGACTGGATAAAGAAAATGCGGCACACATACACTACAGAATACTATGAAGCCATAAAAAAGGATGAGTTGATTTCCTTTGCAGGAACATGGATGATGCTGGAAACCATCATTCTCAGCAAACTAACACAAGAACAGAAAACCAAACACTGCATCTTCTCATTAATAAGTGGGAGTTGATCAGTGAGACCACATTGACACAGGGAGGGGAACATCATTCCCTGGGGCCTGTGGGGGGTGGGGGGCTAGGTGAGGGATTGCATTAGGAGAAGTACCTAATGTGGATGATGGGTTGATGGATGCAGCAAACCACCATGGCACATGTATACCTATGTAACAAACCTGCACTTTCTGCACATATACCCCAGAACTTAAAGTATAATAAAAAATGTCTTATATGATAAAGTTTTCCCCACCCCAAAGTCTTTAATCTATTTATAATTTATTTTTGGACGTAATTGTCCACATCATTTACTCGATATCCACAGAAGTAGCAATATTGTTTACCGATCTTCTCCCTTTTTCCCATGAAGTATGGCCATAAAAGAATTCTCACAGTTACTTTCCCAGAAAGTAGATCTTAGGACCCTCATTCAGACCAGTCCTGTCTTGTACCTAGAGTCCAAGGAGAATCTGAACAAACAGTCCTTTCTAATAAGTTTATTTTACCACAGGATCGTATGCCTTTTTCCTCCAGTTACAGTTTTGCATGATTGTTCATAAAAATACACAGTTTTCCCTGGGTCTTTGAGTCTTCATTTCTAACATCTACTGTGTCATGTAAAACTTTGGTTGAATAAATTTGTTATATTTTTATCTTAGTAAAAAAAAAATTATAAGTGGATTTTCCACTGCACAGGGCATCAGCGCTCCTAACCCTTGTGTTGTTCAAGGATCAACTGTTGTTCAAGGATCTAGGCTGCAGTAGTTTCTCAGACTTTCCTTATTGTTTTACTTATAACATTGTATAAAGGAGTACTAGTTAAATAGTTTTTACAATATCCCTGAATTGGGATTGGTCTGATGCTTTTCTCATTATTAGCCTGGGGTTATGGGGTTTGGAAAGGAAGACTACAGACACAGAATGCCATTCTCATCACATCACGTCAAGGGTGCACACTCTCAGCATGACTCATCACTGCTTATGGTAACCTGGATCACCTGGCAAAGGTAGTTTTTGTCAGGCTTCTTAACTGAAAAGTTACTCTTACTTCCCCCGTTTCTATGCTGCACTCTGGAAGGAACTCACTGTGTGCAGCCCACACTTAGTGGGTGGGGAGTTACGTTCCATCTTCTTGAGGGAGGAGTATCTACATAATTCATTAGGATTTCATCTTTATAAATTTGCCTCTTTCCTTCAATGTATTTATGTATTTGTTCATTTATTTATATCTGTATGGATCCATTTATATTGATTTTACATAAGGTAATAATCCAATACCGCTTTGTTTAGTTTGTGGTTTAGATTGTTCCAACCCTGACCATTGAGAGTTCTTTCATTTGGATGCTGTCCCTTTGACACTCCCTTCAATGTGAGTCTTTTTTTCTTTCTTCCTTCTTTTTTTCCTTTCCCCTTCCTTTCTTCCTTCCTTCCTTTTTTCTTTCTTCCTTCCTTTTTATTTTTTTGGTGAACCATTTCTTTCTTTCTGGTACTATAAAATGCCCCAGGCTCAGTCTGCGTATTTCTAGCCCTTGTCAAAGAATCAGCCGTTCCTCTCCAGAGCCCTAGTTCCTTTTATTGGAAAATTGTATTAGAAACCAAGATCTGGGTGCTAGGTATGCTCACTGATATTGAGATGCTTTTATTTCTAGGCTCTCTCAGCTGACAGAGCAAGGAAACATATGTGTGTACACTAAACCATGTATGTATACATATCTATAAATATTTCTATATGTAAACATCTACGTCAACATTAAGCTAAATGTGAGTTCATATTGATGTCTCTAACTCAAATCCATTACTACATTGGTCATTCTAGCTTCTTCCTGTTGTTTGTCTGTGACTTTCCACTCAAACAGTGAAAAATCTAGTTTCCACTACCTGGCATCTATTTATACAGCTGTTTAATTCTTTATGTATGGTGGTATCAGTATTGCTAACCTGTAGCTTTGTAGGAATCAAATTTATCTACTAAACTACAGTGTCTATGTGCAGGTTCATTTGCATTTAATCTTAAAATTCTAGCATTTTCAAAGTTACTTAGTTCAGAAATTCTTATTCCCACTCCTTTCAGTGAGATTATTTCATACATATGTAATACAGTTAGATTGTTTTGTTACATTTTGCATTTCATCTTGGGATATGCTGACCTCCCAAAGGATTTTTTAATTGCATACATTAGTGTTCATTCTTTGTGCTACAAAATTCTACAGATTTTAATAAATGCATTATACATTACAATATAATACAGAATAATTTTATTATCCCAAAACATCTCCTGTTCTTCACCTATTCAACACTTCCTTCTTCTGCAACTCCAGAAACCACTGATCTTACTGTCACTATTGTTTTACTTTTTCCAGAATGTCACATAATTTGAATCCTACCGTATGTAGACTTGTAAGTCTGGCTTCTTTCACTTAGCAACATGCATTTAAAGAATTATCCCTTTTTGTGGCTTGATAGCTAATTTCTTTCTTTCTAAATTGTAATTTCATTTACTTTTTATTAATACATAATATTTGTACACATTTATTGAGTGCATGTAATATTTTGTTACATGCATAGTAGGTGTAATGATCAGTCAGGGTATTTAGAATATCCATTACTTCAAGTATTTATCATTTCTATGAGTTAGGAACATTTCAAATTTTCTTTTCTAGCTATTTTGAAATCTACAATGCATTGTTGCTAACTGTATTCACCCTACTTGGCTATCAAACAGGGAACTTTTTCTACTTAACTATACATTTATACCCATTTGCCAGCCCCTCTTCACTCCCACCTGCGACCCACACACCATTCCTGGTCTCTGGTAACTATCATTGCACTCTCTACCTCTATGACATCAGCTTTTCAGTTTTTCACATATGAGTGAGAACATGCAATGTTTGTATTTCTGTGCCTGGCTTATTACAGTTAACATAATGACCTCCAGTCCATCTTTGTTGCACAAATGACATGATTTCATTCTTTCTTAGGACAAATAGTATTCCCTTGTGTATATATAGATATATCAGATTTTATTTATTCCATTCTTCCACTGATATACACTTAGGTTGATTTCACATCTTTGCTATTAGGAATAGTGCTGCAATGAACATGGGGGTACAGATATCCCTTTGATATACTGACTTTTTTGCGTTTGGATAAATACCCACTGGTGGGATTGCTGGATTGTACGGTAGTCTTATTTTTAGTTTTTTGAGAAATCTCCATACTGTTTTCCACGGTGGTTGTACTAATTTACATTCCTACCAGTGGTGTATAAGAAATCCCTTTCTCCCGCCGGGCGCAGTGGCTCACGCCTGTAATCCCAGCACTTTGAGAGGCTGAGGCAGGTGGATCACGAGGTCAGGAGATCAGACCATCCTGGCTAACACAGTGAAACCCTGTCTCTACTAAAAATACAAAAAAATTATCCTGGCGTGGCGGCGGGAGCCTGTAGTCCTAGCTACTCAGGAGGCAGAGGGAGGAGAATGGCATGAACCCGGGAGGCGAAGCTTGCAATGAGCCGAGATTGTGCCACTGCACTCCAGCCTGGTTGACAGAGCGAGACTCCGTCTCTAAAAGAAAAAAAAAGAGATTCCTTTCTCCACATCGTTATCAACATCTGTTATTTTTAAAATAATACTCATTCTAACTAAGGTAAGATAGAATCTCAGTGGGGTTTTGGATTTGCAGTTCTCTGATTGGTGATGTTGTGTATTTTTTATAAATGTATTGGCCATTTGTATGTCTTCTTCTGAAAAATGTCTATTCATGTGCTTTGCCCACTTCTTAAAAGGATTATTTGTATTTGTACTGCTGAGTTAAGTTCGTTATATATTCTCAATATTAGTCCCTGTCAGATGAATAGTTTGCAAATATTTTCTGCCATCCAACAGATTGTCTCTTCACTCTGTTGATTGTTTCCTTTGCTGCGTGGAAGGCTTTTAGTTTAATATAGTCTCATTTGCATACTTTTGTTTTTGTTGCCTGTGCTTTTGAGGTACTAGTCATAATATCTTTGCCTAGACCAATGTCATAAAGTGTTTTTTTCTAGTTTCAGGTCTTATGTTTAAGTCTTTAATCTGTACTTAGTTGATTTTTTTATATGTTGAGAGACAGGGGTCAAGTTTCATTCTTCTACATATGCATATCCAATTTTCCAGCATTGTTTATTGAAGAGGGTGTCCTTTCCCAAGGTATGCTCTTGGCACCTTTATCAAAAATCATTTGGTTGTAAATATGTGGATTTATCTCTAGGTTCTCATCCTGTTCCATTCATCTATATGTTTTCATACCGGTACCATACAGTTTTGCTTACTAAAGCCTTGTAATATATTTTGAAGTCAGGTAGTGAGATGTCTCCAGCTTTATTTGTATTGCTCAGGATTGCTTTGGCTATTTGAACTATTCGTTAGCTCCATATGAATTTTAGGATTTTTTTTCAATTTCTGTGAAAAATCACACTGGTATTTTAGTAGAGATTGCATTGAATCTGTAGATTGCTTTGTTTAATATGATTATTTTAACAATATTAATTCTTCTTGTTCATAAGCATAAATTGTCTCTCCATTTGCTTATGTCCTTTTCTTTTCATCAGTGTTTTGTAGCTTTTCTTGTAGAGGTTTTTAACTTCCTTAGTTAAATTTATTTAGATGTGGGGTTTTTTGGTAGCTATTTTAAATAGAATTGACTTCTTGATTTTTTTCTGAACTAGTTCAATTATTTGTGTATAAAAATGCTACTAATTTTTTAGTGTTGATTTTTGTATCCTGCTACTTATTGAATTTATTGATCAGATCAAAGAGTTTTTGATAGAGTCTAAGTTTTTCTAAGTATAATATAAGATCATGTTATCTGCAAAGGACAATTTGACTTTCTCTTTTCTAATTTGGAGGACTTATTTTCTTTTTTTCCTGCCTGATTGTTCTGGCTAGGACTTCCAGTACTATGTTGAGTAGGAGTGGTGAAAGTGGGCATCCTTGTCTTATTACTGTTCTTAGATGAAAAGCTTTCAGTTTTTCTTATTCAGTATGAAGTCAGTGAATTTATCAGACAAAGCCTTTATTATGTTGAAATAGGTTCCTTCTATACCTAGTTTGTTGACAGTTTGTTGAATTTTACCAAATGCACTTTCTGTGCTTATTGAGATAATCATACAGTTTTTGTCTTACATTCTGTTGATGTGATTTATCACACTTATTGATTGGCATATGTTAAACCACCCCTTATCCAGGGAATAAATCCCACTTGATCATGGTGTATTATCTTTCTGATATGTTGTTAGATTCAGTTTGCTAGTAGCTTGTTTAGGATTTTTACATTCATGTTCACCATGGATATTGGCCTGTGATTTTCTTTTTTGTTGTATCTTGGGTTCAGTAACAGGGTAATGCTGGCCTCAGATAATGAGTTAAAGGGGATTCTCTTCTCTTCAATTTTTTGAAATAGTTTGACAAGAATTTGCGTTATTTCTTCTTTATAAGTTTGGTAGAACCTGGCAGTGAAGCCATCTTGTCTGGGCCTTTTCTTTGATGGGAGACTTTTAATTGCTGATTCAATATCTACTCATTATTGGTCTCTTCAGGTTTTCAACTTCCTGATTCAATTTTTGTAGGCTGTATCTGTCCAGGAATTTGTCTATTTCTTCTAGGTTTTCCAGTTTCTTAGCATATTGCTGTTCATAATAGTCTTTGATGATCTTTTGTATTTCTCTGGTATCAGTTGTAATGTTTCCTTTTTCATTTCTAATTTCGTTTATTTGAGTCTTCTCTCTTTTTCCTTGGTTAGTCTAGCCAGTGGTTTATTCATTTTGTTTATCTTTTAAAACACCATGTTTTTGTTTCATTAATCTTTTGTATTTTTTTTTAGTCTCTATTTTGTTTAGTTCTGTACTTTTATTATTTCTTTCCTTCTACTAAATTTGGGTTTGGTTTGTTATTGCTTTTCGATTTCCTTAAAGTACACCACTAGATTGTCTATATGAAATCTTTCTACTTTTTAGATGTAGACATTTATTGCTATAAGCTTTTCTCCCAGTGCTACTTTTGCTGTATCCCGTAGGTTTCAGTATGTTGCACTTCAATTCTAATTTGTTTCAATTTTTAGAAATTTTCTCCTTAATTTATTCCATGACCCAGTGGTAATTCAGGAGCATGTTGTTTAATTTACATGTAGTTGTACAATTTCCCAAGTTTCTCTTGTTATTGATTTCCAGTTTTATTTCATTATAGTCTGGGAAGATACTTCATATTATTTTGATTTTTAAAAATTTCTTGAGATTTGTTTTGTGTCCAACCATGGTCTATCCTGGAGAATGTTCTATGTGTTGATGAGAATAGTGTGTATTCTGTAGCTGTTAGGTAAAATGCCCTATGGATGTCTGTTAGGTCTATTTAACCTAATGTGCAATTTAAATCCAATTTGGGTTATTTTCTATCTAAGTGATCTGTACAGTGATGAAAATGAGGTATTGAAATTTCTACCTATTACTGTGTTTTAGTCTATCTTAGTCTGTCTTATCTAATGCAAATATAGCTACTCTTGTCTGCTTTGGTTTTCATTTTCAGAGAATATCTTTTTTCATCCTTTTACAGTCTATATGTGTCTTTACAGATGATGAATTCCTGTAGGCAGTATTTTACTGAGTCATGCTTTTTTTGAAAAAGAAATCTATACAGCTAATTTATGTCTTTTTTTTTTTTTTTTTTGAGATGAAGTCTTGCTCTGGCACCCAGGCTAGGAGTGCATGCAGTAGTGCAATCTCGGCTCACTGCAAGCTCCGCTTCCTTGGTTCACGCCATTCTCCTGCCTCAGCCTCCTGAGTAGCTGGGACTACAGGCACCCGCCACCAGGCCTGTCTATTTTTTTAGTAGAGACTGGGTTTCACCGTGTTAGACAGGATGGTCTCGAGCTCTTGACCTCGTGATCCGCCCACCTCGGCCTTCCAAAGTGCTGGGATTACAGGCGTGAGTCACCATGTCTGGCCCAATTTATGTCTTTTAAATGAAAAGTTTAATCTGTTTACATCCAAGGTTATGATTGATATGTGAGGTCTTATTCCTGTAATTTACTAATTGATTTCTGGTTGTTTTATATTTTCTTTGTTCCTTTCTTTCTCTCTTACTGTTTTTCATTGTGATTTTGTGGTTTTCTTTAATGGAAATATTTGAGCCCTCTTTTCCATATTTGTGCGTTTGCTCTACCAGTGGGTTTTATACTTTTATGTGTTTTCATAATGGTGGATATTATTCTTTTGTTACCAGGTGTAGGGCTCCTTAAGTATTTCTTTTAAGGCCAGTCTAATGGTAAGGAATCTTCAGCTTTTGCTTATCTGGGAAAGACTTTATTTCTCCTTCATTTATGAAGGATAACTTTGCTGCATATAGTATCCTTATCTGCCAGTTTTTTTCTTTCAGCATTTTTAATTTATCATCCCATTCTCTCTTGGCCTGTAAGGCTTCTGCTGAGAAATCCACTGTTAGTCTAATGAGTTTGAACTGTATCTATTTGGAAATCCCTGAGCTTTCTGTATTTGAATGGCTAAAACTCTTGGTAGATTTGGCAAGATTTTGGCTATTCTTTGGTTAAATAGTATTTCTATACATTTGGTTTTCTCTTTGCCTTCTGGAACACTAAAAATGTGAATTTTTGATGGCTTTATGGTGTCTTGTATGTTATGTATACTTTTTTTGTTTTTTTAAAAAGTTTTTTCTGACTAGATTATTTTGAAAGACATGTCTTCAGATTCTGAAATTCTTTCTTTTGCTTGATCTAGTCTGTCGAAGATGTTGCATATATTTTTTATTTCATTCAATGAATTCTTTGGCTCCAGGATTTCTGTTTGGTTCTTTTTAGTAATATCTATCTCTTCAGTAAATTTCTTATTTATATCCTGAGTTATTTTTCTACTTTCCTTGTATTGCTTATCTCTGTTCTCTTGAATCTCATTGACTTCTTTAATATTACTATTTTGAATTCTTTTTCCAGCATTTCATAAACTTCTTTTTCTTTGGAATCTGTTGCCAGAGAATTATTGTGTTCTTTGGAGGTGTTTTATTTCCTTATATTTTTGTTTCTTATGTCCTCACATTGATATTGGTGTACTTGTTGTAACAGTTACTTTTTCCATTTTTGTTTTTGTTTTTTTTTTTTAATTTGCTTTTGTAGGGCAGGACTTTTTCCTGGAGATGTATATATGGTGTTGGATGAGTACAGCACTTTGGCTTTGATTCAAGGTGCATGCAGTAGTGTGGTCTCCATATAATTTCTTTGGCTGTAAACATCATCGTTGGTATCTGTGATTTCCTCAATGGCTCAGTGTGCAGTTGTTAATGAAGGCTTTAGTGAAGTTTTGCTAGGGATGAGAATGCCAGGTAGGCCAGTTCTCAGGTCCCAGTGGTGGCAGTGGGCAGGCCTAGAGTGTTTGTCCTTGGGCCCCAGGGTAGCATATGCTGGCACTGATGTTAGTGGGTCCAGGTGAGCTGATTCCTGGGCCTCTAGGCTGCTTGCTCAGTTGTCGGCTGTGGTAGTAGTGGGCCAGGTGGGTGGAAAGGCCCTCAGGCCCCTGGGCAGCAGGCTGTGGTGTGGGCAATGACAGTAGCAGTAGTAGGACAACCCTCTACCCACCAAGTGGTCCACACTGGTGTTGGTGGTGGCTGCATCAGGCTGGATAGGCCAGTTCCAAGGCCTGCAGGTGGCACATGCAGGTGGGTGCCAGCTATGGTGGTAGTAGTGGATTAAGTAGATCTGTCCTCAGGCCCCTGGGAGCAGTGCTCAGGTGCCATCAGTGATTGGATGGGCAGGGAAGTCTCAAGGCTCCTGGACAATGTGCACAGGCACTGAGGGAGGAGAACCTGGCCTGGAAGGCCTATCTTCAGGTCCACCAGTGGTGCATGTGGATGCTACCTGTGGTAGGCAGGGTCATCACGAGGCCTCTGGTGGAGGGTTTGGGTGGAACAGCAGTGGCAGCATTTTAGCCCTGCTGCTAGAGAGGGCAAATTTGCTTTGAGTGGCAGCAGTCATAGACAGGCAGCTGGGGAGCATGTGCTTCAACCCTAACTGGTGGCTACAGGCAGGAAAATCTGTCCTCATGGCATGTCCAAATGTGTGGTGGCCCCTCTGCTGGGGGTTGGGGTCACTGCCATTGGTGATCAAGTGGCAACAATGTGCAGTAGTGTCAGATTCAGGCATGGGAGCTTGTCCTCAAGAAGTGTGAAAATGTGTGGCAGACCCACTGCTGAGGGTAGCAGGGTTGCTGCCAATGGTTCATACTTTAGTCCTGGCAGCAGCAGCTGGCAGTGGAAGTGGCTGCAGGCAGAGGATGTCAATGGGGGTGCCAGGGATATGGCGGTGCAGGGGCTCTTGGTTCCCAGGGCAGGATGCAGTCTGGTGGGTCTGGGCTTTTAAAATGGCACCATGCTATAGCTGCTTAGGATTCAAAGGGGTTGGGGGATCCAGGCTGAACCCCCTTTTTGAAGCAGTGCTGTTGTATGGTCTCCAGGCAATTCCCTGTGTTAGTCTCAGGGTCTGCAAGAGTTGAGGGGCTCTTTCTTGGCTAGGATGGCAGAAGCCCCTGATTTGAATGTGACATTCTGGGGGTCTCTCACTCATTCCCCACACAGGGAAGACTCTCCAGGCTTTTAGACAATCCTGGCTGACAGGCTCTTTCATTTCCCTCTCTTTCCTTGCCTTAGGTGTTACTTGTTGCTGCTCTGTTGAATTCCAGTGTTCTCTCTTAGATGATCTGGTCAAAGTGTGGTTATCTACTGCTATTTTTGTTCTTTGTGAAGGAGGTGAGTGCCAGATACTTCTACTCAGCCATTTTGGAGCCATCAAAATTATCTTATTTATTTTTAATTTCTGAATACCATTCCATTGTATGGATGTACTACAGTTTGTTTACACATTCACCTACTAAAGGACATCTTGGTTTCCTCCAGTGTTTCATAATTATGAATAAAGCTGCTATATGTAGTTATGTGCAGGTTTTTGTATGGACATAATATTTTCAAATCCATTGGGTAAATACTTAGAGTGCAATGGCTGGATTACATGTTAAGACTATGTTTAGCTTTGTAAGAAACTGCCAAACTGTCTTCCACAGTAGCTATACCATTTTGTTTTTCTGCCAGCAGTGAGTGAGTGTTCCTTTTGCTCAGAATGTTCATCGATTTTGGTATTATCAGGGCTTTTTTCTCCTTTTGCATTTTAACTATTCTGATATGTGTGTAGTGATATCTTAGTGTTGTTTCCTTATATTTAAAGATGTGTTTGAGATGTTTATTTTTTCACAATTTAATTTTTTTCTAGGTATCTATGGATTCAGAACTTTTCTTTTTAATGCCTAGATTCTCAGTTATACTTTCAACAAGTCAAGTGTTATTTAGTTATATATTAGTGTTTCTGCTTCTAGCCCAACTGTTTTATTTCTCAAGGAATTCATAATTCTGAAATTGTATTTTTATTCATTATCCTCCTATTACTATCATCTTTAACTTCCCTCCAATTTTTTGTTATTTTCCCCTGCATGATAAGGCAGCTTCTCAAATTTGACCTTTATATCCCTGATTCAAGATTCTGAATTTCAAATTCTGTCTTCTAATGGAGGTTTTTAAATTCAGGTGCTGGATTTTCTTGTCTAGTTTCCTTATAGCATTCATCTTCCTTAACATTTCTGTTTTTCTTTAATCTCTTCTCTTGTAATGGCTTCATGTTCTCATTTTTTTAAAGCTTGGTTTATTTGTAAAATCATTATTTTTTTTTGTGGTATGATTCTCTCCAAGTCTTTAAAAGGAGACGGATTTAGTATTTGACAGCAGTCAGGTTTTGTAGCTTGGCTTTCCCTTTACCTAATTAGTGATATATTTAAAAATACTTTTACTTCTTCTTTTTTCAGAAAACATAAACCATTGGTAGAATATACAAAAGTATTTGATGCAGGATGCTTTGTGGCATTTCCCTCCTCAGAACAATATACAAAGCATCAAAGCATCACAAAGCATCACAAGTTTCACTTGCTTTGTCTAACTCATTGTTTTCTGAGGCTTGCAATCTCTGAAGCTACTTGACTAAGAGAAATTTTGGAGTGGGTAAGGGGCAGTGTCCACTACTTCAAAATAATAAGTAATTGCAGTAGAATAATGGGTTTCCCGTTTGAGGCTGAAAAGGCTTGAGTTTCTGATTCACATGCAAAGATGTTATGTGAGAAATTTTATATTCTTTATTCTTCAGGAAAGAATATTTACTTTACCTCAGGTGAAAACCATATGCCAATCTCTCTTTCACATTCTAATTCTCATTTATGTTTCATACATTTTTAATTAGTGAAAATGCTCCCTATGGTCTGGCAATATGTTGACTGTCAGAATTAGTTTAAGATGTAGTTACAAATTATCATCATTTTCTGAATTCCCATAGGTATTCCATTGGGAATTGGGAAAAATTAAACATAAAATGGCTGTCTAAATGCTATAATGGCCAAAAAATTGCATTTGAACGTAAATTTAAGATGTCTTCTTACAAGTGTATCTTATGAGGTAAAGAATGCTTGAAAAATACAGAAGAAAAAGTATAAGAAATCATAGTAGATCATAAATGATTATGTCATCAATAATTGTCTTTAATAAATTAAATTTATAATATATTATAAATATATAATATAAATAAATCTGGATCTCAGATTTTAATTTTATTTATATAGCTCTATACAAGCATTTTTATGGTTTTCCCAGAGACTGGAACAGATTTTGAGATAAATAAGGAGAAAATAGAAAGAACTGCATGAGTAGTAATGAATAGCAATTTAGAAATCATAAAGTAAGACTTTAAAATAAAAAAATTTAGAGGCCTCTACACACCACAGTTCACTTACAGAAATTACTAGGAAATAAGATAAAGCTCTTTAATCCATTTTTTTAAAGCTTATAGAGATAATAGAGATATAATTTTCATACAATAAAAACCTGCCCATTTTAAATTTGTAGTTTGAAGACCTGGTAAATCACTACCATGATTATCAAGTTTAATTACATTTCTATCATCCAGAAAAATTCCCTCATACCCCTTGACAATCAATACAGGCCACCAGCATTCAACTTGACACCACTGGTCTGCTTTGAGTCATTACAGTTTTACCTCTTCTAGAACATCATATAAATGGAATCATAGAGCATGTAGGCTTTTGTACCTGGCTTCTTTCACCTAGCATGATGTTTCTTAGTTTTCTCTGTATTATTCGTGTTTCAATAGCTTGTTCTTTCTCTACTGCTGAGCAGCAGCTCATTGTATAGATAACTTACATTTTGTTTATCCATTCAGCAATTCATGGACCTGTGTTCTTTTCAGCTTGGGGTTATTATGAATAATGCTATGATAAACATCTGCATACATTTGATTAGTGGATACAGGTTTTTATATCTCTTGGGTAATAGAATCATTGGGTCATATGGCAAGTTTATTTTTGACTTTTTGAGAAACTGCCAACATAATTTTCAAAGTGGCTGCATTGTTTTAAATTCCTACTAACAGCATATGAGGGTTTCAGTTGCTCCACAACTTGCCAACACTTGACATTGTAAGTCTTTTTAGTTTTAGCTATCCTAAATATGAAGAATATATTCAAAGGCAAACAGCATGTTTGTATGGCTCTTCAAGCTTGCTAGGTTCCCTGGAGTCTCACTTAGATGTATGTTGTTTATCAGTCAGACAGGCATACACGAAGCACTTCATATCTGTACTTCTATAAATCTCTTAGCTCTCATTTCCAAAATCTTCATGTTAAAATTTTCACTGCTCTGCAACCAACTCCAAACTGACCCTACCCTCTATGCTTACTAAAGCTGTGGGTTTTAGTTGTCTATTTGTGGAAGGTATAGACATGGCCACAGTGTAAGACCACAAATCATTCTTAACCAATGAAGTATCTGTGATTCCTGACTAAACACTTTCAAGTTGTTGCCTACCTTTAGTCTGTTACCTGTGCCCTTAAATTTTATTTAAATTTTTTTCCAGCTTATACTCATTGTCTTGAGAAGAGAATCATCCCACACCACACTACCAGTACCAGAAGTAGCACCATTTGTTCATTTTTGTGAAGCAGAAAAGAGTTGTGTATATACAAATACACATGTATACATGTACACACATAATAGAATGATGCTAAGTGACAGATTGTATCTGCCTTAGCCTTGTCAAAGAGCATGGCTGTGGGTAGAGAAGTATTGGAACTGGGAGCTTTCAGTGCATAACCACAGGTTTTATATACACCTGGTAAGGGGAAAGAGTACACAAGGGTAAGTCACATTAAGGGTGAGTTTCATCCTGCACTTGAGAGAAGAGTAAAGGAGGATATGAAGAATAAAAACAATAATTTAGTTATCTGAGGATGTATTACATGTTATTTTAAAGATAATGATAGTCCATTACTGTCTTCAGTTATGATTTTAACATAAAAGAAATGATCAAAAGTAAAATTAACAATGAAAAGAAAGTTTCCTTGTTAAATATTTCAACAGGCCAGAGGAAGAAGTTATAAAACTCTCTTTTCTGTCAGTGTAGTAGAAGTAGACAAAATAACATCGTGGCTTGGAGGATTGAAATCAAATTAAGATGAACGTGCCAAATGCTTGATACTATTTCCAGGTGTAAAGGACAATAATTAGGCTATAAATTATGATAAGATTTTGGAGAGGTGTACATCAATAATTACTTAGAATTACTTCTAATATACAAGGTGCGACTATGATGGTGATTATAATTCTTTCTTACCTTCTCTCAGCAAATTTTGTTTATATTAATCAATTGATGAACATAAAAAGCACATTCTGTATTAGAATTTTTTTAGCTACTTAAGATCACTAGAGTGTATTTTATAGCCATAATATGGGCTTTATGATGAAAAAAATGTGTATAGGCAAAGCCTTATTATATCACTACTTATATTATCTACTGAGGACCTCGTGTTGGCCTAGCTACTATATTCTGTGCCTTTCATAAAAGCAACTCTATATCTGAGTTAAATGAGTCTTCATGCATAGCCTAAAAATGAACAAATCACTATGCACCCTGAATACTCTTGGAAGGATAAATGTTGCATGTAGCACAAACAAAACAGGAAAAATCGTATGTACAGCAAAAAATTGTCCATGAGGATAGATGTAAGCAAATCTAAAGGAAGCCATTCAAAATGGGCAGAATGATGACTCTCCCACTCATATTTTCACAGTTCTTTGTTGTTTAAAGCTGGAGTTGTATTTTCTCATGTATATTTGCAGATTTTTCATTTAGTTATATTAACAATACACCTAATTCCAAGTGCTTTATACTTTTTGAAACATTTTCACTTAATTTGTTTGATCACAACAATTCTGCTGTTCTCCTCATTATACAGATGGCTTTCAGAGGAGTTAAATAAGATAATTAGCGTGTGGCTATATTAGTCATGATTCTATTCGGTAGCAAATAGAATTTGCACCCAGGGATTTTTTTAAGCCAAGTCAAATGTCCTTTCCATCTTCTATGCTGATGAAATCTCTGAAGAAGATACGATTTCTCTGACGGTCAGAAAAACAGGGGCATTCAGAAACATTAACATGAGGGATCCCTTTTCTTAATTGCTTTGTTAAATCCAGACACCCTAGCAAGAAATTAGCCTTCCAAGTATTAAGTTCTGAATAAACATCCACAGCGACGGGAGGTCATTTAGAAGATTCATAAACTTTTGTTTCTTCAGTAGTCATATGCCACATAATGATGTTTTGATCAATGATAAACCACAAACATGACGGTGGTTTCATAAGAGTATAATACCATAATTTTAAGGTAACTTTTCTATGTTTAGCTCTGTTTAGATATATAGATACTTACTATTGTGTTACAGTTGCCTACAGTATTCAGTACAATAACATGCTATACAGGTTTGCAGCCCGGGACCACTAGGCCATACCATATAGCCCAGGCATGTAGTAGGCTCTACCATCTATGTTTGTGTAAGTGCACTCTGTGTTGTTCCCACAAAGAGAAAATCACCCAAAGATGCATTTCACAGAATGCATCCCCATCGTTAAGCAACACAGGACTGTACTTTATGTGTACCAATTTAATGCCCTTGACACTGTCCAATTTCTGTTATGGTTTTTCCATCATGTATGTTTTATTTTTCCTCCTACTGAACTATAAACTTACTGGAGGCAGGATTTATATCAATTTTGTCATGAATCTCATGCAGCACTTACCAAAATGTGTCACACACTGTAGTTCATGATAAATGTTTATTAAATGAATTAATTATACAATCCTATTCTTGTTGTTTGTGTATTATAATTATATTTCTTTGGTCTATTGACAAGAATTATCAGCTGGATGTAAAGTATAAAAGTGGAGCTTTGACATCCATTAATGAATAAAGATGTATGGTTAAGCTAAGAAGGTGCCATACGATATGGTGAGAGACAATAATGAACTAATGCGAATAGTATATGGAAAAAACATGAGATATCTCAGGGGAAAAAAAGTAAAGAAAGTCAGGGAGAACTGGGGATTAGCAAGAGGAAGAATAAAATCAGTTTAGAAAAAGCTAGAAAAGACCCTAGTTAGACTTACCCTTGGCTAAATGTCCAAGGGAACTCAGGAGGATGGGGCACCCACATAAGTAACTCCTGCAGCAGTTATCCTGGGAGAGCATTTTTTGTCTGAACCTAAAGGGAAAATATTATTTTTTCCTTTTTAGAGACAGAGTCTCTCTTTCTCTGTCACTCAGGTTAGAGTGCAGTGGCACTATCATAGCTCACTGCAACCTCGAACGCCTGGGCTCAGATGATCCTCCTGCCCCAGCTTCCTAAGTAACTAGAAACACAAGTGTGCATCACTACCCATGGCTAATTTCTTGTAGTGACAGGGTTTCGTTATGTTTCCCAGCCTGGTCTCAAACTCCTGGCCTTAAGCAATACTCCCACCTCGGCCTCCTAAAATGCTGGGACTGTAGGCATAAGCCACCATAACCAGCCCAAAAGGAAATTCAGAAAGAGTAAAACTTCTTCATTGGCCAGAGCATGCAAGGTATCATCCAGCTACGCTCCACGTAGAAGCAGAATGGAATGAAGACAAGAATTATCTCTCCTTTATTGAAACAGATGAAGATCAACTCAGTAGCTGTGATTTCAGCCATATGGAACAAATATTAAAACAGATTGCAAGAAATAAAGAAGAAAATTCTAGCTGAAAACAACAACTGCAAATAGAATAGGAAATGTTTTCCAAGTGCTTAAAGAGAAAAAGATGGTTTCCTTAAGAGCCAATCATACAATTCCTCTCAGGGAGAACTTGGTCTCTGTGAGGGGAACACCAGCACTAGGTCATAAAGATGAGGCTGCAGGGATAATGCTCATAGGTAATAAAAATGCTTTGCCTAGGACATTTACCAAGATGTTGAAGATGAGTGAGCTACACAAAGGGGGATGAAGATTCAGAGAGAGAACAGCCCTGGATATTGGTGGGAGATTAACACTGGTAACAAGAATGAGTCAAGCTCTTTTAAGCCCAGGGATGTCTAATATACAATTTTAAGTAATTTGCTGTACAATTATCATGAACCTTTAGCAAAATGTGTTAAACATAAGTTTGAGTCTAAGATGCTTTGAGGAGCTAAATAATTGGGGGCTATACATTTTGAGTGGTGAGGGATTATATAAAAATGTAGGAATAGAATATATTTGTCTTTCTTTTATATAGGAAAAGAAAGACAAATCAGAAACATTTTAATAGAAGCTAGAAATTGGAGTCGGGGAAACCGGAGAAAATGCTATATACGGCTTTGTTTCCCACTATATCGTTATGGCAATTGGAGACAATTTTATTGAAATCTTCATGGGCAAAGCGACCCAAAGAAGTGAAGAACTAGTGAGGTACACAAGAAACTCAGAAAAAGATGGACTCATTCGTTCACTACCTACTTGCTTACTGCATGAAGTACAATTTAGTCATGGGGGATGGGACTTATACTGAACTAACCATGCTAATAAGAAAATTGTGAAAGAAACTAAGGAACACCTGGTTTATAAAGAGAGTGTCTGGAAACCTAATTTTCCTGTGTGTATCACTGCCTGAAGAAAAGCCTAGTTTAAGAATCAATGGAATAATAATAAATCAATGGAATAAATAATAAGTTTCTTCCAAAGAGGTCAGAGATAGGCTGAAGTTGTGGGACCACATTTAGATCAGGTGGGTCTTCAGCTCTCCAAAACTATTCATCATTCTGTCAGATATTAATAGATAAAGAAAATAAGGAATAAACAGGAAACTATGGGTGAGTTTCCTGGACTTTTTAAAAGACGTTTTGATGTATACAGAGGCAATAATTGAGCCACTCCAAATTAAAACACATCTTGTTAACCTCCAGTTATCTAAGCCCAGACAGGCTGGCCCCTCAACGTACTCACAAACCCAGGTAAGTACAAGGTGTGTGTGTGTGTGTGTGAATGCTAACATAAGCAGATTGCATTAAGGATGGAAATACATGGGAATACAAGGGGATAAAACTTCCAAATAATAACAATAATGGACCAGTCATCATGTTAAGCCCTGTGCAAATAGGTCACTGAATATGTTATCTGTTTATGATTTACATAAAACCCTTTATTGTAAGATCTTGAATGTATAAATTCACAGGAGCGTTTCTTTATTTTTATTTTGTTTTTTAGACAGAATCTCGTTGTGTCACCCAGGCTGGAGTGCAGTGGCGTGATCTTGGCTCACTGCAACTTCTGCCTCCCGGGTTCACGCGATTCTTCTGCTTCAGCCTCCCAAGCAGCTGGGATTGCAGGTGTGCACCACCATGCCCATACTAAGTTTTTGTATTTTTAGTAGAGATGGGGTTTTGCCATGTTAGCCAGGCTGGTCTCAAACTCCTGGCCTCAAGTGATCAGCCCACCTCGGCCTCCCTAAGTGCTGGGATTACAGACGTGAGCCACCAAGCCCGGCCCGGCCTACAGGAGCCCTTTTTTTTTTTTTTTAACATTACAATGTGCCTGCGCTTTTCCTTTCAGATCACAGTGTCAATCTTTGGCTTTTTAATACTGAACGGTAATAATAGCTATTATTTATTAGTTTCATACTAATTGCCAGGTGCCTGTGCCCACTGAAACTTATTTAATCCTCACCAACAACTCTATGAGGTCACTACTATGATCCTGTTTTTTATAAATGAGGAAACTGCAGCTTGGAGAGTTTATTTCTTAAGGTGAAATGTTAGCAAGTGGCATACCACCGATGGAAGCCATAAAGACTTGACACAACACTTCATAACAAGAAAAAAATAAGGGAAAAAGTGGTACTAGTAAAAGATACCTGAAAAAGGACAAAGTGGTACTGGGAAAGCTGCTACTGAAAGAAAGTCCTTATTGTCTCTTGTGTGTCAGGAGGACATTGGGTAGTGTTAGTTCACTTTTCCACAGTGCCCTATCATGGCACAAACTCGGAGTTATCAGTGTCAAAACCAAGATTTCCTTGAAGATGATGAAGACACCTAGCATTTGAAGCAGTGCTTGTATTTATTTTCTAAGCCCATTTGTCTTTCCCAAAGGTTATATTCATTTCAAAGAATCACAGGCAGCAAGCTGCACACTGCACTAAACACCAAACCTCAGGTCCTGAGCACAGAAGCTTGGTGAATAAGTAAACTGTAGCTAGATTAGCCCTTACAAGTAACCTAATCAGTTAGAGTTTTTGTTTTAAAACATTTTCACACAACAAAATACTCTGGGATAGCACTCTTTTTCTTTCTAAGTAAACTCACTAGTTCAGTAATTCTCCAATCAGTTATCTCAAATTGGCCCAATATTTATTGACTGCTCCCCTTTGTCCAACAGATGAAGCTGGCTGCACAAAAAGGCCACTTATCCAAGCCATCTCTAAAGACATGGCTTGCCTAGAAAATTAGCACCAGGCCTGGCCTGGTACAGGTAATTAGGTGAGGTGATTGCTGAGATTTTAGTTCCAGGTATTCAAAGTAAGTTTCATCTAACTGAAAGTGGTTTCCATAGAGGATTTTTTTAGCCTCCATTCAGGTCAAGTTTGACAGCAAATAATATTTAATCAAAGGAACTTTTGGGTCAAGGAAAAAGTCAACACAGAATTTGAAGTCCCTCCTTTCACAGATATTTTTATTCCCTTGGGATAAACACATTAGCAGTCTTTTCTGATTTCTCATCAGGAAAGACTGAGCACTGAGCATGAAGGGCTTTTCAGAATTCAGATACTCATTTCTGTGATGGCACTTGAAGTTCAGATGATGGAAATAGTAGATAGTGGCCCCAGGCCAGAAAAGCCTGCTTCTGGGAAGAAAGAAGAGGGTACTGTGACTCAAAGCATTGTGAGCTTCAAGTTCAGCTTCAGAGTTTCAACCCTTCTCTTTGCACAGGAAAATAATTCAAAAATAGAGAACTAATAGAAACAAAAGGGAATCTGAAATTTTAACCAACTGTTTTATAATCTGGCCTTCCAAGGCCTGGTGTACATCAATATCTCTGGATTCATTTATGCCTAGGATGTGCCTGTGAATTTACATCAAAACCAAGGCTGTTTGACAAACGTTCATTGAGAGCCTATTCCATGCCAGGCCCTTGGGGAAATGAAAGGGCACAGGGTAGATAAAACAGCAGCTGGCTTTTGAATAAGAACAGGTGGATTTGTAGTGCTAATGTTGTTTCATTAGTGTCCAAATGTCGTGCATGCTAAAACTGCTCTTTTTTTTTTGCTGCATTCATTTTCCCATCTCCTTTTGCTATAGCCTTTCGTAACAGAGTGTCTCCTTTCCTCTGATCAACCTCTTTCCCCCTTCCTCGTTGTACAATATCTTCCTGGACAGGTCCAAGGAAAAGATGCGTGAATCACTCCATGCCCATCCGAGCTCTTCCCTGGAAGTTTCTAATTAGAGGTGAGGGTACAGCAGCCTATCACATCTGAGAGTCTATCCGCAAAAAAAGGTCCTTAGAGGGACAGGCAGGGGCGAATGAGGAACCGAGGGAAGGAGCTATCATCCCGTAATAGCATGGCGACTTCTTAGGTTCTGTCCCTGAGTCTCTTGATCCCTGTAGCATTTCTCTGAGAATGTCTCTATAGGATATAGAGGGACTAAAAGAGAGACTTCAAATTCTGTGTTGACTTTTTCCCTGCCCCAGGAGTTCCTTTGACTATCTCTACAGGATCTTCCCCAGGTTGATGAGCCAATTCCACCCTGGCTCCTAAGTCCCTCTTTTCCTAAGCAAGGGTTGATTTCCTATCTCTAGACCACTGAAAGAATCTTAACTGGTATTACGACCTCAGCACAATTATTTAAGCTATTATTGCTTCATTTTCATTTTCTATGGGGTTAAAAGACATACCTAATGGTTCTATTGAGTATTAAACTAGATTATACATAGGAAACACTCCACACACAGTAAATGCTCAATAAGTAAGAGCTATTTGCATTATTGTTACTACTAATGCTGACAAGAGGAAGATCTGGAAAAAAAACACCAAAAGTTCCTATGACGATATAATAAATCAACTATATCATCCAATTTACTCTTTGGTTTCATGGGTATCTGGTCAAAATAAATCTATCACGGGAAGTGACCATCTCTGGGAGAGCTAATATGTATCTGGTCTGAGGCTAAAATATAAAAACCAAATCCTAGATTTGGGGACTTAACTGACGTGCTGCCCATAGGTTGAGCAACAGTTGGAGATCCCATAAGCAAACCTCAATCAGGTGTCATGGAAAATTATATTGGAAAGATAGGATAGGCCAGGCTTGATTTTTGAGTAAAGGGAATTTGGTCTGCTTTTTTTTTTTTTTTTTTTTTTTAACCATGCACATGCTGTAACTCAGTGTGATTAATTTAGTTTAACGAAGAAGCAAAAGTGGCCTGACGCATGATCCAATAAAATGTTGGTGATAAATCTTTGTTTGGTTCCTTCTGAGAACCTGGAGGCCAACAGTGACACAATTAAATGTGCAAACACTGATCTGTCATATTTTGATAAATCCTTGATGTTCCATCTCTGAAGACCCTGCAAAGGTTAAGTCCCATGAGTTCTCAAGCCAGTTTCAGTGTTTGAAGAAGCTGCCTTGTCTTGAGAAGCAAGTCTCACAAACACTATGGCATGTTGTTCATGTATTCACTTATTTACGTCTCAAAATTCTATGATGTAGTTATTTACATATCTTTCCCATTTTATAGATATGGAAACAGAGACACTGAAAAGGTCTCTTAATGGTATAATTTAAAATTTAAATGATATAATTTAAAATAACTTACAGAATATAACTGGATTATTTGTAACTCAAAAGATAAATGCTGGAAGGGATGGATACCGTATTATCTCTGATTTGCTTATTTCACTTTGCATGCCTGTATCAAAACAGCTCATGTATTTCATAAATATATACACCTACTATGTACTCACAAAAATTTTAAAACATTAAAAATAAATAAAAAATTAAATTAAAAATAAATGATTGGGGATAAGAAGGTGTCAAAAAATGACTTTCAGTTTTGCAGTTTGTGCAAGTGGTTGGAGAAAGGCATCACCCACTGAGATGAAGAATATTTTTTGTCCTTGTTAATACTCTCATTGCCCAGCCTGAGGCGTAGGCTCCTGTGAGTGTCGGGGTGTGAGTGGAGTTGTGGAGGGTAAGCCAGATGCACTGGGCGGACACTCTGGACTTGAGATATTTGTCCACCCAAGTCTTTTGAGCTAAATTAGATCAGCTTTGTATCCCGCTTCCATTTGGAAAGCAGGAACCATGTGGTCAAAATATCTTCTAGGTTTTGCAAGGCATGCTGGGCTGAGAACTTTCTGCTGGTGACTCCAGAGCCTGGATATTGAATGAGGTCTAGTTCCAGAAACATATACTACAAAATGCACATTGGCACTTAACATTTTGCCATCTCTCCCCTCATATATTCAGACCATCATCTATCTGTTGTAACATTTGCCATGTCCTGGCTACCACTTTTGGCCTTTGGTGGTCTATGTGACAGTTGCCATAGTCTGAGAATCCAAGGATAATGTGTTTTTTTTTCTGAAATTATTTTTGTACCTTTTACATATGCTGCAAAAGTTTTATTTTAAGAAAGAACTTGAGGTTTAAATTCAGCTTAATTTTTCCATCTGGTTTATCTCCATGTGTTTAGAAAATGTTTTTATGTTTTAGAAATCCAGGTTATAAGAAGAAATGACTAGTTAGTTCAAGAGATTTCCCTTATTCTCTAAAAAAGTCTAGTTATTAACACAAACATGATCTTATTAGGGGAATTCAGGTCTTTTATGATTTAACCTTAGGGTACAGATGGCAAACTTAGGTGCAATAAATACCAGAACCATGCAGAATTCTTGGTTCAGGTTCTTGGAATTCATCCACGAATTTATTTCACCAACATTCCTACCTATTCTGTACTTGGCATCAAGCTGAGTGAGTTGTGTCCCCAGATGTCAGGAAGGAACATGCAATCTCGTGAGAGTGAGAGGATAAAATGCTTATGATCCTCCAGTGTATCTCAGTCATAACCTAAAGGGAAATGAGCTCTTGTTTGGGGACCAGAGGAGAGAATCAGACAAAGAGGCTTCTAGATTGTTCTGCTGGAGTTGTTGACTTAAGGTCCTCTCTCAAAATTCTGAATCAGAGTCCCAAACAGAATAAAACTTTGGCTGGGTTCAGGTTCAGTTTTAAAGATATTTTGAATTCTGGTTCAATAGCTCTAAAAATAGATTTCTTCTGGCTCAAAATGGTTTATTACTTTTGTTGAAAAAATTTTAAGTCATTGAGGGGAAGAAGTGAACACTTAGGTTTGTTACGAGACTTCCAAACAGACAGGGAGTGCGACTGCATTTGTGTTTACAGGACAGGTTGCATCAAGCACCTGCTGGGAATGCAGGCATCTAGAAAAGGGAGAATGCTAATCAGAGTGAGCCCATTGGAGCCCATTGTTGCTAAGTTTGGCATACTCCCAGTGGGCATGAGAAAGACGTGGAGAAAGGCAGCCAAATGGGCTGGCATAGAACATCAAAACTGGTTGAGGAATTTTAAAAGGCATAAAGGGCTTTTAATCAGGAGGCAGTACCCTGAGGGAGATCAAAAGCCTGTTAGATACAACTGTTAAGATGGAATTTAGTGGTAAAAGGGCCATTTGGATAATTAAAGCCTCATATGTGATTTTTAGTTGCCTCTATCCTTAGAACCCTCTGAAGAGAACGAAAGATCCTGCCTATATTGATGGAGACCTGTCACCCTGCGGACACCAGCACAGAGCAACGTGGTTTGCAGTGGAGGTGTTGGCTGCCAGCTGTAGCCCAGAGGTCACAGCCTGGCAGCCCACAGGCCCTGTTCAACCTATAGAGAGGTGTTTTCTGCCCACACAATAGTTAAGATTTAGACAATTTTGTGGGGGAAAAAAATCCAGTTCTGTGACTTCTCTTGGGAAACCTGAAGACCTGAAAACTCCTAAATTCCCACTTGGCAACTTTTGGCTGAATCTGAGTAGCGTCTGTTCCCTTTAAACTAGACGTGGAGTCTCCAGTTTATCCCACACCAAGTGCTTGTATTATTGCTTATTTTAGCAACAATAGTCTCTATATCCTTATCTGCTTAAAAAAATGGGAATCGAAACAATGGAAAAACTAAACAAATTGCTGTGTTGGGCTAACCCGGCCAGATACTAATCAACAGTGAAATCACATCCAACTCCCTTGGCTCACCAGTGCTCCTCCTAATGATCAGGTAGCTTTCCTTTGGAGTTGCCTTCAGGAAGGGAATGTGCTGGTCAGGCTGGTTAGGCTGACATGAATATCTATTTTGTTTGACAGCTATTCCTTACTGGAAATGAATAAATTGTGATTCTGACTTACTCATTAGTCTTCAGTACTTTATTTTTTTTTTTAGCCTAAATCAGCATTTCTAAATCCAATTAACTTTGATACACGTACAAGGGTGTTTTTATGAGCCTACGTGGCAGGGGGCCAGGCCCTCAACATCAGTTAATGTAGGAAGGTGATTTCACTCTGAAAGGGTCTTTCTGTGTGGCCAGCCAAATTTCCATGACCTAAGCCCCAAATTCACGCTGTGCGACCTTTTCTCCATCTGAACCTCAAGCCCTTTCTGAAGCTTAGAGTGAGGTTTTACTATGTTGCAAAGTGATAATGTAACATAGTAAATGCAATGCGGCAGAGTAAAACAGTAAATGCAAAATTAGTGTTAGCAAGTATGATGATCATGACTATGATTGCTGACGTTGCTGTCACCCCACCCTTGTATCTTGATTAGGCCTCACTCCTTTTTATTAAAGTTCCTGATATTAAAAGATTATAATTCATTTGATATGGGTTGCTGAAGTACAGCGAATTCAATAGACTGTCTCCAATTTTTAACTAATTTAAAGATGCCCTGAAATAGCTCCTTTTCCCATAGGTGTCAAAATGTGCTTTTCTACTTACAATCATTACCTTAAGAGGAGAAGGAAAGAAGATCTCAAATGTATTGAGCACTTACTCTCTTTCGACATTGTTAGATAGAAAATGAGTCTGTGATGGTGTCTCCAACTTCAGTTCAACACGGGATACTCTCTCTGACCTAGACCTCTACCTCTTCAGAGATTTAAAGGCTGTGGGAGGGCAAAGAAACAAGTTTCTGCATCTTCAGGTTTACCTCCAGCCTATTTGTTTTTCCAGGGCCTTGTCCTAGTTTGGACTGTGAATCGGGGCAAGTTCAGAGGCATTGAGATGGATGCATTGAAGCCAAAAGCAGAGAAGAAACAAGATCAGGTTGCACCCCAGGGAGAATTTAGGAAGTAAGACAAATTATACCTCGGGAAGAAAAAGATGGGTCAGGGCCTAATGCTAGCAACACAGCAGGCAAAGATGAATTTAAATGAGACTAAGAACAGAAAGCATAGCAGATGGCAGCTTGCCATTAGCAAATCTGAGATATAAAGCAATGGGGTTATCACTGTCAAAATTTGCTAGTCCTGTGAGTGGCTAGTTGAATATCTTAGAGCAGATTTGGATGCCTGGACTTAGGAGACTTCAGTGATTCTTCCTAAGGAAATGCCAGTGGCGGGGGTCCTGAGACAGCTAATGAAATGCTTTAAGAATAAATGAAGGTCCAATATGAGGAGAGCAGGCAGTGGAAACGATCCAAAGGAACCAAAAAAGAGGTCTGGGAGGTTCATAGACCCAGGGACAGAGATTGGGAGGGCAGGCAGAGATTGAAGTAAAAGTGGTAGGAAGCCAAGGAGTGAAGAGCAGATAGAGAAAGGAAGGGAGGAGGATGGGCTGGCATTTAGAGTGGTTGATTCAAAGGCTGACTGGTGTGCGTGACTTACTTTAGAGATCTGCAAATAGGACAGAGTTACAATGCCATGAGAAGAGGGAAAGGCACCAAGGTAAGCATGGAGGACTCAGGCGAATACATAATGATCCTTTTCCAATCCTTCATGAAGCTGAGCCCAGGATGGACAGATGAACTGATGGTGAGATGACAGGATAGATGGATGGAAAGCCTACACAACCTGTCCTGGCTATTTAGTGCATCTCATACTCTGTTGTTGCAAGGCATTTCCTGCATGGACTTCTCTGAGCCTCGCTTCCTTCTTCTGCACCATGACCGGGACATAAGTTTCGATCATTTTGTGTTTATTAAACCAGCGTTAGGGCACATCTCAGAAAAGCACGAGCCACAGACACATCTGTGGGGGCTCTACAGAAGAGATTTTCGGAGGTTTAGTATTATATACATTCCCTTAAAGCAGGGGGGTGGGTATATGGGGCGGTAAGTAGGAAGACAGATAGGTAGACAGTAAGGTGCATAGTTACATTTCTGTGAGACTTTAGTGTCCAGTAAATCTACATTTTTCATAAGATGACCATCTGAAGGGAAAAAATGAGTAAAGAAGAGTCAGTATGTAGCTGCCTCTGGGTAGGTGAGAATGTTTTGTCTCATCATGTCTTTGTTCTGCACCTGAGAAGCTAAGCTTGTAATGGGCCTTACCATTGTGGAGTTTTCGAAGCTAGACTTAGATTGTAGATCTAAAGTTGCTATTGGCATGTCCTTGCCTAGGGGAGGCCAGCAAAGAATTTACTTATGAATAATCTGTGGGGGCAGCCTGAGGGCTTTTATCTTTCCATGGGATCTGGCTGATGTTAGTAACACTTATTCATTTGGAAGAGGGTGTTGCAATGAAGCAGCCTCCTGGCTTGAGCTTCCCTTTTGCCTAAGAATTTGCGGGGTCCTGACTCAGTGCTCAAAGAGCAGTTACTCTTAGTATCAGGGTGCCATGTTGTTTTTCCTAATTCTAAGCTCTGTGTTTTAAGAACTTTAGGAGTAACATCATCATCTGAAACATACTGAAGAAAATCAAGGTTTTGTCCTCATTTCCTATTTGATTAAACTCAAGCTTTTGTTTTTTAAAAAAAAAATACTTGCAAGTTACTAGATCAGCAAATAGGTTGTTTTAAGGTATAGTACTTCACTAATTGTGGCTACTCAGTTAATAGTTAGCAAATAATTGCTAATTATCAATTTGTTCATCTCAATTTTTAACATATACTTATTATATTAAAAAAAAGAATTTGGGGGGTCCTGATATTTTTACTTTCCTTTGCACATCTAACAAGATGGCTACCACATCTTAGGTGTTCAAGAAGTGACATTCACTTCCAGATATTCTTGGTGCTCCTTGGTGGAGACAAACCTGTGTAAACTGTATGGCTCGGTTTTGGGGACACACTGGGTTCTGCTAGTGCTCTGAATGCAAAGGCACAGGTTTAAACCCTTGACCACTTCAGTGGCTACAGAATAAAACAAAAACTCCTTATACACATTGGCCCTCTCTGCTAATCCAGTCTCCCACTCTTTCCTTACAAGCTGAAGGCACCAATATCCTTGTCTCACCATTTCCCAAACACAGCCCTGCTTTCCTGCCTCTATACTTCTGATCACACTTGTCCCATTTGGAAAGATTCTCCAATCTTGTCTTCCTCCACCTGCCCAAGGCCTACCCACCTAAGTCAAAGCTGCTTTTCCTCACTATTCACCCTCTACTCTTCTCTCTGCTTCCATTACACTCTGATTTCACCTTTCCCATATCCTGTTTCCAAGATGCTTGTTAAAACACATTGCTAGTCCCACCTCCAGGTTTCTGATTCCATAGGTGTAGAAATGTGCATTTCTAGTGAGTTCCCAGGGGATTTTCATGCTGCTCTTCTCAGGACCACACTAGGAGAACCACTGAAGAAGATGCACAATAATAAAATAGAAACAGCCTGGATTTGGACTCAGAGCTTTCATCCTGGTTCTGCCACTTGCTACTGGTGTAACTTTGCACATTCTAGGCCTCAGTTTCTTGTTCTGTAAATGGAACCAACACATGATTGTTTTGAAGCCTAAATTAAATAACATGAAAATGCCTAGCGCAGAGTCCTCTGCACAGAGTAGAAACTCGGTTATTGTTAGCTCCGTAAAGCAAATGCAGTTTGTGCTACTCATGAAGACAATTTTCTGCTTTTTTTTTTTTTTTTTTTTTTTGTGTGTGTGTGTGTGGCTATGGCACATGTGTCCTTGATGGAATCAGTTGATGAATTATCTCTTATGTAACCAAAAGACTGAGAGGCAATGTGGTCAGCCTGCTCCGAAGGCTGGCACCTGCTGCGTCATCAGCTTGTAGTCTGGTCATTATAACTTTGTTTCCAAAAAAGGTCTTATAACTGCTCCTCTTGGTTCATCTTTCCCTGCTCCTCAATAATAATAATAATTATAATGATAATAATAGTGATTGTTCCAATTTGAGTAGAAAGATACAATCCACAGGATACTTTGCATATGCTACAGTATTTAAATCCAACAATGAGCCTGAAGGAAAGATTATTATCTCTCACTTCCTAGAGGAGAAAATTGAGGTACAGAGAGGTTAAGTGTTTCAAGTTCCCAAAGCTACTATCAAACAACTGTCATATTACCTTTGGGTGCAAATTTGAGTCATTCTGGGCAAAACCTACAATGAGAGCAGTTATATTCAATAACCTCATGTAACACACAACCCCTTTCCTTTTTCCACTGTCAAAAGTAGATGAAATTAAAATTAGAAGTCATAATAAAAATTAAATGAAATGGCCCGGCATGGTGGCTCATGCCTGTAATCTTAGCACTTTGGGAGGCCAAGGTGGGTGGATCACCT
This sequence comes from Symphalangus syndactylus, assembly GCF_028878055.3. Lineage (NCBI taxonomy): Eukaryota > Metazoa > Chordata > Mammalia > Primates > Hylobatidae > Symphalangus > Symphalangus syndactylus. Next base: position 95,938,717 of record NC_072431.2, on the reverse strand, counting down.
GAGATCAGGAGCTCAAGACCAGCTTGGCCAACATGGTGAAACCCTGTTTCTACTAGAAATACAAAAGTTAGCTGGGCATGGTAGTACACGTCTGTAATCCTAGGTACCTGGGAGGCCGATTCGCTTGAACCCAGGAGGAGGAGGTTTCAGCCAGCTGAGCTCACACCACTGCACTCCAGCCTGGGCAACAGAGTGAGACTCAGTCTCAAAATAAATAAATAAATAAATAAAAATAAATGAAATTGTTTAAGACAATGCTATATCATTCTCTGCACAGAAACAAGACACCTGGTTGCCAAAACCGGATGGTATCTGAATCACAGGTGAGGGAAATTCCCTACGCAAGCTCAATCAGGCTGTACTGTCTGGGCCTCTGGCTTTTTAGCACTCCATCAAAATACTCTTGTTCATCCCCTTTCTTTGCTTGGGAAACCTCTTCACAGTCTTGAAGAACCCCAGTCAATCATTACCTCTTCTATCGAGCCTTTCTCAGCGCCCCTAGATAGGAGTAGAATTCCTTTCTGTGTGATGCCATGGTCTATGTGACCCTTGGAAGATGGGGTAGAGATGTATTTATTACTTTTTCCTGTGCCTCACAATGGTGTAGGGTCCATGTACTCGACGTTTAATGGAGTTTCCTTTAGGAAACTGCCTTTTCCCCAAGGTCAGCCATATGATCTGATTAAAACTTAACCACTCTCAGTTCCAGGGATAACCAGTTGTCTTAAAAAAAAAAAAAAAAAAAAAAATCAGTGCATTCCATATCCAGCCACCATGTTGGATTCTGGAAGGGCAGATAGTTCAATTCAGGTCAAAAAGACGGGGGAAGACATTTACTTCTAGAAGTCTCCAGAAGTGATGGAAATTTGTTAGATCTTCTGGGAGAGCCAATGGAAAAGATGGGCTCTCTTTCTCTAGAATCCCAACCCTCTTAGGTAACCACCTGGAACCCTTCCAGGCACTTCAAACTCAACACCTACCAAGCAGAAGTCACTACTTTCTACTTTGCTTCTCCCCCATCTTTCCTGGATTCGTGGATAGCACTCAGACCACTCATGCACCTGGATCCTTCTGGTTACCACAGGCTTCCCTCTTTCTGACCCCGTAACTATTCAGACAATAACTTGCCATTTTTTATTCCTAAACATTACTATAATTTCTCACCTTTTTTTTTAAATCTACACCTTATTTTTCCTCTTTTGGGCCCCTTCAGGTCTTGCCAAAACGATTTTAGAGCTTCCTGTCTGATTCCTTTTCTTTCAGCCTAACTCCATTCAATCAGACCTCAACATTGCATCTAGGTTCAAGTCTGACTATTATCCACTGCAGCTCAGAATGTTTCTGTGGGTCTCCATTAGATACAGGATAAATCTCAGCTCTCTGAAAATGATATGCAATTCTCTCTATGATCTGGCCTTTCCTTACCCCTCCCCAACTCTACTCCCTAATAATCTACACTAAGCAATACTGAATATATACCATATTCTTTCTTGTCCCAATGTCTCCCCATGCTGAATCTTCCCCTTAGTGCCCTTCCTCTCCTTGTCTATATGACTGACACTTTGTCTTTCTCCCCATGTCAAGTCAAGTACAATATTAGCTTCTCTATGAATCCTTTCTTGATGTGGTAGGCAAATGTAGGATCTCCTCCTGCCTATGCGTCCAGTGATTCCAACCTTGAGTAGCCTCAAGTTTTTCTGCCTACTAAAGTCACCTTTGGCTTACAGTCAATACTGCAGCCCTCCCTCATCAAACATCCTAAAATTCCCTGCAGAATGAACTGTCATTTTTATTTCAACAATTGGGTCTATATCTGTTGTGGACAATCCTTCTACCATCTCCTCTCCTTATTGCTTTCATCAGTTGATTTTCCGGTTCTTCCCCTTCCTTTTGTAATGACATTGGCAGGTAAGGTACAGTCTTACCTTCCATCTCAACTCCTGTAATCATTTTTAGGAACTTCAGTGTCTGTGTGGATGACCCAGTTAAGCCTCTGTGTTCTTAATTTCTTTATCTTCTTGTTTCAAATAACTTTCCATCCTTCACTTTAACCACACAATTTCAAGGACACGCTCTGGATCTAAGCCACTGCTTGAATTAGAAATGCCTTACCCCACTCTCTAATCACAACCTTGTAGCCTTCTGGCTCAATTGCGTAAATAACACTGTACTCAGTCTTCACCTACACCCTTTATATTGATCTCCAAAGTACATAGAGCTTAGGAGCTGTAGAAGAAAATGTTCTGGGCTGGGCGCGGTGGCTCATGCCTGTAATCCAAGCACTTTGGGAGGCTGAGGTGGGTGGATCACCTGAGGTCAAGAGTTTGAGACCAGCCTGGCCAACATGGTGAAACTCTGTCTCTACTAAAAATACAAAAACTAGCCAGGCATGGTGGTGGGCACCTGTAATCCCAGATACTCAGGAGGCTGAGGCAGGAGAATCACTTGAACCCGGGAGGCAGAGGTTGCAGTGAGCCAAGACTGTGCCACTGTACTCCAGCCTGGGCAGCAGAGTGGGACTCTGTCTCAAAAAAAAAAAAAGAAGAATGCCCCAAATGTTTTAACTTAGAGAAGAAAGACCTGTTTACAAAGTATGAAGGCAATTTCTCTTATTCATTCGTGAAACCATTGTCTTCTAACATAAAGTCTTTTCTCTCTTCATTTTCTTCTATATCCAATTTGGATAACACTACTTGAGTTCCCTATCCATTCTCCCCCCTCATATGTGCTTTTACAAATCCAAAAATCTGGATGAATTTAAAAACTGCCACCATTGGGTCTGCACTCACAGGCCAGTATTACTGGAAAAACATTACCTGGACAGGCTGAAGTCTCTCCACACTAACCATCACCAGCTCTAAATGGGCTTTCTACCATACCATATGTTCTAGTCAGTTCTAGGTGATCTGCCTCATTCATCAGCAACTATTTCACCTCTCTTCCTCTTCAAACCCCCAACCCTCCTCTTGCTACTGTATTTTGAGCTTGCAATATGTACTTCTTCTTTCTACTGAAAAAACCTGAAATCTTCAAAAGAGCTCTTCTTCATGGTAACAGGACTAATTCTGAAGATCTATCAACATCTTCTGGAAGTTTTTCTTTTCTCCACAGTTTCTATGGATAAACAGTTCTTCCTTTCTCGAAGGCTGGCATGCCCCACTTGAGATCTAGACCCCTGCCCTGTCACCTGAACAAATCCTTCTCTCTTTTAATGCCTCCTTCTTTTTCCTTATACCTCCCCACTGTATCTTTATGATTTTCCTACTGGATCATGCTCTGCAGTACTGAGATAGCCTTTAATATTTCCCATCTTAGAAACAATGAAGAAAGAAAGAAAGAAAGAAAGGAAGAAAGGAAGGAAGGAAGGAAGGAAGGAAGGAAGGAAGGAAGGAAGAAAGAAAGAAAGAAAGAAAGAAAGAAAGAAAGAAAGAAAGAGGTCGGGCGCGGTGGTTCAAGCCTGTAATCCCAGCACTTTGGGAGGCTGAGGCGGGCGGATCACGAGGTCAGGAGATCGAGACCATCCTGGCTAACACGGTGAAACCCCGTCTCTACTAAAAATACAAAAAAATTAGCTGGGCGTGGTGGCGGGCACCTGTAGTCCCAGCTACTCGGGAGGCTGAGGCAGGAGAATGGCGTGAACCCAGGAGGCGGAGCTTGCAGTGAGCTGAGATCACGCCACTGCACTGCAGCCTGGGGGACAGAGCAAGACTCTGTCTCAAAAAAAAAAAAAAAAAAAAACAAAGAAAGAAAGAAAAAGAAAAGAAAAAAATAAAGAAAGAAAAAGGAAAGAAAAAAAGAAAAGAAATATCTGTGGCTCAACAGTAAGCTTCACCTATTGCCGCATTTCTCTCACCCCTTTTATCGCCAAAGGTCTTGAAACCTCATCTTGATACTTCCTTCCATTCAGTTGTGAAACAGCTCTATTCTGAATTTTGCTCCTGACCACACTGATACTATATGTGAAAGATCAGTAGGACTCTCCAAATTAAATGCATGTTTCTCAGTTTCCATCCTTCACCTCCCAGCAGGATTGCACACCAGGGACAACTCTCTAGGGTTTCAGCACATTCTCTCTTGGTTTATGGGGCATATTCCCAATTTTTCTCAGATCTCTACGGCTGATTTTCCTTTTTTCTGAGTCTTCTAACTGTTTCTATCCCTTGAACGTTGGAGAAACTAAAATCTCCTTGGATCACAGGTATAGTTTGCACGTTCTCATATTTTTCACTCTGTCTCTCTCTCCATTCTCTAGGAGACTGCATTTGTTCCCCTTGACTTCCCCCTAGCATATCTATATTCTTGACTTCCACATTTATGCCCCTCTTAGAATATTATTATTAGATAATCCTATTGATTTAACTTCTAGAATAGGACTAGAATCTATTCTCATTTAGAGTAAATCACCATCACCTTTTACCTGACCACTGACATCATATTGCATTGTTTCCTCTGCTTCTTATTTTGCCCCATATTCACCCAATCTATTCTTCAAACAGCAGTGAGAGTGATCTTTGAAAAGCATAAATTGGTTTAGAGTCATTTAGTTCCTTGTTTATTTTATTTCAAATAAAATTTGTATTTCCTACCTTGCCCTGTAAGGCCTCTTACATGTTCTGGCCCCTGTCCACCTTTCTAATCATAATTTGTGCCATCCTTGGGCACGAGCTACAGCCACACTGATCTTCAAACACACCAAGCTTGGTCCAACGCAATGACTGTACACTGTTATACTCTTGGTCTGAAATGCTCTTCCCAACCCCTGCAGCATGGCACCCCCCTCTCAGTTTTCAGGTTCCAGAGTAAATATAACCTCTTTGGGCCATTACAACTCCTTTCTCTTTAAATCAGTATCACACCCATCTCATTATTCACCATTCTGATTCCCTGTTTGTTTCATTCTTAGCTTTTTCCTCCTTGCAATCATGTGCCTGTTCATTGCTTACTGTAGGTCTCCCACACTGATACACATCCCTGCACAGTACACTCAGCTCTGAGCACAGTGGCAGTAAGTAGGGTCTAAAAATTTACAGTCAAATCTTAGCTTTAGCATTTACTCTCCATAGAAATTGAGTAAGGTTTTTATCATCTCAATGTCATAGTTTCCACATCTGCAAAATGAGAATGATCAAATGTAACCTTATTGGAGTAGTATGAAGATTAAGTAAAAGAAATTTGTTTACAGCATTTAGAATAAGGTTTGGCACAGAGTAAATACTACTGTTACTACTATCTACTGCTATCACTTCTGATGATGATGATCATGATGATGATATTATTGGTAGTATTCAATAAAATTGCTAAACGAGTGAATAGAGATTTAGATTTATATTATTATTCGACCATGATGTGCCAGGGAACATGCTATTTGCTGTCACATATGCTCTATTTTTAAAATTATGTTCTGACAACAGCTTAATGAAATAGATAGCATTGTACCAACGAAAAGTTATTCAGACGATTTCAATATATCCAGAATGAATGTATTAATTATATTGTTATATTCAGAATATAATTTTCCTCAAAACACATAACTCCAAAGTGATGGAACCAAAATTTGCAACCAATTTACCTCCAAGTCTGGTGCTATTTCCAATAATCTTCTGTTTATGAACAGAGCCAATCTGTCTATAAGAACTACCTAGAATCTTTTAAAATAGAGATTGCTGGTGTCATACCTAGAAACTGAGATTCTTTAAGTCTAATGTGGAATCCTGAACTCTGTGGTGCTTTCAGAAGCACTTTGGTGCCTCTGAAGTGAAGTTAAAATGGAAATCACTGCCTCTGTCTGTTGTTCTATGGCTTTGCCCCTTGGCTCCACAGTGATGGTACAAGCCCATTCCGTGAGTCACAGAAGAAGCTAAAGAGGTCCTCTTGGAAGGCCTTTCACTTTCATAGTCACAATCTGAACTGCCACACTGGCCTGACTGTGGCTGAGGATGAGCTTGTGGCTGCTTCACTAAAACCCACCACCAGGGGCTGGAAAATACTACAGTATCCCCATAGTGGTCTGTTTGTTATTATTATTATTATTTCTAATTGTACTTTAAGTTCCAGGATACATGTGCAGAATGTGCAGGTTTGTTACATAAGTATACATGTGCCATGGTGGTTTGCTGCGCCTATCAACCTGTCATTTAGGTTTTAAGCCCCGCATGCATTAGGTATTTGTCCTAATTCTCTCCCTCCCCTCACCCCCACCTACCAACAGGACCCGGTGTGTGATGTGTCCCTCCCTGTGTCCATGTGTTCATTGTTCAACTCCCACTTATGAGTGAGAACATGTGGTGGTTTGTATTTTTATCTTAAATCTGAAGGTAAATCTAAAAGCAACTTCCAGAAAGACTTGGAAGAAATGGCTTTCTTTAAATTGCATAGGAAAACAGTGATAGATCAATTTCCAGTTGGTTCGTTATGTTAATTTGTTAGACACCCCAGAAATATAGTTTGTTGGGGAAAGGTTTAGAAAACATGATCCAGAAGAGGTAGACAACCAAAACCACAGGGAAGTGTTTACAGAAAGCTCCATGTTCAACTAAATAGAGGACCAGATGTTACCACAAACTGCTCCGTGTTTGAAAACTTCTTCCAAGGGCTCTGGTCAAGAAAAATAATTGACATCTTCTTGCAAACATGGGTAGTTCATAGTGTTGGCAATTAGGTACCTAATTATTTTTTCATTTATCATGCAGGGTTATCACTTCTCTCAAGCCAAGTAGTAACAGATTTGGCCACATTTCAATACAAATTTGGAAATGTTCAAAGAACATTGGGATTATAATCCCCAATGATCCTCTCAGCTTCTGCTCTTGCTTCTATGACCTAAATTATGAGCAGAAAAGAAAAAATAAAGTTTTTATCCTTAGCTGTATGTAAATCCAAAGACCATCTAGGGTGGGCTAGTGAAAACCTGTTCTGGAAACATAAGGTTTCCATGCAATTAGTTATTAAATCCTTTGGGAAAGAGTCAGACTAGACATGAGGGGAGGAAGAGCTCTCAGGCAAGAATTCAGGATCAGTGTCTGAGAGGAAAAAGGGAAACAGTGTTTGATGTTCAGACTTCTGTGCCCAGCAGGGTACACAACCCATTGAAATGGCCTAGGGCTGCAGTGGGTAAGATTTTCAGATTCTATTTGTCTAAACAGTCTAGTCTGTGCTGCAGTAACAAACAACCCCCAAATCTCAATGGCCTAAAATACAAGTAGAAAATAAAGTTCCAGTTTTTCTTCATATTAGATGGCCAAAGCAGGTTGACAGTGACGCTCAGCTCAGGAACTCCAACTGATACAGCCTCCATCTTAAAATATATTTCCCTGATCAACTCAGTAGAGGACAACAACATGATGTGCCTTGTACCAGCTCATAAATTATTCTACCCAGAAGTGATGCATGTTATTTCCAACCACATTTAGTTCAAAGACCTTGTTACAGGCCACCCCTATGTTCAAGCATGCAGGAATCCTCCATGTACCTGAAGGTGAAGGAGAACTGGATATTAGCAAAAATTAGTAATGGATACCGTACAGATCAAAAACTTAGTGTCTGGAAAGAAAATCCTGTTGGCATTCAAGGGAAAGTAAATGAATAGGTTGACCATTTGGAGGAGGAGGGATTGCCTGGCCATTGTCCATAGCACAGAGCAGAAGCTGTTTGCGTTAAATAAAATGGTGAAGGCACGGATACTTCAGCAGCAAGAGGCGCTTCTTCCAACCAATACAGAGTCTGTGACTGTGCACAAATCCCTGTTGACGTGGAAGAGGCAGGAATGTGAAGGCCATGGCCTGAACATGGGCAGTCAGGTGCAAGTTCTCTAAGGGGTGCTTTGAAGGGATTGAGTAGGGAGGAAGGAGTTCTAAAAATTACTGCAAAAATTAAGTTCTGGTGCTCTCATAACACTAAAGGCTGACACTGATTGATAAGTCAGTGTCCGTGTGGCTGCACCTTGTGGCCAAGGAAGTCAATGGCACAAACAGAGACTGGAAAAGCATACAAGGGCCAGAACATGTAGAGGTCTTGCAGGCAAAGGTAGGAGAGACAAATTTTATTTGAAATGCAATGAGGAGTTGAATGACTGTAAACCAATTTATGCTTTTAAAAGATCACTCTCACTGTTGTTTGAAGATGGATTGGGTGAAAATGAAGCAAAAGAAGAAGTAGAAAAAGAATTATGATATTATGATAGTGGTCAGGTAAAAGGTGATGTCAATTTACTCTAAGTGAAAGATAGTTTCTTGCACAAATTTGGAAATTAAATCAATAGGATTTGCTCATACAGTGGGTAAAGGAGGGGAGGGGAATCAAAGATGACTTCCAGGTTTCCGACTTCAGTAGCCGGAGAGGTAACAGTGTTGTTTCTTTGCAATGGGGAACGATCAGTAGAAGCCTAGAGATTAGAAAACATCAGAAGTATAATTTTGAACATTAAACATGTAATGGTTATGATAAATTTAAGTAGGAATATTAAGCAAACAAGTGAATAGCTAAGAATAATCTTCCAATTAGTGCATAACTGAGGAAGCCAAGAACACAGAGACAGTATTGTCCTAAACATTTGAATTTATTTATTCAATATGTATTTACTGAGTGACAGAAATGTGCTGAATACTGGAAATAAAGAGGTACTAAACAAAAGGTTCTGGCTTTATGAACTTCACGTTCTCATGACTAAATGTATACCCTTTAACCATCGGAAGCATCCTCATGAGGATGGCAGTATTAACATTCCCGGTTTATCAATAGGGAAACCAAGGTATGACACAGCTAACGAGAAGTGGGAGCTGGGATTTGAAGCTCCTCAGCGTGACTCTAGAGCACAGGTTTTCAATCCCTGAGCTATGCAGCCGCCGCTGATGCCTGAGAAGGACAGTCATTCTTTTCTGTTCTCAACATATGAGATAACAGCACTTTGGAAAAGGAGGGTAAAAAACATAGGTTGAGTATTACTGTTAAGTCAGATGGGAAACACACGTAATCTCAGTGTCAAATGTTTGAGTGAAATAGCCCGAGGAGCCTCAAGGCTTCAAATTTTCTCCTACCTCTGTTTGTTCCTTGCAGAGATAGCTATCCTCCTTCCTCAGATAGCAAAGTGCAAGAGTCTGCTCATCCCAGGAAGATACAAATTGGGAGAACCTGGCTTCAGCCTCCAAGCCCATGTTAAGGCAGTGCAGAGAGCTGGCACCCAATGGCAAACATTTGAATCCCACTCCAAGTATTAGTGCCCAACATGCTGGGCAAGTCACACAGCCATTTTGAAACGCAGGTTTCTCATCTGTAAAATGAGCACAATAATCGTATTTTCCACACAGGTTTATGGAAGTTTAAAAGTGATAATGGCTGTAAGTAGAGTCCTGGAACACAGCATGTCCCCAATAAATTATTATCCATAGTGTCAAATGGGCCTAATACTCCTATTTACATAGGAGTTAATGGGGCATTAGTAGGCACCAGTTTAAGGAATCCACAAGAGAAAGGATTATCTGTGGAATGGGTGGGTGATTACAGGATTACGCAGACTGCCCTGCCCCTTCTCTTTTGGCCAAGTAGAAAGTACTTATCCCGCTTTTCTCTCTAAAGCCTGCTTTGTCAGGCTTCTAGCATTCACTTTTGTTCTAATCACACTTTGTCTAATTAACATCAAATTCCAATTTATAATTAGTACAGAGGAAAAACATACACCAGGCAAAACTTCTCCTAATCGCCAGTGGTGTGTGATTGAGGCGGCTATTTGCTGAGCCTGGGACACGTCCTGCCAGCCCAAGATTTAATCAAGGAGTGTGGAAACTCATATATATGCAACCAAGTTACCATGATTAAGAGAATTTTCCTTCAAAGGCTATTGGTCCCCCGAAGGAAACACACCAAGCACTACCATAGAGGGAATTCAGGACAATTTGCTCTCAGAGGGCTCAATTATTTCTAAATATATTTTCAAATAAATGAGACTTACTTAAACCATTTGTCACCATAGCAACGAAGCTGGCAGGATTGGTAGGAGTTTTTGCTTCTACCAACTGTGAAACATGCTTGTTTCTGGCAAGTCTGTAGAAAAAAAAGTCTTAGATTGAATAAGAAAAGCAATAAGTTAATGAAGGCTAGCAGGAAATTAACAAATAAAAGAATGACAAGAGTATTTGCAAAGACATACAACCTTACTCTGAGAGTTAAATAAATAATAATAACAATAAAAGTCCATCACAGAGCAACTCATTATGCTCCCAATTTGGTTAGCTTTTAAGTAAAATAACTTTCTTAAAATACAAATGCTTTTCTCTAATAATAGGTCCTAGCCTCTGTGGTGCCTAAAAAGCTGCAAGGCCTGAAGATCAAAAGACACGAATTTTTTTCTTGGTTCTGATGCCAATTAGCACTGTGGATTGGGCAAGATATTTAGCTGTTTCCTTTTCTAATCAAGGAAAGGATATTGAGTCCTATTACTCACTTTTAAAAAAATGAAGTAAACACTAACTTTTTAAACTTCTTCGTGGCCTTTAAAAATGCCTTTCCCTGCTTGCATGGTTGCAATTTACCTATGTACTTTTTAAAGTTCTAGGAAATACATCAGGTGTTCAGAATCATGGGCTACACACACGGGTAAGGCTCTCACTTCACACTTGTCCTTGTGGAGGTTCAAGCATACTAAAGAGGAGGGAAGACTGACCACTGTAAGGCATTTATGAAGAAGGCTAGAGGATGGATATTTACATTTACTGAGAAACTTTGTATTTATCGGCACTTGTATACATTGTCTCCTTTAATCCTTCCATTCTGATAGGGATTATAGAGATGAAGACAAAGTTTCATCTATTTGCTCAATGTCCCACCACTAGCAAGTGGTGGAGCTGGAGCTTTAATTCATGTCTTCTTGACTCCAGAGTCTAGACCCACCAGGCTGCCCCTTTTTTGAAACCATCTGGTTCAAAGACATAAGGTAGTGGGAAAAGGCACTCTCAGGAAGTCAAGATCTGAGCTTTTAATTCTATCAATATCATCTACTAGCTGTCTGACCTCAAACAAGTCCATCCTGCCCTTGGGCTTTAATATCTTTATCTACAAGAGACTGGTTCAAATGCAGTGACCACTTCTCAAGAGAGTGGGCAATGTCAGATGAAAGAGAATGAGAAAAGTGTTCCAAGCTAGAGGCAGAGGGTTAGAGTTTCAGACCCACTGTGGCCATGGGGAGTTACTGCAGGGAGGCAGGGTGGGGACCATCTGTGGAAGAGCAGGTTCAGTCTTTTGAAAGGATGAGTTGGGTAGCACAGGTTTTGAAAAGGTTCTTTCAGCATTCATAACTGGAAGTCAGATACTGACATAAAATAAGCTAGAAGAGAGCATTCTGGCAACCAAAGCAAGGATTAGCTTGAAAGCAGCAGGCTGCATTCAGCTGTCTCTGTATGTCTCTGCAGGTGAGTGACTTTCAATGAGACCTAGTGTCCAGACTTGACAAAAGCAGAATCTACTGCAGAGGAGACCTTGCTTAAAGATTTCAATACTATCTTTTATGAGGCTTCCTTTTCAAATCACCTCCTCCTGTATTTATAGGGAAATTACATTTTCATTGGAATCACATCATTGTTTTTTCTATCCACCCCAAAGGAATAGTCAGCTTCAGTGAAGGAAAGAAAACATACCCAGCCTTCATCTCACTTCTGGCAGGTTTTCATTTAGGTTTAGTAACTTTATCAAACACAAACCTGGCCCTGGCTCCCTAATTTGTGAATTGGAAGATAAGTCTTAGATATGTTTTTTGGATATCATCTCTGTTAGTCTGCTTTTGCATTGCTGTAAAGAAATACTTGAGGCTAGGTAATTTATAAAGAAAATACGTCTATAAATTGGCTCACAGTTCTGCAGGCCTATCCAGGAAGCATGGTGCCAGCATTTGCTTGGCTTCTGGCGAGGCTTCAGGAAGCTTAAAATTATGGTGGAGGGCAAAGGGAGAGCTGTTGTATCAGATGGCCAGAGTTGGAGCAAGAGAGAGAGGGAAAGTGCTACAATCTTTTCAACAACCAAGTCTAGCATGACCTCATTTTCACTCATTATTGCAGGGAGGGCACCAAGCATTCAAGAAGAATCCTCCTCCATGACGCAACATCTCCCACTAGGCCCTATCTCCAACATTGGGGGTCACACCTCAACACAAGATTTGGAAGGGACACACATCCAAACCATGTCATTATCCCTCTGAATACAAGTAGAAGAGGGAATTTCTGCTTTAAGAAAAATAACATAGTAGCAAGGTCACAGATCTAGAGTCAGCTAGGGCTGGGTCCAATCCTGACTGCCTCACTTACTAGTTGCATGACCTTAATAAATTATTTAATCACTCTCAACTGCATTCTTCTCCTCTGAATGAAGTTAGGGAAATTAAACTAACAGTTGTTCAGTTTCCAAGGAGTTAGCATGGAGATTGTATTAGTCTGTTCTTGCATTGCCACAAAGAAATATCTGAGACTGGGTCATTTATAAAGAAAAGAGGTTTAATTGGCTCGTGGTTCTGCAGGCTGCATGGGATGCATGATGCTGGCATCTGCTTAGCTTCTGGGGATCCCTCAGGTAACTTACAATCGTGGTAGAAAGTGAAGGAGAAGTAGGCATGTCACATGGCTGGAGCAGGAGCAAGAGGAGGGAGGTGCTACACACCTTTAAACAGCCAGATCTCACAAGACCTCTCACTATCAAACGAACAGCACCATAACGATGGTGCTAAACCATTCATGAGAAATCCGCCCCCATGATTCAATCACGTTCTACCAGGCCCCACCTCCAACACTGGGGATTACATTTTGCTATGAGATCTGGGTGGGGACATAGACCCAAATCAAATTAGAAATAAAACGAAAAGACAAAGCAAAGAATCAAAAATGAGAAACTTAGTAAGAGCCTGTGGAATAAGACTCAAGGCACCATGGTATTTCAAGGCCAGAACACTGATGGTATTAGGAGCCTGGGTATCAATAACTGTTCACTGTTATAGATAGATTGGCAGGAACTGAGAGCCCAATCTCCAGCCAGCTGCAGAAGTTTTGGCAAGCTGGTGCAGTGACTCTTCACATTGTAACCAAATCACCAAAATAAAGAGGGAGAAGAAGAAGCCAATTCTCAGACTCTGAGAAGTAACAGCATCTAAAACAATTGCCTCAAATTAGATGACAATAAAAAGAGGACTATATGAAGGAGCTCAGGTGCATGGTGCTTTCTTTGTAACACTATTTAAAGGTGCATTCCAAGGGCTACAAATGTGGGGAAGCTACACAAAGCCCTCCAATTCTTCTGCATGTTCTTCCCTTTGCTTTCATGCCAAGGATTCTAGCAATGACACTCTCACTGCTCTGACCATGGCATTCATGCAAGCACCTTTTCACCTGAACCCAGGAAGGAAGAAGGAAGGCATTGTGATTGATGCCCTTCTGAAAGTAGCAGAATTGAAATGAGCAGAAATGAAGAAGAGTAATTCTTCCCTCTACAGGAGGTGGCACTGTCACACACCCGTGCTTCCCGTGTTTGTGCTAGGCTAAGACACCACCATTCTCCCTCCACGTCTATGGCACATTGTCCTCAGCACCTGTACTCTGTGCCTGGGTGGCAGAGGCATAGATGTTCAGTGTCCTTCACATAAACCCAACCAGTAGTAAACCAGATGTATAACTGAGAAAGGAACTTGGAACAGTATCTATGAATTGTCATGGATTATTCTTTCCCCTATGGCTGTGCCTTATACTTGCATAGTTAATAACCATACATCTAGGCTATTTCCAAATGGTTTCTCTAAAAAAAAAAAAAGTATTATTTTGTATTTTTTAACTTTTGTTGCTAAAATAATTCAAAATCTACAGAAAAGTTATAAAATTCCATGCCTGTATCAAAACCTCTCATGTACCCCATAAATATATACATCTACTATGTGCCCACAAAAATAAAAATAATAAAATGATTTAGAAATCACTTCACCCAGACTTAGTTGCAAGAAGCAAAACTATGTAAAGAACTCCTACACGTCTTTCACTCAGGTTCACCACCTGTTAACATTTTGCCACACTTGCTACGTAACTCACTGTCTCATATGTAATCTCCTTCTACATATGTATATATATAATATATACATATATGACTCATCCCTAAACCATTTGAGAGTAAGCAGCAGGCATCGTGTCTTTTCGCTCGTAATCTTTACTGTGTGTATTTCCTAATAACAAAATATTCTCTTACATAATTACAGTATGGTACAATATCAAGAAAGTTAATATTGACACAATGTTATTGTCTAATCCACAGTCCATATTCAAATTTGGCCTGTTAGCCTAATGATGTCTTTTATAACATTTTTTTCTTGGTTAGTTTTCATATGCTGCCTTTATCTGTCATATCTTTTTAGCTACCTTTAATCTGGAATTGCTCATTCATCTTTCTTTGTCTTTCATAAATGACATTGGTGTTTTCAGAAGTTACAGTACATGGCACATTTCTGAAAACATTTCTCAGTTTCAGTATTCCTGCTAACGGCAATGCCCTTGTGGGCAGGATGATCACAGAAATGATATTATGTACTTTTCCGAGCATCACAGTGGGAAGTACAGGATATTAGTTTGCCTCATGATTGAGGTGTTAACTTTGTTTACTACATGATTTCTCCTGCTCCTCACAATACCATGTGAGAGTATGGATCAATGGCACTCAATCCTTTTTGCACATTAGAATCAACTTGGAATTATATGACAGTAACGACCATAATCTTGAATGTCCAGCCTTCACCCTAGATTGGTGGTCTCCAAACTTGGCTGTACATTGCAATCAGATAGGAAGATTTTTTAAGTGCCGATGTCTTGTTCCCACATTCAGAGATCCTGACATATTTCATTTGGGTGTGGCCTAGGCATTAGAATTCTTTTTTTTTTTTTTTTTTCTTTTGAGATGGAGTCTCACTCTGTTGCCCAGGCTGGAGTGCAGGGGCGCGATCTCAGCTCACTGCAAGGTCCGCCTCCCAGTTCATGCCATTCTCCTGCCTCAGCTTCCCAAGTAGCTGGGACTACAGGTGCCCACCACCACACCTGGCTAATTTTTATTATTATTATTTTATTTTCTATTTTTTAGTAGAGAAAGGGTTTCATCATGTTAGCCAGGATGGTCTTGATCTCCTGACCTTGTGATCCACCCGCCTCGGCCTCCCAAAGTGCTGGGATTACAGGTGTGAGCCACCATGCCCGGCCACATTAGAGTTTTTTAAAAGTCCTCCATGTGACTGAAGCCAAGGAGGAGAATCACTGTTAGATTGATGATGTCATGTTTTCTGAGGGTGGGCACTGGAATGTTTTCAAGGCTCTAGGGAAGCGTGCCGTGCAGCCATGGGTGACAACCACAGGTGTACATCTGGAAGATTAGTACCTACATGTCACCAGAGGAAGCCTGGGGCTACACTGGCTTTCTCAAGGTCCCACAGCTGACGCGTGATGGGGCCAACACAGGCTTTCTCTCCTGCTGACAGTAATTCTTCTTTGAATGAGGCATAACCCAATTAGTTAATAACTATTTCACCTGGAAGGGAACCAGAAGAGGTATTTTTCTCTTCTTAACCCAGGGAATCTCAGAGAAAAGTGAGTAGTTATATTTAGGCTATTCTGTTACTGAATACATCCTTTCTACTCAAAGTATGATCCATGGTGCAGTTACATGGATCTGAATCTCAGACCCCACCTCAGATCTCCTAAACCAAAATCTGAATGGCAATGAGGTCTCCAGGTGTTTTAAATGCAAATTAAAATCTGAGACACACTGGGCCATACTACCTGCCGTAATACAGAGACTGACAAACTTTTAGGCTTTATGGGTCACTCTGTCTCTGTCACAACTACTCATTCTACCTTTATAGCACAAAAGCAGTCACTGACAACATGTAAATGGGTGGGTTTAGATGTGTTTACAATAATAAGTAGCAGGCTGTATTCAGCCTATGTGTCATAATTTGCTGACCTCAGCACCAATGTGGTGAAGCAGGATTGAGAGAAATGATACAGGCTCACAGAATTGGGAAATTCAGACCCTGGCTCTAGCACTTACTAGGTTTGTGACCTTTGACAAATTACTTAACCCCTCTGGGCCTCATCTGCAAAATTGTGTAAAGAAAATCCTATTGCATTGGATTGAAAACGATCAAGTAAGAGGGCATGTTAAATGTCTGGCTGGTAGAAGACACTCAGTGAATGCCAGTGTCCTTCTTTCCTTACAATTCTCTTTGTATATAAATTCAGTAAGTCTGGCAGTGTTTTCAACAGGGCACCACAGCACAAATAAACCAAACATACTTCTGTCCAAAACAGCATTTTAATTTGGCTTCGAAGGTTCTCTTATTTGTATTTGATTGTGAGAAAGTCTGACCATCTAAAAACTTCCGACATGTCTAATTAAGTGATGATACCACACTACAGAAGTCGAGCCTCGAAACACTAGAAACCCATCACCTTTATCCTTCTCCCTTCCCGCATTGTCCCTCCCCTTTCCCCTTCTCTACAGTTCATTCTCTCTAGAAGATGAAAGGCCCCAGCCTCAGCCAACCTCTTTCTCTAAGTTCAGGTCTGTCTGACTCATAACTTCCCTGAAGGAAAGAAGAAAATAGAAAGTGAAATGATTTTGCTTAAAAGACCTTGCTGAGTTAGAGTTGGGGAAGGTGGTAGTTCCGGTTTAAGGATGAGATTTCCAAATACTTTTAACAGGATGATTCAACAGCAGAGAAAATTGTCAAATACAACTTATGCCATGCTGACGACGGTCTATCAGGCAATGATGACAGCAATTAAGGAGGACGTAGTCAGTGAGTAGTGACATCTATGATGAGCATAACCCTAAACTGATTATAAAACAAGGGTCTAGGCAGGAGACTGGCATCTTTTCTAAGCAGCTTGGAAATCAGCAAGAAAATATAGTTCTCATTTTAGTTGTCAACAAAATGGTAGCAAGAAGCTGATGGACACATACATATGGAGGACCAAAAAAAATAAAGCTTGGATGATGCAAGGAGAGTGATAAAATGAAATAGAGTCACATCATCTTAGAGACTTATTATAGTACAGATAACCTCCACATAGAATCCCAGAAATGTGGCCCATGCAGGATAGTGTTTGATTAGCAAGAGTTTATAATTTTGTGACATATCTAATTTATTATCAGAGCCACTATAGTACAAGAAGCCCTGGGGATTTCATTTGGAATGATAATTTGATCACCCTTATGGTTCTTTTCTCTCTGACTCATCCATTGAAGTAATCAAGAAGATGTAATAAAGATCCGTGGATCCCCAAAAAGAGAGCTATTCAGATTTTCAAAAGGCTGGAGAGTAGGCAATTGGGATAAGAAAATGGCAAGCCCTTACATCTTACCATATACAAAGAAAAAATGCACCTGAGAAATAAGTGGATGTAAATCCCTACCACAGTTCTACCTTAAAAAGGTGTGGACCGGATGAAAGAATGGCTGTAAGAGTGAAAAACATTGACCTTGATTCAAGAAGTGTACCAGAGTGAAGGCTGTGGATCTCACTCCAAAGTTATACTTGGCTTGGATGCTTTTCTGTCATAATGGACAGGAGGTGTGGGTGAGGGGGTCTGCATCAATGACCTCTAGGTTGCACATAAATGAAGAAGGTTCTTTGGCATGGCTGCAACATTTCATTGACCCTCTTTTATGTACAAATAAGCAAAACCCGCCAGGTAAAAAGATTCAGCAGTTCAAAAGAAAAGGAATAAAGTTAAGAAATTACAATAAATGTCAATTTTTGTAGTTAATGTTTTCAATTAGATTCCATATGACTGACTGTAGGCAGAAAATGTTAGAAAATAAATATTCAATATTCAGAAAAATTGTTTCAGATAACACACTTCATCGATAACTTAAAAAATACTATGCAAGTAATGACTAGTAAGTTGAATAATGAAAGAAACAAAAAATGGCAAAAATTGCACTCAAAACATTGTTTCAGAACTAAGAGGAAAAAGATAAAGATAACAATATAATGATAAGCAAAATGACAAGAGACTAGGAAGAATGATCCAGGAGATCCAGCATACATGATATAGGTGGTGCAGGAGGATAATATTGAGCACAAAGAGAAGCAAAATAAAATAAATAATTGAGTAGAAGTTGTCTGAGATGAAAAAAATTGAATCTTTACCAGGAAAAGAACATCAACTATCAGATGATAGTAATAATAATATAACCTATAGAGAAAAAAAATCAAGATAGAACCAAAACTTTATTCTTTACCACACTGAATACTAAATACAAATGAAACATTTCTGAGATTTTTAAGGCAAGTCTTGCATACATACCTTTTAAGGGAAAAAAAATTCTATACTCAGCCAAGCTATAATTGATTTATGAGATCATTAAGATATTCTGAGACATGCAAGAACTTTATAAAATGTTCCCCAGTGAGACAGGTGATTGAGCCATCTGAGATAAATAAATAGATAAAAAAAATTAACTCAGGAAAAGTGAAGATGTGCATAAACATATAGATATAAGATAATGAAACTGCTTAAACCTATATTTAATGTCTGTCTTGGTCTGTTTTCTGCTGCTACAAAAGAACACCAGACACTTGGTAATTAATCAAAAACCAGAAGTTTATTTGGCTCATGGTTCTGGAGGCTGGGGAGTTCAAGAGCATGGTGCCAGCATCTGGTGAGGTTATTCCATGGCAGAAAGGTGGATTGTGGAAGCAAGAACATGAGACAGAGAGAAAAAGGTGGCTGAACTCCCATGATAACTAACCCATTCCTATAATAACAACGTTAACCCATTTATAAAGGCAGAACCCTTATTACCTGATCACCTCTGAAAGAGCCTACCTCTTAATAACGTTAGGACGATACTTAAATTTTAACATGAGTTTTGGAGAGGACATTCAAACCATAGGAATGTGCAAATAATTGTTATTAATATGTTTTCCTCCATTAGAAGCATGGCTTAGTTGGCTTCTTTAAAAATAAGATGTTAAAAAAATTAAAAATAGTATATTACTTTAAAGCAAACAGACTAACAAAACAAAATACTTTAGTGTGCATTCTCTGTTTCTACCACCACAATCTAGACTAAGTAGCCATGTTCTCTTTTTAATAGTTTTAATACAGCATAAAGGCTGGCAAAATGTCAAAATAATTTTTGAAAACTAATACATGTAATTATTGTGATTATCAATAAGGGAAATCTGGATCTAAAATCCTCATTTATCCCAATTATAATAACTAGGAGAAGGATGTAAAAAATAAAATGTAGACACATCTTGCAATTTGCAGCTTGCATAGTGGACATTAATAGACACTATTACCAATCACAATATGGAAAAAGGGCTAAGAGAACTTGATTTCCTATTGAAACAGAAACATCAAAATGCTAATTACACAATTGCTAGTAAATAAATAGTTAAAAGATGCCAGAGAAAACATCAAGGCAATATGACAAAAGCTCTAAATTGGGAAAGTGTCTTGATACCAATTTGTATACTTTTAAACATCCCTTAATTATAGTAGTTCAGGAATTTTGCTATTTTCCATTTGAATACCCCATATCAAGTAAGCTACACATACAAGATGTACCTTCTTGGTTGACAGGTATGTCTTTCAGGCCTACATTAAAAAATCTATTTTCATTTATTATAGTCATGCAACCAACAAGCTTTCCTGTCTGATTTCTCAAACAGAAGCAATTTAGGAATGACATAGCTAGAAGCAACAAGAAACAAACATCAACAGCCTTAAAGGGAGAGAGGTATGCTAAGCACTAAAAGCAGAATGAAAAATGAATAGGAGGCATAGATGCTCTCACAGCAGAGCAACCTCGGGGCATTTAGTGCGAGGCAAATGCTCAGTCCCTCACTTACAGGTGGAATAAAGAGTGTCATATTTTGTGGTAAGTTGAAGAATGGTCCCCAAAGATGTCCATGTCTAAATTTCCAGAATTTCTGAATATGTTACCTTACATGGAAAAAATACTTTGAAGATGTGATTAAATTAAAGATTTTGAGATAAGGGTAATATTTTGGATTAGCTTGGTGGGCCCAAAGAAATCACAGGGATCTTCACCAAGAGGGAGGCAGAAGAGTTAGAGAAGGAGAAACAAGGATGAAAAAGAGAGATTTGAAGATGCTACACTGCTGGCTTTGAGTATTAAGGAAGAAGCCACAAGCCAAGGAATGCAGGTGGACTCTAGAAGCTGGAAAAAGGCATGGAAATGGCTTCTGCCCTACAGCCTTCAGAAAGATTGCCCCCCGAACAACACCTTGATTTCAGGACTCTGAACTTCAAAACCATGAACAAATTAATTGGTGTTATTTTAAGCCACTAAATGTATATTGATTTGTTACAACAGCAAGAGGAAACTAATACAATACAACATTATATTTAAGTGGCACATCTTGATTCACCAATTTATAATGAAAAATTCACATTTCAAGTTCATATTACAATAATTCCAGTTCCCTGTCTTACTGATTATGAAAATCTATTTTTCTCTTTCAATCTCCTTTTTCCACATCAGGGCAAAAAATCCCAGGGTCAGTGATTACTTAGTCTAAGAGCATCAGATCTCGTCACTAACACTCTGTTGAAGACACTAGAATGTCTGGTCAGTCTGCTCAAAGGGAACATTATCCACAGCTGCTGCTGTTACAGCCACACATTCATGCAGCAATAATAGGAAGTCCAGAGGCTCAAATCAAGATCCAGTCAACTGCTGAAACACAGAGGGTCATGGCCACCATCCAAAGTAACAGTGTTTCCTCAGGATACAGGAGAAAATGTCCGTCTCCTCAGCATCACTCTCAGCTAGGGGTGCTTCATGCCAGGGTAAACCTGGGTTCCCAGTGCTCCAGTTCTGCAGTGATACAGCTCTTTCAGCCTGTAGACATGTGGGTATTCTTCCAGGCAAATTCACAGCACCCAGGCAGCTAGATTCAGAAGGGACATGACCTGAGCCAAAGGCAGGCCCCAAAACAGCTCTTCCTACAATAGATTTGATCTTGGTGTAGAGCCTGGAGCCCCAAATCAAGATGTCCCCCACTTAACGGTCTATTTCCTTTTGGAGACCCCAGTGCCTTCTTCCGGGTGGCCTCAGTCAGGATCACTCAGTCCAATGGATGTGTTTAACTAACTTGGAGCTTGAAAATAAAGATCTTTAGCCCTCCCTTCTTTGAAGAGACTCCTTCCTAGAATCCTTAGTAAAACACAGTGGTCTTCTGCCCCAACTACCCAAGAGTAAGAGCCCTGGGCCTGCCTCAGGGTCATGCTAGAGACTTATTCTAAATACAGGATTTACTATTAAATGTTCTTTCTCTTTGAGTAAAGTTATAAATTTCTATCTCATTTAGCTTCTCACTTCACATATTTGATTTAATAATGATGACCTTGAATCATTAAAATAAAGTTAGTTATGGTCTGACTTACTAAGGGTCTAACCAATCAGAAAACCAACCAGTGGTTTGTGTCTTTGATAACCATGGTTTGGAATAAAGCCAAACTTTTTGATGTCCCAGTATCAAACTTTCTCAAGGAGCCTGTATTAATCAGTTCTCATGCTGCTAATAAAGACATACTCGAGACTAGGTAATTCATAAAGAAAAAAGGGATTTAATGGACTCACAATTCCACATGGCTGGGAGGTTTCACAATTATGGCAGAAGACAAAGGAGAAAGTCACATCTTACATGGTGGCAGGCAAGAGAGCTTGTGCAGGGGAACTCCCATTTATAAAATCATCAGATCTTGTGAGACTTATTCACTATCACAAGAACAGCATGGCAAAGACCTGCCCCCATGACTCAATTACCTCCCACAACACATGGGAATTATGAGAGCTACAGTTGAGATGAGATTTATGTGGGGACACAGCCAAATTATATCAGAGCCCATACAAACAATTGTTGGGAACTATTCTGGACCTGTCAGATTTTATCAAAACTCTCATGTCTCCTTTGACTCTACTGATTTGGATCTGAGACTGAACTATATACAGTTTTGTTCATACCTGAGGGCTCTTGGCATTAAAAGATGAAAACTCTTGGTCATGAACTGTCAGCCATTGAGACTGCTTTGTGGGTTAAAAGCCTCATGTTACATTCCTGTTACATACATTTAAAAAGTTTTTCCTGCTCCCCTTGGGTGGCTGATAAACATGTAAAGAGGTTGGGACAGGATTTTCTATTCTAGGGTGCTCTTGCCTCATGTCCAGCCCCTTCCATCCAGGCAGGTCTGTCTGTGGATTTATCAAGAGCCTGGGAACAGGGATGGCTGCATAATTTTTAGGATTTAGGGCAAAATGAAAACATAAGGCCTTCTGTTCAAATATCAGCGTGAGTAAAGTGTCATTAAAGGTATACATGAAGCATTTTTCTTTTGCGGCTCATCATGGTGTTTCTACATGCTATTTAAAGTCATTTAAGCAAAAGAAAGTAAGAATTTTTCATTATTAACATGAATTTAAGTATACATCTTTATGTTGTATGATGCCCATTTTAAATGCAAATATTTACACATTAACTCATAAGTGGAACTATAAAAATAATCCCAAATAATGCTATAATCCTGGCTCGTCACTGGAAGATGCTTTAAACTGGCCAGAAAAGACAAACATAGGCCAGGCTTAAGGAGGTTGGAAAGAGGAAGAAAATGTCTCCTAGGTATGGAGGCTATCAAGGGGGTGCCACTGGGCACAAGGTTTCTCCCAGGGTGTATATAGTCCCTCCCAGTTGCCTGTGAGCCCCACCACATAATGTGGGACACCTGTGCCCTCACTCAGGTCTGATGGCTCCCAGATTCCCCCTCTTGCCTACAGCTGGATCAGTGTGTCATGCCTTGGCCTATGGTGGGGTCTAGGGACGTACATCCAGGTCTCTCTCCTTCCCACAACATGCCACACCAATTCATAGAAGATTAGCAAAACCCAAAGATCTCCATGCTAGGATGTGCTTGGTGCTTGGATTAAGGATAGGTGAGAGGGGGCTTTAGCCAAGACATGACCTCTGGCTGGCCAGACATACCACGGGGCAAGTGGGAGCAGGGACAGCACCTCCATGCCCACACTGAGATGCCATTGGGCACACACAGCTGACCCCAGTAATTTTTATACCAGTGCCCAGAGCCCAAGAGGGGAAAGAGGGTGGCAGCAGTCAGGACAAGGAGGAGAAAGCCAGGTATAATTAGGGTGCCAAGGTTTGGAGGGACGAGAGTCTGAGAACCAATATGGGGGAAGTGGGAGGTGAGGAGGAGGAGAGTGGGGAGGTGGTAAGAATCCACACTGCACACAAGTCTAAACTTGAACCCCTTGGTGTATGCCCCACGGTCCCATTTGCCTTCACTTACAAACTACAAATTATTAAAAAGAATTATTAAGAATCTCAAAGTGGTGGCCACACACTAAGTGTGGGAATCTTCTGAGTGGGACCCTGATCAACTGCACTGGTTGCATGCTGACATGGTTTTGGTCTGTGTCCCCACCCAAATCTCATGTGGAATTGTCATCTCCATTGTTGGAGGTGGGTTCTAGTGGGAGGTGATTAAATCATGGGGGCAGATTTCCCCCTCAGTGCTGGTCTCCTGATAGCAAGTGAGTGCCTGTGAGATCGGCTTGTTTAAAAGTCTGTGGCACTTCACACCACCCCTTCCTGTTCCAGGCCATGTGAAGATGCCTGCTCCAGTTTTGCCTTCTGCCTTGAGTAAAAGTTCCCTGAGGCCTCCCTAGCCATGATTCCTGTACAGCCTGCAGAACCAGGAGCCAATTAAACCTCTTTTCTTTATAAATTACCCCACTCACACATTTCTTGATAGCAGTGTGAGAATGAATACACATGCCCATGAAGCCAGCCCTGTCTGGCAGATCTGGTGCCTTTGCTTCTCCTATGCTACTGAGCTGTCATCTATCATCCTTTTTGCTGATACTGTGTCTTGTGAGTGATGTGAATTACTGTGTCCTTGCACAGCAGGATCTGTCTTTACTTTTCCTGGTTCCTAACTGTGGATAGCTATCACACTCTTCCTCAGTATTATCACCACCACCGCCATGACTTAGCCCTTGTTTTGGCTTCCTACTGTGGTAGGAAAATTTATATATTACTGAAGAAAATCAGTTAAGTTTAGGAAAATTCATATTTTTCTAAAAAAACCATTTATATTTCCTTTTCCTTTTCTATACATCCTCAATTCATATTCTTTGCTAATTTTCTATGATTGTTAGTCTTTCATTATGGATTTTTAGAAACTACTTTGTCAACTATGCTTTTGTTTCTGATTTAATTTATAAAATATTTCTTTAAAGCTTCTTGTTTATTTTTTACTTTACTTTTGCTGGTTTTTATAATAAAGAATATTTTTTAAATTGTATAGAATCAAATTTATTAATCATTTTTATATTCTGATTTTATTATACTCAAATATTGTTTAAAATTTTCTAATATTTTTTCACATAGACCAATGGAGCAGAATACAGGACTCAGACATAAGACCACACATCTACAACCACCTGATCTTCAACAACCTGACAAAAACAAGCAATTTTTATTCTTAGTGTTACCCTGTGTCCAATTTATAAATTATAATTTATCATAGTTATGTACATATAGGGAAAAAATAGTGTATATGGAGTTGACACTATTCACAGTTTCAGGCATCCACTGGGGGTCTTAGAAAGTGTGTCCCACAGATGAGAGGGGACTATGGTAAATGTAATGTGGTGTCATGAGTAGAATTTTGGAACAGAAAAAGGATATTAGGTAGAAACTAAGGGAATCTGAATAATATATCAACATATAAACTTTAGTTAACACAATGTATCAATATTAGTTTATTAATTGTGAAAAATGTGTCATTCTAGTATAAGATGTTAATAATAAGAGTAACTGGGCTAAAAAATACAAAGAAAATCCGATCCAATTAAAAAATTGGAGAAAAGTACATGAAGAAGCACTTCACCAAAAAAGATACACAGATAAAAAATAAACACATGTTCAACACCCTTGCCAATTAGGGAAATGCAAGTTAAAAATGACAATGAGATATCATACACACGTATCAGAACCACTAAAATAAAAAGTAGCTACAACAACAAATGGTGGGAAACATGCAGAAAAACTGAATCACTCATACATTGCTTGCAGAATGTAAGATGGTACAGCTCACTGAAAATAATTTTCTAAAATAAACATGCAACTACAGATGACTCAGCAATTGCATTCCTTCACATTTATACCAGAAAAATTAAAATTATGTTTACACTAAAACCTGTGCATGAATGTTTATAGCAGCATTGTTTGTAACAGCCCCCAATGAGAAACAATCCAGTTATCTTTTAATGTATAAATCTTAAATGTGGAGTTAAGTACTACTCCACTCATAGGATGGAGTACTACTGAGCAATACAAAGAAACAAATGATTAACACATACAAACACCTGAGTGAATCTCTAGAGAATTGTAATAGTTTATAAATGACAATTACAGTGTTATATTATTCTGTGTTTTTCTGTGTACTTGCTATTACCAGTGAGTTTTACCCATTCAGATGATTTCTTATTGCTCATTAACACCCTTTTCTTTCAGATTGAAGAACTTCCTTTAGCATTCTTGTAGGAAATGTTTGGTGTTCATGAAATCCTTCAGCTTTTGTTTTGTCTGGGAAAATCTGTATTTCTCCTTCATGTTTGAAGGGCATTTTCACTGGGTATACTATTTAAGGATTTTTTTTTTCTTCATAACTTTAAATATGTCATGCTGCCACTCTCTCCTAGCCTGTAAGGTTTCCACTGAAAAGTCTGCTTCCAGATCAACTTTTATTTTACATTCAGTGAATATGTGTGCAGGTTTCTTACAAAGGTATATTGCATAATGCTGAGTTTGAGGTACAATTCAATCTGTTACTCAGGTAATGAGCACAGTACCCAATAAGTAGTTTCTCAAGCCTTGTCCCCTCTCTCCTGACTCCGTCTTATAATCCCCAGTGTCTACTGTTTCCATGTTTATGTCCAGAAGTACCCACTGTTTATTAATATATTCCACTCATAAGTAAGAATATGCAGTATTTGGTTTACATTTTCTACTTTAGTTCACTTAGAATAATGGCTTCCAGCCTTATCTATATTGCTCAAAAGGAAATGACTCTCTTTTTTATGGCGGTGTAGTATTCTGTGTATATACTACAACATTTACTTTATGCAAGCCAGTGTCGATGGGCACCTCGATTGATTCCATATCTTTGCTGTTGTGAATAGTGCTGCAGTGACCATATGGGTGCATGTGTCCTTTTGGTAGAACAATTTATTTACCTTTGGGTGTATATACCTAGTAATGGGATTGCTGGGTCAAATGGTAATTCTGTTTTAGTTCTTTGATAAATCTCCAAACTGCTTTCCAAAGTGGCTCAACTAATATACATTCCCACCAACAGTGTATAAGCATTCCCTTTTCTCTGTAGCCCCACCAACATCTGTTATTTTTAGACATTTTAGCAATAGTCATTCTGGCTGATTTTAAATGACATCTCATTTTGGTTTTCATTTGCATTTCTCTGATTAGTGATGTTGAGCATGTTTCCATATGTTTGCTGGCTACTTATATGCCTTCTTTTGAGAAGTGTCTGTTCATGTCCTTTGTCCACTTTTTAATGGATAATTTTTTTTTTGCTTGTTAATATAAATTTCTTATAGACCCTGGATATTAGATCTTTGTCAGATGTATAGTTTGTGAATATTTTCTCCCATTCTATAGACTGCCTGTTTCCACTACTGGTAGTTTCTTTTGCTGTGCAGAAGCTCTTTGATTTAATTAGGTCCCACTTACCAATTTTTGTTCCTGTTGCAATTGCTTTTGAGGACTTAGCCATAAATTCTTTGCCAAAGCTGACGTTTAAAGGATATATTCTATGTTTTCTATAGTTGGAGATCTTACATTTTGAGCCTTTAATCCATCTTGAGTTGATTTTTGTGTATGGTAATAGGTAGTTTTATTATTCTGCATTGAGATAGCCGGTTTTTCCAGCACCATTTATTCAATAGATACATCTTTCCTCATTGCTTATTTTTGCCAACTTTGTTGAAGATCAGATGGTTGTAAGTCTGTGACTTTATTTCTGGGTTCTGTATTCTGTTCTATAAACCTATATGTCTGTTTTTGTGTCAATACCATGCTGTTTTAGTTACCATACCCTTTTAGAGTAGTTTAAAGTGGGGTAATGTGATATCTGCAGCTTTGTTCTTTTTGCTTAGGATTGATTTGGCTACTCAGGCTCTTTTGAAGTTCTATATGAATTTTAGAATAGCTTTTTCTTATTCTGTGAAAAATAACATTGGTAGCTCGATAAGAATAGCATTGACTGTGTAGGAAAAGAAGAAGTGAAACTATCTTTTTTCACTGATGATATGAATCTATACCTAGAAAACCCTAATGACTGCCAAAAGGATCCTAGATCTGACAAATGACTGCAGTAAAATTTCAGGATACAAAATAAATGTACAACATCAGTAGCATTTCTATGCATTAATAATGTTCAAGCTGAGAGCCAAATCAAGAATGTAATTCCAGCTGGGTGCAGTGACTCACCCGTAATCCCAGCACTTTGGGAGGACGAGGCAGATCAATCACCTAAGGTCAGGAGTTTGAGACCAGCCTGGCTGACATGGTGAAACCCCGTCTCTACTAAAAATACAAAAATTAGCTGGGTGTGGTGGTGCATGCCTATAGTCCCAGCTACTCAGGAGGCTGAGGCAGGACAATCACTTGAACCCGGGAGGCAAAGGTTTCAGTGAGCCAAGATCATGCCACTGCACTCCAGTGTGGGTAACGACAGAGACTCCATCTCAAAAACAAAACAAAACAAAACAAAACACCTAGGCATACATCTAACTAAGGAGCTAAAAGATCTCTGCTAGGAGAACTACAAAATACTGCTGAAAGAAATAAGAGATGACACAAACAAATGGAAAAACATTCCATGCTCATGGATTGGAAAGATAAATGTCATCAGTAAGGCTGAATGGAAAGAGACACTCTCATATGATGTTATTGGGAGTGTAAATTGATACAATTTCTATGGAGAAAATGTTGGCAGTAGCCACCAAAATTATATATATATATCCCTTTGACCTACCAGTTACACTTTTAGGACTTTAGTCTATAGATCTACATGATCTACATATTTGTATCACATGGGAAATGATTGAAGGAAAGATTATGCAGTGTGCCAATGTTTGTATGTTTATAATAAAAATGGAAACAATTTGAATGTCTGTACCTACAATATTAAATAAATTATTAAATTGATAAAACGAAACAGTAGGAAGATACAAAATATAATCAGTAGAGTCAGTAAGCTCTATTTTACTGCTATGAAATAATCCTTAAGATATATTGTAAAGGAGAAAAAACAAGGTGCAGAATACTATGTATGCTTTTGTTTTATTTTTTTTTTGAGTGAGACAGAGAGAGAGAGACAGAGAAAGAGAGAGAAATAATTTATTTCCTGGCATATGCATAGAATATCTTTGGAATGATATTTAAGAAAGTGGTAACATTGTTTCCCTTCTAGAAGGAAAACTGAGAGACAGTGTTGAGAGGAAGACTTCCACCTTGGGATTTTGGATGAGTTTATATTATTCAGTTTAGGCTAGGCTATGATGCAGTAACAAGTTGAGAAGTCTGATGCAGGTGTAAGACCCTCCAGAGTAGCTCTCCTCTATGCAATGACTCAGCAGACAGGCTCCTCAGCCATTTCTACATTTGGCTTCCAGGTTTCTGCAAAAAACAGAGTAGATGAAGAACTCCCATCCACTCTTAACTTTCTTGGATTGGAAGTGTCATCTTACTTTGATTCATGGCCAGTTGAATAGTATTAGTCATGTGTCCTTAATTTAGCTGCCAGTGAACCTGGGAAATATAGAGATGTACAAGTAATATTTGGTGAGCAATGCTGTATCTGCAGCAGTGTTGCTGTTCTGCCTTTTCAAATACATAAATCACACTGATCTTTTTAAAATAAAAGGATTTAAAATGATGTTGAGGTTTTTTCCTTTAAATGTAAAAAAAGGTTAGTGTTTCCTGAGGGGTTGAATATGGATGTCAGTATTCTCTATCTTTGTATCAACGAAAGACAAAACTCTGCTGCAACATTTGGTCAGGAAGAGCTTGGAAGCCAGAAGCTAAGTTTATGAATTTCCCAGTTCCAAAGGAAGACAACTAGAGGCAGAGTCACAAGGATAAGGCAAGAGAAGAATTAAAAAAAAATTGGCCTCAGCAACAAATTAAATAACATACAGGATAAAAATTGTGTAATGTAAGTTGATCCACTTTCCTTATTTTTTTACATTTTTGCAATTTCTGGAAATTGCTTTTGTAATTTTATTTTTGATACACAGCTGTCCTGACATCTACTCTTAGGAAAGGTTCAGATGTAGTCATGTATATGTCAGTGTGGACCCAGAGTATTACCTCTGCTACAGACTTTGCACTGTAATTCTCATTAATTATTTCAAAATGGAAGCTCCTGTAACTCCTTAGAAAAAATTCAAGCATCAGCAAGTGAGTATAGAAAGTATTTTGAAGAGCAGCAGATATTTCCTGAATTGAAAACATGTCCATATGAAAACCTGCACATGAATGTTTATAGCAGCTTTATTCATAACTGCCAAGACTTAGAAGCAACCAAGATGTCCTTCAGTAGGTGAATGGTCAAGTAAACTATGGTACATCCAGACAATGGGCCATTATTCAGCACTAAAAAGAAATCAGCTATCAAGCCATGAAAATACATGAGGGAATCTTAAATGCATATTATTAAATGAAAGAATCCATTCTAAAGGGGGGTTACACACTGTATGATTCCAATTATACAACATTCTGGGAGAGACGAAATGAAGACAGTAAAAAGATCAGTGTTTGCTGGAGGTGAGGGGGTATGGAGGGGTGAATAGGTGGAGCAGAGAAGAGTTTTACAGTACGAAACTATTTTGTATGATACTGTAGTGGTAAATACATGTCAGTATACATTTGTCAAAACCCACAGAGTGTCCAACACCAAAAGTAAACCTTAATGTAAACTATATACTTTGGGTAAAAATGATATGTCAATATAAGTTTATCAATTGTCATAAATGTACCACTCTGGTTTGGGATATTCATAGGGCTCTGTGTGTATGGTGGAAAGGGTTATGTGGAAACTTTCTGTTATCAATTGTTTGGTGTCTCCTTAAAATTCAAATATTGAAATCCTAGTCTCCAATATGGTGACATTAGGAGGTGTGGTCTTTGGAAGGTAATTAGGTCATGAGGGTAGAGCCCACATAAACGGGATTAGTGCTCTTATAAAAGAGACCCCAGAGAGCTCTCTCACTCTCTTCCTGCCACGTGGGGTATGAGAAGACAGAAGCACACAAACCAGGAGAAATACCCTCACCAGAGACTGAATCTGCCAACACCTTGATCTTGGACTTCCCTTCTTCAAAACAATGAGAAATATGTTTGTTTAAGCAACCCAGTCTATGGTAATTTGTGATAGCATCCTGTACCAAGATGAGCTTTATACTTTCTGCTCAATATATAAGTAGGAAAAGTATTTTGAAGAACAAGAGATATATCCAAAGGCCCCTATATTTATATCACTGGCAGCTACTTTGCTAAGGTCTTCCAACTCAGAGCCCAGGCACTTTGGTTGTAGGGTTATCACTGATTATTTTGCTTTATCTACTTATTAATGTCAGCTATATCACCTGGAGCACATCATTTAACCAGTTTCATGTCTCCTTCATGGGATCGTTGTGATGACAAAAGAATGCATATTCTGATAGAAGAGCTTACTAAATTGTAGCTATTGTGATTTTTTTTCATTATTTAATATACTCCAGAGGAATTTCATGGGGAGTAGAGAAATTTGAAAACAAAAAAGAGAACAGCCAATGTTTTTCTACAGCTGCCACACACACACATACACATACAAATATTCCTGTCTTGTAGCTGGTTTATTTAAAATCCAGTGAATTATAGAAACGCCTTCCCACAGAAAAACATTACCACGTATCAGATCTGATGGAATAGTTAGGAGTTCAGAACCATAGCACCTTAGCCCTTCCAGAGATGTTAATCTAATCATAAATTTATGTAAAGAAGCCAAAGAGAAAAAATAACAAAGGAAAGAGAAAAAAAAAGTAAGTGGGGAAGGAAAACATGAAGTGGATTTTTGTGCATAAATAATAAAAGGATGGTCTTTATGAACAAAGAGAAATGATATGCATACAGATAACACTTGTTACCTACCAACAAGGTTTGTTTTTTTCCTCATTAACCTTTTGTTGCTTACTGAAACATTTCTGAGTGTTGAGGTTTCAGATTTAAACTTATTTTTAATATTTACCGGTTATACTCCTTCAGATTTGCATTTATTTATTTATTTATTTATTTATTTATTTATTTATTTATTTATTTTGAGACGGAGTCTTGCTCTGTCGCCCAGGCTGGAGTGCAGTGGTGCAAACTCGGCTCACTGCAAGCTCAGCCTTGTGGTTTCACGCCATTCTCTGGCCTCAGCCTCCCGGGTAGCTGGGACTACAGGTGCCCGCCACCACGCCCGGCTAATTTTTTGTATTTCTTTTAGTAGAGATGGGATTTCATCTTGTTAGCCAAGATGGTCTCGATCTCCTGACCTCCTGATCCGCTCGCCTTGGCCTCCCAAAGTGCTGGGATTATAGGCTTGAGCCACCGCGCCTGGCCAAGATTAGCATTTATTTTAAATATGTTTACTATACTCAATTTTAAATACTGTGATTTTGAAATCAGGACTACTGTTTGACAATTGTGTTATTCATGTTTATCCATTACTTGCCCCAACCAAGCCTCATCCTCTGCAAAGGTAACTTCCTGAAGAGGTCCTAAGCTTGCCTCAACCCAGCCCAAAGACTGAAAGACCCCATCCTCTGTCCCTGACAGATGCAGGATGCCACTGCTCTCTGGCTTCAGGCAGCAAAATGAATGATGCTACTTACATTGAGCTTTCCGCTCTAATTGGAGGAGAAAGACAATAACAAATAATTGGGTAATTTTAGATAAAGTTCTATGAAGAGTAATAGAATACAAAGGGGGACTTTGGCAGGAGAAGGAAACTTCTTGAGAAAGCAGTTAGAAAAAAATTATGAAAAACGACATTTGAGTAGAAACTTGAATGACAAAAATACTTCAGGGAAAAGTCTTTCGGTAAGAAATGCTGAATTGAAAAATCTTAAAGCAGAAATGAGCCTGAGAAGTTCCAGGATGAGAAAGACGATCATGATGGCTGGGAGCACAGGGAGTTATGTGGAAGTGGTGTAAAATAAGGTCATACAGGGTTCACAGACCATGTTAAGGGCATGAACCCTGTGCTAAGCATAAAGGAAAGCCATTAAAGAATTTTAAGCTGAGGAATAAGATATATGATAAGGGATACCAGGGGCAAGAGATATTCAAAAGACCAGGAAAGAGATTATAGCAATAGACCAAGAAACTGAAGATGGAGAGGTGAACTGTTAGCACTGGAAACGGTGAAAATGGTTAGTCAAGGAATACGTTTCAGAATGGGATGGTAGAGGCACCGGGTGGAGGGACAAATTGATAATTTATAGTGGTAATATTATTCAAGAAAAGATGTTGAATTTTATCAAGTGCATTTTCAGAACTTACAAGGATAATATTACGACCATTTTTCCCTTTAGATTATCAATAGGTGTTTTAATATTGATGAATTATCTTATTTCTAGAATTGTGTCCACTTGTTCTTGCTGTATGAATTTCTTTAAAGTACTACTACATTTCTTTTTTTTTTGAGACGGAGTCTCGCTCTATCACCCAGGCTGGAGTGCAGTGGCGCGATCTCGGCTTGCTGCAAGCTCCGCCTCCCGGGTTCACGCCATTCTCCTGCCTCAGCCTCTCCGAGTAGCTGGGACTACAGGGCCCGCCACCACGCCCGGCTAATTTTTTTTGTATTTTTAGTAGAGACGGGGTTTCACCGTGGTCTCGATCTCCTGACCTTGTGATCCGCCCGCCTCGGCCTCCCAAAGTGCTGGGATTACAAGCGTGAGCCACCACGCCCGGCCAAAGTACTACTACATTTCTTTGCTATTAATTTGCTTATTAACTTTTTACATTGATATTGTGATTCACTTATTTTTTAATCTTTGTAGGATTTTTGAAACAATATTTACACATGCTGAAAAATTTATAAGTTTTTTTATGTTCTAGATTAAAATATTTTACATTGCTTAAAATCATCTGTTCCTTCATGTTTTGGCAGTATTACCTTAGGAAACTATTTAAACCTGGTGTTTTTTGTTTAGACGTAGTTCCATCGTGACTTTTAAAATATCTTCTGTAGCAATTAGTCTGTTCAGGACAATTTCTATTTTAAAATTATTTAAAATGTATATTTTGCTAGAAATGTATCTCTTTTATGTAGGCTCTCAAATTTATTGCATAAATTAAGTTTCTTATTATTTTAATTTTTTCCATATTTTAAAATATTTTTCTACTGTCATATTTTTTAATTTTTGCACTTTAAATTTCTTATATTTTGTATTGTATGCTTTTTATATTTTACATGTTTATATTTTATTTTATCATTTGGTTTTTTTTCACAACTAGCTCTAGGATTTGTGTGTTCTATCCTTTTATGTTTTCTAATGTATTATTTATTTTTATACTTAATTAAATTCAGTATTTAAGCTTTCCATATATTTTAATATTTTCTTTGACTTCTTATTTCTGGCTAAATTCACATATTTTCATTCTTTCTTACTTATTGATATAAGTATTTAGTACCATACTTTTTTTCTCTGACAATAGTTTTAACTGTATCCATAATTTTTAAGCTGGTTGTTTAATTAGCATTTTTAAATTGTTTTATTTTAACACAAAGTCCTTTAAGAGAAATTTTAAAATTCCAGGTGGTAGAGATTCTTGTTTTTACTTTTTCTATTTTTGTACTTAATTTCTAGTTTTATTAAAGTGTAATTAGATAGTATCTGTACATTTCTACTTAGGGATGAAATTGATGTTTTATCTGTGGTCTAATGTATGGTCAACTCTTGCGACTGTTTCACGGACTGTGTTTTCTAGCTCAGGATTCAACATTAAATAGAAGTATTTATTAAATTTACAATATGAAGTAGAAGTAATTTATTATTTAACTAATATAGGCTTGTTTATCTTTATATAGTTTTAATCCACTTGAACTATTGTAGTCTGAGAGCGGTGAATTGAAATTTCTATCTAATGATGTGTTTCTGCCCATTGCTCTGTGTATTTCTTATATATTTTGCTTTATGATGGTTGATGTATTGTTCTTTGGTACATGGATATTTGTAAATGATAGACTTTATTACTGATTATAACTTTTACCATTATAAAGTGCCCTTCTTTTTCTCATTTAATTATTATGGTTTGGATTCAGGCCTATGATATGTTAAGATCAGAAATTCCTTTTTCTCTGCATTTGCCCCTCATGTCTTTGCCTATTCATTTATTTTTTTTCCTTTCATAGTCATTTCATTAGGTGTTCCTCTTATGTCCGGCACAACTTCAGGTGTTGCTGTGTGATTCAGTCTTATTTTCACACATGCCTTATTTCATTTTTTTTTTTTTTTTGCTTTTACTATGTATTTCATTGTTTTATCTTTCAGTAAGTGGTCTTCTTTGTCGTATGTGTGTTTCTTTCTGATTATTTGGGACATTTGTGTTTTTCTAGTAGCTGTGTTTATAATTTTATAACGTTACTTAATTTTCTATTGATGTAAATAAGCATCTACTCATTCTCTTCTAAATAAGCAATGAAAGAATTAGTATACATTTGCTTTTACTTCCATTCCTAAAATAAAAGGAATGAGTTGGAAATATCCTAATTAAAAATTTTTGAGGGGAAAATTTAAGATCTGTTTTTCAGTCAAATAAATCTAAAGTTCAATGTTTTCAAAGGAAAGTACAAGTACAAGGCTTAAAATGAACAGGGCGGGGTCTTTTTTCAGCACATGGCTTTGAGAACATGCAGGCTAGTTGGGATCTTCAAGTCCAGATTTTCCATCTTGTGTTTCAGTTACATCAATATTCCTGGGCTGGAAATTTAATTCAGCTTGAACTTTTCTTGATCATAAGATGGCTTTTAATAGGTTTTGAATTAATGGCTTTCTATAATTGGCAAGGGTGAGAAGATATTGTGACAGAAGAATGTTAACAAATAAAGGTAAAACTAAATGGAAGATTTCCACTGGCATCTTTCTTTCCCCATTTCTCCAGCGAACTTGTGGTGACCTCTAAGAAGTTTATTTGGATATTGTTGAGTGAAAAAAGAAATTATAAAACAGAATATATAAATAAACTTACACATATAATAATATGTGTAATATTGAATGTACCATAATAACAAATAGTTATTGAGCACTTTCCATGTATTGTCTTTATTAATCTGCCAAACAACCTTATTAGCAAGGTCCCATCAACATTATTACAGATGAGAGAAATTAAGCTTAGAGGACTTGATTAGCTTTCCTAACGTCATTCATCCATTAAATAGTGAAACCAAAATTTATATTGAGGCCGCCTAACAAAGGGAAATTAAAAGAAAAATAGAAAGGATGGTACGTATATAAATGCAGAGTTTTCTAAACTTTACATCTTACAATTCTCTATTTGATTTCTTACAATGTGTAACATTATAATTATAAAATGAGACAAATTAGTAATTTGAGACATTTGCAGAAGCACTGATTTTCTTACCAGTCAAATGTATATTTACTTAATAATTATTTTTATTTTTGATCTCTGCCCAAAACTTCACTCCCTCACTTAATAAAATAAATGTCAGGAACACACTTGTAGTATTTTTGTTCGAGATCTCAGCTTTCCAGGTAGAACTATCCATTGTTTCAGGTCTGACTGTTTTTCTCTTTGACAGAGATTTGAATAAAACATTGGGAATTCTCCCAGAATGGCTTTTAGTGGTGAACACATGCCAGCTGTGCTTTCAGTCACAAAGTTGCCTTTGGGATGCTTGCATTCCTAGCTGAGCAGAAGTCCCTCTGCCTACTCCCTAAGCTCACAATGATGGTGTTTTACAGGAAGCAGGCTAAATATAACATTTCTCCAAAATATTTCTATTAAGGTTTATTTCTAGCTCAGTATACACATTTTATGACTATTTCTTTGACTATCATGAGTAGTATGGTTTAAAAGAAGGTATTTCCTTTTTATGTGTGAGTCTGCCTTTTCATTACTTCCTTTATGGAAGATTTGTAGACATTGTGTCCTTAAAAGTATGTCTCCGAATTCTCCTAGCTGCCCTTCTGGGTGTATTTCCCCTCTCTAAAGAAGTGAGCCTGAGGTTAAGGATAGAGTTGTTAGGCCTCCAAGTTTATCAATTTGATTGTTCCATAGAAAAGAGCACAGGGCACATAGAGGATGTGTTTGCCTAGATCTAAAGGGATGCATGTCAAGTTCAGCACTTCAGATGAACATATGACAAGTGATTGTCCTGCCATTATGATTAAACACTGATAACACAGTCAGCCACAGATATATATGATGATGTGTGCTTCTCCTGGGTTAGGAGGGAAATGATTTTGACACCACAGTGGGAACACTAATTTGCACACTACTGGTGAGTGACACCCTTCCATTGTCCACCTTCATCCTAAATCTTTGAGAAAATGGTTAAAAATCTCCAAATATAATTGTATATTAGTCTCGTTCTCCTTTAGTTTTATATTATGTATCATGAAGCTCTGTAATTAGGTACACATTCATAGCTTTTATTTCTTCTTGAATGATGAACTTTTTAATCATTATGAAATTCCCTCTTTATCTCAAGAAACACACTTCTTGAAGTACATCTTTATAATATTAATATAACATCTCCAATTTACCTTTTAGGGTTTGCATGACTTATTAGCATTTTATTTAATTCTCTTAGTTTTCACCTATCACTCTTTTGTATTCAATCTGGAAATCTTTGCCCTTGAATTAATTATTTACTCTACCTGTTATGCAATTTTTTTATAAGATTGGGTTTAAGTCTATCATTGTACTACTTGTTTTTTATTTAAATCCTATTTTTATTTTTTTCTATTATTTTATATTCTCTGCTGTTAAACAATTAACTGAATATTTCTCATATTGCATTTTTTCTCCTCCATGGCTTTTTGGCTATTCATTTTTAGTTTATGTTTTGTTTTTTAGTGGTTGTTCTAGAAGTTACAATAAGCATCTTCAACCTTTTAACAATACTACTTCATGTATAATTTAGGAAATTGGACAACATTATATTTTCATTTACTTCCTTTCTTCCCTTGGTTTATAGTTGTCATACATCTTACTCCTATGTATGCAATAAACCTCCAACAGCATTGCTATAAATTTTGCTTTAAATAAACAATTGTCTTTTAGAAAATATTTTAACAAGAAAAAAGCCAAATCTCTCCATTTATTTTTCATTTCCAATGCTTTTGATTTTTTTTTAATGTAGATCTCAGTTTTCATGTCATGGCATTTCCTTTCAGCTTCAGGATTTCCTTTAGAATTTATTTTAGCACAGGTCTAATGGTGATGAATGATTTTAGATTTTGTTTATCTAAAATGTATTTATTTCTCCTCTACTTTTTGAAAGATATTTTTCTGGATACAGAAGTCTACGTAGAAAATATTTTTTCTTCTCTTTCAGTACTTTGAAGATGTCATTCCATTATTTACTGGCTTACATTGTTTCTATTAAAAAGTCAGCAGTAATTCTTAGCATTGTGACCCTGTATGTAGCATATTTTTTCCTCTAGTTATTTTTAAGATATTATTTTCTCTTTATTTTAAGAATCTGTTATTTATCTTTTATTTTAAACAAGTTGACTATCATGTGGCTAGGTGGGGAGTGAGAGAAAGAAAAAGACAAACAGAGAGATAAATAACTGTTTGTGAATGTGTGTGCGTATCCTATTTGACATATATTGGAATATTGGGCATATAGGATAACATTTGTCATCAAATTTTGAAAAATTGAAGCCCTTATCTCTTCAAATATTTTTCTGCCTCTTTCTCCTTTTCTTCAGAAACTCCCATTTCCCATATGTTAGACCATTTGATACTTTCCTCCAATAATTTAGGCTCTGTTTTTTAGTTTTAGTTTTTATTTTCTTATGGCTTTTTTTCCTGTACTTCAATTTGGATGATGAGTCTTCTTTTTCTTTTTTTTCTGGTAAATCCCATTTTTTCTTTTTTTACTTTAAGTTCTGGGAGACATGTGCAGAATGTGCAGGGTTGTTACAAGGGTATACATGGTTTCCTGCACCTATCAACCTGTCACCTAGGTTTTAAGCCCCATAGCCATTAGCTATTTGTCCTGATGCTCTCCCTTCCCTCCACCCACCCTGCCTTCCGATAGGCCCTGGTGTGTGTTGTTCCCCTCCCTGTGTCCATATATTCCCATGTGTTCAAATCTCACTTATGAGTGAGAACATGCCATGTTTGGTTTTCTGTTCCTGTGTTGGTTTGCTGAGAATGATGGCTTCCAGCTTCATTCATGTCCCTGCAAGAGTCATGGTCTCATTCCTTTTTGTGGCTGGATAGTATTCCATGGTGTATACGTACCACATTTTCTTTATCCAGTCTATCATTGATGGACATTTTGATTGGTCCCATGTCTTTGCTACTGTGAATAGTGCTGCAATAAACATATGTGTACATGTATCTTTATAACAGAATGATTTATATTCCTTTGGGTATACACCCAGTAATGGGATTGCTGAGTCAAATGTTATTTCTGGTACTAGATCTTTGAGAAATCACCACACTGTCTTCCACAACGGTTTAAAGAATTTACATTCCCCCAAAAAAGTATTGTTATTTCTTCAGAGCCTCGCCATCATCTGTTGTTTCTTGACTTTTTAATAATCGTTATTCTGACTGGCATGAAGTGGTATCTCATTATAGTTTTGATTTGCGTTTCTCTAATTATCAGTGATGCTGAGCTTTTTTCATATGTTTGTTGGCTGCATAAACGTCTTCTTTTGAGAAGTGTCTGTTCATATCCTCCACCCATTTTTTGATGTGGTTGTTTGTTTTTTCTTTGTAAGTTAAGTTCCTTGTAAATTCTGGGTATTAGACCATTGTCAAATGGGTAGGTGGCAGCATTTTTCTACCATTCTGTAGGTTGCCTGTTCTCTCTGATGATAGTTTCTTTTGCTGTGCAGAAGCTCTTTAGTTTGATTAGATCCGCTTTGTCAATTTTAGCTTTTGTTGCAATTGCTTTTGGCAATTTTATCATAAAATCTTTGTCCATGCCTGTGTCCTGAATGGTAGTGCCAAGGTTATCTTCTAGGGTTTTTGTGGTTTAGGGTTTACATTTAAGTCTTTAATCCATCTTGAGCTAATTTTGTATAAGGTATAAGAAAGGGGTCCAGTTTCAATTTTCTGCATATGCCTAGCCAGTTTTCCCAGCACCATTTAATAAATAGGGGATCCTTTCCCTATTGCTTGTTTTTCAACGATTTGTCAAAGATCAGATGATTGTAGGTGTGTGGTCTCTATTCTGTTCCACTGGTCTATATGGACCAATATATAGACCTATTTCTGAGGTCTCTCTTCTGTTCCATTGGTCTATATGTCTGTACCAGCACCATGCTGTTTTGGTTACTGTAAATTTGTAGTATAGTTTGAAGTCAGGTAGCATGTTGCCTCTAGCTTTGTTCTTTATGCTTAGGATTGTCTTGGCTATGTGGGCTATTTTTTGGTTCCATATGAATTTTAAAGTGTTTTTTTTTCTAATTCTGTGTAGAATGTAATGGTAGTTAGATGGGAATAGCATTGAATCTATAAATTACTTTGGGCAGTATGGCCATTTTCACAATACTGAGTCTTCCTATCCATGAGGATAGAATGTTTTTACATTTGTTTGTTGTCCTCTATTATTTCCTTGAGCAGTGGTTTGTAGTTCTCCTTGAAGTCCTTCACATCCCTGTTAGCTGTATTCTTATGTATTTTATTCTCTTTGTAGCAATTGTGAATGGGAGTTCATTCATGATTTGGCTCTCTGCTTGTCTATTATTGGTGTATAGGAATGCTTATGATTTTTGCACATTGATTATGTATCCTGAGGCTTTGCTGAACTTGTTTATCAGCTTAAAGAGTTTTTGGGCTGAGATGATGGGGTTTACTAAATATAGGATCAGGTCATCTGCAAATAGAGACAATTTGAGTTCCTCTCTTCCTATTTGAATAGGCTTTATTTCTTTCTCTTGCCTGATTGCTCTGACCAGAACTTATATGTTAGATAGGAGTGATGAGAGAGGGCACCCTTGTCTTGTGCAGATTTTCAAAGGGAATGCTTCCAGCTTTTGCCAATTCAGTATGATATTGGTTGTGGGTTTGTAATAAATAGCTCTTATTATTTTGAAATACGTTGCATCAATACCTAATTTATTGAGAGTTTTTAACATGAAGAGATGTTGAATGCTATTGCAGGCCTTTTCCATATCTATTGAGATAATCATGTGAATTTTGTCATTGGTTCTGCTTATGTGATGGATTACATTTATTGATTTGCTTATGTTAAACCAACCTTGCATCTCAGGGATGAAGCTGACTTGATTGTAGTGGATAAGCTTTTTGATGTGCTGCTGGATTCTGTTTGCCAGTATTTTAGTGAGGATTTTCACATCGATGTTCATCAGGCATATTGGCCTGAAGTTTTTTTTTGTTGTTGTGTTTCCGCCAGGTTTTGGTATCAGCATGATGCTGGCCTCATAAAATGAGTTAGAGAAGAGTCCCTCTTTTTTTGTGATGATAACATTTAAAATCTACTCTCCTAGCAATTTCTAAGTGTACAGTCTATTCCTATTAACTATAGCCACTATGCTGTACAACAGATCTCCAGAATTTATTTCTCCTGTGTAACTGAAACTGTACCCTTAAACAACATCTCTTTATTCCCCTAACCACCTCCCTTTTTGAAGCCCCTGGTAAGCATCATTCTGCCCTCTACTTCTATTAATTCAATTGTTTTAAGATTCTACATATAAGTGAGATCAAGAAGTATTTGTTTTTCTGTATGTGGCTTATTAAGCAAAATGCCCACCATTTTCATCTGTTTTGTCACAGATAACAGTATTTCTCTCTTTTCTGACTACTATTTCATTGTGTAGTGTGACTACTATTTCATTGTGTATACGCTACATTTTTTAAAATTTGTTTATCTGGTGATGGACACCCAGGTTGATTCCATATCTTGGCCATTGTAAATAATGCTGCAATAAACATGAGAGTGTAGATATTTATTCAACATACTACTTTCATATCCTTTGGATATATACCCGGAAGTGGGATTGCTAGATCACACAATAGTTCTATTTTTAACTTTTTTAGAAACCCCATACTTTTCCCTAATGAATGTAATTTACGTTTTCACTAACAGTGTACAAGGGTTCCCTTTTCACCAAATTCTTGACAATGCTTGTTGCTTTTTTGTCTTTCTTAATAAAAGTCATTCTCACAGGTGTGAGGTGATAATCTCATTGAGATTTTAACTTACATTTCTCTGATTATTAGGATGTTGAACACCTTTTCATATACACTGGATATTGTGAAACTGGATTATAAGAGTGAAATAAGGTGAAATAGGGGTCCAATTTCATTGTTCCGCATGTGAATATTTAGTTTTCACAACACCATTTATTAAAACGATTGCTCTTTCTTCATTGTGTGATCTTAACAACTTGCTGAAGATCAATTGACTGTAAATGTGTAGACTTATTTCTGGGCCCTCTATTCAGTTCCATTGGTCTATATGTCTGTATTTAGTCCAGCACCACACTGTTTTGATTTCTGTAGCTTTGTAGTAGACTTTGAAACCAGGCAATGTGTTGCCTTTAGCTTTGTTCTTTTTGCTCAAGGTTGCTTTGGCTATTTGGAATCTTTTCCAGTTTCATAGAAATTTTAGGATTGCTTTTTATTTCTTTGAAAAATGTTGGAATTTTGAGAGGGATTGCATTGAATTGGTGGATCAATTTGGACATTACGGACATTTTTACAATGCTAATTCTTCCCAGTAAGGAACATAAAATAACTTTCCATTTATTTGTGTTACCTCAATTTCTTTCATTAATGTTTTATAATTTGCAGCGTACAGACAGATCTGTCATCTCCTAGGTTAAATTTATTTTTTTATTTTGATACTATTGTAAATGAGATTGTGTTCTTGATTTCCATTTTGGATAGTTTGTTGTTAGTGTATAGAAATGTCACTAATTTTTGTATGTTGATTTTGTATCTTGCAACTTTATTAAATCCACTTACTTGTTCTAAAAGTTTTTGGGGAGTCTTCAGGGTTTTTAATATATAAAATTATGTTATCTAAAAATGGAGGCAATTTAATTTCTTCCTTTCCAATTTGGATGCCTTTTCTTCTATTTATTTCTCTCCCCTAATTTTTCTGGCTAGGACTTCCAGTAATACATTGAAGAGAAGTGGTGATAGTAGCCATTCTCTCTTGTTCCTAATCTTAGAGGAAAAGCTTTCAACTTTTCACCACTGAGTATGATATGAGTTTTGGGTTTGTCATATATGGCCTTTATTGTGTTGAGAAATATTTCTTCTAAGGTAAATTTGTTGAGAGTTTGTATAATGAAGTGATGTCAAATTTTGTCAAATGCTATTTTTGTATTTATTGAAATAATCATATGGTTCTTGTCCATTCTGTAATGTGGTGTAGCACCTTGATAAATTTTTGTATATTAAAGCATTTCGAATCTTAGAATAAATCCCACTTGGTAATAGTGTATTATCCTTTCAATACACAGTGGAATTCACTTTCCTAATATTTTGTAGATAATTTTTATATCTATGTTAATTAGGAATTTTGGCCAATAATTTTCTGTTCTTGTAGCTTCGTTGTCTGTTTTTAGTATTGATATGGGAGTGCTGGGAAGGGAAGAGCATGGCCCCTTTAAATGATATGGAAAGAGGGAAGAGAAGTGCTGGGTAGAGGGAAGGTGTGGTCCCTGGCTAGGGCTCCACCCCCATGGACCTAGGTGAGGACAGGCACTCCTGCCTTCTTGCCCAAATGTTGCATTTTCCAAGACCTCCCTGGCCCACCATGCCCCCATCCTGTGCCTGTAAACCCCTGGAGACCCTAGCAGGCAGATACACAAGTGACTGGACATCATGAAGAAGATACAAGTGGCTGGTCATTGAGAGCATGCCAGCAGAAGAGCATATCAATGGGCACTGGCAGGCTGGCAGGCCATCAGCTGGTGGAATGACATGGAGTTTGGCTGGAGTGGTCGAGGAAGAGTCAGGCCTGCTGCCAAACTCCAAGGGAAAAACATCTCCTTTGTGGTTCCCCCATCTGCTGAGAGCTACTTCCACTCAATAAAACCTTGCACTCATTCTCCAAGCCCACCTGTGATCTGATTCTTCCGGCACACCAAGGCAAGAAATCCCAGGATACAGAAAGCCCTCTGTCCTTGCAAGAAGGTAGAGAGTCTAACTGAGCTGACTAACACAAGCCACCTATAGATGGCAAACTAAAAGGGCATCCTGTAATACACGCCCACTGGGGCTTCAGGAGCTATAACATTCACCCCTAGACACTGCCATGGGGTTGGAGCCCCACAGCCTGCCCATCTGTATGTTCTCCTAGAGGTTTGAGCAGTGGGGCACTGAAGAAGCGAGCCATACCCCCATCTCACACCCTCTGAGGGGTTAGGGGGAAATTTTCACGTTTCAGTATCAGGGTAATGCTTGTCTCCTAAAATGAGTTTGGAAGTGTTCCTTCCTCTTCAGTTTTTTGGGAGAGTTTGAAAAGTATTGGCATTAATTATTCTTTAAACATTTGGTAGGCCAGGCACAGTGTCTCATGCCTATAATCTCAGCAATTTGGGACGCTGAGACTAGAGGATCACTTGAGGCCAGGAGTTTGAGAGTAGCCTGGGCAACATAGTGAGACCCCATCTCAAAAAATAATAATAATAACCAGGTCTGGTGGTGTGCACCTGTAGTTCCAGCTTCTTGGTAGGCTGAGGCAGGGGAATCACTTGAGCCTTGGAGGCAGAGGTTGCAGTAAGCTGAAATCATGCCACCACACTTTAGTCTGGGCAACAGAACAAGACCTCATGTGAACAAAAAAGAAAAGAAAAAGAATAAAAATTGATAGAATTAGTGAAACTATCAGTTCCTGGGCTTTTCTTTGGTGAACGACTTTTATTACTCATTAAATCTTTTTACTTATTATTAGTCAGTTCAGATTATATTTCATCATGATTCAGTAATGGTAGATTGTATATTTCTAGAGATTTGTCCATTTCTTCTAGGTTATCCAATTTTGGGGGGTGTAATTGTTCATAGTAGTTTCTTATGCTTCTTTG
Organism: Symphalangus syndactylus; assembly: GCF_028878055.3. Taxonomy (NCBI): domain Eukaryota; kingdom Metazoa; phylum Chordata; class Mammalia; order Primates; family Hylobatidae; genus Symphalangus; species Symphalangus syndactylus. The sequence continues at coordinate 95,894,341 of NC_072431.2, read as the reverse complement.
CATTTCTGTGGTGTATCAGCTGTAATGTCTCCCTTTTCATTTCTTAGTCTAGCTAAATATTTGTCCATTTTATCTTTTCAAAAAGCCAACTCTTAACTTTTGATTGTTTTTCTCATCTCTATTTTATGTATTTCTGCTCTGATCTTTATGATTTCCTTCCTTCTACTATTTTGGGGCTTAGTTTCTTTTTTGCTCATTTCTCCAGGTGTAATATTAGGTTGTTTATTTGAGATCTTTCTTCTTTATTGAGGTAGGCATTTATTACCATCAACTTCCCTTTTAGAACTGTTTTTGCCCCATTCCATAAGTTTTGGTCTATTGTGTTTCCATTTTCATTTGTCTCAATATATTTTTAAATTTCTCTTTTTATTATTTGGCCTATTGGTTGTCTAATTTTTATTTGTAACTTTTCTGAATTCCTTCCTGTTACTGATTTCTAGTTTTATACCATTGTGGTCAAAAACTCTACTTGATATGATTTCAGTGGTCTTAACTTGGTTAGGACTTCTTTTGTGGCCTAACATAATCTATCCTAGAGGATGTTGATGTGCACTTGAGAAGAATATGTATTCTGCTGTTATTGGGTGGAATATCTTTTATATGTACAAGGTCCATTTGGTCTTAAGGATAGTTCAAATCCACTGTTTCCATGTCTGGATGATCTGTTTATTGTTGAAAGTGCCTTTGGATCAGTCTTTAAGCCACTGTTTTGTTTTTTTCTGTAGTGGCCATTATGTTGATGCAACATCTATGTCAGCTTTCTTCTTTTTCTATTAACATTTTTCTTCTGGTTATGGGATGCCTTTTCCTGTCTCTTCATATGTCTAATATATTATTTAGCTTAATTCTAAACTTTGCTGATACAATATTGTTAAAAGTCTGGATTTTGTGGTCTTTCGTCTTATCAAGAATTATTTTGGGACTGCATTATGCTGTGTCTAGAATAGATTTTATGATAGGGCTTAATTAGCATTACTCCTAGGAGTAATATTTTTGTTTCTTAACTTAATGCCCAGGTGTTCAGTGCAATGTCACTACTTTGACTGGTCAAAACTCCAATATTTTCCACCATTATGTGGACTTCGGAATATCTATGCATCTCACAGCCCTTGAATACCATCATTCTGTCATGTCTTGGGGAGTCTCTTATTGCACACAGCTAAGTATTTGACCAAAGACTCAAAAGGATCACTATGTAGTTTTCTGGAGGTCCTCTCTTGGTCACCTCCTCCTCAGTATACTCCCCTGCAAACATCGGTCAACGCAGTAGTCCTTGGCTCCAATATTTGTTTCCTCTGCCCAACCAACTTGCTGCAATCCGAGCGCCTGTTTCCACTGTGAAGAAACAGACACTTTCATATATTGTTGGTAAAAGTGTTAATTGCTAAAAATCTCCACGGAGAACAATTTTACTATAGTCATTAAATTTTAAATTGCAAATATCCTTTGGTCTCCCAATTCCACCGGTGGGAGTGAAACTCAGACACTCAAAATTATTGATATGTATACGTGTAAGATTACATTTTTCAGCACTGTTTGAAATAACAAATGAATGGAAACAATCCAGATGTTTCTACCCTGGGCACTACTCTTAAAATTATTATATCATCATGCATTACCACACTATTCAGCTTTGTAAAAGAAAGATGGCATTCTCTATGTACTAATATGGAAAATGTTTCCAGATTAATTTCATAAATAAAGCCAGGTGGAATACAATGCATGGAATATATGTATAAAAAGGAAGGAAAGAATAAGACTCTCTATTGGTAGTAATTTTTATGTAGATAATAAAACTCTAAAATAAAAATTATAGCCATTGAGAATACATGTTGAAATGGGGGAAAATGTGCAGATAAAACACTTTTCCATTATTCACAGTTATATGAACTTCAACAATTTAAATGATGTGAAAATTGCTCCTATTCAAAAAAAATTAATAAATGCATTAAAAGAAGTATCATAAACAACTAATTAAATCCACAAGATATATCTAAGGATTCCCTGGGATCCAACAGCCCCAATTTGAGAAACTCCTATTGTAAACAGGTTTATTTATAGAAATACTTATATATTGGAAATATTCACACAATACAAAACTGAAAGTTAACTTTTTTTATTTTATTATACTTTAAGTTCTAGGGTACATGTGCACAACGTGCAGGTTTGTTACATGGGTGTACATGTGCCATGTTGGTTTGCTGCACCCATCAACTTGTCATTTACATTAGGTATTTCTCCTAATGCTGTCCCTTCCCCTGCCCCCCACCCCATGACAGGCCTTAGTGTGCAATGCTCCCCACCCTGTGTCCATGTGTTCTCATTGTTCAACTCCCACCTATGAGTGAGAACATGCGATGTTTGGTTTTCTGTCCTCATGATAGTTTGCTTAGAATGATGGTTTCCAACTTGATCCATGTCCCTGCAAAGGACATGAACTTATCCTTTTTTATGGCTGCATAGTATTCCACGGTGTATATGTGCCACATTTTCTTAATCCAGTCTAGCATTGATGGACATTTGGAGTGGTTCCAAGTCTTTGCTATTGTGAATAGTGTCACAATAAACATATGTGTGCATGTGTCTTTATAGTAGCATGACTTATAATCCTTTGGGTATATACCCAGTAATGGGATTGCTGGATCAAATGGTATTTCTGGTTCTAGATCCGTGAGGAATTGCCACACTATCTTCCACAATGGTTGAACTAATTTACACTCCCACCAACAGTGTAAAAGCTTTCCTATTTCTCCACATCCTCTCCACCATCTCTTGTTTCCTGACTTTTTAATGATCACCATTCTAACCGGTGTGAGATGGTATCTCATTGTGGTTTTGATTTGCATTTCTCTGATGACAAGTGATGATGAACATTTTTCATATGTCTGTTGGCTGGATAAACGTCATCTTTTCAGAAGTGTCTGTTCATATCCTTTGCCCACTTTTTGATGGGGTTGTTTTTTTCTTGTAAATTTGTTTAAATTCTTTGTAGATTCCGGATATTAGCCCTTTGTCAGTTGGGTAGATTGCAAAAATTTTCTCCCATTCTTTAGGTTGCCTGTTCACTCTGATGATATTTTCTTTTGCTGTGCAGAAGCTCGTTAGTTTAATTAGATCCCATTTGTCTATTTTGGCTTTTGTTGCTGTTGCTTTTGGTGTTTTAGTCATGAAGTCTTTGGCCATGCCTATGTCCTGAAGGGTATTGCCTAGGTTTTCTTCTAGGGCAAAACTAACTGAAAGTTAACTTTCCATCACACTACCAGAGTTATCTCCATGGATAATTGCCAGCTTTGTGTATGAGTGGTGTGTGTGTGTACTCCTATACATTGTGTACATCTAGAAAGTTTTATGGGTGCTTAACAGTATTTGAAATTCCTCTCGTAATTTTTATTCTCCTCTGGATTTCTACTTCTAAAATAAATTTTAGTAATTTGTGTTTTCAAAAAATATTAATACTTTAATTTAAATTTTCAAATTTTCTATAGGGGTTTATTTGTACTAGCCTCCTATCAACTTTTAAAACTCTGTGCTTGATGATGTATTTATTCCTTTTTAAAATCCCCAAGATGGTATATTACTGTTTTATCTTCTCTTAGCTTAACCATCACTAAGATGTCTAAGTATTTTTGTTGCACAATTTTCCATAATAAACTGCTATATGCATTTACCATATCTACTCTTAGTTTTTGTTTATAATTTATTAATATTCTTTATACTATTATTTTCTTTCTCTTTTCTTAAATTTAATTGGTAATTAGTTTTAAGTTTCTTGAGTTAAAAAAATTCATTTATTTTTATATCTAATTCAAATTTTATCATCATTAAAAGGTATTAAATATTTTTTATGACTTTTTTTATATTGTATCATCATTCATTAAGAAGAGCATCTTTAAATTCTCTGGATGATTAAAATACTGGTTTAATTGCATTGTGTCAGATGAAACTTGTATACTTTTCCACTTTGAAAAAATTATTAAAGGTTTTTTTTGTGACCCATGGAAAGATTAATAGAATTCATTTTCTACTTATAAAATAAGATATTTGATATAAATACACTAAATAGAGCCTTACAATTTATAATACTCTTGCTTAGTATTTCCTATTTGACCTTCATACCCTGGAAAATGACTTTTAAATTTTTCCATTCTAATTGCTATTCCATCAATTTAATTTTTGAAGACAATTGAAGATTCCTTTCTATGTAAATTATTAGATTAAGTACCTGCTTCCTTAGGAAATTAATCTCAGTGAGAATAAGCAGTACTTTAACATGAAAGTAAATTGTCAGATGCCTCAGATATTGAGAACACTGCTTTCATGATAATTATATTCTATCCTATGTATTCCACATTTTGACAATATTTTGTTACAATCCAACTATATATTTACATAAAAATATTTCTATATCCTAATATATTATTAATTTACTTCAAGTAAACACTAAAAATCCCAACACAAGGAAAATCTTAAAATTGATGGTCCTAGTTTACAGTCCCACCAACAGTGTAAAAGTGTTCCTGTAACAAACCTGCACGATGTGCACATGTACCCTAAAACTTAAAGTATAATAATAATAAGATAAAATAATAAAAAATAAATAAAATTGATGGTCCTGAGAATTTACACATTTGTATAAATGATCAATTTTTCTTAACAGAGATTTTAAGAAGATGGCAGAACTATAAATGGAAATATACTGCAGTTTCAAAGCAAACAAAACAATTTTTTGTATGGATGACAGAGAAAGGACAGATGGTTCATGTCATTCATTCCAGCCACACTACCATTCACAGGGCATTTTCTTTGAAAATGACAGCCACTAATACAATCAATTCTACCTTTGTTCATTATGTGAATTTTCTTTGTCAAAAAACTAAACATTAGTTGAAGCAACAGAAAAAGCCGATTCTAGATTCTTTTAAAAATAATTGGGAGGCCGAGGAGGGTGGATCACGAGGTCAGGAGATCGAGACCATCCTGGCTAACACAGTGAAACCCCCTGTCTCTACTAAAAATACAAAAAAATTAGCTGGGCGTGGTGGCAGGTGCCTGTAGTCCCAGCTACTCGGGAGGCTGAGGCAGGAGAACGGCAAGAACCTGGGAGGTGGAGCTTGCAGTGAGCCAAGACGGCACCACTGCACTCCAGCTTGGGAGACAAAGCGAGACTCTGTCTCAAAAAAAAAAAAAAAAAAAATCATCATCATCATCAAGTGAATGGTGAAAATGGATGACTACTGATGTACTTACAAGCTGTGTAGGCACTGGCTAACAAAAATGTGTTCTATATGTCTTGCCAGGATTACTGAAACTTTTCAACACTGGTTTCTGCATTGATAAAAAAAAAATAAAGCCTGGTAAAAGGCTCCTTCATAGAATTATACAATATTAAATGTAGGAATACTAGAGGTGATCTGAAATGTATCAGTTAGGTTCATCACAGGAAACATATGGCATGTCTAAAATAGGATACTTCCAGGAGAGTTTTTAAAAGGCACTAATTACAAAGAGATGGGAAGCATGTAGGGAAATGATGAGGGATAAATGCAGTACCCCAGACTTAGTAATAGTGAGAGGCAGTTACCACCCTTAAGCCTGAAGGAGTAAGGGGAGGACGTGGTTACCTGCCTGGAAAGAGAGAGTCATATAAAGAGTACCAACTGGAGAGGAGTTGTTAACTCAATTGAGGGACATGGCCAGCTTAACAGTAACCCAGAGAAAGAGCTGAGGAAATAGATATTCAACATCAATGTCCTCCTTTTCTCCAATCTACTGACAGGGCTGCCCATAGGCCAAACTCAACTGGAAATCAGAAAGTCAAGGGACTTATGGATGCTATTTTTACAGATCAACCTCCCAGATAGAGCTAGATACAGAAGGGTGAAGGTGTACCTATGAAAGGCAATGAAAATATACAAACACATGACCAAGTTGTCTAAATTTTTAGATGAAAACATTGAGTCCCAAGGATGAACTGACTTGCTCAAGTTAACTGCAAACTAGAATCAGAATTAAAACCAGATAAATATTCTCAATATGTTCCCCATTTCATGGAAATCTGCTGCCTTCCCACTTCTAAAATATCTTGCTTAGAGGAACCTTCATGATTGGAAGGAATCTATGAGACTCCTGGGTCAAAATAGCAAAGTGAACACCTATAGTCTTTTCTCCTTTTGTTCTAGTGATTAATTGCTACATTATAAACCACTTCAAAAATGATGGCATTGAGGGATTCCTGCTATGATGGCTGACTGGATGCAACCAGGAGGAACATCTCCTACTGAGGAACTGGGACATCAAGAAGACTGGCACACTCTTAGCAGATCTTCAGAGGGAAGGTATTGAAAGTAGTTGTAGGGAAGACACAGACGCTGGGCTGAAGAGTGAGGAAGCTTGGAACACTGCATGGGACTACCACGCACCAGGACTCCTTCTTGACCCCCAGTGACTCCTGTGGATGGCATAAGTTGAACAGGCAAGGAATAACCTGCCTTCGCTGTAGGGCTCTGGAATTCTAGCAAGAGGAGATTCTGTGACCACTATGGACACTTGAGTTGGCAGGGAAAGCTGCTTAGGGAAGCAGTAGGGACAGAACTGCAGCCAGGGTAGAGCCCAGAGGGTTTGGAGACGAATCATCTGTAGTGGAGCATGATCAGGGATGCCCATCCCCCTAGGCTCGACTTGCTCCCATAAGAGACTTTAGGCTTAGGGGAACTGTCAGACCTGAATTCTGCAAGGCAAGGCAGTCTTGCTCATGAGACAGGGCCTGTAAGGCCTGAGCACCTCTGAGTCTGCTGGCCTCTCCCAGGGACCAAGTCTGGCTGCACCTACTTGCAGTGCAGCCCCAAGTTACCTCCTGGGGGCTGCATCATAGCTCCTGCACTGGCAGACTGTGCCTGACAGGCAGAGTGCTCCAGCAGACAGATTCCAGCAGAGCAACGCCCCCCTGCTCGTGGACATGTACCAGCCCACCTGTGCCCTCCCCATAGTGAAGCCTCCACAATGCTGCCTTGCCTGCAGGTACTCATCCACGGCCAACCCACATCGCTTTGCCAGCATGTGTGTGTACAGGCAGGCCAAGCCTTCCCTTCCCCGCTAGAATGCATATGCGTGTGCACCCTGCCATGCCACTACTGCTGATGTGAGTACATCATGGCTCCTCCCTCCCCCTGCTGCATCACCACTGTCATGAAAGTACTGGCAGGCACAGAGCTTGCCAGCCCCATCCCTCCAGCATCTCACCCGTGCACCAGGGTCACCAGCATGAAACTAGGCATGGGAAATAGCAGACCCACCCCCAGCCCTGAGCAGCCACTGCCACCAACGTGAACATAAACAGAGGGTGCACACAGTCCTGCACTCACCAGCGCCCCGCCCCCATGCTAACACCACCACCAATGAGAATGTTCACACAGTCTCTGGTGGGGACCCTCAACCCTCGATCCATACTGCCACCACTGCTGCTGTGAAAGCCCACAAGGAGACTGGCACCCCAGCACCTGTAGCACCCTGCTGCAGCTGACCAGTTTGTACACTGCGTGTTGCTGCTACTCCTGCTGCTGGCACATGGAAACCAGGATAGAACCCACTACCACCACTCTATGAAGCATTTTGGCTGGCACCATCCATTGGAGTGTTGTGACCAGTGGTCTGGGAGCACCTGGGCACCTCCAACACTACAGGTTCCTAAACTTGAGGAGCCAGAGATCAAAGCCAGGCCAGATACCAGAGTTAGAGCACACAGTCCAGGAGTCCTGAGCTGAGCTTTGGCCCCCTAAAATCTAGTAATGAAGCCAGTTGACTGAACCCACCTTATACCACAATCAAATCCCTAGGGTCATCAAATGGAATAAAAAAAAATCCAAAGGGTAGAAACTTCAAGCACTGAAGAAACGTCAGCCCACAAAGATGAGAAAGAACCAGTGCAAGAATTCTGACAACTCAAAAAACCAGTCTTTTATCCAAATGACCACGCTACTTCTCCAGTTAGGAGAACTAGTTCTTAACTAGACTGATATGGCTGAAATAACAGAAATAGCATTAAGAATATGGATAGGAATAAAGATCATTGAGATTCAGGAGAATGTAGTCAGTATAGAAAAGAATTTAACTGACCTGATAGAGCTGAAAAACACTATAAGAATTTCATAATGCAACCATAAGTATTAACAGAAGTATAGACCAAGCTGAAGAAAGAATCTCAGAGCTTGAAGACTGGCTTTCTGAAATAAGACAGTCAGACAAAAATAAAGAAGAAAGAATGAAAATGAATCAAAAAAACCTCTGAGAAATATGGGATTATATATAGAGACTGAATCTATGACTCACTGGCATCCCTCAAAGAAATGAGGAGAATGAAAGCAACTTGGAAAACATATTTCAGAACATCATTCATGAGAACTTCCTAGTTCTCTAGAACAAACTAGCTAGAGAGGCCAATATTCAAATTCAGAAAATGCATAGAACCACTGCAGAATACTTCATGAGAATGTCATCTCCAATACATATAATCATAAGATTCTCTAAGGTTGAAATGAGAGAAAAAATGTTAAAGGCAGATAGAAAGAAAGGAAAGGTCACCTACAAAGGGAAGCCCATCAGACTAACAGTAGACCTCTCAGAAGAACCCCATAAGCCAGAAGAGATTGGAGGCCTATATTCAACATTCTTAAATAAAAGAAATTCCAACCCAGAATTTCATATCCAGTCCAGCTAAGCTTCATAAGTGAAAGAGAAATAAGATCCTTTACAGACAAGCAAAGACTGAGGAAATTCACTATCACCTCACCTACTTTACAAGAGCTCCTGAAAGATGCAGTAAATATGAAAAGGAAAGACAACTACCTGCCACTACAAAAACACACTTAAGTACACAGACCAGTAACACTATAAAGCAACCACATAAACAGGTTGTCATAATAAACAGCTAACAACCTGATGGGAGAATTAAATTGACACATATCAATACTAACCTTGAATGTAAACATGCTGAATGCTCCAATTAAAAGGCACAGAGTGGCAAAGTAGATAAGGAAGCACGACCCAATTGTATGCTGTCTTCAAGAGACCTATCTTACATGTAATGACACTCATAGGCTCAGAATACAGGGATGGAGAAAAATCTACCAGCCAAATGGAAAACAGAAAAAAAGTAGGAATTATAATCCTAATTTCAAATAAAACATACTTTAAACCATCAAAGAGCAAAAAAGACAAAGAAGGGCATTAAATAATGGTAAAAGGTTCAATTCAACACTAAGATGTAAGTGTCCCAAATATGTATGTGTCCAACACAGGAGCACCCAAATTTATGAAGCGAATTCTTAGAGACCTACAAACAAACTTAGACTCCCACACAATAATAGTAAGAGGCTTCAACACCCCACTAACAGTATAAGACAGATAATTGAGACAGAACATTAACAAAGATATTCAGGACCTAACTCAACACTGGACCAAATAGATCTGATAGCCATGTACATATCTCTCCACCCCAAAACAACAGAATATACATTCTTCTCAACTGCACATGGCACATACTATAAAATTAACCATACACTCAGACATAAAATAATCCTCAGCAAATTTTTAAAAACTAAAATTATACCATCCAGACTCTCAGACCACAGTGCAATAAAATAGAATTCAAAATGAAGAAAATCACTCACACATAAATTTGCATGGAGATTAAACAACATGCTGCTGAATTACTTTTGGGTAAATAATGAAATTAAGGTGTAAATCAAGAAGTTCTTTGAAACTAATAAGAGCAAAGATAAAACATAGCAGAATCTCTGGGACACAGCTATGGCTGTATTAATCGGGACATTTTTAGAACTAAATGCCCACATAAGAAAGTTCGAAAGATCTCACATAACAACTAGAAGAACTAAAGAAGCAAGAGCAAACCAACCCCAAAGCGAATAGAAGACAACGAATAATCAAAATCAGAGTTGAACTAAAGGAGATTGAGACATGGAAAACCATTCCGAAAATCAACAAATCCAGGAGCTGGATTTAAAAAAACATTTGAGAGATAGATAGACCACTAACTAGACTAGTAAAGAAGAAAAGAGAGAAGATCCAAATATGCATAATTAGGAATGACAAAGGAGTTGTTACCACTGACTCTACGGAAATACAAATAACTACCAGACTGTTATAAACACCTCTATGCACACCAACTAGAAAATCTAGAACAAATGGATAACTTCCTAGACACATATACCCTCCCAAGACTGAACCAGGAACAAATTGAATTTCTGAACAGACCAATCATGAGCTCTGAAATTGAATTAGTAATAAATAGCCTACCAACAAAAAAAGCTCAGGACCAGATGGATTCATAGCTGAATTCCACCAGACGTACAAAGAAGAGATTGCATCATTCCTACTAAAACGATTCAAAAAAATTGAGTGGGAGGGACTCCTACCCAACTCATTCTATGAGGACAGCATCATACTGTGAACAAAACCTGGCACAGACCCAACAAAAAAAGAAAACTTCAGGCCAATATCCTTGATGAACATTGATGCAAAAATCTTCAACAAAAACTAACAAACAAAATCCAGAAACATATCGAAAAGCTAATCCACCACGATCAAGTAGGATTTACCCCTGGGAAATCCTACTTGCAAGATTCGTTCAACATATGCAAATAAATAAATGTGTTTCATCATATAAACAGAACTAAAGGCAAAAACTACATGATCATCTCAATAGTTGCAGAAAAGGCTTTCAATACAATTCAACATCACCTAGCGTTAAGTGTCTCTACAAATTAGGTATTAAAAGAGCATACCTCAAAATAATGAGAGCCATCTGTGACAAAACCACAGTCAACATCATATTGAATGGACAAAAGCTGGAAGCATTCCCCTTGAAAACTGGCACAAGAAAACTGGACTCTCTCACCAGTCCTATTGAACATAGTATTGGAAATCCTGGCCAGAGCAATCAGGCAAAAGAAAGAAAGAAAGGGGAACCAAATAAGCAGAAAAGAAGTCAAAATATTCTTGTTTGCAGATGACATGATTCTATATCTAGAAAACCCCATAGTCTTGGACCAAAAAATCCTTAAGCTGATAAAGAACTTCAGCAAAGTTTTGTGATACAAAATAAATGTACAAATATCACTAGCATTCCTATACGTTAACAATAGCCAAGCCAAGAGCAAATCAGGAACTCAATTCCATCTACAATTGCCACAAAAAGAATAAAATGCTTAGAAATAAAGCTAATCAGGAGGTGAAAGATCTCTGCAATCAAAATTACAGATGCTGATCAAAGAACTCAGAGAAAACACAACCAAGTGGAAAAGCATCCCATGCTCATGGATAGGAAGAATCAATATCATTAAAATGTTCATACTGCCCAAAGCAATTTACAGATTCAATGCTATTCCTATCAAACTACCAATGACACCCTTCATAGAACTAGAAAAACCTATTTTAAGATTCATAGGAAACCAAAAAAGAGCCTGAATACCCAAGGTAATTCTAAGAAAAAAGAACAAAGAAAGAGTCATCACACTGCCCAACTTCAAACTATATTACAAGGCTACAGTAATCAAAACAGAATGGCAGTGGTACAACAACAAACACATAGACCAACAGAACAGAGTAGAGAGCTCAGAAATAAGGCTGTACATATACAACCATCTGATCTTCAGCAAAGCTGACAAAAACAAGCAATGGGGAAAGGACTCCCTAGTCAATAAATCGGGTTAGGATAACTGGCTAGCCATATGCAGAAAATTAAAACTGAACCCCTTCCTTACACCATATATAAAAATCAACTCAAGAGAACTTAAACGGAAAACCAAAAGCAATAAAAACCCTAGAAGACAGCCTATGCAATACCATTATGACATAGGAACTGGCAAAGCTTCCATGACAAAGATTCCAAGCAATAACACAAAAGCAAAAATTGACAAACGGGATCTAATTAAACTGAAGAGCTTCTGAACAGCAAAAGAATCTATCAACAAAGAGACAATCCACAGAATGGGAGAAAATATTTGCGAACTATGCATCTGACAAAGGTCTAATATCCAACATCTGTGAGGGGCTTAAACAAATTTATAAGATAAAAACAACCTCATTAAAAAGTGGCCAAAGGACAGAAACAGACACTTTTCAAAAGAAGACATACACGCAACTAATGAGCATATGAATGAATGCTCGACATCACTGATCATTAGAGAAATGCAATTCAAAACCACAGTGAGATATCATCTCACACTAATCAGAATGGCTATTATTAACAAGTCAAAAAATAACAGATGCTGGTGAGGTTGCACAGAAAAGGGAATGCTTATACGTTGCTGGTGGGGGACTGTAAATTAGTTCAAGCATGGTGGAAATCAGTGTACCAATTCCTCAAAGAGCTAAAAATAGAACTAACATTTGATTCAGCAATTCCATTACTGGGTATATACTTAAAGGAATGTAAGTCATTCTGTCATAAAGACATATCTACGTGTATACTCATAGCAGCACTATTCACAATAGCAAAGACATGGAATCAACCTAATTGCCCATCAGTGGAAGACTGGATAAAGAAAATGTGGTAAATATATAGCATGGGATGCCATGCAGCCATAAAAAAAATAATGAGATCATATTTTTTGCAGAAACCTGGATGGAACTGGAGGCCATTATCCTTAGCAAACTAATGCAGGAACAGAAAAACAAATACCATATGCTCTCACTCATAAGTGGGAGCTAAATTATGAGAGCACACGGACACAAAAAGGTGAACAACAGACACTGGGGCCTATCAGAAGGTGGAGGTTGGGAAGAGGGAGAGGAGCAGAAAAAGTAACTATTGGCTACTAGGCTTAGTATCTGGTTGAGGAAATAATCTGTACATCAAATCCCCATGACATGGGCTTACCTATATAACAAACCTGCACATGTAACTTCTGAACCTAAAATAAAAATTTTTAAATAAACAAAATATAGAGGCTGCTATGTCAAAAAAAGGATGACATTTAACAATTACACTTTTATTGAAGTATATTCTGGATTCTATCAGTCAGAAACTTATACAGGAGCAGCAAGGGGTAATTTTTTTTTCTAATCCACAATATATTTGGAGCTAGCAGTGAAGAATTGCTGTTAAATAGTAAAATGGCTGGAGGTTGTAATTATTGGAGGACTTCCTCTTTAATGTGTCTACTACAAGACTGAGGCTGAGGTAACTTGAAGACTAGGCTGAGTGGGCATCTCCATACGGTCTCTCTGTGCAGCTTCTCACTGCATGGTGAATAGATTCTGAGAGAGATAATCCTGAGAGGGGACATTCAGAGAGTGGGCACGCCAAGAAATCAAAGCAAAAGTGGCATTACTTCTTCTGAACTAGACTTGAAGATTTCACCGTTTCTCCCCTGCCAAATTATTTTGGTTACAAGTAAATCACTAAATCCAGCCCGTCTCTTGAGATAATTGCAAGCTCTAGATGCCAGCTCTTAATGGGAGAATGACAAATTAACACTGTAGAAGAGCATGCAGGCTAGGAGATATTGTTGTGATCCTCCAGGAAAATGCAATTTGCCAACTCCTTCAAAGGCCACATTTAAATAAAAGCAAAGAAATTTAAAATTATGAATTGGTATTGAATAAAGGCATGGAATTGAGAGTCATCATCTGAGGAAACAAATACTAACAAATTTTGGGAAGAAAGAAACTGAATACAGGAGGGGCAGCAGATGGGGTAAAGTAGATAAAGCTACATCTAGCACAGTTGATCCTTGTATAACATTGGTTTGAACTGTGCAGGACCACTATATATGGATGTTTTATTCAATAAACATATTTGAGGTTCATAACAATTTGAAAAACTGATTGACAAACTATAAAGCCTAGAAACATCCAAAAAATTAAGAAAAAGGTATGTCACGAATGCATAAAATATATGTAGATGCTACTGTATTTTATCATTTACTACCATAAAGTATATGTAAATCTATTATAAAATTTAAAATTTATCAAAACATGCACATAAACACCATACATGTAATGTTTTTTAATGGGCGAAATATTTAAACAGTTCACAAGTGAAGATGTATGTAAACTCATAGAATGATGCTCAAAATTTTTATCACCATGGAAATGCAAATTAAAACTGTAATGGATAGGACTATATACCTACTACAATGACTACAGTTAAAACACCAGCAATCCTAAGTTGGCAAAGATAAGGATGGAGGTACTAGAAATCTCACATATTGCTGGTGGGAATGTAAAATAGTAATAATTTTACAAAATTATTTGGAAATTTCTAATAACGTTAATCCTATACCTACCTTATGACAGCAATTTCACTCCTAGGTATTTACTTCAAAGAAATAAAAACATTTGTGCAAGTCTTTTACAAGAATGTTCATAGCAGTTTTAATTCACAATACTTCAGAACTGGAAACAACCCAAATATCTGTCAATAGAGATTTACCAAACAACTTGTTGTATGGTCATACAATGAAATATTACTCAGCAACAAACTGGAATGTGCTTCTAAAATATGCAACACATGAATGAATCTCAAATTTATGCTGAGCAAAAGAAGCTAGGCAGAAGAGCACATACAGGACAATTCCACTTATATGAGATACTAGAACAAGCAAAATTCATCTACGGTGTTAGAAATCAGAAAAGTGGCTACAGCTAGTCAGAGTGGGGCAGGAGCTGACTCTAGGAATTTGGAGACTGATGGATATACACATTCTATATCTTGTTTTGGGTAGTATTGCATTGGTATACTCAATTGTTAAAACTCACCAAACTATGAAACTCTGAATGTTTCACCATGTATGAATTAGATGTCAATTGAAATAAATGAAGAAAAACCACCTAATTTCCAAATAGTAATAATACAAAAAAATTTCTCAATAAGAAATGCCTTTAGATAGTGCCTTTATGTGAAAAAGTCCACCGAGAGCCTAGAACAATAGGTTCTAACCTCAGCCAAACTATCTTTTAAATAAATAAAGGCTCTTTTATATATGAAATGACTCCAAAATGTTTTTCTTTCCTATCTTCATGGTGAGGAGTTAATTGAAAATATGCTCTACCAATTAAAAATCATTAAGAAAGAGAAAGACTTAGTATCTAAAAAATATAAATCCAAAATGGGAAAGTAATAAAAGCAAATTTCCAAAGTAATAGTTTTACGGAAGCATATAGAGCAATACAGACTGGAGGAAAATGCGAATCCCAAGAAGTGAGTGTCTGGAAAAAGGGTAGATTCTTGAGACTTGTGATTTAGAACAACCTAAGAAGATGATAAATATTAATTGCGTATGAAAAAATTAAGGCAATTAATCTTATAAGACTTTAAGGAACACAGCCCCTATATGCCCAAATAAAGAAATCCAGAATGAAGACATTGGGGTAAAAAGGAATGCTGGGGATTACAGATTCTTTTAAAATATAGACTGAACAGTAAATAATCTCAAATGTCATTTTAAATACGTTTTTCTCTTGATTTTGGATCATCTGGAATCTCCTATTTCTATTGTTAAAAAAAAGCCATGAAATTCAGCAAATACTTGTTTCAAATCAATTTCATTTCCCTCTGCTTAATTCATGAAAAGATAAATTTCATACCTTCTTATCAAAAATATTATTTTATGTAAAGTATGATCTATTGTTATGAAGATGACTTCTCAGCCTATTTACCTAATCATGCACCCTTCCATATATATATATACCTAGAGAGACCTTATGTATATATACCTTCCTTATGTATATATACTAAGGAAGGTATATCTCTATGTGGTACTAGAGAGTTGCCTAAAATCATGCTTATTTAATGTCCATTATATTTCTCAGTGATGCGGTTTGGGTGAATTTTTTTAAAATTCTCATCTTCATACTTTTTTTAATGCTTGGATTTTTACAATGAGAATATGTCATTTCTATAAAGACAATAAAGAAAGCTCTAATAAAGGAACATTCACCAAAGCTGGAGAAATGTATAAGAGCTTAAGGCTACCTTGGGTGCTGTCATTTAAGCAGGGAAAATTCAGAAGCCAATTAGAAGCATAAGGCTAGCTGCTTACCACGTTCACTGCTATACCTCAAAGGCTTGGCATTTGCCCTTGAGGCCATGACCCCCTCTTCCTCTGATTCCTAATGCCCATCCTTGGAGAGAACTGTCATGACGACAAAACACTACAGCCAACATACTTGGTGCAACAGAAATACCTGCTTAGTTGTTTCAATCTCAATTACAATAGAAGAGAGATACAACCGTAAACTATTTAGGAGCACAAGCATGAGGGCCTCCATCAGTTATCATCCTAACAATGATTAGATGAAGATAGGAATAAGGTTTTAGATAGTCACTTGGAAAAGCCAAGTCCAGGAAAAGCTGAAAGGAGTGCAAACAGGAAAGGGAAATGATGTCACAAACATTATGTGCTCATTCATTCATTACCTTAAGTTCATTACTTTTTGGCTATCATTTTTTGAGAATCTGATACTGTGCCTGGTGTTAGATGTGCCCGGTAAACAGGGTAAACTCATTCCTTGCCCACTCGGCACTTCAAATTATTGGGCGTGGGAGAGACTGATCATCTAAATAGTTGAAAAATTGGAGTCAGTGCTTTAAAGAAAACAAACTGCTTATGATTAAAAACAATAATAATAACAACGTGGTCAGGGAAGTTCTGTCTGGGAAGAGGTAATCATTAGAGATGAGAACTCCAGGGTGAGAAGTGAGCTGTGCAAAAAGGGTGCTGTTCAGGGATTTCCTTAAGGAAAGTGCAAAGACTTCAAGGTAGGAAGGGATTTGGTGAATTCAGGGACCTGAGAGAGGGCCAGTGTGGCTGAACAGCTGTGAGGAAGGGGGCAAGTGACCCTTGAATCAATGACAGAAGACAAATTCAGACCAGCAATAGTACTCGGAGTCAACTTCTGAGCTGCACCATTTGAGAAACAGAGCTCAGGTTTCATTTGAGATGCTATCATAGAGGGCATTTTCTCACAGCCTGCTGTGGTGGGTTGAATGGTAGTTCTCCAAAAGACACGTCCTCTGCAACCTGTGAATGTGGCCTGATTTGGAAAAAGGGTCTTTGCAGACATAATTAAGTTAAGGATCACAAGATGAGATAATCTTAAGTTAGAGCAAGCCCTAAATGCTATGTCAAGTATTCTTAGAAGGGATGAAGAGAACATACGGAGAAGGTCATGCAAAGATGAAAACAGGTATGAGAACGATGCTGCTACAAGCCAAGGAATGTCTGGAGCCCCCACAAGCTGAAAGAGGAAAGGAATGCTTCTCCCCTAGAGCCTTCAGAGGCCATGTCATCCTGCTGACACTTTGATTCTGGACTTCTGGTATCCAAAACTGTGAAAGAATAAATGCATACTGTTTTAAGCCACCCAGTTTGTGGTTATTTGTTATGGGAACCCTAGAAAATTTAGACAGTTGCCAATGTTTCCATCTGTTTTTCTTTCTCAAATTCTTTCTCTCTCAGAATGACTTGGAAGCACAGATAATAAGATGGAAAGAAAGGGATGGCAAGTCTCCCTAGAAATAAGAGGTCGGGCTGAACCCACATACCCATCGTGGTTGCTCTAGAATTGTCCAACGGGTACAACCCAAGGCCACCTAGCCCTGGTTATAAAGCCTTCTTCCTCTGTGTGTTTCAAAGAGATATGGCAGCCTTTGCCTCCTGCAGATGCTTGGACTTCTAACGATGCTCTCTTTTTAATGTTCTGTGATCCTGGTATTCTCTTTCAGTTATTATTTAAACGATTTCCATTAAATCTCTCAGGAAAATGGTTTTTGCTTTTGTATTTGTTCTGTTTCATAAACCTTCCCATCTTTAACTTTAGACTTTCAGATTTACCCCAGGAAGAAGTATTTCAGCTTCAAGATCTTAGAGCAGAGTTTTCAACCCCACTTCATCTAGAGTGGCATCTACCTCCCCAAAGGAACAGAAATCACTTTTAATGCAGCCATGGACCATTCTCTTTGAAATTTTCTCATTCCTGTTCACTGGCTTGCAAATACTCTGTGCTCCTCAGGGAGCCCATTAAAGAATACTTCTCTCTGCAGAGACACGAAAGGATCCTCAAGGCATGTCTTCTTAGCTTCCCATGAAAGCCACGAGTTACTCAAGACAGAACTGCCTTTGCAGAATTACAGGGAAGGGCTGGGTGGGCAGAAAGCCCCCTCCTCTGGTAGTGATGGGAGTGGGTTTTGTCTGCACAGGAGACTATGTCTGCTTGCCTGGAAGAAGGAGTCTCACCCAGAACGGGGCTGCACACAGTCAAGGGCAGAGTGAGTGAAGGACAATGATGAGCCAGGGAAAGAAGGGGAGGAACATCAGAAGTTGTGGCCTGGGGTATGAAGCCAGGACTCCAAGATGGAGAGAATGAGAACCAGAAAAATGAGACACATGCAGCAGAAAAGTTGCCACAGACAGAACACAGAAGAAGGCTGCCGCCTACAGCTTGAGTCTTCGGTGGCAACCCCTGTGTCATGGTGGTGAGCCAGCTAGACTCCAGGCATCAGAGCAGAAGCCAAAAGAACTCGAAAGTCCACATGTCCTTTTCACCAAGGTTATTGGCATGTGTGTCAAATGACAGTGGCTTGCCCATCTGTCTTCTCTGCATGACAAACCTGCACCAGAAGAAATGTCAGTGCCTTAAGTGGAATGGAAGCTTTAAAACAATGTAATAAAATGTAAACTCACCTAATTGTACTCAGACATTGTTGGACCAGTTTGTAGTTGGCAACACAGAATGCCATCAGTGCAAACCTCATCATAGACAATATTCTCAAATTGTTTATTTTGATTTTACTACTTAAGTTCCTAAACTTTGCTGCCCATCAAAATTAGCTGGGAGAACTTATTACATCACAGATACTTAAGCCTCAGCCTTACCTGAATTCTTGGGAGTAGGGCCTAGAAATACACATTTTAACAAACATTCCCCAGGTATTCTGATGCAGTATGTCCAGTGGGGACTGAGTTTTGGGAACCTCTTCCCCTACTGGCATAGCTTTGGGAGTGAGACTATTTCACACCCATCCCCTGGCCTCATATGTGGAACATGGGAGACACAACAAATTCTTTTGGGCCTGAACTGAACTAGTAGATGCATATCAGAAGTTTGGCAGGATGCTGAGTGGGGGGAGACACTTGCAGAAATAAATCACACAACCTAAGGCATAGTTAAGCTGAGCATCGAAAAATACAGAGGAGGTTGAGAGGCACACACAAAGTGGAAGATAAAGAACTTTCCAAACAAGAAGCCTTTACAAAGGGCTGTGGAAAAAGGTGGATGACAGGCAGCTGAGGGTGGGCTAGCGGGGAGATCCTGTTCTGTTCTTTCTCTCTAGGCACTAACATGCTTTCTGACTTAGCCAGAATGAGTTTCTGGCTGATTGTAGGAAGCATGCAATCTTTATGACACTGTCTTATTGCAGAATCTATTTTTTTTTAATTATTTACCTTTTGCTTTCAGCCCCATTCCTCTCCCTATTGTCCTCCTTTGCACTGGCCTCTGACTTTTCAGAGTCAGTTTCCTCTCTCTAAATCTCAATGGTCATCTTCTGCAGACTCCAGCTCTACCATTAAGGGATGGGAGGAAAGAGGAAGTGAGAGTGAAAAGGGGAAGAAGGGAAGAAAGAAAGGAGAGAGTGAGGAAAAAAGAAAAGGAATGAAGGAAAGAAATTAACCTTTACTGGGGCATCTCTTCTGTGCAAGGTGCTATCCTAGAGGATATCTTGGTTAATGCTCATGACAAGCTTGTGAGGTAGCCATTATTAGCACCAATTTATATATATACACACTGAGGTTGAGTAACGTCTCACTTCATTTGTGTTGCTATAAAGGAATACCTAAGGCTGGGTAATTTATTTTAAAAATAGGTTTATTTGGTGGATGGTTCCGCAGGCTGCACAAGAAGCATGGCACCAGCACCTGCATCTGGTGAAGATCTTGGCTGCTTCTAATCCTGACAGCAGGTGAAGGAAGGGGAGCCAGCATTTACAGAGATCACATGGCACGGGGGGAAGTGAGAGGGGTGGAGAGGTTCCAGGCTCCTTTTAACAACCACTTCTTTCAAGAACCAACAGAGCAAGAATTCATTCATTACCTCAAGAATGGCACCAACCCATTCATGAGGGAGCCACCCTCATGACCAAAACATCTCCCATTAGGCCCCACCTCCAACACTGGGGATCAAATTTCAACGTGAGATCTGAAGGGTCAAATATTCAAACTATAGCAAGTAACTTGCCCAACATCACACAAGCCTTTTGCATCTCCTGTGTAGGTGCCTGCTCAAATGGTTTTCCAAGGTGGGCATAATTTTAGTGATTAACTCTGATTTTGTGGTAAGAAGTGAATTTGCATTTTCAGGTTACCAGTGGTAATTATTAAATACTAATGTTCCATTGTCTCAGAATGCAAGATTGCAGGAGAAACATTTTTAGGGGCAGTTCTCTGTTGATAAATATATCCAAGGAAAATTTTGAAGGCTTATCTCTATTCAGAAGCAATTGTTGTGAAGGAGAGAAAATTCCCAGTAGAGTTTAGACTTATTTCGTGGTTTGAGAGCTTCACGCTGGCTGGAGTCACAGTTCCAGTGAAATTCCTCAGACAGCAGAGTATATAAGGTTCCTACTATCTCAATCAACAATACTGAATGAGCTCTGTTTAGAGAATGACATGTTTCTCTTTAAGAAAAAGTTTCAATCTTCCAATTATCTAATATAAAATGGGAGCAGCAGGATTAGCCAAAATATTATTTGATGTTGAGTGTGGAATGACAAAGTAAACTACGTAGACTCGCCCCTGAGAGCGAAAGTGATCAAACATAAGCTCACGCATCTTGTCCCTTGCTATCACTGCATGCATTATGCCCTCACCGTATTTCCACAGCATTCTGCCCAGACCTCCAAAAGAGTAAGAATCATGCCCACCCTAATCACTGCTTTACCTACCTGTCACATATATCGAGCTCTTGGCAATTATTTTTAACTTTTTCTTTTTTATTAACAATGATATAATGAATAAATGATCATGTGCTAATTGTGTCTTCACTTCTAAAGATGACACTACCAGGTTCAGCAGAGAAGGATTGCTCTGGACAGATTTCTCTTTGTTAGTGCAGGGTTATCCATGGGAAGTGGCTTCCCACCCAGGAATGACATTTTCCAACCCCGTTCCATCTAGAGATGATCACAATCATGTGAATAGTTATGTGAAGAGTAGGAAGTGGAATTCATGGGTGCCTCCCCCAGGCTCCCTTGAACTTTCTGTTGGTTGGATGCCAGAAATGAGACCCTTGGCAGGGGCTCCCTGAATCCCAAATAAAGGAGATCTTCCTGTCAAAAAGTAATACCCACCTCAGGTCATTAGGTACAGAAGAAATAAATGTCCTTTGCATTTGGGATCGATTTGTTAAAGAAGCCCAGCCTCCTAAAATTCATAACAATAGGAACATGCATTACAAGTTCAATCTGTAAAAAACACCAATAAGGACTCCTCTCCACAGGACCCTGCCACCCTGCCGGAATTTTAGTTCACAACTCTGTATATCAACATTAATTTGGCCTAGCTCAACAGCTTTAACACTGGAAAGTAGTTTGAATTTCACCCACGTGCACAAGAAAATCTTTAAAGGGTTTTAAGGAGGAAAGTGGCATGATTAGGTTTGCATTTCAGAATGACCACTAGGGCAAGACCAAAAGCAAAGACTAGGTTGAATGCTGTCACTGGAATGTAGGGTCCTAGTGATATAAACAGAAAGTGGGGGTGTATTCAAAACAAGTCCAGAGAAAGAAAAGGAGAAAAGGCACTAAAGAAAGAGGGTGTGTAAACATTTGAGAGACAAAAGATCCTGCTAAGGAGACTAGAAAATGTGTCTAAAGAAGCATGAGGAAACCACAAGGATGGTTTTGCACAAGGAAGGGGGCCAAGGAAAGTGTCTTTCCAAGAGTGAGTTGAAAATAGAGTCAGTGCTGAAGGCCAAATGAGCCATGTACAAAAAGGTGCCTGTGGGATTCAACGAATGAGAGCCATGTCCATGGGGTGGCCAGAGAGGGGAAGCAGGGACTAACCCGCATTGCCATAGGTTCAGGAGTGGATGTTGCATGAGGATATGGAGACAGAATATTTCAAAACCTCTTTCAGGGGGTTGGTTGTGAAAGGAGGAGAAGTAGAACAGGAAGAGGAAACATAGGTAGAAGGAATTATTGTGCTTATTTGTTTGTTCTTGTTTTTGCTTTTGATTTGAGTATGAGAGGATTGTTTCCATGCCATTGGGAAGGAACATGCAGGGAGGAGAGAGAGTAAGAAATGAGAAGGCTATGGACAGAGGAGGGAAATAGTGGTTGGCAGGCTCAGGAACCTCTTTTCTGATAAAGATGAGAAGTGAAAAAGAGGAAGTGAAAATGGAAGTAATTTATGTTGGGCAGATTAAATGTAAATGGATAATGGGAGCAAGGAATGTATGCGGTCTGCAGAAGAGAAAAGAAAAAACATCTATTAAGCCTATTAGAATTTCTATCAGTTGAATGGAAAAGAAAATGTCCCTACCTGAGGGTGACTCAGAAGAGTTATACACATGAAAATGATCTACGTAGAATTCAGAGTAAAATTCCATGAAATTGCTTGACCCTCTAGTCTAGTGGTTCAAAACATGGCCTTCGGAATCAGAGAAACAAAGTTTTGCATTCCAGTTTCATTTAGTAATAACTGCAGAATCTTGTACAATTTGCATGCCCATTCTAAAACACCAATTCCTAATGCATGCTATGGGATTATACACACAAAACAATGGCTATTTGGGGTAGCACATTACTAGTCCTCAAAGTACTTTCAACATAATCATCAGTATCTGTCTAAAGAGCTCGTGAAGCTATGACCTTTATGTAACAAGCACAGAAAAGCAGGGATTACAGGTAGTGATGGAGAGACAAATGGGGTAGTGTCCGACAGTATTCAGGAAATGAACAGAGATTTAAACAATAAGAAAGTTGATGGCTAGGGAGGACAGATATGAGTAACTCTGTTTATCAGTTTTCACACAGTATGCCCACATATTTATAAACCACCCACCTTTGCTACACAGAGCCAGACTTTTTTCTATATCTACCTCATTGAAGCTGGTTGCAGTCAGCTCAAGGCCATGTCACATAAAGTATTGCTCATGTATTTTTCAATTTTTAGGGTTAGAGTTTTATCTGTAACAATATTTTGTTACAGAATTGGCTTCCTGATACATTTCAACCACCACTTGTAACTTACATGGACCCCAAAATAAATAAATAAACATATAAATAAATAAAAATGGACAAATTGGCAAGCACCAATATTACCACTATTGTTAAAATCCCTATTACTTCAGGAATATTTAAAAAATATTAATGCACAATGATAGCGATTGTAATTATCTACAGTGTATAATTATCAATACTCATTGATATTACCAGCTGAAAGTTGGAACTTTCTTTTTCATTAATAGAAGCACAGCAGTTTTTACATTAATATTAAAGATAAAATGTATGTGTGTTTTGCCTACAAGCTAAAGCTTCAGAGCCCATTACACTTGTATGGCTGGGGCAAATTGTATCAGAATGCTCAGCTGACCTGGAGACATGGGTGTGTAATTGAAATGGCTTCCTACAGTGCAGATAAAATCAATGACAAGAGATTCACGCTAGAATTTATCCCGGCAATTTTCCTAATTACATAGATAAAGGAAAATCCTCAAGTGTTGATGTTTGAGGGTATGATAATGAATCAAACCTCTTCTCCACTCCCATCTCTAGGTTAAGAAATCAGGTAGCATAGACAAATGAATTCAAGGGCTCGATTACTGACAAAGCTGACAGGAGAATGCAGCTCAGAGCTAGTGCCAAAGGAGCATCCTGATCCATCTACTCCGTTCAATGCTCCTCTGGAAACAGAAATTAAAATTGCCAACCTGGTCACTAACATAGCAGGATGACCTCACAGTTTCCCAGCTAAGGCAGAAGACTTACACATGGCAGAGGATGAGAGACGGAATGTTCTAGGTGGGAGAGTGTCACACCTGGGATGCCTCAGTGCTGCACATGACTTCTCTTTCTAGCAGAGTAGCCCGGACTTCCTACTTGACAGCTCAGAGGAGGAAGCAGGCATTGCCAGTCCTGTGAAAGGATAGCAGCAAAATCAGCACAACATCACTTCTGTTACAGGAAAGGGGCCCCAATCCAGACCCCAAGAAAGGGTTCTTAGATTCTCACCCAAGAAATAATTCAGGGCAAGTCCATAGATTAAAGTGAAAGCAAGTTTATTAAAAAAGTAAAGGAACAAAAGAATGGCTACTCCATAAGCAGAGCAGCCCCAAGGGATGCTGGCAAGCTACTTTTATGATTATGTTTTGATCATATGCTAAATAAGGGGTGGATTATTCATGAGATTTCCAGGAAAGGAGTGAAGAATTTGCAGAGCTGAGGGTTCCTCCCCTTTTTATGGTATAAAGGGTAACTTCTGGATGTTACCATGGCAGTTGTAAACTGTCATGGCCCTGGTGGAAGTGTGTTTTAGCATAATAATGCATCATAATTAGCGTGTAATAAGCAGCTAAGAAGACCAGAAGTCACTTTTGTGGTCATCTTGATTTTGGTGGGTTTTGGCCAGCTTCTTTACTACATCCTATTTTACCAGCAGGGTCTTTATAATCTGTACCTTGTGATACCAGTCTTACTGACCTCCTATGTAATCTTGTGAGTAAGAATGCTTAACCTCCTGGGAATGCAACCCAGTGGGTCTCGGCCTCATTTTAATCAGTTCCTATTCAAGATGGAGTCGATCTGGTTCAAACACCTCTAACACTTCTATTGCATACTACTGGCCCAAGCAATCAGGCCAGCCCAGATCCAAGCTGGTGGAAGAATAGACTCCTTGGCTCAACAAAGGACTGGCATGTGGGTACAGAGAGGGAAGGAACTGATGGTAGGTAAACTGTCACACACTCCATGGGATATAAAGGTGCCTCACAGTTGCCTCTGCTTACCAATTTCGTGTTTACCTAATGTTGGATGTGTTTCCATTAATTAATATTCCTCTAGGCTCTGAGTGTGAAAAGAAAGAGAGCACTGGCATGCACAGCTTTAATAAAATTCTCCCCTGCTAGGGATTCTTACTGCTCTTCACTTAGATAATGATATATGAAGCTTGTTATGCTCTGGCTATTCAATGAAAAATGAGTCCCGTTAAAGGTGAATCAGTAGAGCCTGAAGATTTATTTGCAAAAAGAGCCTCATATTCTTAATGCTTAAAATAACCTCTGGAGTTTGAAAAGCTGTAAAATAAATTAACTTAATGTGCTATAATAACATATTATATAATAATTTCTACATTTCTACATTTGTAAAAGAGTGTTTTCTCATTTATAATTTCATTTGACTCATGACAGTCCTATGAGAAGCATAGATAAGAGTGATGTTGGGCCTGAAATAAAAACTTAGGCCTTCTCCCTTTAAAATGAAATATTTTGTTTGATGGTAAAAACAATGCGTTTTTGTAGAAAATCAAGACAAACTAAAAGTTTTAGAATTAAAAAAAAAAAATCCCCCTAAAAGTACATCTTAGAGACAAGCATTATCACCTTTGTGATCTAACTTCCAACACACTTTTATCTGTTTCCCCTCAGTTACCAGCAATAAAAAGATCATAAAACCTTCCAACATAACATATATGGCTTTCAATTGTAATCATACCAAAGAACAACAACTACGTATAACTTTGTTTTCCCCATCACTAAACACTGTTCAAAACACAATTACTAAGTAATATTTTAAATCTGACTACACAAACACATTATAGAATATTTAGAAGGTACAGAGAAGTAATATGAAGTTTATTTTAAAATTATCTGTATGGTCATTACCCATAGCCAACAATTGCTATCTTTTTGTTGTGTTTCCTTCCAAAAATATTGTATCTAATATAAGTAAAGGTATTGAAAGTGGCATGTACAAACCTATCCATCTACATGTCTCTCTCTCTGTCTATTTAATGTCTACATACACACATTCACTATATATAAATACTCAGTGTGTATGTGTGTGTATATATATATATACACACACACATTTTATATATACAACATTGTGATCATAGTGTGTACTGTTTTGTAACTTTCATTCACTTTTATTGATCAACATATGTTGAATATTTTCCCATGCATGCCTTTGATAACACCATCTCATTCAACATGTTATTATGAAAATTTTCAAACATTTAGAAAAGTGTCAGGAATTTTACATTGTACACCTGCCACCTAGATTCTTCAATTATTGGTAACAATTCGCATTACTCTTTTGCAGAAAGTCATTCCTAGGACTCTATCTGGCACTTCCAACTTGCTGTGCAATCGGGGTAGGTGAGCTGCAGTACACACTCCTGCAGACAGAAAATACCCTCTGGCAGTACAGAGCTCAGGTAGACAGGGGGATATGGGTGGGAGATTGACAGAGTGGGCTGCAGAAAGAGATTATCTCCAGTAAATGGCTCAAGATCAATGCTCTATTAATTTACCTTTCATCAGGTTTCTTTGAAGCCATTCTCTATAGTGTGTGTAGTCTCTGACTTTCTTAAGGCAGTTGCAAGGGAAGAGTTTACTGATTCTAATACCAGTTAGTGTGAACCCCCTAATCTGCCAAAATTCATTGTACTACAAAGAAATTGTTTTTGTTCTTAAGAATGATTTGTATTGAATTTTTAGCCTTTATGCACCTAAACTTTCAAGTACCTTCCTATTTGAGAATGCAATGATCCACTAGAACAGTGGAGATATACATACTAATAAACACTGGCCATGAAAAATTCAGCACTCAAGTTCTTTTTTTTCTTTATATATATATTATACTTTAAGTTCTAGGGTACATGTGCACAACGAGCAGGTTTGTTACATATGTATACATGTGTCATGTTGGTGTGCTGCACCCATTAACTCGTCATTTACATTAGGTATATCTCCTAATGGTATCCCTCCCCCCTCCCCCCACCCCACAACAGGCCCTGGTGTGTGATGTTCCCCTTCCTGTGTCCAAGTGTTCTCATGATTCCCACCTATGAGTGAGAACATTGCAGTGTTTGGTTTTTTGTCCTTGCGGTGTTTGGTTTTTTGTCCTTGAGATAGTTTGCTGAGAATGATGGTTTCCAGCTTCATCCACATCCCTACAAAGGACATGAACTCATCATTTTTTATGGCTGCATAGTATTCCATGGTGTATATGTGCCACATTTTCTTAATCCATTCTATCGTTGTTGGACATTTGGGTTGGTTCCAAGTCTTTGCTATCGTCAGCACTCGAATTCTATGAGTGTCTCAGTGCCTGTGGTCTAAGTGGTAACCAAGCATCTGCAAAGAGATAGAAACGGAATGCTGAGCTGGCTTTCCTGGGGTTTAACTCTTACCAAGTGAAACTGAGGAACTCCAGAAAAGAGCTCAGCTTTTCACCAGGCAGTGAGATTCCATGCACTCTCACTGAGCAATAAAATGTTCTTAACTCCGACACCCTCATATGAACTCCTCTTTCTCCTGGGTGGGGAAAAGGCGAGAAGAGCTTCAAACTTCTCCTTAAGAAAAACAAGTTATAATTGTGAATGTTAAAAAATCATCTTAAACACTGCTGTTCCTGACATTATGTCATTTGAGTCTCAACAAAACTTTGTGAGGTAATGGAAAATATCACCCATTCCCCCTGTTTGAGAGTAGGATTTGGAGGTTGAGATAGGTATTCAAGCCTAGGTCTTCTGACCCCTCATTCCCTCTTCCTTCCACTCCTCTACTCTTATCTCTTCTTAGAAGCAAAGAGAAATTTGGTCAAGAGAAAAGACTAAACAAAATAACAGGCAAAGCAACTTTATTAAGAAACCCCTCATTTGACAACTTTCTTTAATCCACAATATGATGTCTATAAAATGTGTGTTGCCTTCAAAAAATTTAAGAAGTTCAATCTTCCTCCTTTTCCTTATGCAACTCCCTGCAAATTGAAAGCTATTCTGACGAAATGATTGAAGGGAGCAGTGCACTTGCATCAAGGTCTCTTAACTCTCATTCTGCTAAAATGAAATTACGAGGTAACTACCCACCTGAGAAACTTTACACAAAGTAATGAGGCAGGACTCGTCTTAATCAGCAGGGCATTGTTTACCCCAGTCTGCTCTTGGCTTTCTGAGGACCACCTCCTCAGCCTTTGGGCCACGGGGGAACTTCAATAATTTTCAGTCATAAAAATGAAAAATCACTGCATGGAAGTGAGATCAATGAGATCTATGCAACTAATATGAAGCAATTTTTTCCCCTCCCAAAAACACTCAGATGAAAAGAGAGGACTAAATCATAGAGTTTCCAAAGAGCTGTCTCTTCTTTTACACAAGACTGTCTGAGTTCTTGATTTGCACTCAGAGGAGCCTGTCATTTGGCCAGTGTCTACCCTTCATGTAGCGTTCCATAGAGATCTATGAAAATGTTGGTCTGGAAGAACTAGGGATGTTGACATATTTGAGTCAGATAAATTTTGACTCATTCTCCTTTATATTTTATTTTATTTATTTATTTATTTATTTATTTTTTGAGATGGAGTCTCACTCTGTCGCCCAGTCTGGAGGGCAGGGGCGCAATCTCAGCTCACTGCAACCTCTGCTTCCCGGGTTCAAGCAATTTTCCTGCCTCAGCCTCCCAAGTAGCTGGGACTACAGGTGTGGACCACCACACCTGGGGGACTAATTTTTGTATTTTTAGTAGAGATTAGGTTTTGCTATGTTGGCTAGGCTGGTCTCAAACTTCTGACCTCAAGTGATCTGCCCAGCTTGGCCTACCAAAGTGCTGGGATTACAGGTGTGATCCACTGCACCCTGCCTCATTCTTCTTTAATTAATAATGTATATATTACCTTTATGGTGGCTGGCCATCTTAATGTGGGTATTTAGTTGGCTTTTGAAAGACTAAAAGTTCACACCTCTACCTCTGGTACTCCGCAATTCTTCTTTCCGTCAAGTAAAAAAGCATAAAGGCAGATGGAAAGGTAGAAATTCTCAAAAAATAGGCTTTCCCCCCTAATATGAAGCAAATATGGAAACTCAGGTCTCACTACATTTTCTAAAATTCTACCCTAATATATTTAGATTTTACTGTTTATTTCTCCTGATCTTAATGAAGAAAGCCCTTGAGATTCTCAGACCTGTCTAATCACCCAAGGACAAAATTCCAGCAATTCTGCGGGTTTGCCCACATGCAATGATGCAGCAAATCAAGGTGAGCAATTGTCATGACTTCACTCGGAGATCAAAGGAGCACCTACCAAATTTTCTACCTTATTGTGTTCCAGGATTCTTTCTAAATTGACAGCATCAAGCCTTTCCTTTGTTTGAATTCCTAGTTAACACGGAAAATTTAGACAAAGTCTAATAATATTTCAAGGGGTGATTTGGCCACCCTGGTCACATGGTTGTGTTTTCTCACCTGTAAAATGAACCAACTGTGTTAATGTATTGTGCTTCCTTCCTGACATCTGCTACCACAGACCTTCCCTTCCCATGTTGCTGTCTACATCTTTATTTTAATTACAGCTTGTGGTGCCGACATTAAGTGATTTTCAGTTAGCCTTGGTGAATCACACAAAGTTATAGCAAGAGAAAAAATTTGAAGATTACCTAGTCAAACCTCTTTCTTTTTGTAAATCAAGAAATGAAGCCTCAGAAAATTAAGTAATTTTCCTAAGGAGACATTGCTTGTTTTTGACAGAAACTCTATGCTGATCTCCGACTCACCACTGCAGTCTTCACTCACACACTACTGGTTCAAAGTATTTTTAGCCACTGGGCTCTTCCTGCTAATTATGTATTATGAGGAAGGCAATATATAAAGAGGATAAATTCAAAGCAAATGTGGGGCCCGGAGACTCACCTGTTGGTTGCCATACAAATGGCCAATAAGTGCATGAAAACATGCTTAATATCAATAATCTTTAGGGAAATGCAAATCAAAACTAAAATGAGATAGTACCTCACATCCATTAGGATGGCTACTATTGAAAAAAACAGAGAATGACAATTGTTGGCAAGAATGTGGAGAAATTCAAACATTTCTGCACTGTTTGCGGGAATGTAAAAAGGTACAGCTACTGTGGGAAACAGTAGGGTGGTTTCTCAAAAAATTAAAAATATAATTACCATATGATCGAGCAATTTCTCTTCTGGATATATACCCCCAAAATTGAAAGAAGGGTCTTGAAGAGATATTTGTACAACCATGTTCATAACAGCATTATTCACAATAGCTAAAACATGAACCAACCCAAGGGTCCATCAGTGGATGAATGGATAAACAAAATGGGGTGAATATATAAAATGGAATATTATTCAGCCTTAAAAAGAAAGGAAATTCTGACACATGCTATAACATGGATGAAGCATAAGGACATCATGCTAATTGAAATAAGCCAGGCACAAAAACACAAATACTGTATGACTCCACTTACACGAGATACTCAGAGTAGTCAAAATTTTAGAAACAGAAAATAGAATGGTGGTTGCCAGGGGCTGCGGAAGGGAGGAATGGGTAGTTAGTGTTTAATGACTATAGAGTTTTAATCTTACAAGATGTAAAAAGTTACAAAGATGGGTGGTAGTGATGGTTGCACAACATTATGAATGTATTTAGTGCCACTGAATTGTATACTTAAAATAGTTAAGAGAGTAACGTATATGTTATGTGTATTTTATCACGATAAAAATTCTGGAAAAATTTAAAGAGATGCATTAGTCACAACTGTAGGCCCATGCTAATGCATACTGACTGGTCCCAGCACTACCTTGAGAGATCTACTCCGCATAGTTTGTAAACCAGCACACTTTACCATGTTAGCAAGGCTAAAGATGGGAGAAAGTTAGTCATCCAGCATTTCATCCAGAAGTCCTAGAAACTGGAATTTACAACATTGCCTGATGGAGGACTCATGTGTAGTCACTGATTAATTGCAGTATCAATTTCCATGGAAAGAAACTACATAAAAATGCAGCTTAAGTTAATGCCTTCAGCTAAGCAGAATAAACTTTACCTAAGCAGAATAAACTCCATGTGGTAAATAAAAACTTTGCCACAATTTCACACAGTGGAAAGCAGAAAGTGCTAGTAATCCGTGGAAAATGACATTTGAAAAAAATTGAAGTTTGACATGCGTGTGTGTGTGTAAGTGGAGGTGGTTCTGAAAAGCAATGTGGAAACTGAAAAATACTTCTTATAAAAGTCACACTTAGAAAAGCAGTTAAAACACACACATAAACACACAAACCCAAAGACACATCACTTGACAGATGGAAAGAATGAAGAAGCTGAATCATTGTTATTTTCACTCACATCAAAACTGTACTTTCTCTTAGTAGAGAAGGTAAACATAGGAAGGAAATGGTCAGAACATCTGGAAAATCGCAAGTAAATAGATTTGAAGTTTAATGTTTTCTACTTGTGCATATTCTGATTTCTGCCCTGGATGTTCACCCCTTTGCCTCTGTACCCTAAAGACAATATCAATGGGCATATCTAACATTTCATTTCTCTTTGCTATGGTTTGCATGTATGTGTACCTCCAACATTCATATGTTGGAACCTAATTCTCAATACTATGGTATTCAGAGGCAAGGCCTTTCAGGCAGTGATTAAGTCATAAGCACTCCACTCTCATGAATAGGATTAGTGGTCTCATAAAAAGAGGCTGAAGGAAGAATCTTAGTTCCTTTTCCCCTCCTGCCATTTATCTCTGCAATGAAACAGCAATCACCCCTTCCACTATGTGAGGATGAAACAATAAGGTGCCACCCTGGAAGCAAAGATTGAGTCTCAGACACTGAATCTGCCAGTGCTTTGATCTTGGACTTCCCAGTCCCCGGAACTGTGAAAAACAAGTTTCTGTTGTTTACAAATTATCCAGTCTAAGGTATTTGGTTATAGCAGCAAGGACAGAATAAGATACTCTTCAAGCTCAGTTTATGATGCACAGTACAAATCATGACACCAAAGTTAGAACATCGGTGATACAGACCTGGTTGGATCATGTTACTCTCCTGGCTCTAGAAAATCATTAATCCTTAGGAGTCTTAGTTTCTCATCTTTTAAATGTCATGAAGATTTGAAACTGCCTTTCAAAATTATGACTGAGACAGTGAAAGAGATCTAACTTAACCGACTCTATCTTGCTTCTAACATCCAAGCTGTCTTTGTTCATTCCTGGGCATAGGCTGAACTAACTTTGGGAGAAACTTAGTTTATAGTTTAAAAAAAGATGGCAACATCCCTTTCCTGAAGCAGACCTCCTTCTTGCCTGGGGTCTAGATTGCATTTGTAGGACTAACATTAGCCACAAGATTAGAAATTATGTTTTAAGAGTCATACAGCTGGAGGCTACAAGATTCTGACCCTCCCCGAAACTGCTCCTAAGATCAGTGCTTGAGATATTTTGCACATCCTGCACTTGATGGATCGGCTGGCACCACCCAGATCAATAAACTAGCTCATCTGATCTTGTGCCCCCTCCCCGCCCCGGCCAGGAACTGACTCAGTGCAAGAAGACAACTTCGACTCCCTATGATTTCATCTCTGACCCATCGGCACTCCTGGTTCACTGGCTTCCCCCCAGCCACCAAGTTATCCTTAAAAACTCTGCTACCTGAATGCTCGGGGAGACTGATTTGAGTGATGATAAAACTTTGGTCTCCCTCACAGCCGGCTTTGTGTGAAATACTCTTTATTGCAATTCCCCTGTCTTGATGAATTGGCTCTGTCTAGGCAGCGGGCAAGGTGAACCCCTTGGGAAGTGACAGATTTTTTTTTTTAACTCACTTTGTTGCTAAATGCAGTAGCTAGGAATTTTAAGTTTACTGTTATTGTTAGTATTTCTGAGAGACACAAGGATGACTGGAGGTGGTATGTGGCCCCAAAGACTACCTTATTTTTCTAGAGCCTACACAAGTTCAGAGAGGAAGCCTTATAATGAGACTCAAGGAGCAGTTTTCCAATCTTCTTCAGAATTGAGTAGCTTACTGGGAGCTATCAAATCATGTCGTAGGGTGACATCATATGTTTATGCATCTAGGTACAAAACCACACAGCCAAGAGAGAATCAAATATTCTTTATCTCCAAATCATTTGTTTCTTCCTCTCATTGCTTCTTGTGAGCATAAAAAAATTCTCAGGCACATAAAATAGATTCCACATCAAACTGACTTGTATTATTTTTTAAAAATATATTTTATTTAACCAACACCTAGATAGCCCTCACTATATGTGGGGACTATTCTTAAAAGCTCTGTGACTGTTAACTTATTTAATGTTCAACCATATAAGATAAAATATTCTCTTTAACAGATGAGAAAACTGAGACACATCAAGGTTAAGTACGTTACTCAAGGTCACACAGTTAATAACTAACAGGGTAAAAAATTCAAATTCAGACATCTCACTCCAAAATTCCTGCTCTTACCTATTATATTATGCTGCATCATTAAAAGTAAAATATTACTTTTTAAAAGTTCTTTGACATTGCATTAACTGGAAACTAAAATCACCAGCCACCATCAATGTACTGTGGGTACTCTAAAGCCAACAAGCAAAAGGTAGAATAATTTTTCTAACCTCCTTTTGAGGGCTAGAATTGTATAAGCATTTAATCCTCTTCATGTTGAATATTAATCATTAGCAAGTGGATGCCTCCTGAAACTTGCATGGGATAAGCTAAAGTGGGTTTTACAGACAAAAGCTGTATTTTAACTGCACTCTCTGGTTTAGCAGAATGGTGAATGAGTAGGTCTGGGGCTACAGTAGAATCTCTTATAAGGAGGCTTCCTTCTAATAGGCTTTCTCCAGCTTTTCAGAGACAGAGCAGAAGCTGCACTCAGTGCTCTGAACATAGAGCTGCAGTGGCTATTATTTAGAGGTGGTCCCTTTCATATGGCTAAGAGGGGACTTGTTTTAAGCAGCTGAATCAGTGCTCTGAAACCTGCAATGCCTGCTTGTTTTCTTTGCTAATATTAAAGAGAACTGCCCCTTCCCACCATGCTTGTGTGGGAGTCCTAAATTGTACAAATAAAACACAGTAAGATATCATGACAACCATGCCTGAACTGAGCTCATACAGGACATTCCTGATGAGGGAAGTGCTATTTCTGATGGCTCCATTAACATGGGCCTTTGTGACCGGGATGGGTTCTTGCACCTTCAGCCGAAGACCAAAGTAAAGTCAATGTCATTGTGAATAGGTGAATTTTAGTTCCTCAAATGAGCCAACTGTAGTTACTCTTTGGAAGAATATACTTAATCCTGGTAGTTGTATTTTCCTTCAGGCTATTCAGGAGAAAACAAGCTATAGTCTCATTGTTGGAGAGAGCAGATATGCAGTTTAAGCCAGCTACTCCCTCCCATATCCTCCAACAAGCAAGATATCCCTTTCCTCTTCAGAACCAAGGAAAGCCCAGATAGAGAAAAGCTTCATTCACATAGAGCTAAAGACTGGGGGTCAGCATTTGTTAGACATGGGGAGGGAGCAGGGGAGAGTTGATGGGGCAACTGTTACCATATGGAAAGAAGTAGCATGTTCTGTGAAAGGAGGTGAGAATGAAGAGGTGAAGAGGTACAGAGAACTGTAGAGAGGGAGAGAGCTGGTTGAAAGAGGGAAGGTCCCACATGGGACCCCATCCAAAGACCTAATGAGCAGGTCTTATCTCTGAGTTCCCTCTCAGTCTCTCACTCTCCTTCCAAGTTCAAAGGTATGGGTCGCTAAATAAAGTCACAACTCCCAGTCATCAAATTCAGTACTGGTTTATGATACTTATTTAAACCCTGTAATAAGAAAAGTGCTGTGGAGACATTAGTGATGGAGAAAGTGGCGTGCTGGAAAGACTGACCTTTACATAAAGCCTTGATTTGTCATATTTGCCAATTTTCTTAGTGTAAATGCCCTAATAATTGTTGTTTTCAAGCTACCAAGGCGATGTCACTAAGTGCAGAGTTTGTAAGAGGTGCCCACAGCCACTCTCTCCTGAGCCAGTACAACCTGGCCACAGCATACCACACCATGGGGTTGGTCCACGTTCCCTTCAGATCAACAGCTTACTTATTCTACTTAATTGAAAAGCTAATAGATCATCAGATGATGAAACACACTTGAGAGACTACAGACTATTTTCCTTGACATTTTTCTTCATCCACAGGTTACGAAAGGATGAATATAACTCAGGTAATGACCATGAAAATGCATGGTGGTTGAAAGTCTCTGTTCAGTGTAGTACCGTGATTCCCTGTGTTCATACAGGCCAAGTTCTGAACTCTGCACTTGGCCTCTACAATACCCATGTGCTGATATTCACTCAAGTGAAAAATAAGTCAAGGAATAAACAACATACTCCCTTATTCCTGGAAATGGCTACTAGAGGCAAGATTGGAGAAGAGCACTTATATCTGTGGTCAAGTGGGCTTTTAAACAGGAAACTCCTTGGTAGGAAAGGGTCTGAGGGGAGTAGCCACTTCCAAAATGGAAAGCATGGAGGAAAGTAAGAGTCCCTGCTGTCTGCAGGAAGAATGGGTCCCAAGGGAGCTTAGAGCAAGGAAATGATAGAAGAAGGTGACTCAAACTAAATAGATATCTATCTTAGTACCAGCTGGACCAGAGCAGAGCTCCTGAAGCTTCCTGTAGATTCTTGATCCTGCTAAGAAGTGAGAATTACAATGTGGGAGAGCAGAGGGAAGTGTTGCTCCGAAGGGCAGCTTCACCTGAGGGAAGGGAGAGAGAGACTAGGTGTGTTTCCTCTATATAACTCACCAATCAAATCAGTTACTCTGGGAAGCAGGCTTGTAATGCTTATGGATGTCCCTCCGTATGAAGGGAGAGAATGGTACCAGCCCCCCACCCTTCCACTGCCTAGCTCATTTTTATCTTAGTCTATTGAGCTTGACCATTAAGCTTTTGGTCACCAATGAATATGGCTGCTCCCTCATGGAAGAAGAGTGGCCCAGGTCTACAGGACAGACCTGCTTCACCTTCACTAAGCCTATCTCCAGCACTGACCTCTGCGTCTCTGTGTATCCTCATGAGGGTGCTGATGGCCAATTGTAATTTGCCTCCACCACATTCAGAAATTGGTCAGAACAGCTAATTTATTAGGACAACCCCAGGGTTATTTGGTTCCCAAGGCTGAAAATTTGTCCTCTGTTTTATTTCTCATGCCAAATTACATCCAGAGAGCATATCAGAGGCTTTGAATAAAAATGAATGAATAAAATGCCAAATAGATAGATATCTTGTATTTGATTACTAAAACTGCTCCTTTAATCAAATTTCAGAGGGAAACTAAGTCCAAAGATTGACACTTTTGCTTGTTAAAGTCCAAAATTTATGCCTTCTAATTTCATATTCTGCTCATCTCAGGTAAAGGGCTTATTATAGAGCCCTTAACTTCACCTGTAATGGCTTCCTGCAGAACTCTCTGGATCAAGTAGTGGGAGAAACCACTCATACAGCTGACTTACCTCCCTCCAGCCTCACAGACCCCATGCAGCAGTGCTACGCCCAGAGTTCCTTGACTTGGTTCCTTGCTACAACACGTCCACATGCTTTTTCACTTTCTGTGTCTTTCGTGCCCCTTGCCAACTCCCGGTTTTCTCCTTCTTTATCACCACCCCTTCAAAATTAATAGAGTTAGGATGGAGTTGAAATGTACAGATGTACAGTTGCCTCATCTTCAGTTTCTAGGTAGTCACAGACTTCAGTAGATATTCCCAATTGTTCAGAAAGAACTTGCAAACTGGACTTTTGATATACTGCTGTATCTGTTGTTAGGAAAGAGTACAACCCCAGAGTTTCTTCTTCTTCACTTTTGGAAAAGTACCGCACTCTGCAGTTCATCCCTCTGACAGGATGAGCTGATGTCTCCCAATTGGAATCTACTCCTCTTGCCTTCTAGCTATTTCTGAGCATTAAATATGTTAGAACCAAAAACAGAAACATTTGCTCCATGCTTCATTAGAGAATTTGATAACATTGTCCTCAGGGACCACACCACATAATGAGACCCATTTGGTTTTAAAACATTACTTCATGAACAAGGAAAGTAGTTTTACTCACTTGAAACTATGATATCAATTTTTTTATTTCTGTGATCATTAAATGCAACTTTGATGAATAATTTCTAACGTTTAAAATGTGGCTCCTGAATCTGTCTTCTCATTAAAAAGGAAAAAAACTAGTTTTGAAAATAACCATCCCTCCTGGCTCTATTACTGTATGGTTCAGTTTTTAAATAAATGCTTTCACTTAAAAGTAGAGTGTGCATATTAAAGAAAATTTGGATACCCAGAAAAGTAGACAGAGGAAAAAAGTACATGTAGTCCCATTATCCAAGAAAAATCATCATTAACCTTTTAATGTTTTCACTTATGATTTCTTCTTAGTTTTTATGCTTATAAAATATTTCCTCAGATTGAAAGTAGGTCAATTACGCATAAATTAAGCTATTAATTTAATGTAATTCTAAATTGCGATTCCCTATTAGAATGCAATTCTAACATAAATCCCCATGGGTCTCTTTTAGAACTTGATTAGTTCACTCTAAATTCAGCCTAAGGTGTAAATTAATGAGACAATGTAAGAAAAAATTTTGAAACAGCTAATAAAGAAGTTGCCTGGCAAAACGTATGAAAATTTAAAATGCATGTTTTTTTTATCTAACAGCCCAATTTGGTGAAGCTTTCCTTAACATGTACAAGGCTGGTCTGCAAAGATATATGTCAAAGGGGGTTTCGGGGTGGTTTTGTTTGTTTTGTTTTGGAACTGCAAAACGAAGAGTTGAAGTTATCACACTTCTCCACTTATGAAACATTAACTGCCATCATCCACACACGGAAGGACCATGTCTTGTTTATTTTCCACAGAACTGATTCTTGTTCCATGTTTTTTTTCTTAAAATCCCCAATCTTCATTCCCTGTTTCCTCCTTCCCAAGTAATCATATATCACATTATGATTACACATTATTTTAGGATTTTTTTTTTATCACAAGGAATAAGGCAATGAACATCATCCACCATGAGCTTTCCATTATGGACCTCTGCAAAACTTTAGCTGGGACACAGGATAATATATAAGAATATATATTCTTGTCTTCCCAAAGTACTTTTGAATTGCTTTCCATATTGTCTGTACCATTTTTCACTATCATCTACTTGTTTATGTGGTTAATTTCCTTTCATTCTCTCCAATACTTGTCATTAACTTTTGTTAATGAGTATAATGTAGTGGTTCACCACTGTCATAATTCACATGTCATTAATTAGTAAGTTTGACTATCACTTCATATACTTAATAGCTATTTAATTT
Organism: Symphalangus syndactylus; assembly: GCF_028878055.3. Taxonomy (NCBI): domain Eukaryota; kingdom Metazoa; phylum Chordata; class Mammalia; order Primates; family Hylobatidae; genus Symphalangus; species Symphalangus syndactylus. The sequence continues at coordinate 95,855,959 of NC_072431.2, read as the reverse complement.
TTCACTTCTGAAGTTTGAGTATACACACTCTTTGTCTACTTTTCCTTTTGGTATTTTGATTTTTGCCTAATGATTTGGAAGAAATCTCAAATATTCTAGATTCTAATCTCTTGTCAGTCTTAGTTTTGACAAGTATCTTCCTCCAATCCATTGTCTGTCTATTAATTTTGTCTATGGTGTTTTCATTTGATAGAAATCTCCATTTTTGATGTAATAAAATCTTAATTTTTCACCTTGTGAGTTATATTTCTAAGGTCCTCTTTAAGAATATCTGTCTGATCTGAAGTCAGAAAGATAACCTCCTCTACTTTTTTCCTGTTATCTTTATTTTGACCTTTAATACTTATAATTCACTGGAATTGGTTCTTGTATTTTGAATGATATATAGCTCTTTACACATGAGCTTCTATTAATAGTATATCTTCTCCCTCATTGATGTGGTGCTATCTTACATTAAGTTCCCCCAAATACATGGCTCAGTTTCTGACTGTCCATGGAATTATATTTACCTACTAGTACCTGAACCAGTAGCCCATCTATTTTTTTTCCTTTATGACAATGTCCTGGTATTAGGGCATATTCTTTGGTAGATTTAATTCTCACTACTTACTTTCTAAAAATGATTTGGGAATTTTTAAATACGAAAAAAAATACAAGAAGCAAATAGAATTAAAAAATAAGAAATGAGTAAGAATACACAAGATTAGAGAGACAAATTTTTAAAAATTGACCTAACTGGCATGTATAGAACATTGCATCTAACAGTGGCAGAACAGCATGGGGGAACCACCCCCATGATCCAATCACCTCCCACCAGGTCTCTCCCCAGACATGTGGGGATTATAGGATCGAATTATAAGTTGAGATGAGATTTGGGTGGGGACACAAATCCAAACCATATCAGTTTAATATCTGAAAATCAGTGTAATTCTATACATTAACAGAAAAAAATTAAAGAAATAATTATTTCAATAAATGCAAAAAAAATTAATGAGGCTAAAACCAAATTATGATAAAATCTCTTAGCAAATAGGGATAGAAGAGAACTTAATTTGACAAAGAATATCTATCTCCCAAAAAAACAAAAAAAATTAATGGGACTAGGGTTGTCCTCCTACTGGAAATCAGTAGGTGACTGTGCCTTCTGTGATGTGGTTTCTGTCAACCACCTCTACTCTTTTTCCAAGTTTTATACCCTTTGAGAGGTTCACAGTGAGGAGTATTGACATTGTCAGAAAATGATGATTTAGAAAAGCAGCAGGATTCCATGACCTGGAATGTTTAGTGCATAGAGTAACTAGCTCCAACCTCTCTGAAACCACTTGACCAAGAGGCAACCCTTGGGCATTCTCTTTCCTGGGAAAGGTCTAGAGAACAATAAAGGGATATTTCCAGCATTCTCTGCCATGGGAGATAGAGAAGGTGCTATGGTTTGAAGATTTGTCCCCTCCTAAACCCATATTGAAATTTAATTGCCATTGTAACCATATTGCGAGGCAACACCTTTAAGAAGCATTTAGTTATGAGGGTTCTACCCCTCAACTCCTCTGGCCAGCCCATCCTTGCACATCACGTACTGCCTTAGCTGCAGGCCTTTGCACATGCCAGTCCTATGCCCAGAATGGTCCCCTGCCTCCCCGGAGGCTCTTTTACCTGCCAGCCTTCTTTTCTTGACCTAAATTTCCCTTTCTCTGGGAGAGCCTCCTACCCTCTCTTCTAGGCCATTCACTTCTTCCACATGCCCCATGGTGCCCACTCTTTCAGCTGGGGCAATGCTCATCACACTGCATAGTAATTGCTCAGTTAAAAATTGCTCAGTTGAAACCTCTTTCCTTTATAAATTATCCAGTCTCATGTAGTATCTTTTTAGCAGTGTGAGAATGGACTAATACATAGAGTGAGTTCACTTCCTCTTGCTCTCTGTCTTTCTTGCCCTCTCTCTGCCCTTTCGTCATGGAATGATACAGCAAGGAAACCCTCACAAGATGCTGATACCTTGATAGTGGACTTCCAAACCTACATAACTGTGAGCCAATAAATTTCTCTTCATTATAAATTATCCCAACTATGGTATTCTGTTACGGCATCACAAAACGGGATAAGACAGAAGGGAAAAATTTCCTTCAGTAGAGAAATTCTCCCTTAGAGAATAAGACTTGAGAATACTCAAGAAGCCCTGGGCATGGATAGGACTTATCCAACATGAAAAACCAAGCAGGGGAACAGGAGTAATTGAACTGGTAAGCATCCTTCATGTTTTCTTATATTTATCCTTCATATCTCAAATTAGGGTTATGGTTCTATAATAAGGCTCTGATGTACTTGAGAAAGCTATACTGTATGGTTCTTATTGAATTGCCATAATTTCCTATGAAATGGTTCTTGAATAGGCTAAGATCTCCCTGGGTTTAGAAATGTACAGCAGACTACATTGTTCTCTTTACTGTGGGTACTTGAATAGTCTAGGAAGTCAGCTCTTCATCCACAATAGAAAAATAAATATTTCAGTACCCAAGTTTTTATGGAAAATTTTAGTTTGATAAAATTATTCTATTCACATACCTCATTATGAAAGGAAATGAACAGACTTTTGATGAAACTTTAAAAAACCATTCTCTAACCTTATTAAGAAACAAAATGCAAAAGTGTATTAAGAATTTATGCTCCCTCTTTATATGAAAGGTTACTGTAGACAATATCATAATAAGAAAAGTCCAAATGAAAGAGAGCTGGAAATTATTCTAATATTCAGTTAGCAAAATATCACAATTGCCGGATACATATTTCCTTTATTTTTTTGGTAATAAAAACTGAAATAGTAGCTCAATGAACGTGTAAATCAAAATGAATGGTTTTGAAAGATTGCCCAGACACCTTCTATCACAGAGGTCACAATTCATAAAAAGAACATGTTGAAAACGTGTTTTCTGTACTCAGCATGACAATTTGTCTTAATCACTTATCTTTGAGAATAGAATTTTAAAGAAAATAAAATTTTTGATGGTTGGCTCAGTCTTCATCTTTGTTCTGGGCAATATTTTATTAATGACTGAAATGTGGACAGCAATGTTATGGTGACCTAAGAACCCTTGCTTGAGTGTGTAGAGAGGATTAGTCTGGCTTCCCCAATCCATGAAGTAGAAATTAGTGTATCAGACAGTAGAACCAGGGTCTAACATGGACCACCATATTGAATGAGAGCCATTCCCTATCAGCCAGCCACATGATTATTTGGTTACAGATTCAGTGGAAATTAACAATGGTGCATGATGTCTAATACAGTTAGTATAAGTCTTAGGTTAATATAGTATCAGGGAAAAGTAAGGCCATATTTCCAAAGTGTGCTGAGCCCATCATAGAGTTTAGCTGCATTACAGGGTTCCATTCTGGATCCAATAAGAACTGAGAGATCCAGAAAAACTGGAACAAGTTCAGTGATGGATACCCGAAATAGTAAAGGTATCAAAGTATTGTCACATGGGGAGCTGTTTAAGAAATAAAGGGAAGATAAGATCTATGAAAGTCATGATGTGTGTCCTCATACACTTGAAGGACTGTCATGCAGTGAAAGAACAAGATTGATTGCCATTGCAGAGGGAGGCTAGCTGCAAATCTGTGTGGAGAAGAGCTATGAAGGAATAGCCTGCCTAAATTGGAAGTGAGTGCCCCATGATTGAGAAGTTCAAACAGACAAGCATCTCTTATGGATATCTGGGAATGGTTGGGTTAGAAATAGCCGGCCTGAGAGTGTGCAAGGATCAGATAAAGATGACTTAAAGTGTAAAGGAGGATATGCATAGGTTATATGAAAATACAACAGCATTTTATATAAAGGACTTAAGCATCTGAGAATTTTGGTATCCACAGGGGGCCTAGAACTAATCCCCTGTGGATACCAAGGGGTAATTGTAATTGATGGCAAAGTGTGTGGACCCTGAAGTCAAACTGCCGAGTTCAAATCACGGCCTTAGTTTTTTATGTGAAATTGAGTAGGTTACTTGCCTTTCTATGCCTGTTTTCACATTTGTAAAATGGAGATGACAACATTACCTAGTTCACAGTGTTGCTCTGAAAAATAGATACAATCACAAAACGCTTATAATCCAGCTCACATAAATATTGCATGTTAGTTGTTACTATCTAGTGGAGGAGAGAATCATTCCAGTCCAACCTTCCCCACATGTATGAGATTAGCACACATCTTTTCCACTCAGACTGACTTATAGTTGGATTAAAAACTAAAGAGGGTGGCTTCCTTGGGCTGATCTAGGTCGCTGTTTGGGCCCCTCCTGCCAATGGGCATCTTAGTGGCTCTCCCACTTGCAATGGCAACCCACTCCAAGCCCCAATAACTGTGAATTCTCACCACCTCTTAAATAACTCTGGCCAATTGTGGACGATCTGTGCTTGTGGGACCCTGCCCATAGGCCTTCTTCTATGATGCAGTCTTCACCTTGCCTCCTCTTATTCACGTGCAAATGTTTACCCAAGTCCATGACTTCTGTGAAAGGAAAATACATCTTGGTGCCCCAAAATCACTAAGCTAAAGGGAAAAGTCAAACTGGGCACTGCTCAGAGGAAACCTGCCTCCCATTATATTCAAAGTCACCCCTCTGCTCACTGAGGTAGATGCATATCTGATTGCCTCCTTTGGAGAGGCTAATCAGAAACTCAAAAGAATGCAACCATTTGTCTCTTATCTACCTATGACCTGGAAGCCCCCTCCCTAGCTTCAAGTTGTCCCACCTTTCCAGAGGAAAGGTTCATCTTACATATGTTGATTGATGTCTCATGTCTCCCTAAAATGTATAACACCAAACTGTGCTCTGACCAGCCTGGGCACATGCTGTCAGGACCTCCTGAGGCTGTGTCACAGCTGCATGTCCTCAACTTTGGCAAAATAAACTTTCTAAATTAACTGAGATCCATCTCAGATATTTGGGGTTCACACTCCTCATGTCCCCCAGGCATTCCCTCCTCTGGGCTGCATGGCTCTTGTTCATAACTATTACAGGATTTATCTTGTGGTATTTTGACTGTCATGCATAGTCTTTTCAGCTAGACCAGGGATCCCCAACACTAAGCCATGGACCAGTACTATCCGTGGCCCACACAGCAGGAGGTGAGTGGCAGTGAGCGAACTAAGCTTCACCTGTATTTATAGCTGGTCCCCATCACTTGCATCACCACCTGACCTCTGCCTCCCTCCTGTCAGATCAGTTGCGGCATTAGATTTTCACAGTAGTGCAAATCCCATTGTAAACTGCACATGCAAGGAATCTAGGTTGCATGCTCCTTGTGAGAATGTAATGCCTGATGATCTGTCACTGTCTCCTATCATCCCCAGATAGGATCATCTAGTTTCAAGAAAACAAGCTCAGGGCTCCCACTGATTCTACATTATGATGAGCTGTATGTTATTTCATTATATATTATAATGTAATAATAATAGAAATAATGTGCACAATAAATGTAACGCACTTTAATTATCCCCAAATCATCCCCTGCCTGTCCGTGGAAAAACTGTCTTTCACCAAACGTGTCCCTGGTGCCAAAAAGGTTGGGGAACACTGAGCTAGACTGTGAGCTCCTTGAGGGCAGTGTCGGTTCCATTCATCTCTGTTTTCCCAAGATTGGTACAAAGTATGCGTTCAATAAACCTATTAACCTAAAGAAAGTAAATCTGTCCAAATTTTCAGTATATCATATTTTCAACTTCTTTCGAGCTAGCCCCATTAGCCTAAATAATTCTTCAGAGCAAGAATAATGTTTTTAAAATATCTATAGCCCCAGGATAGCCAAGAACATGGTAGGTGTTTAATCATTTGCAGAATAAATTAAAGGATGAATTTATTTGGAATATAAGCTTCTTATTAGCATCTAGAGTAAATCAGTATTTCTTGTTCAGATTAATAGTATAACAATCACAATTAGGCAGCATCTTATAAGTAGAATGTTTAGTTGATGCTGTAAATCAGCAGTCATCTAGAGATCCTAACTCTTGCTCCTCAGACAAATTGTGACTGGGGAGCAAGAATTAGGAAAATTATTCACTAAGCTTTTAAAATTCTCAGGTTCCACCTCGATCTAATGAATCAGTCTTTAAAAAATAAGTTTAGACAGATACTTTGTTTTGTTTTTCCAAATAGCTCCAAGATTAATATGAAATAGGGGTTGAGAACCATCCTGACCCTGTAACTTGCAAGCCCTGTGATCTTCAGCAAATTTTTAATTTCTTTAAGCCCCAATGTCCTCATCTGTAAAAGGAAGATAATTATTACGCCTACCTCCTAAGGTTGCATAATAATTAAATGATTTAATCTCATAAGAAGTGTTGAACATGGTACCCAACATACTGAAAGCATTGTTATTATTGTTTTATTGGTAACATTTCTATTGAAGAATAGGCCATTCCACCACCACCTGTGAGCCATCACTGCCACATCTTGGCCAAATATCATAACTGCAGGTTTCTGCCTTTTGTATTTCTATACAACAATGCCTAGCTTAACAACGGGGAGGCATTCAGACAAATTCATCATGTGCGAACATCATAGAGTGTACTTACACAAACCTAGATGGTAGAGCTGATTACACACTGAGGTTATATGCTATAGCCTGTCGCTCGAAGGTTACAAACCTGCATAGCATGTTACTGTACTGAATACTGCAGGCAACTGTAACACAATGGTAAGGATTTGTGTATTTTATCTGTTTCAACATTGTGAACATGTTTAAACAGAGAAAAGGTACAGTAAAACTGTGGTCATATAATCTTATGAGACTAACATGGCAACATGTTAACTAACATTGTAATATGTGGTACATTGTTGACCAAACGCCATTATGTGGTGCAAGACTGTACTTGAAACTAGACCAAACTGCTATCCCAAATTAAACCTGTCAAGTAAGAGAAAGGAAATTTATAAAATTCCAATCACTGTTCCCTCTATCAATCAATCTCAGCTATCAAAAGCTAAAATTTCCCAAGCTATTTGTAAGCATAAAATTATTTGAGCCTCATTTAGGCTTGAGTTTACTGCTTCCCAGAGAAGAAGGAAACGAAACGGAGAAAATACTGTACAATAAAACTTCCTAAGTGTTACTTATCCTAAGGGGGAAAAGATGGCTTGAGAAAACCTACTTTGTAAGAAATCGTTTTGAAAGACAATTTGAATATATTCATTAATATCCTTCATGTTATCTTTCTAAATGTCCACGTAAGTCTTATAACCCTAAATGTCTTCATAACTTCTAAATGATCTCTGCAGTGTCCATTTCCAGGGAATAGAAAAGAGCCAAATGAATACATTCTGTGCAGATCATAGCTCACACAAACTCTTTAAGTTTAAAACCCAATTTATATACTAATATGAGGGAAAACAGACAAATATTTGTAAGGCAAATAAATGCTTAAGGTAGGAAAAATTAGCATCCTTGAAGAAAACAGCCCAGGAATTCCTGTATTTTCCTAAGAGAGTAGAGGGGGGAAGAAAGCAATGTTCCAGCATGGAGAAAACATCAACAGAATGTCTTTGAGACAACGCAATACAATGTCTACTGCATAGCTCATCTTCACATATATTATCACAGATAATCTTCCCAATGACACTGAGGGTGAAGGGGAATAGTTTTATCCCAGTATTACAGATGAGGAGATGGTGATGCACGAAGGTGAGACTTTACAAATCCACACAACTGTTAGGTGGCAGAGCCGCGCGAGACTTAACGTATGGGATGCTTCATTTCATGGTTCAGCTCCTTCTGTTAAACTATTCTGTGTAGCACACAGAAGCCCACGACTATCGAAACCATTGCTAACTGAAACAGAATATTATAATTCATGTGTAAGAAAAGCTTCAGAAATGAGTGCAAGGCTCCGGGAAGTTTGCTGTGTGGGATGCTACCCTGGGCTGCCTGTGGAGATGAATAGCCACGCCAGAACAGATTTTTATTCATTTGGAGGTCGTGAATAAAACAGTTTTAGACTTTGGAGCAGAAAGAAATTGGTTAGGGGCTAGGGGGTGATTTTTTCCCCTAGGTCTTTCTATTTTACTAAGTGGGAGGCTTTTTTTGTATTTTGTTTTTTTGGGTTTTTTTTTCTTATTCTATAAAAAAGGGGGTCCCTAGGACTGCACTGTGACATTTCTTCTATTTTGTCAGGTAAGGGGAACTCAACAGCTTTTTCACTCTCTCTTTGTGTCATAAAAAACAATGCATTTCAACCAAAATATTTGATGTTTTTCTACCAATTCTTCAGAATGTTATTATGTGTGGATAGGAAACATCTCCCCAGAAAGCTCAATGCTTCTCCTTCTCTACATAGCCCAGGTGGGCAGGAGGTTTGGGACGATGCTAGGGCTATGAGCAACTAATCACAGATTTACTGCAAAGTCCTCTGAATTCGCTCTGTGATTTGGCTTCTTAAAACTAACTTACATCTCACAGAGTTCTTATGGGAAAAACTGGGGGAAAGGACACGATGAACCCCTCTGTGAAATTTTACTAGTTTTAAGTAAAGATTTTGTGCCAGGCACTAAGTTCAGATCTTCACATGTGTTGTCTCATTTAATCCTTAAGACAATGGTTATTATCCCCTTTTAATTGAAAAGAACATTGAGCCCTAGATAAGTCAGTTAGCTTGCCCAAGGCCACGCAAATCCTGAGAAGCGGAACCCAGCGTCCCTGATCCCCGACCTCTGTACTTACGCAATGTAAGGACTTAGAACCAAAATGCTTGGCTTCAAATTCTGGTTTCATAGCCGTGTGAATTTGGACAAGTTTTAGAATTTCTCTGTGCCTCAGTGTCATCTCCAAAATGGAGAATAGGGATAGGAACAGTACATAAATCACAGGGCTACTGTGAGGATAAAAAGAGTTAATATAATTTAGGTGCTTAGATCCGAGATTCCCATCCCATGTACTAATATGTCCTAGGGCACTGCAGTCAACTTGCAAAGGGTTGTTGGAGCATTTAACATTTTCAAGGGAAATGTGGGGATAACTGACATCTGTCAGTCATTGAGTGAACTACTAGCTTGAGGTAGTTCAGTTTCAACGTTAGATCACATTGCATTCCTTTCGATGGCAGTATATCTTCACAACACTGGGTTTTCAGCTATTGCTGTGATGAAAAGCAAATACCATCCCCAAATCAATGTGGAGCCGGAAATGAGGGTGGAGGTGTCAGATCTTGACTCCCAGGTTCAAGACATTGTACAGCCCCCAACAGGTGCACACATGCCATTAGTAATTCTTGTGTTACTTAAGAATGTAATAAAAGTATTATCTTTTCTTTCAATTTATGCATATTATTTTTTCAAATTTCTACCAAGTTGTCAGGACATAAATATGTATTAAATGGTTGAGACATAATTACTTAATAAATGGATGTGATGGATATTTCTTTTGGCCTAGATGTGATATGAAAAAATTACTATTACTACGGATGCCATGAAATGAGAACGTTCAGAACTTCTGGCTTGGAACAATTCCTGGTTGCAGAGTCACTCTGCAGATGGCAGCTGTTATCAGCCCTCATGCTGTACTGAGTCTTATATAAAGCTTTGCCAGTTCCATATGATGAATATAGCTAATGTTTGTGTTTGCAAACTGCCTAAACAGGTCGGGAGAAGAGAGAGGCCAATTTTTACAGAAAAGGATAGGGGGTTAAGGAAGACATGTGACTTGTCCTAGATCACTAGGCTCACCTTATGGTGCAATGGTGTACCCAAACTTCTAGAGACAGGGCACTTGTTTCTCTGAACCAGCCTGGTTCCTCACACACACAAAAAAAAAAATGCCACAAAACAAGAAAACATTTTCACAACAGTCATAATTCGTTTTTCTCTTTCCCCTGCCCCACTAAGAGAGTCCAGTCTCTTCCTTTCTTCCATCATCAATTTATTTGAAAAGATTTTATTTAATGATCTTAATGAGAGGATCACTCTGCTCATTGGGAAGATAGCCAGAATTAATTTTCTTCTCTAACTGCAAAGGCTTAAAATAAGATCTTAGCATGTCATTCTAGGATTCACGTTTCCATCTGTTACTTTTACCTAGGTGAGATTTGTGCCATGGAGACAGGAGCCTTCCGCCACCTCTCAGGAGCCGTGGTAGGCTCTTGTGAGACCTGACCTGGGGCAATGACCAGGACAACTTAGTGGACTCAGTTCTGTTATTACAAAAAAGCAACAGGAAATAGCATGCAGAAAAGATTCTTTCTGATGTAGATTAAGTGTACTATTGGAGGCAGAGCCTTTTCACAGACTGTTTCAGGAAGCTGCTTTGAGGGGTTTGTGTTTTGTTGTTTATATTATTTTTAATTTTTTCTCCTTAAACATTTAGAGTGTTCGTTTATCTTTAATATTTTTATAGCACCCCCTAGGATCATCCCAGAGGAATGCTTTATAATAGCTGCAAGTAATTCAGCTCTTTTGGCTAGTTAAGGGATTCCACAAAAGGTGTTCTGAGAAGATGAGGTTCTCGGTGCCCTTCCAGTGTCCAGCCTTAAGCCTTTAAGCCTCTATCCGTATCCATTGACCCCTGCCACTCACTAGGCACCTTGTGAAGGGTAGGCTCTAACAATTTATGTTCACAGACTCAGTGCTGAACTACCTTAATCTACCCTTCAAACCCTCCTTTCTTGCCCTCAACTTACCTCCTCTTGAGCTCATTCTTTCCCAGTACCCTGAGTCTGATTCTGCTGCACTGTCTGTGGCTGTCGCCTTCCTAGCTATGAATGTGTTTTCTATCATAAGCTAAACAAAGTGCTGGCTTTTCACCCCAGCAACACTCTGAAACCACTTAGAGTAAACGACTCTTAGGGTTTGAGCCAACCCCCATAAGCTTTCCTTCCATGGCACCCACAGTATTATCTATTATCAGTATGATTATTAACATAGAGTTTCTTTTGATTGGTCCCCCCATTGGAGCCTTATGTTCTAGTGGGTCATAAAATGATAAGTATATCAAATTTCTAGAATTCTTGCAAGAATTAAATGGTATGCTGAATGAAAAGCATGTAGCCCAACTTAGCAGGCTCACAACAAGTGTTGCCTTTTTTATTATGAGAAGGGACCTCACCTGTTCACTCAGTGAGAACAAACGGAAACATAGAGACTGTGGAAGTCAGAAAGGCCCCCAAAGGTGTCCATGCTCTTGTCTCTGAATCCTGTGAATATGCTACAGTACACAGCAAAAGTAAATTTGCATGTGTGATTAAAGTTATGAACCTTAAAATAGGAAGGTTAGCCTAGATTATCAGGTAGGCCTAACACAATCAAATATATCCTTGAAAGAAGAGAGCAAGCCGGCCATGGTGGCTCAAGCCTGTAATCCCAGCACACTGGGGGGCCAAGGCGGAAGGATTGCTTGAGTTCAGGAGTTTGAGACCAGCCTGGGCAACATGGCTAAACTCCATCTCTAATAAAAATACAGAAATTATCTGGGTGTGATGGTATGCACCTGTAGTCCAGCTACTCCAGAGGCTGAGGTGGGAGAACTGCTTGAGCCCAGGAGGCAGAGGTTGCAATATTAATCCCCAGAGCCTTCAGATAGTCCTTCCAGTACCCTGATTTTAGCCTTGTGAAACTCAAGGCAAAAGACCCAGCTAGGCCATGTGCTTTATTTACCTACACAACTATGAGCTCACACGTTTATGTTGTTTTAAGTGCTAAATACTTGTGGTAATTTGTTACTGCAACAATAAAAATCTAATACAGAGCCTGTATCCTGGATTAGGTCTGAGTAGGAGAATGACTTCCAAAGAAATGCCGAATCATATCACTATTGAGGGTTGCTCCTCAGAGGCTGTGGTAGGTGATGGCAGCACAGCAATAGCAGCAGCCATAGGAAGCCATCAGTCACAACAATACCAGACTTAAGGGCTGAGGGACTCAGACAATGACTCTACAGGGGTACTGCAAAAAGTTTGTGGAAAAATGGAATTGATAAAAATAAAAAATATATATTTTCTTTCTTAAGATAAACTACATCAAGTTCAAGGCTCAATATATTGTAAGTGATGATACCAGCCATTTAGTCCATCCCTAAAGAACAGAGGACCCTGGGATTTAACCATGTTAATGCAGCCTTTTTTACACTATTAACAGAAGAAAACTGGGTGGCTTTTTCAGATCTTTCTTCAGATAAGGAAACAAAAAGTCAGAAGGAGCCAAATCAAGACTGTTGCATGGATGCCTAATGATTTCCCATAGAAACTCTCACATGATTGCCCTTGTTTGATGAGATGAATGAGTAGAGGTATTGTGGTAGTGAAAAGGAATTCTCTGGTAAAGATTTCTGGGCATTTTTCTGCTAAAGCTTTGGCCTTTCTCAAAATATAATAAGCAGATGCTATTCTTTGGTCCTTCAGAAAGTCAACAAGAAAAAATGCCATGCAAATCTCAAAAAACTATTGCCATGACCACTGTGATAGTTTTTGCTCTTGACCAGCAAAAGGTTTTGCTTTGACTGGACCTCTTCCACCTCTTGGTATCCATTGCTTTGATTGTGCTTTGTCTTCAGGATAATACTGGTAATGTCATGGTTCCTCATCTGTTACAATTCTTTAAAGAGGTGCTTCAGGATCTTGAATTTCCTTTTTAAAAATGTCCACTGAAAGCTCTGCTCTTATCTGCAGCTGATTTCTTAGTAAGAATTGTGTAAGTTGGACAAATTGAGATGTCTATAGTGTTAGCTATTGTTTCTGCTGTTCATGGTCAGTCCTGTTCAATTAGGGCACAGACAAGGTTAATTTTTTTCTCACAAATTGAGGTGGATAATTTGCCACTGTAGGCCTTATCTTCAACATTGACTTCTTCCTTCTTAAAAAAAGTTATCCATCTGTAAACTGCTGATTTCTTTGGGAAATTGTCCTCATAAATTCTTCATAAAGCATCGATGATTTCACCATTCTTTCTCTCAAGTTTCACTATAAATTTGATGTTTGTTCTTGCTTCAATTTTAGCAGAATTCATTTTGCTCTGACAGAGGCTCTTTTCAAACTGATGTTTTATCTTTCTTAGTGCCTCAAACTAGATTCTGTTCATACATGTTATAAAAAGTTAGTACCAGTTTATTTTGGTGCAAAATATTTTTGAAATTCATGCATAATTTTTCCAGGATATACATTTTTCATGAACTTTTTGAAGACCCCACATAATTTGAATCATGCTGCTGGCTACAGCCAGGAGAACTGTAAGACCTCTCGCACTAGGGATGAAGCATAAAGAAATGGAGAGGCAGCATGCCAGTTATTGGGACCCAGCCAAAGGCCAGTATTTTGTGTGGTAGCAGCCAGGAATGCATATGTTGCTGCTAAAAATACTAAGATTAATTTAGCATGGGTTGATATGATGTGTCCATAGTGTTACTAACAAACAGATAATGTTGGTTTTTCTGCATTTTTTGCTTCTGCACAGATTTGGTGAGCACCACAGTTAGAATTTATAAATGACTGACCCTCCAGTCCTTGATATTAGGTTGGGTCAAAAGTAATTGTGGTTCTTGCCCTTGAAAGTAATGTCAAAAATCATATTCACTTTTGCACCAACCTAAAACTTACATAAAGGGATTAAATACAAGTGTCCCTATGCTCAGAGAAGTTAACCCCAGGAAGAGCTGGAGATTTCAAATACAGTCAGATCTGGTTTCCATGTCTGAGCACAGATGTCTCCCACAAAGTGTACTTCTTACCCTCACCCTAAAATATAATTCACAGCATAACAATCTCTTGCCTTTTATGTAACTACCTCTTTCCCCCAGCCTATAGTCCAAGAACATCACAAACGTAGTATTCTTATTTTCTTTTATAAGAAACAATATCAATACCTGCAGGAAAAATAAAGATATCCACGATCTGACCCCTGCCAATCATGATTCTGCAGTGGAAGGCAGGGATGGGGAGTTGAGTCATGGCTCCATCTTTCTTATATATTGTTTTCTGTCTGAAATGTAATTATTTCTTCCTCATGTAACTAACTCTGAATCATCCTTCAGAATTTAACTCAAAGACTTGCCTCTTGACAACCTTCCCTCACTATACCACCATTAATTTATTCCACGGATATTGTGATCCTTACTCAAAATTCTGCAAGTGTCAGAGAGATAGAAGTGAACAAAAATGAAGTAATCTCTACCTTCATGGAGTTTACAGTCTAGTGGTTGAGTCAAACATTAAACAAAGAATTCATATATAATAACAGATTGTGATAAGGCTACTATGCCAGAATAATGACGCAGCAATAATTTAATAAATAAATTACCCTGTGCCTTTCTTTTTCTGTAGCTGACTTATTAGGAAAAATATATAAAGGTAGTTTTTCTCTCTCTCCCTTCAAAACACATTCAGGCTTTGTGTAAGGTAGGTTAGGGCTCCCAGGCCCTGGAAGTGGAGCAACTAAATGGGGATAGGGTCCTGGCCTCTGTTCTGGAAGATCTAGAACAACATCATACAATAGAACTGTTATATCAGTTACGTATGTAGTTTTACAGTTTCTAATAGCCACATTAAAATAAAAACATTAGAGCAATTAATTTTGATAATAAATTTTATTTAATCTCAACATTGCAAATAGTATTTCAACATGTAATTAGTATAAAACCATTAATGAGATATTTTACGTTCTTTTTTCACATCAACTTTTCAATATCTAGTGTTAAAATCACAACACATCTCTATTTGGACTAGCTACATCTTTCTTTAAAGTTATTTTCCTGTGGTAGGAAGACCTTTAGTTGAACTGGTTTGTGGTAATTCTGAGACATAAATACTAACTGCCAAAACTTGGTATCCTAGCAAAGACCCTGGTGATCAAATCTTTGGGTGATAGAGAGGCATATCTGTATTCCATTTCTGGATCAGTAGTTGATGAAAGGCAACCCTCAAATCCAGCATCATTTAGCAGAAGCAGCCAAATTAACAATACAGATCAAGGGAATAGAGCCCTTCTCCCATTTTCCAGGCTAAATAAATTCTCATTCTTGGTAAATGGAAACCCTGAACTGTAGTATATGCTTTAGATTATAATACAGATGTGACATTTCTTACACTCTGAGTGTGATAGAGCAATTCATCCCTGTTAGACATAGAGGAAAAGTCCATTCTGTTTTGAGAAAGTATAGAAGAACGCAGATCAAGTGTTGGCAAAGATCTCCTTGAGGAAGTGACATGAACCTGTTGAGAAGGCAGCTGTGTCTAGAGATGGGGGGTGAAATGTGCTCCAGACAGAGAGAGCAGCATGTATAAGTGCCTGGAGGTAGAAAAGAGGTTTGCATGCTTTAGAAGCTGCAAGAAACCCAATGAGGTAATTAAGAGGAAGAGTAGAAGGCCGGGCACAGTGGCTTATGCCTGTAATCCCAGCACTTTGGGAGGCCGAGGCAGGCAGATCACTTGAGGTCTGGAGTTCAAGACCACCCTGGCCAATATGGTGAAACCCGGTCTCTACTAAAAATACAAAAATTAGCTCGGCATGGTGGCTCATGCCTGTAGTCCCAGCTACTTGGGGGGCTGAGGCAGGAGAATTGCTTGAATCTGGGAGGCGGAGGTTGCAGTGAGCCCAAGATCATGTCACTGCACTCCAGCCTGGGTGACAGAGCTAGACTCCATCTCAAAAATATATACAAATATAAATGTAAATAAATAAAAGTGGAAGAGTTGCTCAACTTGAACTGGAAGGTGTGAGAGGAACCAGATTATATGTACTTATGGGATAAGTTAAAGGTCTTGAACTTTATTCAAACTGCAGTGGGAAGATGTAAGCATTTAGAGGATCAGAAAGGTGATCAGATTTATGTAGATATTCACTCTAGCTGTCGTGAATGGGTCGGGGGGTGGAAAGAGTAGAAGAAGGGAGACTGATAGTCTAGGCATGATTAGAACAAGGACAATGGGAAAGAAACATTTTGAGATCAGTTTTAAAGTTGAAATCAACAGGACTTGGTGATGCATTGGATGTGGAGGTTGGGACTGAGGAGGTGCCAAGGATGATGCCCAGATTTGTGGCTTAAACCACTTCATAAAAAGTGAAGAATCTGACAAGTGTAGTAGGTGTAGAGCAGACTCAGAGTTCAGTGTCTTGTTTTTGTGCTTCTGTGGTGCACTGTGCATATACAATTAAATGGTTTATTTGTCTCAAAATGCACCTATGGGCTTCTTGACTTTGTATCTTTGTATCTTGACTTTTTATCTTCAGCAACTACTTAACATGCCATCTTGCACAAATCTGATATAGATTCATTTAAACATTGATTATATCCCATTTTCTTCTTGCTTTGTGATATCAAAATCCAAATCCATATATTGGCACACAACATCTTTCATTAACTACCCTCCAGCTACCTGTCCAGCCTCATGTGCTTCTTCACACACACCTGGTGTGTCAGCCTCACAACCTCTCCTACCCTTCAATGCCCCAGTCTCTATCACAATGTCCTGACTTATAAATCTTGTTCATCTATTTGCCATTCTTCACTTCCCACATGAACCACGTTAAAGATTACTCCTCTTCAAAGACTTCCAAAACAACCTCAGGCTGGATGCCCCACAGAATCCCTCAATACCTTGTTGATTCTCTAATCAGTGCATCAGTCCTTATGATTCAGGATCAGTTTGCAGATGAATATCTACTTAAGACTGTGGGCTCCTTGAAAGCAGGAGCTGTGTCTTGTTTATCTCTCAAATATTGGTACTTTGCATTAGACTCAACAGAAGTCTATTGAAGTAAGAATAAAGAATATAACTAGAAGGAAGAATTATCCCTGGTGAATAATAAAAAAAGTCAGAGAGTCAGGATAAAAATGCAGAAACATCAGTATCCTGATAATTAAATGAGGAGTGTGAGGAAGTAAATGTTGCCTGCAGAAGAAAATCTGGAAATATTTAACAAACTTACATATGACTTTGACTCAGCAATCTCACTTCTAGGAATTTACCCTGAAAATAAACCTCCAAAAATATGAAAAAGTATATGTGTGTGGTTATGAATTATGGCATTATTTGAGCAATAAAAATCCTTCAGTAAAGGATTATACTATCCCCACACAGTGGGCTATGATGCATCTATTAAAGAGGAATGTGGTTGCTGCAAACTCATAGCAATGGTTCCCAGGGCATACTTTTAAGTGAAAAATATATATATATAGGACAATGTTTGTTGCATCCTACTTTTTGGGTAAGAAGAAAGGAAAACAAAGATATTAATTGTTTTTAGGAAATAAGAATTAAGTATATATGTGTATATGTTTATATTTGCCAAAGGAAACATAGAAACAATGACCAGAAACTTATGAAAATGGTTACTTCTATAAGTAATCTGATAGTAGCTTTTCTCTTATTTCTGACCTTTAAGTTATATGAATGTTTTACATGTATTCAAAAATCAAATTAAATCAAAAAGAAAGAAGTACATTTTAAAACTGAGTACAAGCAGAAACAAATGAATTTAAATATGTATATATATATATACACACACACGTGTATGTGTGTATATATATACAGACACGTGTATGTGTGTGTATATATATACAGACACGTGTATGTGTGTATATATACAAACACGTGTATGTGTGTGTATATATATGTGTATGTATATATAATTAATAAGAAAATTGCCCATAAAAATGTACTTCAAGTAACTCTTAGATCAGAACTCTGACTATACAGCTTTAGTATAATACATAGTACTCTAAGAACAAAATTAACTGCCAAGAGAACTTACATTTCACTCAGGCTCAATTTTTACTCAGGTAATTAAACTAAATTTAGGTTTACTGCTATTAAATAAAATGGTATTATAAATTTTAAACTATTATATGTATATTGTAGGTTAAAGCAAATAAGCAAATATATTAATGTTATTAGGAAACAAGATTTTAATAAAGAAGAAATACATGTACAAAAAGATAAGATAAAACTTTGTAATAGAAATATCAGTTGGCATTTATAATTCTTATTTCCTACTTCTGACATCTACAGGATCTAGAAGCAATGACATCCAGGTAGCCATGAATATAGCCAGTGCCTGGATTTTACCATTCCCCCTAATATGAGCTAAGCTTTTTGGAGAATGACTGAGTCTAGACCTGGGACAGAGAATGCACAGGTAAGTCTGAGACATCCTTTGTAGTGGAAACAAAGAAAGCACTCAAAAACTAATGGGAACATGTTCAAAGGACCCAGGAGTCAGATTAAAAAGAGTTGCAAGGATAAATTCAGGAAAATGCGAGCATCAAAAAAGATGGACTATTGTGGTTTGTAATATATTGGATAAATAAAAATCCTGAGTCCCTACTGATACCATTTCTCCACCTCCAAATAAAAAATAATAAAAAGGGGGGGTGGAGCCAAGATGGCCGAATAGGAACAGCTCCAGTCTACAGCTCCCAGCCTGAGCGACACAGAAGATGGTTGATTTCTGCATTTCTGTTTGAGGTACCAGTTTCATCTCACTAGGGAGTGCCAAACAGTGGGTGCAGGACAGTCGGTGAAGCACACTGTGCACGAGCCGAAGCAGGGCGAGGCATTGCCTCACTCAGGAAGCATAACGGGTCAGGGAGTTCCCTTTCCTAGTCAAAGAAAGGGGAAACAGACAGCACCTGGAAAATCGGGTCAGTCCCACCCTAATACTGCGCTTTTCCAACTGGCCTGTTAAACGGCACACTAGGAGATTGTGTCCCGCACCTGGCTCAGAGGGTCCTATGCCCACGGAGTCTCGCTGATTGCTAGCACAGCAGTCTGAGATCAAACTGCAAGGCGGCAGCGAGGCTGGGGGAGGGGCGCCCGCCATTGCCCAGGCTTGCTTAGGTAAACAAAGCAGCCAGGAAGCTCGAACTGGGTGGAGCCCACCACAGCTCAAGGAGGCCTGCCTGCCTCTGTAGGCTCCACCTCTGGGGGCAGGGCACAGACAAAAAAAAAATTCAGCAGGAACCTCTGCAGACTTAAATGTCCCTGTCTGACTGACAGCTTTGAAGAGAGTAGTGGTTCTCCCAGCACGCAGCTGGAGATCTGAGAACGGGCAGACTGCCTCCTAAAGTGGGTCCCTCACCCCCGAGCAGCCTAACTGGAAGGCACCCCCCCGTAGGGACAGACTGACACCTCACGCAGCCGGGTACTCCTCTGAGACAAAACTTCCAGAGGAACTATCAGACAGCTGAATTTGTGGTCTCACGAAAATCTGCTGTTCTGCAGCCGCCGCTGCTGACACCCAGCCAAACAGGGTCTGGAGTGGACCTCTAGTAAACTCCAACAGACCTGCAGCTGAGGGTCCTGTCTGGTAGAAGGAAAACTAACAAACAGAAAGGACATCCACACCAAAAACCCATCTGTACATCACCATCATCAAAGACCAAAAGAAGATAAAACCACAAAGATGGGGAAAAAACAGAGCAGAAAAACTGGAAACTCTAAAATGCAGAGCACCTCTCCTCCTCCAAAGGAACGCAGTTCCTCGCCAGCAACAGAACAAAGCTGGATGGAGGATGACTTTGACGAGTTGAGAGAAGAAGGCTTCAGATGATCAAACTACTCTGAGCTACGGGAGGGAATTCAAAACAATAGCAAAGAAGTTAAAAACTTTGAAAAAAAAAATTAGACGAATGGATAACTAGAATAACCAATGGAGAGAAGGGCTTAAAGGAGCTGATGGAGCTGAAAGCCAAGTTTCGAGAACTACACGAAGATTGCAGAAGACTCAGTAGCAGATGCGATCAACTGGAAGAAAGGGTATCACTGATGGAAGATGAAATGAATGAAATGAAGCGAGAAGGAAGTTTAGAGAAAACAGAATAAAAAGAAATGAACAAAGCCTCCAAGAAATTTGGGACTATGTGAAAAGACCAAACCTACGTCTGATTGGTGTACCTGAAAATGACGGGGAGAATGGAACCAAGTTGGAAAACACTCTGCAAGATATTATCCAGGAGAACTTCCCCAATCTAGCAAGGCAGGCCAACATTCAGATTCAGGAAATACAGAGAACACCACAAAGATACTCCTAGAGAAGAGCAACTCCAAGACACATAATTGTCAGATTCACCAAAGTTGAAATGAAGGAAAAAATGTTAAGGGCAGCCAGAGAGAAAGGTCGGGTTACCCACAAAGGGAAGCCCATCAGACTAACAGCTGATCTCTCAGCAGAAACTCTACAAGCCAGAAGAGAGTGGGGGCTGATATTCAACATTCTTAAAGAAAAGAATTTTCAACCCAGAATTTCATATCCAGCCAAACTAAGCTTCATAAGTGAAGGAGAAATAAAATACTTTACAGACAAGCAAACGCTGAGTGATTTTGTCACCACCAGGCCTGCCCTAAAAGAGCTCCTGAAGGAAGCACTAAACATGGAAAGGAACAACCAGTACCAGCCCCTGCAAAAACATGCCAAATTGTAAAGACCATTGAAGCTAGGAAGAAACTGCATCAACTAACGAGCAAAATAACCAACTAACATCATAATGACAGGATCAGATTCACACATAACAATATTAACTTTAAATGTAAATGGGCTAAATGCTCCAATTAAAAGATGCAGACTGGCAAACTGGATAAGGAGTCAGGACCCATTAGTGTGCTGTATTCAGGAAACCCATCTCACGTGCAAAGACACACATAGACTCAAAATAAAGGGATGGAGGAAGATCTATCAAGCAAATGGAAAACAAAAAAAGGCAGGGGTTGCAATCCTAGTCTCTGATAAAATAGACTTTAAACCAACAAAGATCAAAAGAGACAAAGAAGGCCATTACATAATGGTAAAGGGATCAATTCAACAAGAAGAGCTAACTATCCTAAATATATATGCACCCAACACAGGAGCACCTAGATTCATAAAGCAAGTCCTGAGTGACCTACAAAGGGACTTAAAATTCCACACAATAATAATGGGAGATTTTAACACCCCACTGTCAACATTAGACAGATCAACGAGACAGAAAGTTAACAAGGATATCCAGGAATTGAACTCAGCTCTGCACAAAGTGGACCTAATAGACATCTACAGAATTCTCCACCCCAAATCAACAGAATATACATTTTTTTCAGCACCACAACATACCTATTCCAAAATTGACCACATAGTTGGAAGTAAAGCTCTTCTCAGCAAATGTAAAAGAACAGAAATTATAACAAACTGTCTCTCAGACCACAGTGCAAACAAACTAGAACTCAGGATTAAGAAACTCACTCAAAACCGCTCAACTACATGGAAACTGAACAACCTGCTCCTGAATGACTATTGGGTACATAATGAAATCAAGGCAGAAATAAAGATGTTCTTTGAAACCAACGAGAACAAAGACACAACATACCAGAATCTCTGGGACACGTTCAAAGCAGTGTGTAGAGGGAAATTTATAGCACTAAATGCCCACAAAAGAAAGGAGGAAAGATCCAAAATTGACACCCTAACATCACAATTAAAAGAACTAGAAAAGCAAGAGCAAACACATTCAAAAGCTAGCAGAAGGCTAGAAATAACTAAAATCAGAGCAGAACTGAAGGAAATAGAGACACAAAAAACCCTTCAAAAAATTAATGAATCCAGAAGCTGGTTTTTTGAAAAGATCGACAAAATTGATAGACCGCTAGCAAGACTAATAAAGAGGAAAAGAGAGAAGAATCAAATAGATGCAATAAAAAATGAAAAAGGGGATATCACCACCGATCCCACAGAAATACAATCTACCATCAGAGAATACTACAAACACCTCTATGCAAATAAACTAGAAAATCTAGAAGAAATGGATAAATTCCTCGACACATACACCCTCCCAAGACTAAACCAGGAAGAAGTTGAATCTCTGAATAGACCAATAACAGGCTCTGAAATTGTGGCAATAATCAATAGCTTACCAACCAAAAAGAGTCCAGGACCTGATGGATTCACAGCCAAATTCTACCAGAGGTACAAGGAGGAACTGGTACCATTCCTTCTGAAACTATTCCAATCGATAGAAAAAGAGGGAATCCTCCCTAACACATTTTATGAGGCCAGCATCCTCCTGATACCAAAGCCTGGCAGAGACATAACCAAAAAAGAGAATTTCAGACCAATATCCTTGATGAACATTGATGCAAAAATCCTCAATAAAATACTGGCAAACCGAATCCAGCAGCACATCAAAAAGCTTATCCACCATGATCAAGTGGGCTTCATCCCTGGGATGCAAGGCTGGTTCAACATATGCAAATCAATAAATGTAATCCAGCATATAAACAGAACCAAAGACAAAAACCACATGATTATCTCAATAGATGCAGAAAAGGCCTTTGAGAAAATTCAACAACCCTTCATGCTAAAAACTCTCAATAAATTAGGTATTGATGGGACGTATCTCAAAATAATAACAGCATCTATGACAAACCCACAGCCAATATCATACTGAATGGGCAAAAACTCGAAGCATTCCCTTTGAAAACTGGCACAAGACAGGGATGCCCCCTTTCACCACTCCTATTCAACATAGTGCTGTAAGTTCTGGCCAGAGCAATCAGGCAGGAGAAGGAAATAAAGGGTATTCAATTAGGAAAAGAGGAAGTCAAACTGTCCCTGTTTGCAGATGACATGATTGTATATCTAGAAAACCCCATCGTCTCAGCCCAAAATCTCCTTAAGCTGATTAGCAACTTCAGCAAAGTCTCAGGATACAAAATCAATGTACAAAAATCACAAGCATTCTTGTACACCAATCACAGACAAACAGAGAGCCAAATCATGAGTGAACTCCCATTCACAATTGCTTCAAAGAGAATAAAATATCTAGGAATCCAACTTACAAGGGATGTGAAGGACCTCTTCAAGGAGAACTACAAACCACTGCTCAATGAAATAAAAGAGGATACAAACAAATGGAAGAACATTCCATGCTCATGGGTTGGAAGAATCAATATCGTGAAAATGGCCATACTGCCCAAGGTAATTTATAGATTCAATGCCATCCCCATCAAGCTACCAATGACTTTCTTCACAGAATTGGAAAAAACTACTTTAAAGTTCATATGGAACCAAAAAAGAGCCCGCATCGCCAAGTCAATCCTAAGCCAAAAGAACAAAGCTGGAGGCATCATGCTACCTGACTTCAAACTATACTACAAGGCTACAGTAACCAAAACAGCATGGTACTGGTACCACAACACAGACATAGATCAATGGAACAGAACAGAATCCTCAGAAATGATGCCGCTTATCTACAACTATCTGATCTTTGACAAACCTGACAAAAACAAGAAATGGGGAAAGGATTCCCTATTTAATAAATGGTGCTGGGAAAACTGGCTAGCCATATGTAGAAAGCTGCAACTGGATCCCTTCCTTACACCTTATACAAAAATTAATTCAAGATGGATTAAAGACTTAAATGTTAGACCTAAAACCATTAAAATCCTACAAGAAAACCTAGGCAATACCATTCAGGACATAGGCGTGGGCAAGGACTTCATGTCTAAAACACCAAAAGCAATGGCAACAAAAGCCAAAATTGACAAATGGGATCTAATTAAACTAAAGAGCTTCTGCACAGCAAAAGAAACTACCATCAGAGTGAACAGGCAACCTACACAATGGGAGAAAATTTTTGCAATCTACTCATCTGACAAAGGGCTAATATCCAGAATCTACAATGAACTCAAACAAATTTACAAGAAAAAAACAAACAACCCCATCAAAAAGTGGGTGAAGGACATGAACAGACACTTCTCAAAAGAAGACATTTATGCAGCCAAAAAACACATGAAAAAATGCTCATCATCACTGGCCATCAGAGAAATGCAAATCAAAACCACAGTGAGATACCATCTCACACCAGTTAGAATGGCCATCATCAAAAAGTCAGGAAACAACAGGTGCTGGAGAGGATGTGGAGAAATAGGAACACTTTTACACTGTTGGTGGGACTGTAAACTAGTTCAACCATTGTGGAAGTCAGTGTGGCGATTCCTCAGGGATCTAGAACTAGAAATACCATTTGACCCAGCCATCCCATTACTGGGTATATACCCAAAGGACTATAAATCATGCTGCTATAAAGACACATGCACACGTATGTTTATTGCGGCACTATTCACAATAGCAAAGACTTGGAACCAACCCAAATGTCCAACAAAGATAGACTGGATTAAGAAAATGTGGCACATATACACCATGGAATACTATGCAGCCATAAAAAATGATGAGTTCATGTCCTTTGTAGGGACATGGATGAAGCTGGAAAACATCCTTCTCAGTAAACTATCGCAAGGACAAAAAACTGAACACCGCATGTTTTCACTCATAGGTGGGAATTGAACAATGAGAACTCATGGACACAGGAAGGGGAACATCACACTCTGGGGACTGTTGTGGGGTGGGGGGAGGGGGGAGGGACAGCATTAGGAGATATACCTAATGCTAAATGACGAGTTAATGGGTGCAGCAAAACAACATGGCACATGGATACATATGTAACAAACCTGCACATTGTGCACATGTACCCTAAAACCTAAAGTATAATAATAAAAAAAATCTAAAAAAAAAAAAAGAATGCTTATTTTTCTACAAAAAAATATAATAAAAAGAGAAAACATGAAGCCTCTTCTATACAGAATACTATGAGATAACAAGTGGAGAAGAAATGGTAGAATTATAAAATCACTATGTTTCAACCCTCAGTGTAGTAACTGATTTAGGCAGGCTTTATCAATGGATGCTAAAACCATTAGAAGTGGGAGATATTCTTCCATGCCAAAGTATCATGTGACTGCTTTCTTACTAACTGCAAATGGTGAAATTTATCATTACAATGGAGAGATCTTGTGGCCACCATCTTAATCAAATGATTAAAGTCAGCATTATGAATAGTGCAACAACCTGAGGTGATGTAACTCACTATATATAAGTAACATCAGCATGAGGAATTCTTACCCACAATGTTTAACCAAACCTAATCAAGCTTCTAGACATAATTTCTAATTTACCAGAAATATATAGATACAAGAACAAATAACGCCACAAGAAAACAATGAGACAAATCTAGAAGTTGGAATATTTTACAAAATAACTGGCCTGGACTCACCAAAAAATGACAGCGTCATGAGAAAAAAAGGTATAGAGACTTAGATACAAAGAAAGAGAGTTGACCACATGCCAGCTACTATGTCAAACTCTTCCTTCATTTTATAGAATCTTCACTACAACCAGGATGCCAAGGCAAGGAGAGTTTAAACAACTTGCCTAATGTCACATAGCTGGTAAGTAGTAGAGTTGCTCAATCTGCTGAGTCTGTCACTCTGGCCAAACTGCCTACCCATAGTTTGGTGATGGCATTTATTTAACTGATTTTATGCAATACCTAGGAGTAACCACAACAGGCAGATAAATGTTTAGGTAATGTTCTCTGATAACAACAAAAAGTCAATGAAGTTGTCTACTTATTGTATCTGCTGAAAGGTTAGCATTGAGTATCAGGGTTTACCTACCAAAGACGTCAGTGAGCAAGTAGTAGGAAAACATCAGCAGTTGAGTAAAGCAACAAGTGAAAATGGTCAATTGGTAAAAGTGGTTCATTTCAGATGTGTTATGTTAGAAAGTCAAAAGTGCCAAAATGTCCCTAATGGACTCCACCAATTTGAAAGATGTTTCAGTAACATCTGCAGATCACTATTTATTTCAAATTTTATTTCTTTTCAAGTAGTTCATGCTATAGCAATCAAAATACTCCTATTAATTCCAGGTTAGTTCACCACTCATTGGCATTATTTTTCTTTGTTCTATTTAATATTTCCTAATTAAAAATACTAACAGACAGTTTTTAGGTAGCTTTTCATATTTAGTCCCTTGTATCATTTAATATGGTACTATAGTTTCAGCTAGATCCTCCTCTATGTCTACCAGATAAAACAAACAAATAAAATCAAAAGAGAAAAAGAAAAAAGAAAATGAGACTTTATATCCAAGTAAAATATATCAACTTTGATTAGACCCTGGTTAAAAAGACAACAATAACAAATGACATTCTTGGATAACTGAATAAGTTGTTAGATAGTCACACACCACATAATGACATTTCAGTCAACAATGGACTGCTTATACGCTGGTGGTCCCGTAAGATTACATTACCATAGTTTTACTGTACCTTTTCTATGTTTAGATACACAAATGCTTACCATTATGTAACAATTGCCTACAGTATTCAGTATGATAGATTTGTACAGGTCTGTAGCCTAGAAGCAATAGGCTATACTGTATACCCTAGACCTGTAGTGGGCTATTCCATCTAGGTTTCTGTAAGAATACTCCATAATGTTTACACAGCAATGTAATCTCTTAGTGACATATTTCTCAGAACATATCCTCATCATTGAACAGTGCATGACAGTATACTGAATATTACATAATATTGGAGAACTATTAGTTTTCTTAAATGTGATAATATAGCTAAGTGGGAGAATGCCCTAATTTGGGGGAGTTGCATGAAGGAGTATCTAGGAGTGAGATATTTTAATGTCTGTAACTTACTTTCAAATAGTTCAGCAAAAGTGATCACAACAATAAAACACACACAGCGTGGGTAGAAAGCAAATGATCAAAAAGAAACAAGTTTTGAATCTGGTTGTAGGGCATTGTACTATTGCACTGTTCTTTCAAATTTTCTCTACGGTTGGATTTTTACAATTACAATACATGAAGAAAAATCGAAGAAGTTAGGATTACTCTGTGGCATTAAGTTTATATAAAGGTCAAGATAAGTAAGATCCACGAAAATCTTTACCAAGAAGGTGGTGGTGGTGGCACCTGGAGACAATTGAAAATATGCCAACACTTACATGGTGAGGGTAGAAGTCAGAGCAGAGGAGGTCTGGAAAAGGACAACACAGCCTGGGAAGCTCACTCGCTCCAGAGAATAGGCAGTAGAAAGAAAAAAATGGGTTGAGTATCTAGATCAAGTACTAGGTAACTGATTTTTAGTAGAAAAGACAGTATCACAATAATATTAAAGGACCTTTGAAAGAGATAATGATAATAAATCATCCATTATTCCACCACTCTCCCTTGTATTAACTGTATGTGTCACATTCTACATTGAAATTTTACTAATATTGTCATGATGCTATTTTATAATCTACTTGAACTATACATTATGTCAAGTAGTTTCCATATTTTTTTAAAAGTTTCCAAAAAAGCTTCATATTTTATTATGCTTTTATACTATGATTTATTAAGCCATTACTGTATACTGGTGATACAATGTATATAATAATGTATATCTTCCCTCTAATAGATTACATCTTTGATATTCACAAGAATGAAATAATTTGTGCAGAGTGTGTGAGTAGTTTTGTGTTTGGCCCTTTGGGTTTTGAGAATCTAATCTTACTGCTTGAATGTAGAGCCATAATGACAGAAGGGGCCATTAATTCTTCATCCAATAGAGGAAGGACACCAGAACAAGTCCTGATCCAGGCAGAGCTCATGATCTTGGATGGGGATCTGGGAAGAGGCTGGGTGTAAAAGCTGAAAAAGCAGAGCTCTAAGCACCTAAGATGAGGCCTGCTTAGTTGAACTTGGCATTTGGGGAGTGTGGGAGTCCTCTCTTCATTCAGGCATCTGGACTAGAGAGCATATCAACATGTAGGATTCAGTGTAGGATTTCCAATCCTACCCGCAATTTTAAGTATGCATCACTTAGCAGCAAAAAGTAGAAGTGGACTTTTGTCCTGGGTGTAAAGACCAAAGTGGTTTCTTATAGATCTCAAGTCACCTGGGAGTTCTGACACAGTATGAAGAAAACTCTGAAAGAGAGAGATTCAATCTTGTGCTATAGGTGGTGGAGGCTTGAAAAATTAATTGGAATAGATGTGAACCCATTTGCATGGACTTCAATAATGAAAATCACGAGCATCAGATGGTAGCTTCTGCCTGATGCTTCACAGACTCTGTACAAGCAACATAATGGGAGATAAAGGTGAAGTTGTCCAGGGAGTAAATATTAGGGTAGAATCAAACTTGTGAGTTATCTCGGAAGTGAGCATTCTCAGCATGTGAAATAGTAGGCCTGGCACTTAATACAGAGTGCTCCCACTACCACTTAAAGAAGGTGAAAACAGCTCCAGACAACTTCTGTCTGTACCCACATGCATGGGAAAGAAGCCAAGGAATGTGCTTTGTAGCCTGCAAATGCATTCCACTGAAATGCCTTCCTACACTTTCCAGCCAACCAACCTTTTCTTCACAGAATGAAACAGACCCAGCATGAAGACTGCCTTTTCCTTTTGTCTAGAACAACATATTTGAACAGCTACCCATCCCCACCCAAGGCCCCATGACAGGCAACTGTGCACATTTCTGGAGCAGCATGTATACAACTTGCAGGAACCAAAGTGGAAAATAGGGACCAAATCCTCCAAATACCTAAAATCTGTATTTGGATTGCTAATTGCTGCTTCTGACCACAGAGGTACAGACAAAGATATGAGTGGCCATTTCCCCATTGTTGCAAACCCCTCTTTCTCTAGCTAGAGTGACTTTCACAGGATTTAAAAGACCAGTACCCTCTCATCCCTTTCTTTATTTTTCTTTTTCCAGCTTTTGGAGTCAGACATGAAACACTAAGATACTGAAAAACACCTACATATACAGCAAAAATTGGAAAGGGATCATGCATGTTTAGAGAAAACTGCAGACTCAGAAAGGCCTGAAAATACTTTAAGTTTACACCTCAAGCTAATCATCGGCACAAATACAGTCAATGACAACCCAAAAAGCAAAACAATAAACAACTTTTTAAAAAGCAAACCCTGAGGAAGAGGGAGAATCTGGTTTGCTATTAGATAATTTATGAGGTTACAATAATTAGATAAATTATTAGATTCAAATACCCACTTTTCAACAACAAATTACATGGCATACAAAGAAACAGGAAATATGGCACAGGCAAAAGAAGCAGAAACTGTCCCTAAAAATGACATAATGACAAATCTACCAGACAAAGGCTTTAACAAAAATGTCTTAAAGATTCTCAAATAACTGAAGGAAGATGTGGAGAAAGTCAAGAAAACAAGGTATGAATAAGTTCAAATATTAATAAAGACAAAACTTAAAAAGAAAACGAAGAGAAATTCTGAAGCTTAAAGGTATGATAACTAAAATGAAAAATCTACTAGAGAGACTTAAATGCAGATTTGAGCAGGTAGAAGAAAGAATCAGAGGACTTGAAGATAGGACAATAAAAATTATTGAGTCTGAGAAACAAAAGGATTAAAGAAAAATGAACAGAGCCTAGGGTCCTCTGGGATATCATCAAGTGGACCAATATACGCATTGTAGGGGTCCCATAAGAACAAGAAAGGAACAGAGAGAATATTTGCAAAAATAATGACTGAAAACTTCCCCAAAGTGAATAAAGACATAAATAAAAACATTCAAGAAGCTTAACAAACTCCAAGTAAGATGAACTAAAAAAATATTCACACTGAGACACACTGTAATCAAACTTTCAAAATACAAAGACAAAGAATCCTAAAAGCAGCAAGGGAGAAGTAGCTGGCTACATATAAAGGATCCTCAATAATATTATCAGCATATTTGTCATCAGAAACTTTGGTAAACAGAAGACAGTGGGCCAATATATTCAAAGTACTGAAAAACAAACAAAAAAGCTGTCAACCAAGAATTCTATATCTGGCAAAACTGTCCTTCAAAAGTGAAGGAGAAATTAAGGCATTCCCAGATAAGCAAAAGCTGAGGGAGTTTGTTACCAGTAAAATTGTTCTGCAAGTAGTGCTTAAGGGAGTCCTACAAGGTGAAATGAAATGACATTGGACAAAGTTGAAAGCTAGATGAAGAAGTAAAGATAGTAATAAAGGTAAATGCAGAGGCAATTATAATAGCTAGTATTTTTGTTTATTTTGATTAAGACATTTATGTCAAGGGATAAGTGTGTAATAATGCAGATATGGTTCATTTTTCTAAACAGAAAGGTAGAACAGGTTATACAAATATCACATAGTTTTACTGGAGAACTTTCGAGGTCATTAAAGGTTTTGAGAGTTATGGCAGATACATAGCAAATAATAGTAAAGAGCAAAGAGTATGAGAAAAGCAGCAGTCAGCAACATGTTAGCAGTCAGTCATTGATGCTTATACAGGCCCATAGAGTCCAAACAAAGAATCTGGATTTCTGAACATTATACCTTTATATCTTCTGAAGAGAAATCACAAATCATCTTTTTAAAATTCTGCATATATGTGCAATATTTCATAGAAAGCATTGGAACAGAAAAGTCAAGCATCCAAAACCTTTAAACAGAAAAAATAGCAAAATGACAGAAATAAGTCCCTCCTTACTAGTAATTACTTTAAATGTAAATGGATTAGGCTTTCCATATAAAAAACAGAGATTGACAGAATGGATTATTTTTAAAGAAACACATGATCTAACTATATGCTGTCTACAGGAGATACTTTACATCCAAAGACACAAATAAGTTGAAAGCGAAAGGATCAAATATTATATTTCATGCAAATAGTAACCAAAAGAGAGAAGAGGTGGTTATACTAATATCAGACAAAATAGACTTTAAATTTAAAAAGATTATGAGCGACAAAGAAGGACGTTATAAAAGACGCAATATGGCAATATGGCAAGAATATATAATAATTATAAGCCTATACACACCTAATGACAGACTGTAGCATAGAAATATATAAAGCAAAAACTGACAGAATTGAAGGGAAAAGTAGACAGTTCTACCATAATAGTTGGAGATTTCACTACTGTACTCTCAAAAGCTGATAGACCAATCAGATGAAAGATAAGTAAGAAAACAGAGGACGTAAACAACACAATAAACCAGTTAGTTTTAACAGACAAATACAGAACACTACCCAAGAAAAAAAAACACACACATTCTTCTCAAGTGCATATAGGACATTTATATGTTAGGTCACAGATAAAATCACAGTAGATTTGAAAAAGACAGACATGATACTAAGTATCTTCTCTGATGACAACGGGATGAAGTCAGAAATTATTAATATAATTAAAACTGGAAAATGCACAAATTTGTGGAAATTAAACAGCATACTCTTTTGAGAGAAATGAATCAAAGCATCATTTCCAAGGGAAATTAGAAGATATTTAGAGACAAATAAAAATGAAAACATAACATGCCAAAAATGCATGTAACATAGTGAAAACCACGCTAAGGGCAATATTTAAAGTTATCCATGTCCACACTAAAAAATAAGAATGATCTCAAATCACCAACCAAACTTTGTGACTTAAAAAATGGAAAAAGGAGAACAAGTTAAACAAAAGCTAGTAGAAGGAAAGACAAAATAAATATTAGAACAGAGATAAACGAAATAGAGGAAAGGAAAACAATGGGGAAAATCAATTAAACCAAAAGTTGGTTATTCAAAAAGATCAACAAAATTTAAAAATCGTTAGCTGAATGGACTAAGAAGAGAAAAGATTCAAATTTCTAAAATGAGAAATGGAAATGGGACATTACTATTGATTTTACAGAAATAAAAAGGATTGTAGTGTAGTACTATGAAAAATTATATACCAACAAACTGTATAACCTAATGAAATGGACAAATTCCTAGAAACATAAACCATACCAAGATAAATCATGAAGAAATGGAAAATCTAAACAGACTTATAACTAGTAAGAAGATTTGGTAAATGTGACCAAACATTTAAGGAAGAACTAATACCACCCTTCTCAAACTTTTCTGAAAAGTAATGAGAGAACACTTCCTAAATTATTCTGTGAGATTAGCATTACCTGGATGCTATAGCCAGACAAAGACACTACTAGACAGAAAAGAAAACTACATTCAATATCTGTTGCGGATGTTGTTGCAAAAACCCTTATTGAAACACTAGCAGCCAATACTAGGCAAAGTGACCTAGAGATTCAATGCAACCCCTGTTAAAATCTCAATGACATTTTTCACAGTATTACAAAACTCCATCCTAAAACTTATCAGACATCTCAAGTAATCTCAAATAATCAAAACAATCTTGAAAAAAAAAAAACAGCTGATTTCAAAACTTACTACAAAGCTACCATAATTAAAACAGTGTAGTACTGGCAAACAAACAGACATATATATAGATCAATTAAATAGAAGATAGAGCCCGGAAATAAATATATGATCCACTCATAAATGGTCAATTTTTGAGAAAGGTGCCAAGACCATTTAATGAGGAAAAGACAAATCTTTTCAACACATGCTGCTTGGAACAGTATATATCCACCTGCAAAAAAAATGAAAGTGGACCATTACTAACAACATATACAAAAATTGATTCAACATAGATCAAAAACCCAAATGTAAGACTTAAAACAATACAATTTTTAGAAAAACATATGGCAAAATTTTCATGACATTGGCTTAGACAATGATTTCTTGGATATGACACCGAAAACATAGACAAACTGGACCGCATAAAAATTTTAAAAATTTTGTGCATCAGAGGACAGTATCAGGCCAAGTGTGGTGGCTCACGCCTGTAATCCCAGCACTTTGGGAGGCCGAGGTGAGCGGATCACCTGAGGTCAGAAGTTCGAGACCAGCCTGCCAACATGGCAAAACCCCATCTCTACTAAAAATACAAAAATTAGCCAGGCATGGTGGCGGGCACCTCTAATCCCAGCTACTTGGGAGGCTGAGGCAAAAGAATCCCTTGAGCCAGAGAGGTGGAGGTTGCAGCGAGCCGAGATTGTGCCACTGCACTTGAGCCTAGACAACAGAGTGAGATTCTGTCTCCAAAAAAAAAAAAAAAAAAAGGCAATCCACAGAAAGGAAGAAAATATTCACAAATTATATATCTGATAAGGAATTTATATCCAGGAATTAAGGATATATACAAAACTCTTAAAACACAAAAACAAAGAAACCAAAAATCTGATTAAAAATGGGTAAATAGCTCAAATAGGCATTGCTTCGAAAAAGATATACAAATGACCAATAAGCATATGAAAAGATGTTCAATATAACTAATCATTAGAAAATGTAAATCAAAACTACAGTGAGATACTAATTCATACCAATTAGGATGGCTACTATAAAAAAAAGAAAAATAGAAAATAGCAAAATAGGGAAGAATCTGGAGAAATTGGACCCTTGAGCACTGTCGATGAGAATGTAAAATGGTACAGCTGCTGTAGAAAACAATATGGCCATTCCTCAATTAACAATATAATTATCACATGATACAGCAATTTATTTCCTAGGTATAAATCCAAAAGAATTGAAGGAAAGGTCTTTAAGAGACATGTGTACACCCTTATTTACAACAGGATTGCTACAGCCGAAACATCGAAGCAACTCAAGCAAGTTGCTATTTATATTTATATACTACAAACCTATAGTAATATATAATATCATTCAATCTTAAATAGAAAGGAAATTCTGACAAATACTATAACATGGATGAAGCTTGAAGGCATTATGCTAAGTAAAATAAGCCAGTCACAAAAAGATAAATACTGTACGATTCCATTTATGTGAGGTACTTAAAGTAGTTAAAATCATAGATACAGAAAATAGAATGGCAGTTGCTAGGGGTTGGAGAAAAGGGGGAAATGAGTTTTCTTTTAATGGTAATAACGTTTCTGTTTTACATAAGGAAAAGTTTATGGAAATGGATGGTGGTTACGGTTGCAGAATATTATGAATGTATTTAATACCACTGAACTGTGCATTTAAAACTGTTTAAATGGTAAATTTTATGTTATATATATTTTAAAACTTTTGAAAAATTCGGGAAAAAAAAACACTGATAAAAAGGTCAGGAGATCTCATTCACCTGTAATAGTAATTGGAGAAGCAACATATAAAAAAGAAAGTAATAAAGCAATAGTCAAAAAAATAGTAGAAGAAAATGTCCTAAGATGCAGTTTCCATCTTCAGATAAAAGCTCTCTGAAGCTTCCATCTTTAGATTAAAAAGACACTGAGAACTTGGCAAAATGATGAGAAATACACTAGCCAAACTCAATCAAAAACTTGTTTGTGAGGGAGCCTAAGAAATGTAGTTTGCAAGGTTGCCTCCACAGATAACCAGTAGAGTAGAGGAAGAGTACGAAATGGATCTCAGAACAAATGGGAAAACAGGCACGATGTTTATGTAAGATTCACTTCATAAGTAAAAGTATAATTCAGTTTTTAAGGATTGGTTACTTTAATTCATCATACAACTAAATCAAAGAATAAAAACTGTAAAAAAGATACTAAAATGACACTTGAAAAGTAGCAATAAAATGATAAAACAACTATATTTGAATTAAATACTAGAGACTCTTCCACTATAGATAAAATATAGTTCATTATGATTGACTTATTCAATAATGCTCTGGATATTTTGGCCAATGCAATAAGATCTTTGCTCCTACCAAAAAGCAAAACAAGAAAACAAATTAAAAAATTAAAAGGGACGCTTGTAATCCCAGCACTTTGGGAGGCCGAGGCGGGCGGATCACGAGGTCAGGAGATTGAGACCACGGTGAAACCCCATCTCTACTAAAAACACAAAAAAATTAGCTGGGCGTGGTGGCGGGCGCCTGTAGTCCCAGCTACTCAGAAAGGCTGAGGCAGGAGAATGGCGTGAACCCGGGAGGTGGAGCTTGCAGTGAGCCGAGATTGCGCCACTGCACTCTAGCCTGGGTGACAGAGTGAGACTCCGTCTCAAAAAAAAAAAAAAATTAAAAGGTATAAATATTATAAAAGAGGAGGCAAAGTTACTATTATTTTCATATGCTGTCATTTTATACCATAAAACATACAAATAACCAACTAAATAACTATTAGAGCAGATAAATGAATTCAGTAAGTTGTTTAATTAAAAAGCAGTTTACAACAATATATTAGCAATAACTAAGCAAAATTCAATCGATCACCCTTAAATATATTCTATATTAGTGAATTTATTTAAAAGAAACATAATGCAAAAAATACCAGAAGATCTTCCTGAAATACCCAACAAGAAAACATGAATAACATTGGAGAAACAAGATGCATTGGATTGAAAGTCTCTATGTGTTATGGCCTGAATGTTTGTATCCTCCCAAAGTTCCTACGTAGCAAGCTCTAACCCCCAATATGGCTCTATCTGGGGGATAATAGAGCCATATTGGGGGTTAGAGCTTTCAAAATTACTCTGGGTGGGAGTAATTAAGGTTAAATGAAGTTCCGATAGAATTAGTGTCCTCATAAGATGAGACACCAGAGAGCTCACTTACTCTTTTCCATGTACACACAAGGAAAAATGGCCATGTGAGAACACAGTGAAAAAGTGGCCAACTACAAGCCAATAAGACAGCCCTCGCCACAAACTGAATTTGCTGGCAAAAACTGAATTGTAGCTGTACCTTATCATGGATTTCCAGCTCCAAAACTGTGAGAAAATAAATGTCTGTTGTTTAAGCCACCTAGTAGTCTGTGATACATTGTTATAGTAGCCCAACCTGACTAAAACACCATCATAAAGATTTTGGTTGTTCTCCAATTAGCCTATAAATTAAAATCATTTCAATTAAAATGTCCATGAATTCTGTTTTTATTTAAACCTCATTCACACTTAATTAGAGAAAATATTTTTTCTTATATAAATCTGGACCAAGAAAACATGCTATCCTAACATGGACTAACACATGTTGACCACATAGTTACATTAGAAGAAAGGTTGGCACACAGTAAGGACTCGTAAAATGTTAGTTATTATCATTTTATCATTGTCATCCTCCTCATTATTATTTCTCACTTTTGGTAAGTATTTAAAATATTTTAACCTATTCTGAGATAAAGTGGGAAAATTTTGACTTAAAAAAAGTCAAAGATGTGCCCTGTGACAGAGGAATTTCATCTTTAGGAAACTGTCAATAACATGCAATTAGACTAATGGACAAAGACGTTTACTGTAGCTTTATTTATAATGGCATGAAATGGAAACATTCCAAATATTGAATAAGGAAGAAATTTTGAATATATTAGGGCATATCCATAAGATGGAAACCATTTCAGCAGCAGGGTCATTGTCAGTCACAGTCCTGTCAGGGAATTGGTTATGCAAGTGACAGAAGAAACAAGAAGCCAAACGGGTTGAGGAGACAATGCGCAGATTAGAACAGTGGGAAGCTGCCAATACCCCTGAGCTGGGACTAATGACAGGAAGGGGTAGTGTTACTGAACCTAGAAGTTCAGGCCCTTCTGTGGGAGCTGGGGTCCCATTAGGTACCTAAGTAAGGTCTCACTGGAACCTGGGGCCAAAGAGAAAGGAGGTGTTTTTCTCTCTGGAGTCAACTAAGAGGCTCAGTTGTTGTCAAAAGTAACACTCAAAGCAAAGAGGAAGGCGAGGAAATATGCTGCCTTATCCTTTCCAATCTTCCACCAGCTTCCTCCCATTGGTGAACCTGCCTGGAAATTAGAGGCAAGGGAGTCTGGAAAACAGTTCCCTGTGATTCAGAACAGGGCAGGAAAGTGTGGGGAATGAACCTGAGAGAAAACAAGCACTAAGCTGGCAGAGCTAGTGGGTGATACTTACTGATGAGGAGAACATATTCATGATATACTTGCAGGAAAGAAACAGGCTATACCAATTTATATTACCTAAATAGGCATATACACAAATACATAAGCATATAAAAATGTCTAGAGAATATAAACCAAGATATTAATGTTAATATTATCTGGATGGTAGTATTTTTGACTTATCTGAATCTCCTGATTATTCTAAAATAAATATATATTACTAGTGACTTAAAGTAATAAAAAATAATTGTGTTTCTGTGTTTAAGGAAAGAGCAATTTGATTGCCGGCTCCTTGAATACTGGATATGAAGATGAGCTATCTTTATCATTTTTAGAGACTTTATTTTAGAGGAGAAAGCTTAAATGTGTCTACCAACATGAAATACACAACTGAATCTATTGATGGTGCCCATCAGACAAAACGTTCAATATAATTTGACTTCTGCTTACCCTTTTCTACTCTCATGTACAATTGAAATAGAAGGCATATTACATCTGAATCCTTTTTATCTCTTTCAATAATTCATTTTGAATCATCTCCTTTAAGAATTCCCTTCACATTTGCTTATTTTAAAATAATGTTAACTTCTATAATTCAGACAGTTCTATTTTATGGTTTTCATTGTCCAATATCATTTGTTTTATAACAGGCATTCTGTATCCATTTATTTTTAATTTTGTCTCTTTCCCTCTCGACACACTATCCATGGTATTTGAGTCGTATCAGAGGGTGGACCTTGTTTGGAAGGAAGATTCTGATGCCAACTTGAAATGATAACAAAAGAAACACTTACTTCTCTATCAATCAGCCAGTTCTCCTTTTCTCGGCTGGCCTTGGTCAGTATCCAGTCAGGAGACAGTGACCACACCAGTTATTTTTACAATGATAATTTAATTCGAAGAATAGTTGATTAGGTATTGGACAACTGAAAGTGCAAACATGAGACGCTGAGGTAGTATAGAGGTTGTAACTGCAGGAAGATGTAACTACCCCCTTGAGTTGGAAGGGCAAAGAGAAGAGACTGCAATTATTAAAACTTAGATGCTTAGAGAAGGGGTCCCAAGGAATTGGGATGGAGACCTCGTGGAAGGCATTCGCTGCTTGATTGGTGCTGGGGTGATTCTTCAGGGGCCTGTAGGAGCCTTCTGTGGAGGTGGCCCTCAGACCTCTGAGCAGCAGCCCCCTGCAGCCCCATGCCAGAGCTACCATCCCTGAGAGGATACCATGAGGCAAACTCTCAAGGCAAAATG
Organism: Symphalangus syndactylus; assembly: GCF_028878055.3. NCBI lineage: Eukaryota > Metazoa > Chordata > Mammalia > Primates > Hylobatidae > Symphalangus > Symphalangus syndactylus. The sequence goes on along the minus strand of NC_072431.2, from coordinate 95,818,197 downwards.
GAGAACCACTGCTCCTAGAATTTACTGCCACTGCCAGGGTGAACAACTACTGCTGTGGTGTTGCCAAGGTGACCAGGAAAAGACACGAAGCAGCAAGTCCTCTCTCCCTCTTTCACGCATCCTCCCTCTGGAACTCCCTAATGGCAGAGCCTAACGAGGAGCCCTCTCACAAAGCTGGAATGGGGTTCACAGAATGCTTAGCCCTGGCTTCAAATGCTGGGTACGGAAGGGTGGTCTGAAGCTGAGAAATGTTAGCAAAAGTCCCTGACACACAGCTCCTATCAAGAGTGTCTGGAAATGATAGAACTCTGTGACTATTTCCAAGACTAAGAGGAAAATTGGAGACCAAATAAGGGTAGAATAGGCTTGGAATAAAAACTGTGGGAGTTGTTTACCGTAATTAGTAATACAGTAACACAGGTCACTGTGCCCCGATTCAGCCAGTGCTCAAGGGAAACAAGCTTTGTGCATTCTGATGCTGAAAAATTCTCAAACCTTATTTATTCAGCTGTCTGACTATCCAGCTGACCATGCAGCTTAGGTAGTTTTTTCCCTCATTTTCTATTATTAGTTCCCATTGAACCAGATAACAAGTTTGGATTCTTGAATTTTGACCCTGAAAGCTCTCGCGCAGGTACAAAGTATGTATATTCACCCTCTGGCCTTTTAAATTATATGCCTCTCCAACAACAAAGTGGCCCATAGTATTCTATCTTTGTATCACGTTTTCCCACAAGACCGGTGCTGGTCTTAGAGAGGCCTATCCATCCATCTATTTACCCATTCATCAACTCATTCAACAAGTGGTTATTTTTAACCCTCTGTGTTTGGCATTGTTCTAGACACTGGTGACACAACAGAGAGCAAAACCAGTCTCTGCTGTGATGGAGCCCACATTCTAGTGGGAGGAGAAGGGGAGAGGCAGGAGAGAGGCAGACAATACACGAATAAATACATCATGGGAGGTCATGGAATAAAGGGCCCTACAGAGAATAACACAGCATATGAGAAGGCAGAGAGTGACAGATGGAGGAGTACAGAGTGATCAGGAAAGACTCTGAAAAAATGACAGTTGAGCAGAGATCACAATAAGAATCTTAGGAATATCTATGAAAACAGCAATTGCAGGTCAAGGGAAGAGCAAGTGCAAAGGGGTGAAGCAAAAGCTGTGTGGCATGTTGAGGAGAAAAGCAAAGGGCCAGTGACACTGGCAGGATGCTGGCCTGGGGTCAGAAGGGGGCTGAGATCAGAGAGGGAGAAGGTCACATGGGACCATCTGAGTCATGTGAAAAACTTTGCAATGTCTCTAAGTGAAATGAGAAGCTACCCAGAAGGGATGAATAGGATACAGAACACAGTCGATTTAAACTTAAAAAAGAATTATCCTGGCTACTCTGTGGGTAAGTCATAGACTCTACATATCAATCAATCAGAAGAGATACAGCTGTTGTTTGTACCACTAAGAAATTGAAAAACACTGCTAATTAAATCACACATAAAGTTTCCTTATGACTCAGGAAATTTTTACACCCATTTAAAGAGCTGTTTTTAAATTTATTTAGACTTAGGTTTTTAATCATGTATCACTTTTGTGCATATGTAGAAGGAAAATATACATGAAACTAATTGGTTAAAGAATTCTTAAGTCTTTTTCATATTCAGAGTCCAGCCCTTCTGAAACACTCTTTCAATTCAAAGTCATCAAGGAAACCAAGATATTCATTCATTGTTTCATTCATTCATTCAACAAATACAATCAAGGGCCTACTATGTAGCAAGCACTGTTCTCAGTGAATGCAGTTGATGCAGTTCTCAGGGATGCAGTTGAAAATATGACAGACGCAATCACCAACCTCATCAAGCTTACAGGCCAATAGACAAAATGTAAGAAAAGAGAAGGGCAATAATCACACAGAAGAAGGCAACATCTCTGCAAATTCTCCATCCTCCTGGAGCACTGTTCATAACAGGATCTTTAATGTCAGATAATTGGGTTTGAATCCTGACTCTCCATTTACTATTTATGTGTCCTTGAACAAATTATTTAATCTCTCTGGTCATCAATTTTCTTCTAATATCTACCTCATAGCATTGGTATTAGGATAAAATAAAATAATGTATGTAAAACCCTTAATAGAGTTTTGGCTCTCATATGGAATTCACAGTTGCTACATAAGCATATTTTTTTGCATTTAAATATGTTTTATATGGTTCTCAAATTAATTCCTATGCTCATGATACCTTAGATTCTCTGAGCACAACCATAGTGCCTTACTCCTTCCTTCTGTAACCCTTGAAGGATCTTCTAAATGTGTTACACATATGCAAAGTTGTAATAATATGACTACTTTGTTTTCTCATAATTATTCATTGAGTTGACATCTTGTTTTCCTTCCCCTAATTCATAAGAGCTCAGAAAAAAAGCATATCTTTCTAACAACTGTGTAAAAGAATTGTTCTTATTTGCCATTCTTTCTCTTTGCCAGAGATAAAAATTGAAGAACTGAAAGGAGATTGAAATACAGGCTCAAAGACACTGAAGGGCATTACTGCAAGCATCTAATAAATTATTGCAAACATGTAAGGAATAATTGCAAAAATCTAAGCTGATTAGGTGGGGCACTGTGGCTCACGCCTGTAATCCCAGCCCTTTGAGAGGCCGAGGTGGGCGGATCACGAGGTCAGGAGATCGAGACCATCCTGGCTAACACTGTGAAACCCCATCTCTACTAAAAAAAAAAGAACAATACAAAAAATTAGCCGGGCATGGTGGCAGGCACCTGTAGTGCCAGCTACTCGGGAGGCTGAGGCAGGAGAACGGCGTGAACCCGAGAGGTGGAGCTTGCAGTGAGCTGAGATCAGGCCACTGCACTCCAACTTGATTGGATTGAAGGATGCAAAGTATTGTTCCTGCGTGTGTCTGTCAGGGTGTTGCCAAAGGAGGTTAACGTTTGAGTCAGGGGAGTGGGAAAGGCAGACCCACCCTCAGTCTGGGTGGGCACAGTCTAATCAGCTGCCAGCAAGCCAGAATAAAAGCAGGCAGAAGAACATGAAAAGATGAGACTGGTTTAGTCTTCTTGCCTACATCATTCTCCCGTGATGGATGCTTTCTGCCCTCAAACATCGGACTCCAAGTTCTTCAGCTTTGGCACTCGGACTGGCTTCCTTGCTCCTCAGCTTGCAGACAGCCTATTGTGGGACTATATGATTGTGTGAGTGAATACTCCTTAATAAAATCCCTTTATATATACATCTATCCTATTAGTTCTGTCCCTCTACAGAACCATAACTAAAACAAACCCATATCATTTATTTGGTTGTCCCGTGAGTCATTATAATGAATGGTTCTTGGTCAGTCTGAGGCATTCCATGTCAAGGGCCCCTTAGCCCTGAAGCCAGAGAGGCTGGTGATCCTATTATTACAATCTTTGTACTAACAGAATTTAAAGTAGCTGTGGACTGGTCATCTTTCTGGTAGTATATTTAAAGGTTTGATTAAGCACTTTTTCTATTTCGAAAATCCTAACATAGATGAAGAGAATACAACTATAATTGTTTCTATTTTTTAAATCATGAATGATGTAAATTGTTTCTTTGTTGATGTTTTCTTGGCCATAAGCTTCTTCAAACAAAAGTGGATAATCTATCTCCAAAATGTCATCCCATTCTCTTTCTCTTCTAAATTCTACACCTGACTGAAGACCTCATTTGCCATCTGGCTCATTTGTGAGATTCTAAAAAAAAAAACCTGGAGCTACAAACTGGAAAAAACACATCTTTTTATATGTATCCTCTATTAATATGTCAGCATAGTGAATGTGTGACCAGCAATATGTCCATGTATGTGACGGGGCCATTCTGCTACCTACCAACCCTCTCTGTTCCAGAGTTCGTAGATTGCTAGAAATCAGAGCACACAACTCCAACATAAACAGGACTCTATGGTTTCAATATGTTATAAGAGCATAAGATTCCTTTGAACTCTGAAATATTTTTAAATAGATGCTAAATATATATGTACTATTTGACTTATTCTCTTCTAAAAGATATTAAAATTATAATGAGAAACTTGAGGTGATATGAATCTAGAAAATGATCATAAATTGTTAATTATTAAAGTCCCATTACAAGCAAATCACTGAAAAACAGTGAAGAGATTAATACATTCTTATCCAGGCAACATATGGTCTTTAAAATGAATATATAAAAATGTTCTGTGTTTATACATTTCTAATTTTTCAAAATATTCCAAGCAGCTCAAACTAATTCTTGGCATGTGTTGCCTCTTAAGACATATTCTATCTTTTGAGTCACAAAATAAAATTAATTTTTTTCACTTGAGGTTTTAATTTATGTGGATAATCAGGTGTCAACTGTGTAGAGAAATCCCATTTCATCCAAATTATGGGTAAATGGTATTCTAAGATAATGTTGTATGTTTCTTTCAAAAGTCCTGCCTGTTCTACTTTCCACCCAATTCCTTTCATGTCTTGATCTATGCTATACATTGATTCTTCCATTTTTAACTTTTCAAGGAATACCGTGAAGCCAAGGCTAGAAATGCCTGGTACAAGTTCACACGAGGTTCCCAGTTTTCTCTGAAATTTTCCAATCTACTACATATATTTATTGACAATGATAAAGATGATATCTTTTATTTACTTAAATGTCATTCAATTGTCTTGCACTATCGTGCTTTCACAGTACTTTAACACTGATTACCTTATTTAATTTTCACATCAACTCTGGAACAGGCAGGGCAATAATACTATATTTGTTTTTATAAATTACATAGTTGTTAAGGATTGCTACTCAAAATACAACCCAGACCTGCTAACCCGCAGCACACAATGTTTTCCGTGATGTCCTAGGTGGAAATAATTTTAGTTTTCATATTGCATGTACCTCAGTTGGAATTCTATTTCCACTCTTTACTAGCTAGGTGAATGTGACTTTAAGTAAACTTCTTAATACCCTTTTTCTGCCTCAGTTTCCTCATCAGCAAGGTAGAAATAACAAATACATGTATAAAATACCTGGCACAGTTCTCCACGTACCATAAGTTTTTAACAAATAGTTGTTGTGAGAATACTACTGAGTACATAGACAATACTCCATAAATTCAAATTTCTTCTTCTCCAGGTAGATGACATCATGGCTCATTGAAAATGAGACTGTCACTAAATGAAACACTTTAGGAGTAAAAAATATTTACAAATTGAGTTGAACAATTACCAATAATAAGTTAACATTTATTGAGCACCTATTATCTGCCACACTCTGTCAATTCTGAAGTGCTTTATCTGTAAAGCTGGATGCTATTCTTATCTCCAGCTTTTACATTAAGAAATCGAGGCACAAATGGTTAAGTAACGACCTAAAAATCACACAACAAAGAGTAACAGAACTGAGATCATAATCAGTAAATCTGTTTCCAGAGTCCTCCAACTATAGGTCAATTTCAATTACAAATGCTATGTCCAAATGATTATAGCAAATAAATAAAGCCAACCCTTTATAGAATGAAGCCCTGTTTCATCGTGTACATTTGTAATAATTAGTTTCTGTCTGTGTGTCATTTCACTATCTAAACTTTATAAACCAACATTATCAATACCTTGACCAAAGGTAAAGCATTACTCTGGAGAACAAGTAGGTCAACATCTATTTTTTTAACCATCGACCTTTTTTCTAGCAATTTTTAAACTATCAACTAAAATTCTGTCTTTAAATATTATGATAAAGGAAAGAAAAGTTTCTCTCAAGTCAGTTGAGAGGGTATCACACCAATTTCTTGCTCAAAAATCTTCAATGCCTTTATTTTTCCTACAGAATTAAGTTCAGATTCCTTAGCCTGTCACTCAGAACCCTTTACAGTCAACTACTTAGTTTTTAAGTTGTATCTCCCTCTACTAATAGTCTGAAATCTACACTCTTCTACTTTTACTTTCAAATTGTTGTCTATACCATGTTTCTGTAGTTATTCTTATATCCAGAATGCCATCTTGACTTTCTCTATTAACCTTACCCATTCTCCAAAGTGCATACAAAATGAACAACCCTTCTGTGAGTTTTGCCTTTTTCCACCATCTTTGAGGGGTCCTTGCCTCTCAATTCTGGGAGCACACCAACCACTCCCATCATTTGATGTGTATCCTCACATTCATTGAGCACCTACAATGTTCCAGCTGCTCTAAATGCATGTTAGTATTTAGTCTTCACTAAGATTTATTTTATTTAGGAAGGAATCAAAGTTGAGAGACCTAATTTTCCAAAGGTATTTAGTTATTAAAAAGTAGATTGGAGCTCTCTAGATTCCTCCTCTCTGGGCAGGACGTCTCTGAAAGAAAGGCAGCAGCCCCAATAAGGGGCTTATAGATAAAACTCCCATCTCCCTGGGACAGAGCACCTGGGGGAAGGGGCAGCTGTGGGCGCAGCTTCAGCGGACTTAAACTTTCCTGCCTGGTGACTCTGAAGAGAGCAGCAGATCTCCCAGCACAGCGCTTGAGCTCTGCTAAGGGACAGACTGCCTCCTCAAGTAGGTCCCTGACCCCCGTGCCTCCTGACTGGGAGACACCTTCCAGCAGGGGTCGACAGACACCTCATACAGGAGAGCTCTGGCTGGCATCTGGCAGGCGCCCCTCTGGGAAGAAGCTACCAGAAGAAGGAACAGGCAGCAATCTTTGCTGTTCTGCAGCCTCCGCTAGGGATACCCAGGCAAACGGGGTCGGGAGTGGACCTCCAGCAAACTCCAGCAGACCTGCAGCAGAGGGGCCTGTTAGAAGGAAAACTAATAAACAGAAAGGAACAGTATTAACATTAACAAAAAGGACGTCCACTCAGAAACCCCATCCGAAGGTCACCAACATCAAAGAGCAAAGGTAGATAAATCCAGGAAGATGAGGAAAATCCAGCACAAAAAACGCTGAAAATTCCAAAAACCAGAACACCTCTTCTCCTCCAAAGGATCACAACTCCTTGCCAGCAAGGGAACAAAACTAGATGGAAAATGAGTTTGATGAATTGACAGAAGAAGGCTTCAGAAGGTGGGTAATAACAAACTCCTCCAAGCTAAAGGAGCATGTTCTAACCCAATGCAAGGAAGCTAAGAAACTTGAAAAAAAGGTTAGAGGAATTGCTAACTAGAATAACCAGTTTAGGGAAGAATATAAATGACCTGATGGAACTGAAAAACATAGCACGAAAACTTCCTGAAGCATACACAAGTATCAATAGCCAAAATGATCAAGTGGAAGAAAGGACATCAGAGACGGAAGATTAACTTTAATGAAATAAAGCGTGAAGATAAGATTAGAGAAAAATGTATGAAAGGGAACAAACATTCTCTTTTTTTGCTGTATCTCTCTCTGCTGGGCTTTGGTATCAGAATGATGCTGGCCTCATAAAATGAGTTAGGGAGGATTCCCTCTTTTTCTATTGATTGGAATAGTTTCAGAAGGAATGGTGCCAGCTCCTCCTTGTACCTCTGGTAGAATTCGGCTGTGAATCCATCTAGTCCTGGACTTTTTTGGTTGGTAAGCTATTAATTATTGCCTCAATTTCAGAGCCTGTTATTGGTCTATTCAGAGATTCAACTTCTTGCTGGTTTAGTCTTGGGAGGGTGTATGTGTCGAGGAATTTATCCATTTCTTCTAGATTTTCTAGTTTATTTGCATAGAGGTGTTTATAGTATTCTGTGATGGTAGTTTGTATTTCTGTGGGATCGGTGGTGATATCCCCTTTATCATTTTTTATTGCTTCTATTTGATTCTTCTCTCTTTTCTTCTTTATTAGTCTTGCTAGCGGTCTATCAATTTTGTTGATCTTTTCAAAAAACCAGCTCCTGGATTCATTGATTTTTTGGAGGGTTTTTTGTGTCTCTATTTCCTTCAGTTCTGCTCTGATCTTAGTTATTTCTTGCCTTCTGCTAGCTTTTGAATGTGTTTGCTCTTGCTTCTCTACTTCTTTTAATTGTGATGTTAGGGTGTCAATTTTAGACCTTTCCTGCTTTCTCTTGTGGGCATTTAGTGCTATAAATTTCCCTCTACACACTGCTTTGAAAGTGTCCCAGAGATTCTGGTATGTTGTGTCTTTGTTCTCATTGGTTTCAAAGAACATCTTCATTTCTACCTTCATTTTGTTATGTACCCAGTAGTCACTCAGGAGCGGGTTGTTCAGTTTCCATGTAGTTGAGAGGTTTTGAGTGAGTTTCTTAATCCTGAGTTCTAGTTTGATTGCACTGTGGTCTGAGAGACAGTTTGTTACAATTTCTGTTATTTTACATTTGCTGAGGAGTGCTTTACTTCCAACTATGTGGTCAATTTTGGAATAAGTGCAGTGTGGTGCTGAAAAGAATGTATATTCTATTGATTTGGGGTGGAGAGTTCTGTAGATGTCTATTAGGTCTGCTTGGTGCAGAGCTGAGTTCAATTCCTGGGTATCCTTGTTAACTTTCTGTCTCGTTGATCCGTCTAATGTTGACAGTGTTAAAGTAAGGGAGTAAAGTGTTAAATAAAATGGCCATACTGCCCAAAGTAATTTATAGATTCAAAGCTATCCCCATCAAGCTACCACTGACTTTCTTCACAGAATTGGAAAAAACTACTTTAAAGTTCATATGAAACCAATAAAGAGCCCATATAGCCAAGACAATCCTAAGCAAAAAGAATAAAGCTGGAAGCACCATGCTACGGACTTCAAACTATACTACAAGGCTACAGTAATCAAAACAGCATGGTACTGGTACCAAAACAGAGATATAGACCAATGGAATAGAACAGAGCCCTCAGAAATAATGCCGCATATCTACAACCATCTGATCTTTGACAAACCTGACAAAAACAAGAAATGGGGAAATGATTCCCTATTTAATAAATGGTGCTGGGAAAACTGGCTAGCCATATGTAGAAAGCTGAAACTTAATCCCTTCCTTACACCTTATACAAAAATTAATTCAAGATGGATTAAAGACTTAAATGTTAGACCTAAAACCATAAAAACCCTAGAAGAAAACCTAGGCAATACCATTCAGGACATAAGCATGGGCAAGGACTTCATGTCTAAAACACCAAAAGCAATGGCAACAAAAGCCAAAATTGACAAATGGGATTTAATTAAACTGAAGAGCTTCTGCACAGCAAAAGAAACTATCATGAGAGTGAATAGGCAACCTACAGAATGGGAGAAAATTTTTGCAATCTACTCATCTGACAAAGGGCTAATATCCAGAATCTACAATGAACTCCAACAAATTTACAAGAAAAAAACAAACAACCCCATCAACAAGTGGGCCAAGGATATGAACAGATACTTCTCAAAAGAAGACATTTATGCAGCCAAAAGACATATGAAAAAATGCTCATCATCACTGGCCATCAGAGGAATGCAAATCAAAACCACAATGAGATACCATCTCACACCAGTTAGAATGGCGATCATTAAAAAGTCAGGAAACAACAGGTGCTGGAGAGGATGTAGAGAAATAGGAACACTTTTACACTGTTGGTGGGAGTGTAAATTAGTTCAACCATTGTGGAAGACAGTGTGGCGATTCCTCAGAGATCCAGAACTAGAAATACCATTTGATCCAGCTATCCCATTACTGGGTATATACCCAAAGGATTATAAATCATGCTGCTATAAAGACACATGCACACATATGTTTATTGTGGCACTATTCACAATAGCAAAGACTTGGAACCAACCCAAATGTCCAACAACGATGGACTGGATTAAGAAAATGTGGCACATATACACCATGGAATACTATGCAGCCATAAAAAATGATGAGTTCATGCCCTTTGTAGGGATATGGATGAAGCTGGAAACCATCACCCTCAGCAAACTATCGCAAGGACAAAAAACCAAACACCGCATGTTCTCATTCATAGGTGGGAATTGAACAATGAGAACACATGGACACAGGAAGGGGAACAACACACAACACGGCCTATTGTGGGGTGTGGGGAGGCGGGGAGGGATAGCATTTGGAGATATACCTAATGTTAAATGACGAGTTACTGGGTGCAGCACACCAACATGGCACATGTACACATATGTAACTAACCTGCACATTGTGCACATGTACCCTAAAACTTAAAGTATCATAAATAACAAAAAAAAGAAGAAGAAAAGGAATGAACGAATCCTCCAAGAAATATAGAACTATGTGAAAAGACCAAATCTACGTTTGATGGGTGTACCTGAAACTGATGGGGAGAATGGAACCAAGTTGGAAAACATTCTTCAGGATATGATCCAGGAGAACTTCCCCAACCTACTAAGACAGGCCAACATTCAAATTCAGGAAGTACAGAGAACACCAGAAAGATACTTCTCGAGAAGAGCAACCCCAAAACACATAATCATCAGATTTACCAAGGTTGAAATGAAGGAAAATATATTAAGGGCAGCTAGAGAGAAAGGTCGGGTTACTCACAAAGGGGAGCCCATCAGACTAACAGTGTATCTCTCTACAGAAACCCTATAAGCCAGAAGAGACTAGGGGCCAATATTTAACATTCTTAAAGAAAAGAATTTTCAATCCAGAATTTCATATCCAGCCAAACTAAGCTTCATAAGCAAAGGAGAAATAAAATCCTTTACAGAGAAGCAAATGCTGAGAGATTTTGTCACCACCAGGCCTGCCTTAAAAGAGCTCCTGAAGGAAGCACTAAATATGAAAAGGAAAAACCCATACTAGCCACTGCAAAAACATACTAAATTGTAAAGACCATCAACACTATGAAGAAACTGCATCAACTAATGAGCAAAATGACCAGCTAGCATCATAATGACGGGATCAAATTCACACTAACAATATTAACCTCAAATGTAAACAAGCTAAATGCCCCATTTAAATGACACAGACTTGCAAATTGGATAAGCAGTCAAGAATCATTGGTGTGCTGTATTCAGGAGACCCATCTCACAGACAAAGACATACATAGGCTCAAAATGAAGGGATGGAGGAGAATTTACCAAGTAAATGGAAAGAAAAAAAAAGCAAGGGTTGCAATCCTAGTCTGATAAAACAGGCTTTAAACCAACAAAGATCAAAAAAGACAAGGGCATTACATAATGGTAAAGGGATCAATGCAACAAGAAGAGCTAGCTATCCTAAATATACATGCACCCAATACAGTAGCACCCAGATTCATAAAGCAAGTTCTTAGAGAACTACAAAGAGACTTAGAATCTCACATAATAATAGTGGGAGACTTTAACACCCCACTGTCAATATTAGATAGATCAACGAGACAGAAAATTAACAAGGATATTCAGGACTTGAACTCAGCTCTGGATAAAGCAGACCTAATAGACATCTCCACCCCAAATTAACAGAATATACCTTCTTCTCAGCACCTCATGGCACTTATTCTAAAATTGACCACATAATTGGAAGTGAAACACTCCTCAGCAAATGCAAAAGAATGGAAATCATAACAAACAGTCTCTCAGACGACAGTGCAATCAAATTAGAACCCAAGATTAAGAAACTCATTCAAAACTGCACAACCACAAGGAAACTGAACAACCTGCCCCTGAATGACTACTGGGTACATAATGAAATGAAGGCAGAAATAAATAAGTTCTTTGAAACCAATGAGAACAAAGATACAGTGTACCAGAATCTCTGGGACACAGCTAAAGCAGTGTTTAGAGGGAAATTTATAGTACTAAATGCCCACAGGAGAAAGAAGAAAACATCTAAAATCAACACCCTAACATCAGAATTAAAAGAACTAGAGAAGCAAGGGCAAACAAATTCAAAAGCTAGCAGAAGGCAAGAAATAACTAAGATCAGAGCAGACCTGAAGGAGATAGAGACATGAAAAACCCTTAAAAATATCAATGAACCCAGGAGCTGGTTTTTTGAAAAGATTAATAAAATAGATAGACCGCTAGCCAGACTAATAAAGAAGAAAATAGAGAAAAATCGAATAGACACAATAAAAAATGATAAAGGGATATCATCACTGATCCCACAGAAAGACAAACCACCATCAGAGAATACTATAAACATCTCTATGCAAATAAACTAGAAAATCTAGAAGAAATGGATAAATTCCTGGACACATACACACTCCCAAGACTAAACCAGGAAGACGCTGATCCCTGAATAGACCAGTAACAAGTTCTGAAATTGAGGCAGTAATTGATAGCCTACCAACCAAAAAAACAGCAGGACCAGATGGGTTCACTGCCGAATTCTACCAGAGGTACAAAGAGGAGCTGATACCATTCCTTCTGAAATTATTCCACACAACAAAAAAAGAGGGACTCCTCCCTAACTCATTTTAAGAGACCAGCATCATCCTGATACTAAAACCTGGCAGAGACACAACAAAAAAAGAAATTTTAGGCCAATATCCCTGATGAACATCAATGTGAAAATCCTCAATAAAATACTGGCAAACCAAATCCTGCAGCACATCAAATAGCTTATCCACCATGATCAAGTTGGCTTCATACCTGGGCTGCAAGACTAGTTTAACTTATGCAAATCAATAAATGTAATCCATCACATAAACAGAACCAATGACAAAAACCACATGATTATCTCAATAGATGCAGAAAAGGCCTTCGCTAAAATTCAACACCCCTTCATGCTAAAAACTCTCAATAAACTAGGTATTGATGGAATATATCTCAAAATAATAAGAGCTATTTATGACAAACCCACAGCCAGTATCACACTGAACAGGCAAAAGCTGGAAGCATCCCTTTGAAAACTGGCACAAGACAAGGATGCCCTCTCTCTCCACTCCTATTCAACATAGAATTGGAAGTTCTGGCCAGGGCAATCAGGCAAGAGAAAGAAATAAAGCGTATTCAAAAAGAAAGACAGGAAGTCCAATTGTCTCTGTTTGCAGATGACACGACTGTGTATCTAGAAAACCCCACTGTCTCAGCCCAAAATCTCCTTCAGCTGATAAGCAACTTCAGCCAAGTCTCAGAATACAAAATCAATGTGCAAAAATCAGAAGCATTCCTATACACCAATCATACACAAACAGAGAGCCAGATTATGAGTGAACTACCATTCACAATGGCTTTAAAGAGAATAAAATACTTAGGAATCCAACTTACTTACAAGGGACATGAAGGACCTCTTCAAGGACTACAAATCACTGCTCAAGGAAATAAAAGAGGACACAAACACATGGAAAAACATTCCATGCTCATGGATAGGAAGAATCAATATCACGAAAATGGCCATACTGCCCAAGGTAATTTAGAGGTTCAATGCTATCCCCATCAAGCTACCATTAACTTTCTTCACAGAATTAGAAAAAACTACTTTAAATTTGATACAGAACCAAAAATGAGGCTGTATAGCCAAGAAAATCCTAAGCAAAAAGAACAAAGCTGGAGGCATCACACTACCTGACTTCAAACTATTCTACAAACAGCATGGTACTGGTACCAAGACAGATATATAGACCAATGGAATAGAACAGAGGCCTCAGAAATAACGACACATATCTACAATCATCCGATCTTTGACAAACCTGACAAAACAAGCAATGAGGAAAGGATTCCCTATTTAATAAATGGTGCTGGGAAAACTGGCTAGCCATATGCAAAGAACACAGAAACTGGACCCCTTCCTTACACCTTATACAAAAATTAAGCCAAGATGAATTAAAGACTTAAGTGTAAGACCTAAAGCCATAAAAACCCTAGAAGAAAACCTGGGCAATACCATTCAGGACATAGGCATGGGCAAAGACTTCATAACTAAAACACCAAAAGCAATCTCAACAAAAGCCAAAATTGACAAATGGGATCTAATTAAACTAAAGAGCTTCTGCACAGCAAGAGAAACTATCATCAGAGTTAACAGGCAACCTACAGAATGGGAGAAAATTTTTGCAACCTATTCATCTGAAAAAAGGGCTAATGTCCAGAATCTACAAAGAACTTAAAGAAATTTACAAGAAAAAAAAATCCCATCAAAAAGTGCACAAAAGATATGAACAGACACTTCTCAAAAGAAGACATTTATGCGGCCAACAAACATATGAAAAAAAGCTCATCATCACTGGTCATTAGGGAAATGCAGATCAAAACCACAATGAGATACCATCTCACACCAGTTAGAATGGCGATCATTAAAAAGTCAGGAAACAACAGATGCTGGAGAGGATGTGGAGAAATAGGAAAGCTTTTACACTGTTGGTGGGAGTGTAAATTAGTTAATAATTGTGGAAGACAGTGTGGTGATTCCTCAAGGATCTAGAACCAGAAATACCATTTGACCCAGCCATCCCATTACTGGGTATATACCCAAAGGATTATAAATCATTCTACTATAAAGATGCATGCATACGTATGTTTATTGAAGCACTATTCACAATAGCAAACACTTGGAACCAACCCAAATGCCCATCAATAATAGACTGGATAAAGCAAATGTGGCACATATACACCATGGGATACTATGCAGCTATAAAAAAGGATGGGTTCATGTCCTTTGCAGGGACATGAATGAAGTTGGAAACCATCATTCTCAGCAAACTAACACAGGAACAGAAAACCAAACACCGCATGTTCTCACTCATAAGTGGGAGCTGAACAATGAGAACACATGGACACAGGGAGGATATCACACACCATGGCCTGTCAGGGGGTTAGAGGCTAGGGGAGAGATAGCATTCAAGAAATACCTAATGTAGATGACAGGTTGATGGGTGCAGCAAACCAACATGGCACGTGTATACCTATGTAACAAACCTGCACGTTCTGCACATGTATCCCAGAAATTAAAGTATAATTTTAAAAAAGTAGGTTGGAGATTCATATTTAAAGTGAAATTAAGCCAACATTTGTATTATTTTTCTTAATAATTTCCAAAATGGAATCTAGGTTTTACCTTTTAAGCCAATCTGATCAACTTTTCATGGCACTACCTTGAGAAAAACTCTAAGGTACACTAAGACACAGTGGGTCTCAGTGCCATAATCCATCTGTGAATGTGGGGACAGGCAGCAGGCACAGAGAGTGGGGAGTGTGCCCAGCTCTGACATAAAGAACAACAATATGTTGATGCAATATCAAGAAGTTGCTTCTCTCCTGGGCTTCCTTGTAGCCATTATCAGCTATTACCCAACTCAGCTACTCTACAGTCATTTTCAACACTTTTCTTCCTTTCTGTGTCCCATCGCCAAGTCTTTAAAAGCCAGGTACTCATTTTTCAAGCCCCCTTTCATAAGGCCAGGGGTTGCTGTATAACCTAGTTCTTGCCAATAAGACATAAAGAGATAATTGCCATCATCTTCATGAGCATCATGAAAATATTTTCCTCTCTGAACAGAGAAATAGATGAAGCAGAATGTCTTCCTCTACCACCAGCATCCTCCCCCGCCCTCCACCCTGTTTTTTTGTTGTTGATTTTTGTTTTTTGTTTGAGACGGAGTCTCGCTCTGTCGCCCAGGCTGGAGTGCAGTGGCGCAATCTTGGCTCACTGCAACCTCTGCCTCCCGGGTTCAAGCGATTCTCCTGCCTCAGCCTCCCGAGTAGTTGGGATTACAGGCACCCTGCCCCCATGCCCGGCTAATTTTTGTATTTTTAGTAGAGACGAGGTTTCACCATGTTGGCCAGGCTGGTCTCCTAACCTCAGGTGATCCGCCCGTCTTGGCCTCCCAAAGTGCTGGGATTATATGCATGAGCCACCATGCCCAGCCTCCTCCCAGCCTTTTTTTTAAACCCATTACCAACCTTGCTTTCTGATTTGGACTGGCATTGAAGATATGATTATTAGGAATCTGACAGCCATCTTGTGATCGTGAAGGAAGATATTGGCAACATGAAGAAAATAGCATAGAGGAGGATGAAAGGAGTCTGGATATCCTGGGGACTTGTTGAGCTACCAAACCCACCCTGATACTGCCCAGCTTCCATTCTTTGTGGTATAAACAATACACGGCTTTGCGGTTTCATCTACTGTGAGTTAAGTCTTCTGCTCCTTGCTATCGAGTGTATCCTAAAACCAATACACCAGCAAATGAGACGCAGGAATAAATGCCTGTATGCTCTGCCATTTTTGCAATGTAGACACCACCTAGAACAAGAAAATTATTGAACCTCTGAATGACATTTTTGTAAAGCTATAGAAGCAAAAACACAAGTTTAAAAGACCAAGATTTTAATTATTAGAGTCAGATTCTTGAGAAAATTTCTGATGGCCTTGAAGCCAACAGTTTATACAGTGAGGCAGGACAAGGAGAAATCTATTTGAGTGTTGTTTCCTCCCTGCACACAGAGAAAATCAGAACATTTTCTAGAGAGGATTGGGAATGGAGAAGAAGACAGCAGATGCTAATGTTGGGCTCTGCTTCCTGGCTTTCCCTTCCTACAGGGTTGACCCATTGATGGGGTGGATAAAATAGGCTTGGGGATCTGAATGTAGAAAGGACTTGCCCCACACTTCCTGCCTAGAACTCAGAGAGGAGATGGCCTTCAAGAATGCCTTGCAGCAACGTGGGTAGACAGCATTGGGTTCAGAATAGGGGCAGAGCATAGCAAAACCAACTCATCTCAGGTCTTGAAAGAGACTTCAAAAACCTCCCAAGCTTCCCCCAAAAAGGAGCTCAAAGGACAGCAGAGAATTAAAAGCTGGAATGCAGCAGGAATTCACATCCCCGTATCGGAGACTCAGAAAGTGATTATGTCAGATAAATGGAAGAAAAATAAGTAGAAAGAGAATCATTCAGGCAGACTGAATTTTAAAATAAATTACCCTGAAATGAGAAGTTAAGAGTTTTTTGGGTTTTGTCCCATTTAGAACAAAAGAGCTATGTTAATTTATCTTGTAAAGAAAGTTTCGTTTCATGCATCCGAGTTGATAATGTAAAATTTAAAGTTGCTTCAGGCAATGTGACAACCCTGGAGTATAATACATTAGGACTCAGCTCTCTGAACGAACAGCAACTTTGCAAAAGAGGAAACAGGGCTGCCTGTTCTGTTACTGTCACATCTGATTTTTATTTGTATATGACTTGACCAGCCTTTATAGCTCTCACCACACAGCACTTCCGTGCTCAATAATGGACCTGTTCAAAGGAAGCCACATCACTCTACTTGATTTGCTTCTGATACCAGTTCCAGGGGTATTGATCTGTCTTGAGTAATGTCTTATTGTTGACAGAGAAGCTTCTTGACTCACTGTAGGTGACTTTTTATGCCCTTTAAAGTTCTGAAAAGCCCATAAAAAGAAGGTTTAAATTACAAGTCATACACAACAGAAGAGAGTCTGGAGCAGCCACACAGGCAACTGCATAATATTAGAAGGACTGTGGACATGGAATCAGACTACACAGTTCCATAGCTGACTGGGTATATTACTCTTTCCTCAATTTCCTCATATATGAAACGGTAAGGCTAATATCTACCTAGCATAGTTTTCTGAAGATTTTATACGAGATCACGTATATAAAGCACCTAACCTTGCTAACCCATAGAAGATATGTAACAAATATCAGAAAAAGAAGAGTTTTTTTCTCCCTTCTTTTGTTATTTCATGCTATAAATTTTACTATTTTCTGGGTTTAAGTACAATGTGTTTATGCTAAGGTTTAACACAGTGGCTTCATCTTTTAGTCATTCTAATTAATTTCAGCATTGACTGCACCCAGTGGCCCCTGTAGATAATAACAGGACCAACCACTAAACATTAAACTCTCAAGCACCCACCTGTAATCACTTAAACAGCTAGAGGTGGCTCCACTGATACTTATTAAACAGATGTTCACTCTCTATCAAAAGTGTACCAATCTCATCCTGAAGCCCAGAAAATAGAAAAGAAGATAGGACAGCCTCTGTTACCCAATGGCAGAAATATGACAGGGCTATATGAGGCTAAGGTAAAGGATATAAAACTCAAAACCAAGAGTGATGAGCAAGGAGACTGTGTTAGACTGTTTCAATAATTAAGGAGAGAAATGATGGTGGCCTGAAGTGTGATTTTCATAGTGAAGATGGGGAGAAATAGACAGTTTAAAAACCTTTAAAAAGGAGCGTTGGCAGCACTCATTAATTAAACAGATGCAAATAGCAGGTAGGCTGGGGGAGGGAGGTGTTTCATATGACAACATGACATATTCTATTAATACTAATTGAAGGCCTCTATGGTGGAATCACTTACTTAGGTGACTTGGGAATACAGGGAGGTAAAGTCACATTCTTGGCTCCCAAGAAATGTATAGTACATTTAAAGGGATAAGACATAACATCTTTTTAGTATCTGCTCTAGTTTATTATTTTATTTTTTAGGGCCCTATTCTGTTCACAAAAAAAAAAAAAGTAGTAAGGATGAAAAAGGGTAGGGCATCTGGAAAAAACTTTGGAGAAGCCTCAGGGACACCCTGCTTGAAACCTCCAGCCAACTATGTTAGTCTTATAGAGAGAGTGGATTAAATGAATAGGTTGTGTCACTGTTTTTGAGAAGCCTAGGTGCCTCTTCTAAGAGCTGTTTTCATTTCCATAAAAAGGAAGGGAAATTGCAGTATCTAAAAGTAGTGTTTGAAAGTCACTCCTTAAGAATTATATCGAGTCAAAACACTTTCATTTAAAGCTCTTAATATTTGAACATTGTTATTTATTTTTGCTGTTTGGATTTTTATGTGCATGTTTGTGTATCTATGAAAAACAGTTCCATTCATGTCTCAGATGAAATAAAAGAAGGCCATCAGAGAAATGCAAATCAAAACCACAGTGAGATACCATCTCACACCAGTTAGAATGGCCATCATTAAAACGTCAGGAAACAACAGGTGCTGGAGAGGATGTGGAGAAATAGGAACACTTTTACACTGTTGGTGGGACTGTAAACTAGTTCAACCATTGTGGAAGTCAGTGTGGCGATTCCTCAGGGATCTAGAACTAGAAATACCATTTGACCCAGCCATCCCATTACTGGGTACATACCCAAAGGACTATAAATCATGCTGCTATAAAAACACATGCACACGTATGTTTATTGCGGCACTATTCACAATAGCAAAGACTTGGAACCAACCCAGATGTCCAACAATGATAGACTGGATTAAGAAAATGTGGCACATATACAACATGGAATACTATGCAGCCATAAAAAATGATGAGTTCATGTCCTTTGTAGGGACATGGATGAAGCTGGAAAACATCATTCTCAGTAAACTATCGCAAGGACAAAAAACCAAACACCGCATGTTCTCACTCACAGGTGGGAATTGAACAATGAGAACTCATGGACACAGGAAGGGGAACATCACACTCTGGGGACTGTTGTGGGGTGGGGAGAGGGGGGAGGGACAGCATTAGGAGATATACCTAATGCTAAATGACGAGTTAATGGGTGCAGCAAAACAACATGGCACATGGATACATATGTAACAAACCTGCACATTGTGCACATGTACCCTAAAACCTCAAGTATAATAATAACAAAAAAAAGAAAAGTAAAAAAAAAAAAAAGAAGGTGGCTGTGATGTATTAGTATGGGTTCTCAATTTCTGTCCTAGGTAAGATGAACAGCATGAAGATGCCTCTTTCAATCCCAGTCATGGCCACAGTCTCCTTGTCATACTCATATAGGCTCTACCTCAAGTTGTGGGCAAACTTCTTTACCCGCCTGTCATGAAACTGTGCTTTTTCTATGCTATCTCTAGGGCCCCAAGACTGTATGGATAGCTGCAGACCACCACATTCAGGAAGAGGGGCCAGATCCATTGGGGAGTATATTTGGCATTGAGTTGATAGAGAATAAAGGAGAAAAACTTCCTGAGTAGCTCCAGTCTTACCAACCCAGTTTGTGTTTCAAAGTGAATTCATGATCAACCGTGGTCTCGCCTGGAGTCATTAGTCCAGAGAACATCCCAACAAAGAAAGTGTAGGAAGTTTTCCTAAACCTAATTTATAGGTCAAAAAACAAGACAGAGAGAGAACAAGATTAGGAAATAAATGGGAAGTTGGAGGAGCCCGGGTCAAGCAGAAGTAAGCCCAAGAATGCAAGGGAAAGGTCTGAGGTATAATGGTATAGGTCTGAGACAGGAAGAGCTACTGAATAAGCAGAGCAAGAAAGTGTAGCCGGGCGCAGTGGCTCACGCTTGTAATCCCAGCACTTTGGGAGGCCGAGGCGGGCGGATCACGAGGTCAGGAGATCGAGACCACAGTGAAACCCCGTCTCTACTAAAAATACAAAAAAAATTAGCCGGGCGTGGTGGCGGGCGCCTGTAGTCCCAGCTACTCGGAGAGGCTGAGGCAGGAGAATGGCGTGAACCCGGGAGGCGGAGCTTGCAGTGAGCCGAGATTGTGCCACTGCACTCCAGCCTGGGCGACAGAGCGAGACTCCGTCTCAAAAAAAAAAAAAAAAAGAAAGTGCAGAGGGCAGTAAGGAATCCTTTCAGATGCTTTTCTTCTACTCCAACCCCAATTAGATACACATGGGCATTGGTAATTTTGCCTTTTGAATCTCTGGGATAATACATCAACCACGTCATTTGCCCTGGGGAGAGAGTCTTTGACATTAGCACAATAGCTCTGATTTCCTGCCAAATGGTTAATCAGAAGGGGACCTAATACATAAAGAGCAGGAATCTATTGTTCTCATAGACTCCTTATGCCTTGGGTAAGACATAATTCTCACTTGCTATTACCCCCTTCTCTGATTTTACACTAACTAGGGATATAACAGCCACCTCAAATGTCCCCAGATAGTCCACATCCCAGCAATAGCCGACTTCGCCAAATTGGGGCAGCAATTTCACCTTCATCTCACAGAGTTCAATGAATATGTTGTCAAGGGACATTTTGAGTGCCAGTTCACTAATTTTACAGAAACTCTCTAATTGGTTGGAATTGCCAAGGTCAGGGATTGTACATTTCTTGTCACCTTCCTTCAGAGTGCTAATTTCTGTTTTCTCTCTCGGATGCATTCTATAGCTCAAACGGCAGATGCATTCTCTTGCAGTGGTGAATAAAGGCCATTCTTGGACAGGCCCAGTTGCTCTACTAAGTTAGAAGGAACCTCCTTTTTAGCTGACATATAATCAATCAGCATGCATTCGGTTTAGAGCAATGAATCTTCTGTAAGTGACAAGAGACTGGATTTGTTAATTTTGCTTTCAGCAAATGTACCTTAATATGGATATTTCTAAGATTCTTGGCAGCAATATAATTTAAAACATAGTTTAGTGTGACAATACAAGAGCATGATGTTTTGATTGTGATAAAATTTTGTCATATATAAGAGAAGGAAGAAGAAAAAAGGTTAGTAGTTCAGATAAGAGAAAATAATTGGCTGAAAAGCTTTTATATTTGAGAATGATATAGAAGTGGAAATTGAAATCACTGACATGAACTGAGAACTTTGACAGATCTTTACTCTGGAACTGCAATTGCCCAGCTGTGCCTGACATGATCCCATCTGAAGTCAGGGGTCATGATATAAACCTCCCATCTCTGATTTTCCCCTAACCAGGGCTCCAATGGACATCTCAGACTTCCTCAGAACCCCCAAACTCTCCAACAGCTGACTTTGATACTTCACTTGTTACGAATCAGGGCAGCAATTTGATCACCTTCTCATATGGTCCAATAAATATGTTGTCAAGTAAAGTAAAAAGATAGCTCAAGAAATTTTTACTAGATATAATTGCATTTGAATCACATCCAACTATGCATGAAAGCAGCACAGATATCACCTAATACTCTTACTAATGAAAGTTCCCCAGAAAATATCTTAGTGCAGTGATTCTCAAAGTTGTGATATATATAGGAATCACCTGGGGAACTTGTTAAACTGCAGAAGCCCAGGCTTTTGTCTATTTGATGAACCTGAGCCTCTATTCTTTATTAACTCCCCCAGGTAATTCTAAAACACTTCCGAGTTTGAGAACCACTGATGTAGTGTTATAGAAAGTAAGTAGAGAAAAGGATGAGCTATAGATAAGAAGGCAACACTTTCTGCCCCTTTTCCCACTGCATGTACTAAATGTTTGAGGAGTGGTTTAGCTGGATGGGAAAGCAAGTGTCTTTTTTCACCAATTTTCACTGAGCAGGCAGTTTCTTAATTGCAGCACCTTCTCCCTCTGACTCCATGCCCATACACACATTATGAATCTGAGGGCCTGTGGCCATGCAGTCATACAATAGAGACAAGGACCAATTTACTTGCCAACTAAACATGTAGAGACATGCTGTCTATCCTCAACAGAGATAAAACCTGCAGGTGCTCTTCCTTTGTTGAGCCCAGTGCTTCTCAACCTTGGCTGCACATTACAATTGAAGAATGTTTCAAACTCCCCATTGCCCAAGCTGTAACGCAGTCTAGTTATAGCTAAATTGGGAGGCGAGCACAGGTTTTGGTGGTTTATAAGGCTTCCCAGGTGATTCAACATCTAGCCAAAATTGAAAACGACTGTCTCTAATTCAGATTCTCATGAATGAGGCAGATTCATCCTGCATTTAAGAGAGCAATCTGTAACTCTAAGGTTACTTCTTCTATTGTATAGTCTCATGATGTGGTATCAGATTAAGTAGTTTAAAATATGAGAAAATGTGCACGAAGAAAAGTCCCAGAGATCTGATTGCCCATTCCTTCTCCTTTCCTACAGTCTTCAGTCTAGGTGACAATGCAAATATAAACCTGCTCTTTTCAGGAAGAAAATACACACAACACCAACATATGGAAATAGAAAGACTGTGTAAACCTGATTCTTTTATAAGACGTGTAAGGGAGAAATGAGAATAGCACATTTGAAATTCAGATTTAATCAAGAAGTCTTAAACTCAATAAAAAGACAACTCAATTTTTAAATGGACGGAAGATTTTAGTAGATATTTTTATCAAAGAAGATATACAAATAACTAATAGGTACCTGAAAAAATGCTCAACATTATGGGCTATTAGGAAATGCAAATCAAAACCACATGAAATAACACTTACTCATCACTGAAATGGCTATAATCAAAAAAACAGACAATAAAAGTGATGTCAACGATGTGGGAAAACTGAAACCCTTATTTATACATTGCTGGTGGGAATGTAAAATGGTGTGGCCACTTTGGAAAGCAGTATGGCAATTTCTTAAAAATTAAACACAAAGTTACCATGCAAATCAGCAATTCTACTCCTAGTAATCTCTCCAAGAGAGATGAAAATGAAAGATGGCCACACAAAGGCTTGTATGTGAATGTTTATTATTGATAATACCCCAAAGTGGAAACAACTCAAATGTCTTTCAACTGGTAAATGGATAAACAAAAGGGGATATAGCCACAAAATGGAATAATTTACAACAATAAAAAGTAACACAGTACTGATATAGGCCACACTATGCATGAACTTGAGAAAATTACACTGCACAAAAGAAATCCAACACAAAGTCCACATATTTTATGATTTAATTTCTACAAAATGTCTAGAAAAGATAAATCTACAGAGATGAAAAGCTGATTCGTGGTTGCCTGGGACTGGAGTGGATATAAGGAATGACTACAAATAGGCCTGAGAGATACTATTTGCATGAGAGAAATGTTCTAAAATTGATTTGTGGTGATGGTTGCACAACTCTGTAAATTTACTAGAAGTTAATGAAGTTGTGTACTTAAAATGGGTGACTTTTATGATATATACGTATCATAATAAAGCTGTTTAGAAAAACATATAGAATTGACTTTACAATTCTGCGAAAATAATGTAAAAATTTAAGTAGATATAACATGCAAAAATAAAGCTTATTACTTTGGAAAAAATTACTTCAAAAATATGAAAATAGTTTAAGCTGCAGGAATTTTTTTAAAAAAACAAACTCTAAAATAATAATATTGAGCATTGAGTATATTCCAGGCATTATTCTAAGTGCTTTATATCATTTTGTCCTATAAATGAGCCTCTAAGTTTGATGTTATGTTCCATTGTACCAGTATTGAAACTGAGATCTAACTAGAGATAAAAGACTGATGCTAGAATAAGAAGACAGGTTAAAAGGAAGATGGTGGTACTAAAGAAATAATTTGAGTAATTTATAGTGCTGTTGAATAATTGTGACTGGTATTAAAAAGAATGAATAAGAGAATAGAGACCCAAATCTAGTGTTGATCAGATCAGATGAAGATTAAAGACATCACAGACAATGCAGAGAAAAAGGAGAAAGAGATTAAGGCGATCAGAGAATAGATGATAGATAGATACAGATGACATAAAATGAGGAACAGAGTAGGGATAATTAGTGTTCTTGGGGTGCAGAGGAGATTCAACATAAAAATGTTAAAAATATTATTTAAAATGTCTTTCTAGCTGAAGAGAATTCTAAACATAAATAATACTATCATTAGCAAGAATAAATACCAGGCAATGATGTACCACAACTGCACTGAGCACACATCAGCTCCTTGAACCATCACAACAACCCTAGGAAGCATGCACTATAATTTCCATTTTACAAAGGATCCCTAAAGCTAAGATGACTAGATATCTTGTTTGCTTAGGACAATTCTGGTTTACTGCATGTAAACTACCTAAAATACCCATTTTATTCTCAAATTTATGCGTTTGGACAATAAATTACATGATCACCCTATTTTGAGTCTAAGAACAACAAGTGGCAAATTGCAGAACCAAAACTTATTAGAGACGTCTCCAAAGCCTTTGTTCTTAACCATTTTATTATACTAAATCTGCAGAGCTAAAGTGTCCATCACAAAGCGACAAAACTTGTAAAAAATAAGTGATTATACCAAGAAATTCTGCATTTCGAAGATAAATAAACAACTCTATATGCATTCAGTAGAAGTAAGTCACTTAAAAAGGAAAAAGATATTAGTTAATTTCATAAGTAAATGAAAAATAGTACCCTGGGTTTCTTCTTTACAACATTAAATGCCAGAAAACAATGTCTACAAAGTCAAGTTAGAATTAATGGAAGCTCTCAAATATACAAGTAGTTAAGAATCAAGAAGTCAAGCAACTACTTAAAGACATTGTCCAGCTAATTTAGGTAGAAATCAAAATTTAGACTTCACAAACACATAAGTAAGATACAGAAGTACTTACAGTGGGCAATGAATCCACTTTAATATCAAATTATGTAACAGTTGATCTGGTAAATATCATGTCTAGACAAAGTATACATGTGACATTTCTTGGAAGACAACATGCACCATATCTAACTTCATTCCTGTATCAAAAATTCCACTGGTTTGAGAAGAGGCCGAGGGAGCAGAATGGGAAGAAATGCACATGAGCTGCTTTTCCCATTTTCACAAGGGGAATCCAATAAATAACGTCTTATTCCTGTTGTTGATAAACTAGCAGTCGAAATTTAGTCAAAATTTTTAAGTTGTAAAAATATACATTAGTAGAGCAAAAACAATTGTATTATCTTTCATGTTGCAGAAGAAAATAGAATTAAAGAAAACCTTAGAAAGACAACATAAAGAAAAAATGCAAAGGTAACACTAAAACTAAAGAAAATATTTTAAATAGCAGTAAAAGACAGAAACAAAAAGAAAACAAAGGTAAGAATCAGGAAGTATATAGAGAGACCAAACACAAGATGTTTAATACTAAATACAAATGGTTAAATTGCTCTCTTATTAAAAGAAAGATAGCCTCATATTAAACAAAACAATAAGTAAAATATATTTACAAGAGACACCAAATGCCAATGATTACAGAATATAGAGAATAAAAGAATCAGGAAAGATATGCAAAAGAAACTAAAATATAATACAAATTTAAAAATACAGTATAACAGCTATTTACCTAGCATTTACATTGTATTTAATTAATCTAGAGATTATTTTAAGTATATGTAAGGATACGCATCGGTTATATGCAAATACTACACCATTTTATATCAGCGACTTGAGCATCTTGGATTTGGCATCAACAGGAGTCTTACAACAAATCCTCCATGCATACCAAGGGATTTGTCTGCTTATCTGACTTACTTAATGAATCCTGATTTTATAGAGCATGACCATATTCTCAGCCTCCCTTGCAAATAGGAGAAGCTATGTGACTAAGTTCTGACCAATGAAATATAAGTGGAAGTTACTGGGAGGGCTTCCAGGAAAGTTCCTTTAAAAGGAGCTGAGCTCCCTTTTGTCTTTCCCGTTTCATTCTTCCATTGGCTGGAATGCAAACACGATGAAGCTGAAATGTATGTCTTACAACCATATGGTGACCTTAAAGATGGAAGCACTTCATCAAGGAAAACAGAGCAAGAAGATATGATGAGCCTGGGTCACTGATGATATCGTGGAACCACTTCACCACCCCTTGACTCAAGTTAGCACTAATTCCCCATTGCTTTCCTACATTAATTCAAACTTGACTTTGTAAAAATTATTTTCTGGCATATAATGTTGCAAAGAAAAAATTCAGGATACTGTTTTTTTATTTACTTACTAAATTAATATAGTATTTCTTTATTAGTGACTCACTTTTACTGAATGCATGTAAAACTTATTTATCCTTGAAATGCAGGATTTCTTGGTACAACCACTTTTTTTTTAACTAATTTGTTTCTTTATGATGAACACTATAATAGCTCTGCAGATTTAGTGTAATAAAAGAGTTAAGAACAATAGCTTTGGAGACTTCTATGACTGAAAGTTTTGGTTCTGCAACTTACCAACTCTAGTTCTTAGGCCCAAGGTAAGGTGATCATGTTATTTACCTTGTGCCTTCACCACAATACCTTGACTCTATCTTACTTGAGGGAAAGACAAACAAGCATTCTGTTTTGTTTAAATTGCTCTTTTTTTAAAGTCTCTGTACTTGGACTAAAAAGCAATTATTAACTGATATCAGCTCATAATATTAGTTTATAAAAAATCAAAATCCAAGGTGAAAAAATTATATGTGAGAGAGTATTTTTACTTGATGGTTGCCATAATTCAACATAATCATATGTGTCACGAATCTTTTTATGACAACAATACAGCATCAAAATGTACAGTATAGACCTAGAGGAAATACAAAGAGAAACACAGGGCCCCAATAATAATGGAAAACATAAACAAACCTTTCTGTGCCTTTGACAAATTAGGTAGACAAAAGCTGAAAGGTAAAGAAACGAGATTCTAGAGACTTCAGTAGAACTAAGAGTACCTAATAAAATGCTTCTAAAAATATGTGTGTGCGCGCGCGCACATGTGTGCACACACGCGCATTTGTGAAATTATCTTATAAATAGAATTGCAGGCATTTTTTCAAAAACTGAACATATATATATGTTTTAAAATATTGCAAAAGATGGAGCTTGCCTTCAAAATATAATTCAAGAAATAAAACTTGAAATTAAACTGAACAAAAATATAAACATTTGGAAGTCACTTCCAAGTAATTCTTTGGTCTAAGAAGAAATCAGACACACATTGTATTTATTGTAGGAAATAATGAAAATGAGAATACCACATATCAGACTCTCCAGGTCACAGCTAAAAGCAGATTCAGAGGAAAATTCGTTGCCTTAAATGCTTCAATTATAAATATGAATGAATGAAAATAAATGTTAAGTATTTAATCCAAGGGTTCAGATTTTTTAAAGACAGTAAAATTAAGAAAGAAAAAGAAGGAATTGATGAAGAGGTAGTAATAGCAATTGTACTTCAATAAAATATTTTGAGGAAATAATCAGACAAGAGTTCAAGAATGTTCAGTGCTGTTTCTGAAAACTCAGAAAAAACTTTAATCTTTATTATAGGGATGATTGAATAAATCATAACACATTTCATGTTAGCAGAACAAAGAGACACTAAAATATATACCTTGATACAAAAACCTACAAGTGGAATTAAGAAGTAGAATGCAGAGCTGAATATACGAATCACAACTGGGCACTGAGGAATATATTAGCAGTTAATATAAGTTGTGTCTTTACATCTTCAGGTATTTATTTAAAGGAACCACAGTTTGGTGTTATAATTAGAAAAATACAACCCTAAAAGTATGGACTGTGAAATCATATTTATTCTAGTGTCCTCCTTTAAGTAGAACATTGCATTCCATTTCTTTAGGGACTATATTTCTTAATCATTGTAACAGGTATAACCTCTTGTACCCATTACAGCAAGCAATTACTAAATATAATATACCACATTTGTCTTTTCTGCAGGATCCCAAGAATTTCTCTGCCCTCAAAGCAATTTTCTGTTTAATGCTATGCTGAGGATACTGTTATTTCATACTAATGATTTAGAACCCTCACCACCATATCAGAATTCCAAGCCAAAACTAAGGTACTATGAAAAGTTAACTGGTGTGGAAAGTCAATGGTCATTTCTTATCTTATTTCTCTACTTGAAGAGTTATTCCTTACCAAGAGCTCTCTGCACCTTCACTATGGGGAAATATGCACCCACTTTAAAGAAATATTATGGGAATTAAACGTTGTGACATCTTTCAGGCACCCAGCCCAGTGGTGAGATGGAGTTCCCCCTTTACCTTCTCCCATATTCTTTCCTGATCCTATCTGAGTAATTACAACTCCTCCAACCAATTCACTTTTACACAGTTTTTTATAGAATAAACATCCAAATGCAGCATCTGTGATATATCTCAATTAAATAATGGGTGCAACAACATGGCTATTTCAAGCTTAAATGTCAGCTCATTTTTTTTGAAAGCAAAGTCATGGGAGTGAGTATCTGTTTACACCTAATGCTGAGAAATTTAATCTCTGCAGGCTGTGACACATTCTGATATCACAGGATCAAAATCCCACTGGTGGAAGTTAATTTCCTTTGCTCTACAGTCCACACTTACTCACCATTCTGCACTCAGGTGGGAAAATAAAAGTTGTGTTCTTCATCCAAAGTTACTAAAAACACCCAAGCCCGAATTTAAACCTCAAAACTATGAGCTCTGCTTCCTCGGAATTCAAAAGAATAATTATCTTTGCTGCTCAGAGATTAATCACACCGCCTTTATCACCTACTATGTTTGTGTTATTTTACTCTTCTTTTGTTATTTAACCGAGAGCATTTGTGTCTATTCCACCCAACCAAACCATGAATTTGCATGTGTCAAGGAAGCTCTGGAAACACCTGATACAACTTATTCCACAGATATTAATTGCTCAATACAGTTTTTGTGATTGAATTTTGAGCTAATAACATGTTTTAATTCAATGCGGCATGCATTTTTAAACACTCTGAGAAGGTCCAAAAACAATTTGGCACTTAGGTAAGAAGAGACTTTATTCAGGCCAGGCGCGGTGGCTCACGCCTGTAATCCCAGCACTTTGGGAGGCCAAGGCGGGCGGATCACAAGGTCAAGAAATCGAGACCATCCTGGCCAACATGGTGAAACCCAGTCTCTACTAAAAATACAAAAATTAGCTGGGCATGGTAGTGTGGGCCTGTAGTCCCAGCTACTGGGGAGGCTGAGACAGGAGAATTCCTTGAACCCAGGAGGCGGAGGTTGCAATAAGCCGAGATCACGCCAGTGCACACCAGCCTGGCAACAGAGCGAGACTCCATCTTAAAATAAAATAAAATAAAATAAAATAAAATAAAATAAAATAAAATAAAGAGACCTTATTCAAAAGGATTAGTGCAAGAGGGAGACTGGACCATTACAGTAAGGAGAAAGGGGCTGTTGTAGTTTGGAGAACATTCTTATCATGAGATCTGCAAGTATCTCAAGAGTTAGGAAAAAAGTGATTCTCTTTCATAGGAAAGAATAGACAAGGCTAGAAAGAACCAGGTGTGGAGAAGTGCCATGACAGGAGTGACACGATCTGTCAGTAGATGAGGGAATATTTTACCCTGAACTCTGCAGCCTACTCCAGGGAGAGGCCGTGAAGGAGGAGCTGTGTGCTGGCTGAGGCTGAGGGCGAGACAAAGTTCAGCCTAGGAGAAGCAAAGAATCTTAACCAAAGTTGGTTTAGCCTGCCTTTTTTTCTGATTGATCAGTGGGGACAAAACAGCTTAGCTAACATCATTTATGAGACAAACAAAAGGAATTTAGAGGGTCTGCGTCTGGCCTTGTTATAAGTGTTTATGGCTATTTACTCTGTGTTGCTACAAAAATATATGTGAAATTGGGTAGTTTAAAAAGAACAGAAGTTCATTTGGTTCACAGTTCTGCAGGCTGTACAAGAAGCATAGTACCAACATTTGCTTCTGGTGAGGGCCTCGGGAAGCTTACAATCATGGCAGAAGGCAAAGTGGGAACAGGCACACCATATGGCAAGAGAGGGAGCAAGAGAGAGAGGAGGAGGTGCCAGGCTCTTTGAACAACCAGATCTCATGTGAACTCAAATCAAGAACTCACTGCATTACTGCAGAACAGCACCAAGCCATTCATGAGGGATCCACCCCCAGGACCCAAACACCTCCCACCAGGCCCCACCTCCAACATTAGAGGTCACATTTCAACATGAGATTTGAAGGGGACAAAACATTTGAACCATATCAATGCCCACAAGGCAGCATTGGTGAGTCTGATTTAAGTTACATGGGGAATAATGGTTAGCTGCACGAAGCCCTTTCTGGAACACAAAGCAGGGGGGCATTTATTAACCTTTTCTGTTTTCCAGGATCACAGGGTTCTGATAAAGTTCAAACTTGTCAGAGGATACATGGAGAAAAGGTGCAGTGTCTCCATTCAGGAATTTGGAGATTAAAGAAAGAGTCAAGGAAAAATTGTTCACATTTTTAAAAATAGTAATGATTAAGCAGAAGACAAGAAGGAAGACAATTGATCTCACTTGATTTCCAACACCTTCATGATGCAGGCACCATAGTCTCTCAGTTAACAGATGAGAAGAAAGAGGCTTAGAACTATTAAGTAAATAATCCAGGGACTCACAGACAGGACATAGCAGAGTCAACTTTGAATCCAGATCATTTTGACAGCCCAGGGCACAGTTCATATATGAAAAGGCCAACTAACAAAATGTCAGCTAACAAATGCATCACTGTGGACAGTCAGGAAATACCTGCAAGCTCCAGAACTTTCTCATTTACAGAGCACTAAGAGAAACTTTTGGACTTTCCCTGCAATGAGGCAGAGTGTCAATCCCTACTGAGATGGACCCCAATAACATTAAAAATACATATATAAAAAACAAGTTTAAATATGTTGCCTATAACTTTTATTCCAAAGCTTATGAACTCTCCTCTTTTAGCATTGCAGGAAAATGATGTATTTGTTCAAGGATATAAAAATTGTGACCAGGGCTCCCATAGTGAATGTATGACGCAGGAAGCTGGTGGGATCCATGGAACCTTGAGCATTCTCTTCCAGAACTCTCCATCCCTGCTAAAGCTAAAATGCCTGTCTCATGGGCAAAGCTTTTCACTCTAGAAAGGTCAAAACTTTTATGTTCTTACCAAGTATCTCCCAGTAGTACGTGGCTGATATGAGACTGAGGCAAAGGTTCTCCTAGCAGAAAAGAAGGGACTCAGTAACCTGGGAAAGGTGACCTTCATCTAGAAAAGGAAGAGACTGGATATTCAATTTTTACAACACGATTTGTTTAAAAAAAAAAAAAAAGAAAAAGAAAACAAGAAAAATAAAGGCACAGCAGGGGGAGAGGCTGAGAGACGAAGGTGAAGAATATAAATAGGTTTCAAAACAAAATCAACAAAATCTCTTCCTATACAATGATCAAAATATGTCAAAATAATATTTCAAATAAAAATTTGTATATACTTTCCCTTAGCGTTCAGAAAAATCCTATTACTTCTAGCCCACGTTCTCCCCTTGTCAAGCCCAAAGAGCTGAATCTTTGGTGGGGGTAGGCTTTGGAGGAAGATGGTCACTGTAGGGTGTGTCATTTGTGAGCCAATGGCAGAGGCCTTGTGAAAGCCAAGTCAGCTCCCAGCTGTCTTTTTATTGGCATTTGTCCATGGCCCACAGTGAACAACGGCCAACACATCCTCACCAATTGTCCATTCCATGTAATTATCTATGCCCTGGGATTTTGGGAAACTCCTCACATTCAATTCATGTGATCCCTGACATTGGACACTGGTCTTACTGAACGTTTGTTTCAGCTAAGACTTTCAGATCTCCATTCTACTTATAGGGAGAACACTGTGCATGTCTCAATAGCTACTAGAGATTGGAGAGTGACCAAAATGATTTTGGAGGAGTTGTTTCACTGACTACCACTGGGCAATGTGCGATGCCTTCTTCCAAACTAAATGCTGGACTTAATACAATAGGAAGAGGTAGAGAGTCTGAGTAAAGGAGAACTAGACAGGTACCAAAGATAAAGGAAGACTTTTTTAAAGGTGAAACTCACCAGACACCACCTCTTTTCCAAAGCCCCATAGCCTGAATGTGCCCCAGCAGCATAAAGAGTAAACTATATCTGGTAAAGCAGTTTCACAGCAGTTTGTGCAAATTTCTCTTTTGATATCTCCAAGCTTTGGTTTAGCCTTATTATGATGCCCCAGTCTTAGATCCATTGCATTCTCAGGTACAAGAATTAAACTGAGAGGCCCATGTTTCTGAGGTCAGAAAGGTAGAATGGATGACTGAGCCAACCCAAGGGCAGAGAAAATCTAAGGGATATATTTGGAATTTTGTAATCTACACACCCTTCTTGTCCCAGACATTCTTCTTTCAGGCTCATGTTGGACATTTTTAAGTAAGGCTATATTTAATTTTTGAAATGTGATCCAAATGTGGTGTTTGATAGTCTCCAGAAAGGATGTTGACTATGACTTCCTGTTGCCAAGAAAAAGAGATGGCCTAAAGATAAAGAAGTTGGAAAGTTCCCTCCTTTTCTCTGCTCCTCTGAGACTATGGGTGCCCCATGGCTAAAACTGGGTCTTGAAAAAGTGAAACACACAAAGGATGTTGGGCTTCCTGTGCATCCCAGGAGTGCCAGAAGCATCCCTCAGGGCTGAAGACCAGGCAGGACCAGATAATTAGGAAAGTAGCCTCAGAATGAAAACTGCTGGGCAGGCAGCAAACGTACAAACCAGAACCAGGAACCTAGAACTGCTCTCCTCCTAGGGTAGGGATTCATTTCCCTGAATGTGTTGTAGGACCAACAGGCTCCTATGCCTGCTGTGCAGTAACAAATCAATTACATAAACAACAAGGTTTGCAGCAGAGAAAGTTTAATGACCGCAAGGCACCCAACAAGGAGATAGGAGAAGCAAGGAGATCCACCTCCACAAAGACTTCTGGGCTGGGGATTTTTTTTTTTGAGACGGAGGTTTGCTCTTGTTGCCCAGGCTGGTATGCAATGGCATGATCTTGGCTCACTGCAATCTACACCTCCCAGGTTCAAGTGATTCTTCTGCCTCAGCCTCCCGAGTAGCTGGGATTATAGTTGAGTGCTACCACGCCTGGCTAATTTTGTATTTTTAATAGAGACAGGGTTTCACCATGTTGGCCAGGCTGGTTTCGAACTCCTGACCTCAGGTGATACACCCGCCCCACCGCCTCAGCCTCCCAAAGTCATGGAAACTGCCTTCTTTGGTGAGTCAGCTTCTCATGGGGTTCTTCAAACCAGTTGGTATCATTGGGGTCCTTTAGACCAGCTGACATCAATAGTTTCATTGGTATGCAGGACCTGAAAGAATTTCTCAAAGAGAAAACAACATTTTACAATGTTCAAGGTGTTATCTATAGAATGATTATGGTGAACTATAATATTGTAACAGGGTTTACTTGATTCTAGGACAATAAGCACTAACCAACTGTAAGGAAGCAGGTAAGAGAGCAAGTTGACCTCATGATTAATGATGAATGTGCTGCAAGCTTGGTTTCTTTTCATTTCTTCCACTCCTTTCTTCCCTGATTAATTTTATACAGTTTATAGGGACAGTTTCAGGTGCATGTTAGAACTACCCGGGGTGCATTTCAAAATCCCAATGCCCAGGTTGCACCCCAGAACAATCTCTTCAGAACCTTCCAGGGTGGCATGAAAGAACCCCAGCTTATTCCAATGTGCAGGGAGGATTGTAAAGCACCCCAGATTATTTCAATGTGCATGGAGGATTGAGAACCCCTATCCTGGCAAGCAGTAAACATGTAAAATACTGGACTTTGGGAGGGTTCCCAGTCTCCATAGGTAACACATAGGTGTGATGCAAAATTTATTGCCATCTGTTAGTAAACTATTCACTTGTGCCAAGGGGTGGCAAGGAGGGGAATGCTGGGCTGCCTCTTGTAATAGACGTAGCAGAGACCAGAGCTCTCAAACCAGAGTAGAATCACGGTGAGGGAAGCTGTCAGCCTTGCCATGAGCCAGTCCCCCCAGCACCACTGGCTATTCAGGGCAAAGATTCTTATCTGTATCATCGCAACATGCTGGGGTTTGTAGTTGCTGTTATCAGTTAATATCTAACTAATAAAGTTAAAGTCCTGTTTTTGTTAAATTAGAAAAGTTTCAAGGTTATCCTATAACAACACGATACCCATGAGCTTGCACTCTGAGTCATTCATTCAACAAATATCTATTTGATGCCAAGTACTGAGCTTGATACAAAAAGGTACAGTAGTCAGTACAACAGCTGTGGTCCCTGCCCTTACAGAGATCATTGTCTATCAGAGAACAGAAATATTTAGACAAAGTATTAAATAGGGATGAGCAATATTATGCGTGAGGAAAAGATTACTAAGGGGATACAAAGAAAAGGACTCTTAGCAGAGGTAGAAAAGCCCTTTCTTGCCAGGAGACCTGTGTGGTAAGTAGGTATTGGGTGAAAGAGTAAAGGATGATGTTACAACTAATGATGAGCAATTGGCCAGGATTAGGAGTCTACCTCCAAAGCTGTAAAGAGCCACCATCCTTGAATGAAATTAATAGTCGCTACAATCATTAGCTATCATAATATTGTAGTATAGCTTACTTCCCTACACATTATAGAGAATTCATCAAATCTCAGTGATACATGGGAGAAAATTTTCTAGGCATATGTATCATATTAGAGGAAATGTCAGGGACCACAGAACTGCTTTTAGAAATATGTCAAAAGGTAATCACATTTATCTTATACCTAAAAGCCAGTGGATTGATGCATTTCAATCCCTCCCTGCCCCAGTCAGGTGACTCCACCCCATGTCACCCAGTTCATCCTTCTGATGACTCCATCAGCTTCAACATGCTTTTCTGGGATCATGCTTCTCAAACCTAGCAGAATTCAGAATCATCTGGAGGGTTCATTAAAACACAGATTCCTGGGCCCCACTCCCAGAGATTCTAACATAGTAGGTCTGGGGTGGGGCCCCAGAATTTTCATTTCTAGCAAGTTCCCAGGTAATGATGCAGATGCTGCCAGTCCTTGGGCCACACCTTGAGGACTACTGCTCTATAGCACTGATCCTTGAGAGTAAATTTCAACAAATTTGCAGCCAGCTGAGGTTCTGCTCCATTCATCTCCTCTGACTGCAATATCCAGAGAAGCTTCTGAAGCAGCATGCAAACTTGGAATCTGCTATCCCTATATTTTTGTATTGTAACCCTTAGAACAGAACTCCCAGGAGCAGGGTCTCAAGGTATTGGCTATTGAAATTTGTGAATAACCAGCGCTCTCATCATTTTCTTATTGAAGAGACTTAACCTATATAACAATGATGAGTTAGTTTTTTTTTTTTTTTTAATGTAACAAAGTTAAATATAACTTGCTGTGTAGACTACTGGTCAATAGATTTCTCAAATCATACCTAAATTTGTATTTCTTTAAAAAATCTTTTGATATTTGTGTCAAGGTCATCTGACATCCTTCATCCAGCCCCCCAAAAGAAATGATTCATTTTGGAGGCAGGAATGTGAAAAAAATATTTTATATTCACACATGAACTTTTCTGGATATAAGATTTTAGGTTTGCAGATTTTTTTTTAAATCTCCAAGTCATTATTCAATGATCTTCTTGCATCCAGTATTGTTATTAAGAACTCAGATACCCATATGATGCCTATTTCTTTGTAAAGGTTCTGTTTTTTCTCTTTGAAAATGTTTAGAATTTTTCCCTTGTCCTTGATATCCTTACATTGTACTGTTACTTGTCTAAGTTTTCCTTTTCTTCTCTTGTTTCACACCTGCTATATCCTTTCAATTTAAAGTCTTACAAGTTCCTTTAATTCTGACAAATTTTCAGTAATTATTCCTTCAAATAATTTTGTTTAAATTTTAAAAAATATTTTATTATGAAAATTTCCAATCATATAGAAAAGAATT
This sequence comes from Symphalangus syndactylus, assembly GCF_028878055.3. Lineage (NCBI taxonomy): Eukaryota > Metazoa > Chordata > Mammalia > Primates > Hylobatidae > Symphalangus > Symphalangus syndactylus. The sequence continues at coordinate 95,782,053 of NC_072431.2, read as the reverse complement.
ATACAATGAAAACTCATATAAACACCACTTAGATTCTATCAATTTTTTTTGCATTGTCATGGACCTATCACTCTATTCAACTTTCTATCCAACAATTATTTTAGGAAATTAATGCATTTCCAAGTAAGTCAACAACATCACTAAGGTCCCTTCAAATGCTTCAGCATGAATATCAAGTAAATACATACTACTATTTGTTTATATATGTTTTGTCTCCTTAAGTAAAAATTATGTATAATAAAATACACAAATCTTAATTATGCCATTCAGTGCATTTTGATGGATGCATACACCTGTGTAACCTAGGCCCCTATCAAGATACATAACATTACCACCACCTCTGAAAGTTCTCTATGCCACTTCCCAAACTCCAAATCCAGCCCCATACCCATACCCACAGATGCAATTACCATGCTTAGATTTTCTACCATAAATTAATTTTGCTTATTCCAGGGCTTAAGATAAACACAATTATATAATACACATTTTTAAGGATTTTTCTTTCAGCCTAATGACTTTGAAATTAACTCATGTTGTGGCACGTATTATTGCTTTGCTCCTTTTTATTGCTGAGAAGTATTCCATCGTATGGGTATATCCCGGTTTATTTACCCATTCTCCTACTGATGAACACCTGGAATCTTTCCAGTTTTTCATCAACAAACATAAACCACCATAGTGGTACCATTTTTTCCTTCCACTAGCATTGTGTGAGAATTTCAAATGGTGCATGTCCTTACCAACCTTTGGTGTTGTCAGTCTCTCGAACTTTAGTCATTCTTGTGAATGTGTAGTAGCATCTCATTGTGCATTTCCCAGACCATTGTCCTTGAGCACTTGTACAAACACTTGTGGCGAATTCTCACATTGTCCTTTGTGAGGTGTCTATATTAATTTTCCATTTTAATATTTTTGTCTTCTTATTGATATATCTTTGATATCAGTTCTTTGTCATATGTATATTTTATAAATATTTTCTCTCAATATTTTCTGTACATTTTGACATCTTTTCTTTTTTAAAAAAATGCACTTTCAAAACATCTTTTGATTATCACATTTTAATTTTAATGAAGTCTAGTTTTTCAAGTTTTGTTGTGATTATTGCTTTCTGCATCCTATCTAAGAAATATTTGCCTAACCACAAGTTGTAAAAATATTCTCCTCTGCTTTTTTATAAAGGCTTATAGTTTTGAGTCTGTGATCCACTTCAAATTAATTTTGGCCATGATGAGAATCATAGGCTGACGATCATTTCGTTTTTCATGTGAATATCCAGTTGCTTGGTGCCATTTGTTGAAAAGACTTTCTATTCACCACTGGTTAGTTTTGGTACCTCTGTCAAGAATCAGATACCTATATAAGCAGAGATCAATTTTTACATATACAAAATGTATTGTTCCATTGTTCATCAGTCTCCACTGTCTTGAATTCTGTAGCTTTATAGAAAATCTTGAAGTCAGGTAGTTTAAGCTCTTCAATGATGTTCTTCATTTTTAAGTGCTTTGGATAATGTCCATTTGTTGCCTTTCCATATGAATTTTGATATCAGCTTGTTAATTTCTACTAAAAATCTTGGATTGATTATTAGTGGAATTTTACTGAATCTATAGATCAATTTGGGAAGAAGTGACATTTCTAACAATCCCGAGTCCTCCAGTCCCTCAACTGGTGTTCCTCTCAATTTCCTCATGTCTTTATTCATTTCTTTTTGCTATGTTTTATAGAGATATTTTATGTCTTTTGTAAATGTATTCTTAAGAATTTTACATGTCAAAATTTCAAGAATTTTTATGGATTGTAAATAAAATTGTTCATAAATTTTGTTTCCTAATCTCTTCCATTAATTTTTAACTCTCCCACAGGGACTCAGGATACAAGTGTTCAGACATCTACCTTTATTGCACATATTCCTTAACTGTTTGTCCCATTTTTTTCATAATATCACTTTTAATGTCTTCTGAGAGTTTTTCACCTGTCTTTTATCTCATTCATTCTTTTCTCCATCCATTCAAAACATCTATTTAGTAGTTTTTTCAGCTGTTTATTTTTATACTCAATATTTCCTGTTGGTATGCCTAAAATACTTAGCTCTACTCTTCCCTGTTTTTTTTTTTTTTTTTTTTTTTTTTTTTTTTTTTGAGACAGGGTCTCAGGTCACTCTGGATGGAGTACAGTGGTGCCATCACAACTCACTGCAGCCTCGACCTCTTGGACTCAAGTGATCCTCCCATGTCAATCTCCTGAGTAGCTGGGATCACAGGCACACATCACCATATCCAGCTAATTGTTTTCATTTTTTGCAGAAATGTGGTCTATGTTGCTTAGGCTGGTCTTGAACTCCTGGGCTCAAGTGACCCCAAAACTTGGCCTCCCAAAGTGCTGTGATTATGGTTGTGAGCTGCCATGCTTGGGCTTCCTGGGTCTTTTTCATGAGCTGCCTCTTCATTTGTAAACATCTAGCCCATGGAGTGGTGTGGAGGATAGACTTTAAGGTGACCCCCATGATATCTGACACCTGGTTTTCACGCTTTTCTATAATCCCTTTCTCTTGAGTGTAAGTAGATTATGTGACTTGCTTTCAGCCAATGGAAACAGGACATATACAATGACATGTGGAAACAGGACATATACAATGACGTGTGTGTGATTACATAAGAGTATTGTACTCATCTTGTTAGAATCTCTCTCCCCTTTGCTGGCTCTGAAGAAAGAAGCTGCCATGAGTTCTATGACCATAGGAAAGGAATTCTGCCAACAGCATGGGAGGACCTAGAAGTGGATCCTTCCCCAGTTGACACTGTGATGAGTTCCCAATCGCAGCCAACACCTTGATTTCAACTTAATACAGATGGACAAGAAGAAACACTCACTGCCAGCCGCCCATCGCACATGTTGTGATCTGCTCCCCTGCTTCCCCACCCCACTGACCCAGCTCTAGGCCAGGCTCCAGAGTTTCTGCTGTGTGGTAACCATAGGCCAAGGAATGAGCCACCTGGACAGTGTGTGCAGAAAAAGACACAACTAAAAAGAGTTCTATCTCAGCCTATCTCCTGTTCATAGCACCTGGCCTTTGCCTGCTCTAAGTTGCCATTTCCCATCCAAGCTCCCACCTTTATAAAACTGTGACTCAGTCAGCTTCTAATCTAACTCCAGAATTTTCTCACAGCTTTTTTTAAATAAGCTTATATAACATTCATACAGAAGCATGCAGAAATTATAAGTGTATATAGCTCAATGAATTTCCACAAGTGGAACACCTTCGGGTTACTATCAGTCCAGTCAATGAACAGAATATTACCAGCATCCAGCATCATTCATTTGCGTTAGTGTATGTTTTCCATTGTGTGAATATACCACAATTTATTTTTCCATTTTATATACCACAATTTATTTTTCCATTTTACTATTGAATGGCACTTAGGTAGCTTCTAGTTGGAGGCTATTACAAACAGAACTGACATATTGACTGTAACATTTTTTCGTTAACATGTGTGCTCATTTGTGTTGGGTATTTTCTTAGCAGTGAAACTGCTAGGTCATAGAGCATGCACATGTTCGGCAGTAGATGATACTACCGAGCAGTTTTCCAAAGGGGTTTGTACCAATTCGCATCACTACAGTAGGGTATGCTAGTTTTTCCTCCACATCCTCACCAACATGTAGTATTTTCCATCCTTATCATTTAAGCCATTCTAGCAAATGTCTTCTGGTTTTCCTTTAAGTCCTGCATTTCATCAATGACTCTCTCATTTTTATGGAATTTCTACAAATGAGTTCAGGTGAGAATGTGTATTAGAGTTCTCCAGAGAAACAGAAACAGAACTAATAGGAGGGGTGTGTGTGTGTGTGCGTGTGTGTGTGTGTGTGTGTGTGTGTGTGTGTAGAGTGGGCGGAGAGAGAGAAACAGAGAGAGCAATTTATTATAAGGAATACAATATGAAATAATCACTCACACAATTAATAGAGACTAAGAAGACCCACGATCTGCAAGCAGCAAGCACCAGGAGAGCTGATGTGTAGTTCCAGTCTGAGTACGAAGGCCTGAGAACCAGGAGAGCCAATGGTGTAGTTCCAGTCTGAAAGCTGGCAGGCTTGAGACCCAGGAAGAACTGATGTTTCAGTTCAAGCCCAAAAGCCAGAAAAAAAACAATGTCCCAGCTCAAAGTAGTCAGGCAGGAGGAGTTCCCCCCTTTTCACAGAAGAATTAGCCTATTTATTCTATTCAGGCCTTTAATTGAATGGATGAGAGTCATTCACATTAGGGAGGGCAATCTGCTTTACTCAGTCTGCCAATTCAAATGCTAATCTCATCCAGAGCCACCTCACAGACACACCCAGAATAAGGTTTAACTATTTGGGCACTCCATGGCCCAGTCAAGCTGACACATACAGTTAATCATTATACCATGTTAGTTTGTCTTCTTGTCCACTCAACTTTCTTTTAACTACTGTATAGTATTCCATTGTTTATATACATGCATAGTTATACTTTATAAAAATGAAAGGGCCAGGCACAGTGGCTCACACCTGTAATCCCAGCACTTTGGGAGGCCAAGGCAGGTGGATCCCGAGGTCAGGAGATCAAGACCATCCTGGCTAACATGGTGAAACCCTGTCTCTACTAAAAATACAAAAAATTAGCTGGGCATGGTGGTGGGTGCCTGAAGTCCCAGCTACTTGGGAGGTTGAGGCAAGAGAATGGTGTGAACCCAGGAGGCAGAGCTTGCAGTGAGCTGAGATCGTGCCACTGCACTCCAGCCTGGGCAACAAAGCAAGACTCCATCTCAAAAAAAAAAAAGAAAGAAAACAAGCATATTTATTATTTTGCTTAATATTATGTTTGTAAGTTGCATTTATGTTATTTTTGGCTGCAGATCATTTTCTCATTGCTATATAGTATTTCATTGTGTGACTACATGAAAATTTATTCATCCAATTGTTGGACATTTGGGTGGTTTCCAGTTTGGGATGATTCATTGATTTTGATATCATGAATATTTAGGTTGCTTCTGATACGTTTCTTTACACATGGCAAAGGCATCATTTTGCATGTCTGCTTGTATAGATACATAAATGTTTCTCTTGGGTGGCCACAGGTTAAACAATGGTCTATTTGGATCATGAATGGAGAGAAAAGGAAACAACCAGAAAGCTCTCTCTCTCCACCTATTCTCTGTCCATGGCATCTGCCACTTTCTCTCACTCTGCCCCTACCACACTGTGACCTAATCAGCTTCTACCTTTTCCCAGGAGTTCCTCACAGATTTTGTCTTATAAACATTTTCTTGAAGTAAAACATGCCTACAGAAAAGTGTATATGTTTTAAGTATGTAGTGCAAAGAATTTCTGTGAATTGAGCACATGTAAGTAACCCAGATAGAGATGAAAAATTATTAGCATCTAGAAATGGAACAATGCATTAGAGGATATGTAATTCCAGCTTTACTAAATACTGCTGAATTGCTCTTCAAAATTACCACATCAACTAACTCTCACCAGAAGTAAAGATGTACACCTGTTTCCCTTCAATCTTGTCAGCACTTGGGGATAGCCATACGCTAGCTTTCACTATGCTAATAGGTAAACATTCTTACTGTTTTGAGTTATTTTCCTTAATTTTTAATATGGTTGAGCCTATCTTCATGCTTATTTGTTTGCTGGAATATGCTGCACTTGTTTTGCTATTGAGTTGTTGTCCTGTTTTGAACCTTTCCTTAAGAGCCCACAGCTTATCCAGTTTTCTACACAACTCACTTCTGTTTGCTGCCCTTCATTATAGACTTAATGCCTTCTCATGGCTAGAGCACTGTGCCCTCCTTGGGGCTCGATGGTTTATAATAAAGCTTTCCCAGGAGATCTCATGGGGGCCAGGTTCTTTAGTGGTGGCCATTAAAGCTACTACCTCTTATTCCAGGTGTCATAAACCAGTGGTTGGACCTGGTTGGTTCACAGAGTGTTCTCAATGTGAGGAATCAGGTATTATGTTTGGTTGTCATGTAAGCAGCTTAATTCCTATTGTTTTATACCTGGCCTGCTACCCTCATTCATGTTACCTTCATGCCCCATAGACATTTGAGATTTGATGCAAACCAGTCTGTTACAGTAAAAGCACTGCTGTCTAGGAAGTTCTGGAGATGGGTTATCAGCTCATTTACATCAGCAGCTGCGGGATCTTGGGCAAGTCATTTCACCTATTGGAGCCACTCTCTGCTAGCATAAAGGAGAACATAAAGATAACTTCCTTGCCTATCTCACAAGGTTGTTTGGGAAACTGCATGAAAGAATGTAAATGTGCTTTGCAGGTTTTTTGTGAAACAGAAGCAGCTCTTAGTATTCTCGCCTAGCCCTGTCTGTGGTGCCCAGGATGCTGCATTACCTCCTTTCTACCCTTGCCCTGAGTATTGGTCCTAGGTAGAAACTGAGGTGAATATACTGAAGGCATCTTCACCAGGCCCTTCCCAGTCATATCACAAGGTTTTGTGGCTCATTGACAAACACAGACCTCATGTTTTTCTGAGAACCGCCCTGTGAACACCTAGATAGAACTAAGGGTGTGAAATACAAATGTACTATTTGCCTACACTTACGGAAATAAGAGCACATGACACAGTAGATGGCAAGGTGAGGCTTTAAGTCAGAAAGCAACCTCAGCTGAAACAAATACATAATTATAATTTGATTTCAGAAGTGGAAACATGACCCGAATTCATACACCTACTGATTAGTCCCAATTCCTGTATCGTTGAAGCTGAAGCAGAAGTGGGGGTCCACTGTGGAAGTAAGGAAAACCACAACAGAACAGGGGTCCCATCCAGGGAGCCATGTCGATGGCTATGGGGAGCTCCACCTTGCTCTTGGGGTGGGGCCTGGGCCCTGGCCCTGGGTGGGACCGTGGGGTGATGAGGGTTGTGCTGTGCTGGCTACCTGGTGGTAATTGCCAAGGAGAGAGCAGCACGTAGATCCTCCCTGTCATCAGGCAAAGCTCTTCAGTGAGGTGGGCTCAGGGAGGGCTCTGTGCCTCTGTTCAGCAGAGCTGCAGCTGCCGCCCAGCTCTCAGGAGGCAAGCTGGACTCCCTCACTCAGCTGCAGGAGCAGGGACAGTGAGGCTCAACCCCGCCTGAGCCATGCCAGCCAACTTCACAGAGGGCAGCTTCGATTCCAGTGGGACCGGGCAGACGCTGGATTCTTCCCCAGTGGCTTGCACTGACACAGTGACTTTTACTGAAGTGGTGGAAGGAAAGGAATGGGGCTCCTTCTACTACTCGTTTAAGGTAAGTTTCTTGCCTGCGACTCTGAACGCTGACTTATAACAATGAGACTGCTGGAACTTAAGAGTGTCAACTGAAGTATCATAGCCAGTATTGTGAATGAGTGTTGTTTATTTTCTTTACTAAAAAGGATTTTTAAAAGTCTGAAGTGCTAAAGCAACAAGCTTTAGTGTGCAGAGACCTAGATTGTAGTTTCTTAGGAATACAGGTGGCGTTTTTCTTTCTGATGCTGCTGGAAATGTGTGAATCATGAGTAACATTTTAGTAGATGATTTTTACTTTCCCCCTTTCCTTAGGTGAAAGCACTTTTAATTAATCCTATAGCAGTACTTGAAATGTCTGTTTCTAGTAGGGGTTAGAGCTATGAGTTTTTTGCTAGGAACACCAGAGATGCGGAAAGCTCACAATCCCCAGGACAGTGACTGATATGATGAGAAACAATATTGAATAAGGCAGGAAGGACGACACTTTCTTTGATGATCCTTTTCATTAAACATCAGTGAGAAATATTATTTCTTTAAGGGTAGTTGATGATGCCACCATTTGCAACAAATTACCTCCTAGAACAAATGAAAGAGAGGTTGGTGAGTTTCACCTTCAAAGTATCCAAGGGCCACACTGAGGAAGGATCTTCATTAAGCTAATACTGTATTGTTTCTTATTCCGCAACAAGATCTTGGGGACAGAAATGAATCACACATTTGGGAAAACAACCGTTTCCTGCTTCTTGCCTCAGAATGCTGGGTTGTCAGGTTATTTCACACCCTGTCTAACGATATGTTTAGTCATTGCAATAATTCACAGGTCTCAAACTGGTCCTTTCCACTGAAGAAAAAAATGCTTCAAAAAGATTCTAGTTGTTGCTTTGTTGGGTTTTGTTGTTGTTGTTGTTAATCCTCTGTATGTTCTTGAAATGATTTGGTTTTTACCCAATGAGGTAGCATTACTGTAACATCCACCTCCCTACTGGAAGTTCACTTCTTTTGCAAATATTCAGAATAAAACTTTCAGCAGGGTGCTGTCCCAGGAGTCAGACTTAAACTTCCAGGGCCCTAACGATCCTGCAGCAAAGCAGAACCTGAGCAAACCACTCCTCCACTGGCTTCAGTGAAACCCTGTCCCTTGGAATCACCTCCTAATGCATATGCACATACACAGCCCAGCTGCACAGCTCCACGATGTAGCTTAGAAAGTAAAATTAGAGTTTGTTGCCACTTAATGTCAACTGAATAATCCCCTTTATGAAATCAGCCTGCAGACCCAGAGAGTCTGTCTTGGCAGGCTTTGTGCACCCAAGAAGCACAGGACTCCACTCAGTATTGCTGCCTGTGTAGCCTCTTTGATATTCTTAGAACATGACAGCAAGCAGAATGAAGAGAGGCCCTCCATTGCAAAGGGGATAAAATCAGCAATAAGGTGGTTATTCTGAGACTTAGGCAAGAATCAATCTCAGCTGAAATCTCATTTGCCGTTTTTTGAATACAGCACCTACAGGGATATTTGGAATATGTGAAGAAACAAATCCCACCTTGCTCTCTATGAGTGTTTGTCCTCTCTATCCCAGCAACATCATCGCCAGACACTAAAGAGAATCACAGCATCTCTAGCTGATTCCTATTGATATGTTTGCAGCAAAACGGCTGGACCACTGGACAAGGAGAAAAGCAGAAAGACAGGAATTGTGTCTGGCCAGGAGCTTAGAATGCTCAGATTCGTTATTTGAGAGATACATATATTGACTAAAACCCTGTGATTTTTAGTTACACAGTGATTAGTGGTGGTACTCGTGAGAACTTAGCTTACATTTCTTAGTGTAACTTTTTTTTCTATGATCCTCTTTGAGCACAAGCAATTTAATGCATTGTTGATACAGAAATAGTTCTGATGCAAGCCCTTGTTCACTGCAATTCATCTTATCTGACATACTTCTAGAGAAGAAATTCGAAACCGTGCCTCCTTTACTGTCTCCCAAATGTATCCCTTTAATCCTCATTGCCTTCATCAAAAGCAGTAAAAAAAAGTATGAAAATAAAAATAACAGCAGCAGTAAAAGTCACAGAAATAACAGCAACAACCATACATCTCATTTACTTTGGGCATTCTTGGTGCTAAGAGTCATAGCAAGACTCACTTAGCAAGTGACTTCTGTGAAGTATCTCATTTAATTCTCACAATCCATGGTGTATCTTTCCATCTGGACCTGCCTTCCATCTTCATCTGTTTATCTCAATTTTACCCAGTCTATAAAGCTCAGCTTGGGTTGCTTCCTCCACGAAGCCCTCCTTGACTCATCCCTCCCTGAGCTTCATTAGTGTCACGGACTGTACCTCTCTTCTTGCCATTTAATGCAGCTCTGTCTTAAACTGCTATTTCCATATGTGTTGGCTGAATGTGTTACAGTCCTCAAGCTCCTTGAGTAAAATGAATGCCTTATATTTGTGTCATATTTTCTCCTAGGACCTACCACTATGTTAGTCATACTCAATAAACATTGACTGCATAAACAAATTGGGATGTGTTTTTTCTTCCAATTACCAACATTTTGTCAAATAAGCAACAGAAAGTGTGTATTCCCTGTGACAGAGGTGGGTGGGGCTCTCATTAACCAAGTTTCCACCCATCATCCCCTACCCTGCCTGGTCTCTATACTCACCCAGGTCCCTTTCTGCAAGCATGTTCAGCTTGTCCCTAATCCATTTCTAATCCATTTCTAAACCAATGGGACCAAAGTCGGTTCTAGATTCCAGTGGGTGGGGTATGGAATTAGCTGAGGCACCATGAGCTGGTACCAGGTACCTGGTCCAGCCCTGGGGAATCCATCTCTATCACATGGCAGCCTTACCTAGTCTCAGCTGTCCTGCTCAGTCCACTTACCTAGGCTCCTGATGTCGTTTCCCATCTCACATTCTAGTTCTTATCCTCTGAACCCCAAAGCTCTTTCGGGAGGAGACAAAGCACCCCGTCTAGATCTTACTGGCACTTCCTTCACAGGCTTAGAGTCTGTTCCTTCCTCCCACCTCCACCCTTGAATTCTGGCTTCTGCTCCCACCACTCTAACCTACTCTACCTTCAAAAGCATATGAGGCTCTTGGAAATGACCAGAGAGGTCTGGGGTGGGTTCACCCTTCCCATCTTCTACCATAGGCCTTGTGTAACTAACCCTACATGGTCTTGGGTTCAAGATTCTCAGCTCAGACCCTGGCTCCCTTCACAGTTTCCAGTTTTGTGTACTTTTAAGATCACATCCAGCTCACGTCTTCAAGACCTAGGTCTTGCCATTAAGGAATTATATGCATTTCAAGAATCTACCAGAAGTTTTCAAGGGGAAATGGGAACCAGCTCATCAGAAAATAAATGAGGTATCTGAATATAAGGCTGTCCAAATGCAAAACAAATACAAAACTTTTCACACAGAAAGCCCTTAATTTTGCTGGTGAATTCACCAGCAATGTTTCCTGAATCTCTGATACATAATGAGAAACCTAATTAGAAGTAACTGGGAGGGAGACCTGTCTTGATTAGTGAATTACCTAAATTATAAAATAATGTAAATGAAACTTAGTTTTATTACTGATAGGTGAGTGCGGAAACATGAACTAAGACTGCTAAATATCACCTAACAACAATATTTTATTGCGTCTCCTTCGGTGGATAGTTACAAGTGATACACAATTAGTCCAACTATTGTTTTTATGTAAATGGTTGCTTCTAAGTGCTGGAGGGTGATTTGACACAGTTTGTTCCCTTTGTACACCCTCCCTGCCACACTGCCTTACTGTTAATTTTCTTAACACACTCTTCCTCCATTAATATAACAAAAGCAAATTTCAACTCAACGCATGTCCCAATTATCTCACACTATGCTTTTGCAAGGCAGCTCAAATTAAGAAGCTTAAGTAGACCATGCTTGTTGCTACTACATTTTGGTTGACAACTCATTTCTAAGACCTTCTTCTACGTATCAAGTACTGGCATTTTCACCTGTGACTGTCCTCGCAACGGCTCACATCTTTCCAGAACTTGCCGTTCTCCCTTCCTGCCCTGGCCCCAGGACAGTGTCAGTGATGTCCTTCCTGGAATCCAGAATCCCTCATGTCCCAACCCCCAAATGTATCTCCTGCAATTTGTAACAAGCGGTCTTGCATTTACATCATGCATTTTTTATTCTTTTCTAATTAGTCTCGCTCAGTATGTTCAATTTGAGTTTCTACAGTTGAATACTGTGGCTGCTCCTAAGGGAGTTTTGCTTGGTTAAATCATTATTAAATATATTATTCCTTCCTGCCAGTTCTGCTACCCAGACCTAGTGCTCTGCTTTCCAATCCCTGACCCTGGGTAAACTCTACCGTGCAGTGTGTCCAATTTCACTTCACGCAAATGAGAAAGGCCGAGGATGGCACGCAATTTCCAAACTATAGACGCTAGTATTTGAAAAGGAAATTTCCCTCAGCTAAATTTCTCTTTGCATTACTAATGCATCTGATGGCAGGAAGCATAATCTTAGCTAATTCGGAATAAGCTAGTCATTGCAGAGCTTTTCAGCCCAGGAAGAGTTTTCACATTTTCTGGCTTCGGGAAGGCAACTAACTCCAGGGGCAGTGCTTCTGTAGTGCATTTCTCTCTCTCTCTCTCTGTGTGTGTGTGTGTGTGTGTGTGTGTGTGTGTTTGTGTATGTGTGTGTGAGGGGGGAGGGGAGTGGGGGTAGGGGATGGAAGGTGAAGAGAGTCTGATCTAGTGAGGGATCTGAGCAAATTGGCATCAGCTGAAACAAGACCTGTCTGTCCCTCAGATGTGGTCATCCTCGTTCTGGACTTTCATCTGGGTTCCCATCCCACCTGTGTCAGGCCCACACTGCTTTCTGGGGTAATGTCCCTTGGCCACATTCTCTCCTGGTACAGCGTGCTTGAATCCCTGTCTCTCAATCCCAGCTATAATTTCTGCCTCCTTCCTAGGAATAGAAGGTTTGGCTGCTACCAACTTTGGGCTGCAGAAAACAAAATGGAGCATCTCTGGCCCTCTCTCATCCCACATAGCCACCTACGCTATACAACTTCCACCTCATGATAGATGGGAAAACCTGGGAGACTGTCCTTCCCTGGTCCCTACACAGTAAGTAGACCTCAGCGCCCTTCCAATCCTGTGCTCTCCAAATGTAGCAAATGTTCTCTCTTCCTCCCCTTTTTGCTAACCCTTGGAGGGGGGCAATCCAATACCCTCTCGTCATTGTCTCGGTTGCCTCGCATCTCCCCGGCATCTCACACCACTGCTGTGCCATCAAACCCTTCCATCGCCCTTAGTGACCCCCCTGTCATGGGGAAATTGATGACACAGTGTTCCTCCGAATTTATTATTCCAGGCTCTCTGGTCTGAATGCTCAAAAGTCACAGCCTCTTGCAACAGAAAAACCCATTTCTCTTCCAGCTGTTTAAGACATCCTCAATGAGGTATTTTGAAAGCCCAGTGCTGACTTGTTTCTCTCTGTCTGCACTGATAAAGAGTACACTCTGAGGACAGTGGGGCTTCCTGGGCTGGTAGACAGTGTATCAAAGAAGTGGAAAGAAGCACATCCATTCATGCTTCACAATGTCATTCTGCCATCCTTGAAATAATTTCCTGTTGATGAAGTAAGAATGTTTCAAGCCATGCACTCAGGTAGATAAGAACTCAAACCCTATTTTTCTTAAGTAAACTGAGCTTCTCTCTGGACCTCTCAGTCCCCCAAGTAAACTCAGGCTTTTGAGCTTTCTCCATCATTTCAATGAGGCAGTGTGGCTCAGAGAGCAGGCTTTACAGCCAGACTTCTGGGGTCAAATCCCAGTGCCACACCATCTAGCGGAGTGACTTTGGGCACTTTACTTCCACCGGTGTCTCAGTTTCCTCATCCAACAAACAAAGCTAATAACTGCATGTCCTGTAGAGAGCTGGCGTGAATAGTTAAGTGAGAGAATGCTTGTATAGCCTTAAAGAACAGTGAGCAGCCCCCAGTAGTGTTCATTATTCATAATTAGAGTCCCAGGAGTTCATCATTCCACTCTTCTCTCAAGACAACTACTGAGAGGTGAGGAGGCAGCATTAGCTGTAAGGAAGAAGTTTCGGAAGATGCTGAGAGAGACCACGGCAGGTGGAAGCACTTCAGGACAGCTTTTATATGCAGGTGGTCCTCAAACGATAGTCGTGAATTAAGCAGTTTCTTTTCTTTTTTTAAAAAAAATGACACCATGAAAATGTAGAATAAGATATAGATATAGAGGGGAAAATTCTATTTCTTACTTTGTCATCCTGATATTATGTCTAGCTACTATCTAAGCAAACTTAATGGCCCACTACATGAAAGGCTATTTGCAGAAAGAGCAAATTATGCCCTATCTGGAGAAAGAAAGAAATGGCTTCTTCTCTGGTGTAAAGATTTTCCAGGCCACAGATGGCAAAATCACCCAAGGTCATGAGGAAGTTGTAAGGAATAATCAAGGTTCTTGTTTTCCCACTTAGGCAATATTGATGGCTGCCTAAAAATGATAGATCTATTAGTCTTGTCAGCACTTCACAGTCTGCAATATGATTTCACAATATCAGCTTGGAACCTCCCATCAGCTCTAGGGGGAATTAAAATAGCATTATTTTTCTTTGAGCAGATATGAAACTAAAGTCTGAGAGAAGTTAAAGGTGTAAACTTCCTAAAAGTTAAGATGAGGTAAAAATACAGTAAGAAAGAAAAGAAAGAGGATTCTGAGCTGATTTTGGTCTGGATAGGTTAAGCTCTCCAACAGCAAAAACCAAACCCTGAATCTCTGTGGTTTAACACACCAGAGGTTTATTGTTCCCTCATATCGCAGTAGCAAACAGGTCAACTTGTAGCTACACCTTCTAGAACAAGTGGCTTCCAGGGGAGATGGTAAACTTTCTCTTGTTGGCTTTGGCCTGAAATGACACATGACTTTGACTGAGTTCCATTGGCAAGAATTAGTTACCTCGATGGGCAAGAGAAATGCCCCCAGGGTTGAGGGTATAATGCACGGCTTTAAAGATTTGATCCTTACCTTCTGGCAGATAAAACCCAAATCCTTGGGCCTGGCCTATTGGCCTTTCACATTCTGACCCAATCACCTTCTCTACTCCTCTCTTCACATCCTGGACCACGTTGTATTACCACTGTCTTACCATAGTCTGAGGATGCAAGGTCCTGTTTACCTTTTCTGGATATGCCTTTCTCACACCTTTTTCTTCTGATATCACACTAACCTCAATTGCCTTCTCTTTTGGGAAGGCTTCAGAATCGTTCAGTAATCCAGCATCATCACATCACTACCCTTCTGCTCCCAAAGCACTTAGAATCTCTGTGCAATATGGTTCCTCTCTTGACATGCATGTTCACCTACATACACAAACACAGGCACACATACACACACACCCATGAGCATACATGGACACATACAAATACACAGTGACAGACACACATGCCCACACACACACAGACTAGATTTCAGTTATTTAGGGACACCTTTAGATCCTACTATTCCTAGTACAGTGACTGACACATAGCAGATAAAAGGTCAATAAATATTTTGTTGAATGAAAGAGTATATCAAGAAATAATCTGTAAAACAAGTTTACTGCTAATATCTCAATAAGTTCATGTGAATGAATTTGGGTAGATAAAGTCTTAAACCTATTCACCAACCATTTGGCTTGAATTTATAGATGTCATAATTTGGGAGGGATTCGTGACATCACAGTAAGCCATGTTCTATATTATTTAGTACTGACAAGGAATAATGATGATGCTATCGGATTTTGGGAAAAATCAGTAGGATTGGTGAGTAGAGGCACTACACGAGCCTAGAAAAGGGAAAGGGAAAGAGAATAGGTTTCTGTAACCCAGGATGCCATTTGGTTGAAACAATACTTAGTTTCAACCTTCTTCTCACTTTCCCAGCTAAGTACTCACTCTCCTAGTCTCCCTTGCAGTTAAAGGTAGCACAGTTTGGAAAGCTTAATTGGAAGTCTCTGAGATTTCTAATAAAGGTTTTTCCTTTTCTGATGAAAGTAGAAAGATATTGCTTACATTCTGATGTCCCCCCGACTTGAATTCAGACACAATGCATGGAGCTGCAGCAGCCATTCTGTGACCACCGGAAAAAAAAGCCAAGGGAATCTTAGCAAATTGAGTTCAGCAGCAACATATCTTCAGATTTCTTACCATATGAAAAAAAATTAAATCTTTGTTTAAGCCACTGCTAAGCTGAATACTTTCCTAATTGATATAAATACTAAGTGTAATATGACATTGACAGTATCGAAGCCAAGATCTTAAAACGTGGCCCCCAGAGATTCAAGCAGACATTGCATTATTTATACATTTGGAGGGTACAGAGGCTGGCTCTGCCCATGGTTTTTGTCCTGTTATTATCTACATTACAAAGAGATTGAATAGATTCTTATAAAAACTGATTCAGACTAGATTGTATGGTTTTGAGTAATCAAGAAAGTAAAAGTTTCTCCCCCTCCTCAAAGAAAAGGGCCTTACATTTTTCAAATGGTTCTCTACATTCCAGATAATAACAATGCCATTCACTTATGTAATTTTATGAAAAAATACTAAAACCATTCTAAAAACATCAGCTCAAAAAACTACCCAAAACATTTGCTCATTTTTTCATGATGGCTCAATAAGAAGATTTTTTTATTCTCCTCCAAAAGGCATAAGGAATCACATCCTTTCCTGACAGCTTAAAACATCCAAGCAAAATGTGAGCTGGAGCCATGGGCTCTGGACCTGGCAGCCAGTTTTATGCTGTGGGACCCTGAGCACACCACAGGGCTGCTCTAGCCCCAGGCATTTCTGCCCTGGGTGCAGAACAATAACCACCATCCCTGCCTGGATGTGAAGTAGGAATGGAGCCAGTTCTCATGTGGGAGGAACGGTTTTGAGAGACAGGAGAAAGGGGGGTAGTCATGGAGGAGTTCTGCTTACTAATCTGTGACAATCCTCTCCAAGCCCAGAGAAGGTGGGAGGTAGGGGAGGACTGATGCTCTTCCCCCTCAAAGGCCAGCCTCCCAGACTCTCCATTCATCCAGCTTCTTCACCCTCCTGGCCTCTCCACTTTCCCCCCCTGCCCATTTACTCAGATTCTCCACCTTTCCAGACACTCCACCCTCAAAGACTCTCCACCCACCCAGACTAGTCATACATTGCTAAAGATAAACAAAAAAGAAACTTCCTGGGACTCTCCCCCTTCTAAAGACAGGAGTAGGTGGTTGGAAAGGAACAAGACGCAATCATAACTTTGACAAGACTCACAAGAACCCTCATGAAGATTCCCTGCCCTCTCACAAGCCTCTCTTTTCCCAGCCTTATCTGCTTGCCCTCATCCTTACCAGGGCATTCAGCTTGGACTTTGCATGCTCAGTTTTTAAAAAACATTTCTTTCTCCCCCTTTCTCATCATCCCTCTTTTATCTCATCAGAACTTCTTTCTTCAATAAACTGATTCCAAGTATTAGCAAAAAAATCATTCTGAGTGAAACAGTTCTGAGTTCCATCCCTCAAATGTCTCTTCTCATAACCCCCCTAACGCATGTTACGGGGGTTAATGTTAGTGTAAAATAAACTCCTACTCCCTATCCCCTCTGGACAGAGTCTAAAGGATTCTTGGAGTTCCTTATTAAAGAAGCCAAAACTCTTTTGCTGGGCTAGAGCCAGGATTCACCCAGGCCTCTGAATCAGACCCAAGATATCCCCACAGCACTCAGAATTCCATTCACATACAGATATTGAACGAAAGTGTTCACACAAGAAGCATTACTCACAAGTCATAATTTAATAAAAAATGAAAGGGAATATTGTGAGTGCTCAAATGCAGGTTTCTCATCTTTCACCTATTATTATAGACTCTAACCCTTGGCAACACAGAACAATCCATGCAGATAGAAGATATTCTTTTTTTTTTTTTTTTCTTGTTCCTTATTTTTTTTATTTTTTTTTTTTATTATACTTTAGGGTTTTAGGGTACATGTGCACAATGTGCAGGTTTGTTACATATGTATCCATGTGCCACAGACACTTCTCAAAAGAAGACATTTATGCAGCCAAAAAACACATGAAGAAATGCTCCTCATCACTGGCCATCAGAGAAATGCAAATCAAAACCACAGTGAGATACCATCTCACACCAGTTAGAATGGCCATCATTAAAAAATCAGGAAACAACAGGTGCTGGAGAGGATGTGGAGAAATAGGAACACTTTTACACTGTTGGTGGGACTGTAAACTAGTTCAACCATTGTGGAAGTCAGTGTGGCGATTCCTCAGGGATCTCGAACTAGAAATACCATTTGACCCAGCCATCCCATTACTGAGTATATACCCAAAGGACTATAAATCATGCTGCTATGAAGATATTCTTTTGGCTAATACATTTATTCCCTTTCCAATGTATTTAGTCCCTTTGTGGGATTTTTGGTCTAGGTTAAGATTAAAATGCAAAGAGTATTCAAGAACACAGAAACTATGAGCCTAAAATAAAACTTAGAATAATGTAATGAATGCAACTCTATCAGGCCACTCAGTCTTTTCTATCGATTATTCCATTCATTAATCAGGTTAAGCTAGCTTATGCTGAGGAAACAAGTAACTGGATATTCTCAGTGGGTTAAAACCATAATATTTTAATGTTTGTTTCCTACTCATGTCCCATGTCCATCACAGGTTAACAAGGGGACCCCGTGTATTGTAATCTCTCAGGGAACCAGCTGATGGAAGCCCCATGTCAACACAGGCTTCCATTATACTGAAGTCAGGAGAGCAAGAGCTAGAGAGATACAGAGTAATGAACTTTGCCCTGGCTCTCATAAGCTTCTGCCCAGAAATAACACATATGACTTCCACTCACTATTCATTGGCCAAAGTAATTTCATGGTCATGTCTGATATCAGTGGAGCAGAGAAACGTAATCCTCCTGCTGGGAAAGGCAGGGAATCTGGGTGCTCAGTAATGTCTAATGCAACTCCTAAAGCTCTGAGACAGGCATTATCCTCTTTGATTTAGAGAAAAGAAAAGTGAGGCTCTGAGAAGATAAGTTCACACAATAGTTAATAATCCAAAAATTTTAACCCAGATATGGGTTAAAATTATAACCCAGATGAGATGCATGTTCTTTCCACCATATCAGAACTTCCCAGAGGTTGTTCCACAGAACTCTAATTATGAGAGTTCTTAAGCAGTTGTCAGGGGGATGTAGAATAAAGAACTTGGGAAGCACCACATATTATACACCATTATATACTTAGATGATGCATTCACCTATTTAACTCTGTGAGAAGTCTTACAGTAAAGAAACTTGTTTATGGTGGCTCACACCTGTAATCCCAGCACTTTGGGAGGTCAAGGTGGGTGGATCATTTGAGGTCAGGAGTTTGAGACCAGCCTAGCCAACATGATAAAACCCCATCTCTACTAAAATATAAAAATTAGCCAGGCATGGTGGCAGGTGCCTGTAGTCCCAGCTACTCAGGAGGCTGAGGCAGGAGAATTGCTTGAACCCGGGAGGCAGAGGTTGCAGTGAGCCGAGACCACACCACTGCACTCCAGCCTGGGTAACGGAGTGAGACTCCGTTTCCAAAAAAGAAAAAGAAATAAAGAAAAGAAACTTGTTTAATTCTTTAACATGCATTTTCCAAATCTATTTGACCACAGAGCATTACAATATTACCTCTAATAATGACCACTGGCACACACTTCAGAAAACACTCTGCTACATTATGTGCTTTCCCAAAAGAACCTACCAGATAACCGAACAGAACTAGCTCTTTCAGCAGATGAGGCCCAGAGAGGTAAAGTGACCTTCCCAAGGTTACATAGCTGGTAGATGGTAGAGTCAGGACAAGAACTGCAGTCTCTAAATATTCAAGTTGGAGCTTCTGCCCAGCTGTTGAGAGGATCGTGAAAAAATGAGAGTGTTTTATAAACTGGAAAGCACTATTCAAATTTAAGATAGCATTAATTCTCTAGGCGAAGCATTACTGAAATATACAGAATACATGGAAGGACATGTGGTGCTTCAAGATAGGAAGATTAAATTTCGTGAAGATGTCAATTCTTCCCAAATTAGCATATAATGTTTGAAACAATTTTAATCAAAACTCCAATGTGATTGTTTTAAATTGATTAAATACTTTGAACTTTTTATTTAAAAAATAGGTGAGAAAAGCTCAGAAATTTGAACACAAACAACTATGGGGAAGAAAGATGTTTCCCTATTAGTTATTAATAAATGTATATCCACAGTAAGCAAAACATTACAGAACTAGCAAAATAATTGACAGATAGATCAATAATAACAAATAGTTTGCCCTGAAAATAAAGTCCTGGTACATACATGAACTTAATGTTACAAAGAAACTACCACAATTAGTAAAAAAGGAACTAATATTTTGGCAACAAAAGTAGTGGGTAATGGTTCTTATATAAAGTTGTAAGGTAAATCTCAGCTAAATGGTGGAACTAAATTTTTACAAAATAGCTAGAAAAATTATATAATGATGACACTAATTTTAGGATAAGCAAGCATTATTCAAGCCTAAAAACAAAAATTTAAAGGGAAACAACAAACTAAGAAAATTATTTGCAATAAAAATAAATATATAATATTATAGCTAATAGTATATATATTAATTATATAAAAATATAACATAGTTAAAGTCCTTAATATATAAAGAGCCCTTGAGGGAAAATAAATAATATTTCTAATGGAAAAATGGGCATGGGAAATAAAAACAATTTTAGATTAAATACAGAATTAAAAGAATGTGTGAAAAAATATTGTTTATTAGTGGTCTGAACAATACAAACTCAATAATTCATCATAATATGAGATATATCAAATAAAGATGAAAGGAAAATAATATATAAAGCACAGAACAGTTGTGTAAAACTGTTTGTGGGAGAGTAAATCAGAACAACTTAACCCAATTTTTATGGAGAGCAATTTGGTAATATACAGCAAACTTAAATAATGTATTCAGACTTTGCTTGGTAATTCTATTTGCAGGATTATACCATAAGTATACTAAAGAAACATGCAAAAACAGAAACAAAGGCTGCATTAAGTTGTTTTATTAAAAAGTAAGTTTCTAACAATGGAATAATAAAATTGTGATATAACCATAGAATGGAATATTAAGAAATACTATGCAAATATAATAATGATTTCTCTTTGTGCAGTTTTAAAAGTTTTTAAAAGCACAGTAAATATAATATATTTCAAGTTTTATATATACTCATAAAATATAGAACAAACAAATACCAAGATGGAAAAGTAAGAAATTCTCTCTGAAAGTTACTTTGCAGATGATTTTTATTTTATCTTTGTGTAAAACCTTACTGTATTTTCTAGAGTGAGCACATATTACATTTATTATTCTAAACAACAAAATAACCATGTAAGATACGCCATGCCACCTCTCAAATAAATTGTGTGCATTGTATTTCCATGAGAGTAAATAGGAAGAATCTATTTACTCTGAAGAAGCCCAGAAATGAACCCAAGCAAGCGAGGCTTGCATGACCCAGAGAGCACATTAAGAGATCCAGAAATGCAGGTAAGGGAACAAGACAGCCAATGAAAACAAAGGCAGACGACTGGCTGTATGAATTGAGTGCACACCAACTCATTAGCCTTTTACATTTTGCTACCCAGCCATCCAACTAAGCTGCACAGAAAACAAAGCTTGCGAGATAGCAATTCCAGATTCTGCAGCAGGAATCCTTCTGCTGAGCCTCTCTCATGCCCCCTCCCCTACTGTTCTCATCTCCCAGGATGTTCAACTCCATTCCCTGGTCCTTACATCTGCTTCTGCCCAGCCATGTGTTCGCTCCTCATGGTTTCTTTTAGCTACTTGATTTTGAGCCTCCCGGATGAATTTTAAATATCAGGTCCAAGCCAAAGTGAGCCCCCAGGAGAAAGTTTGTCAGGCACTTTCCCTTTTTATTAGCACCTCCAGAACAGAAAACAAATTCCTGAAGGTTTATTATTTTAATTACGTGGATCATCAGGAATAGTACATTCTGGGTATTTTTATTACATAGTAATTACTTTGGTTCCTACGACATTGTAGAGATTTGGACTTAATTTACTCAAATGTTTTCCATATTTCAAGAGTCTAGAGCTTAAATACCAATTTAAATGTTAATCTCAGGTCTTCTTATATAGCTGGCATTTCATTCGTTTATTCAGCAAATATTAATTACTACATAGACTTGAAGCCCAGTGGGTTTCCAAATGATTTCTAACATCTGTGGTTTGCTATATTATGGGAATTCAGATGCAATCCCAGAATTTAATTGTTTCAAAGCTTTCAATACATGCTATTAATGGTTAATTTGGAAGTCCTCTTGCAATCCAAGAACAAATTGCAAGAAGAGATTCACATTAAAATGATTGCAGAACATTGGCATTTCTGTGTCTGGTGAAATTCAAGGATTCACTAGTAACCAGAAAACTGAATTCGAAAGTAACGCAAATGCAGTCCCAGATGCCAAGCTCTGATCGAAATGAGAATGTTTAGGATGTGGGAGATTAACATTATTAATAAAGCATGACCTACAGCCCACGGTACCGATGTCTTTCCGGTCAGAGTAGAAATGACTAATGCAGTTATTCAACATGTCCTGGAGACTAAACTAAGAAATCAATGTCAGGCAGTAATCCAGAGTCTACTGAATCGCTTTCCTGTACAGTCCCAGTCTGAAGGTGCTAGTATTACATTCCGTCACTTGTAATGATGGTGTTGAGAGGTAAGGCAAAGGCAATTCAGGCGAAGACAACTGAGGAAGATTGCAGATGGACAAGAATCTCTCCTCCTGACAGCACATTCTTATAACTCAGGACAATGACACAAGCCCTAGACCTTGTCCCATTATTGAAATAATTGGCTTTCGGACCGAGCTCCAGCTTCTCATTGTAAACCTTTCTCTGTTGTTACTACTTCAAAAGTCCCTGAATGGCCACTATCTGTCCTCACTAACCTGCAGTTCTCACTCTCTGCCTTCACTTACGCATTGCCAGGCACCCTACTTCTTAGCTTGGCTACTTCTACTCATTGTTTCAGACTCAGCTCGCATAACAGTCTCTCTAGGCTATACCTGTTGACCAACCATGACCAGTCCCTCCCCAGGTTCTATTACATGTTCCTTATCTGGGTTTCTACAACATCTTTATCATAGAAGTTCACATTGGAAATTCTGGTTGACATACCTGCCTCCACCATCAGACTAGAAGCTCCTTGTCTTAGCCTCCCTTATATCCCCAAAGTATGTTGAACTTTGATACTAGATTCTCAGAAATGTTTACGGAATCTGATTGTACAGATTACAAACCAGTATAATCATGTCTCCAGCTCCATGATTTTCAGGAGAGTTTCCCACCTCTGCCTTAGTGTCATTTCTACACCAACATGTAAGCCAAGGCTCTCTCCTCAGGGTAAATGCCTTTCCCTATGCTATACTACATGGGAGTTCACAGATTGACTGTCAGTTCACAACTACTTGGAACAATCGTGGTCCACAGCCCCACTCTCCAATTCAACAGGCCTAGGCTTCAACTGCACCTCCCATCCCATCCACATTCTCTGTTCTTCATGAAAGAAGGCCCTTGTCAGCTTGTCTTGCCAGTCTCCAGACAGGTCTAGAGGCATTGCAGAGGGTGCAATCTCTCTCCATCCCTGTTCTAGACCCTTGTTAAAGTGATATGAAAAGCCTTACAAAGATATTAAAACTTGAGCTAGCAACCAAATTTATATATAGCTTTATACAGGTTTCTTTTTTGTGAATATTTAAAAAATCTTGTCATACATATTTTCATAATTGAGTGTTATAACTGATGACAGTCCTGGGTAATCCGGGATAGAATCCCCATAGTTCATGATAAAACATTTAGAAAATGTAATTGCCAACAGGAGGTCGTGATGACAATAATTCAACTGTATTTGCAAGCAAGCCTCCCAGTTGGGTTACTCAGGGGTTGATGGCAGGGAAGTAGAGGAGAGACAGATTTTAAAAAGGGGCATCATCAGGAGATGGCTGTTGGGGAGAAAAATGGCAGGCCCTCCTGAACTAGCCCAATCCTACCTTCGGGCCTCCTTGTTGACCTTGACTGGTTATTGACCACCTGGCATTGCTTCTGTAGCAGCAGGTAGGGTGAGATGTGGGAAGAAGTTTGGATGACCTCCTGAACGACAGATTACCAACTGTCCAGCTACTGCCCAGGGGTCACCACATCCTCACATTGTGTCTCATTCTTCAAGTCTAATTAAGCAGCTTCAGCAACACAGAACTTTGCTATCTGCTCCTACCTGTTTCACTTAAAATCAGGTGCCCATGTATGTCTCTGTGTTACACTGTGACTGATCCCTAATAAAATTAGAGATTTTCAGTCTTTGCCCTTGATATTGCCAACTCACCTAAGCAAATTAATGAGGCTTTGAGTAGGCCTCAGAGCCTGGTGCTGTGAATGATGGAAGCCACAGAAGTCTCAGTGACAGGGCAGTAGAATTTCATTGTCTTCTCACTGAGAAGTGACACCAAATCATTGAAACCTTTTTTTCTTATACTTTATTTCCTATATTGGAAAATAGCAGATATTTGCTCCTTCCTGTGTTAGAGATATTCATCTTCAACATCACATACATAACAACCTTCCTAAAACAAACCCTGAAAACATGAGGGGCACGGAAAGCTTTGTGACTCCCAGGACAGTTGATGTGGCTGCATCTGGTGTGACATTTATCACTACTGTTGTGTGGAGGCCACATGTTGTCATAGAGTCCCTCCATTCCTCCAATGCATGGACCTTATGCTCAGTCCTAGGGGAGACAGTCATGAATCCAACCCAGCCCCGGAAACCCAGCTTCAGGCAAGTTTTGGCTCAGAAAGAAAATGAAGATTTGTCTCCCCCTTGAAAATTGAAAGTAAATGAGGCAACTTTCACTATCTTCAAGCCAAAATTGGGGCAGAAAACTACTAGAGTAAGCAGGGCATGGTCTTTCCAGTTAAGCAAAGCTACATTCAAATCCCAGCTGCATCACCTAATGAGCCAGTAACCCAGGTAAGTAACTTCTCTGAGCTTCATTTCCTTACCTATAAGATTGAGGACAGTGATAACTTGTTGGTCAGGTTGCGATGGTTAAGAGAGCAATATGTAAGCCTTCTTAAATGATGCTTGGCACATGGCAATCAATCAAAAATATTTATGTGCACCTACTACATACATTACAAACTCAGCCATGTACTGGATTAATGTGATTCACTCAAATTATTTCATTCCCTTTCACCCTGTAATTGTTAAAGATACTTAGGCTTTTTGTCTTCCAGTTTTCAGCACCTAACTGAAAAAGGAGATCATTATTCCTTGGATCTGGATAAATCCAGACTAGCCTGACAGATCCAGAATCAACTAGAGTAACTAATTAATGTCTTGTATTTCCTGAGATAATTCCCATTTCAAATGACCTTTTCTGTGATTCTTGTAAGTAGCCTTGCACTTGTCATCAACCATGTTTCCATCTGACAGAGATTTATTAAGCACCTTCTATGTGCCAGACAGATGCCAGGGGTGGAGTTGTGACCCAGACTTAGTGCCTGCCAGCATGGGCATCCTTTTGGCTCTGGAAGCATGGCTTATGGAGCTACATGCCAGCTATCAGCCCTGTGGCAGCATCACCATCATCAAAGGAACCCTGCAATTCATCTTTCTAAATCCCAATTTGCAATTCTCCAAGTCTGCAGAAAACTGATGTCACTGTGTAGCTTGACTAACTTGAGGTTAAAAGCCAATCAGTCATGTGCCAGCAACCATGTAATTGAGCTGAGAACAGGCCAATCTTTAGTTATTGAAACATTTTAAATACATTTCTTATTTCCACTCAGTATTGGACCATCTGGCTGGAATTTTGCCTCACATCACCACTAGGGGGCATTTTATGCCCAACTATATTCTGCAATAGTTTGGGGATGGTGTTGGGACACCATCAGCACAGTGTGGTGGGGGGTGGGTAGGGAGAATGCTTCTTAGGCTTAGTGAAATTCCAATAGACTGGTACCGAAAATAGGGTGAACAGGGTGAATTCAAGCATCACTCTGAAAAGGTAGTGTGTTAGTTATCACCCCTCATATGTACATATGTAGTCCGCAAACCTAAGGGAGGAGATAAACCAATTTTTATTGCATATCTACTATGTAACAGGCACTGAGCTAAAAATCTCTGTCTTCATCATCTTATCTACCTATCACAACTATCCTGAGATAGGTTTTGTCTTCATCCTTATTTTACAAATAAGAGGTCAGAGAGGTTATCACTTACAACCTATCACACATCCAACAAGTAGCAAAGACTGAGTCCAGGTCAGGTTGCTTTCAAAGCCTATCAACTTTTCTTCCACGAGGCTCACCTAGTTGTGATATTCTCACTCCTCTGAAATTGTTTCCTCAATCCCCATTACCATGACTCTCCAGATTATCTGAGATTTGTGTGTGTCTCTGTGTGCCTGTGGGTGGTGAGGGGGACATGCACGCATAATATGGCTGCGAATAAAGGAGCAAGCAGCTGAGTGTTTTCATACTTAATGACCCTTGTACTAGTCAGTGAAACAGGATTTAAATTTGACTGAGTACAACGTATACACTCTACCTGTTTTATTCTCTTGTAGCACCAACACCTTACACTGTGTCTGGCATAGAGTAGGAAATTAATAGATGTTAGATGAATTCATAAACAGATAAATCAACATGGCTCTTAGGAAGACCCCGAAAGCATTTGCCCGGGGAGGCTTCCTACGTCTGCAAGTGTTCTGAAGCCTATGAAATAAGGTGAGATTATCTTCCAATAGAAAACTCCAAAAGATGTGGAGGTGGGGAGGATTTGATTTATAGGATTTGCTCAGCCTGCCCTAGAGACATCAGCCAATGAAAGGAAAATAGACCCCAACCTGTTTACAGAGCTCCTTGGACTTACCATCCCAAAGCATAGTCCAGAACAAACGCCCAGTCCAAGCGATCACTGACTCACCAGCCCCGGGGAATGATTTCCAATTCACTGATGTATCAAACCAGCATGATTTGATATGCAGTGCTTGTCACTCTAAACTTCCAACAATGCAGATCTGAGCCCCGGGACTACTTTGAAAAGACTGGATCCCTTGGTTCGGATTGTACTCTACAAAGATGAAGAAAGCAGCCATTTTCTGCCCACTGGGGACCAGAAGGCTCTTCCATTAGACAGAAACTTCATTTCTGGAAATGTGAACTTTGCTGCCAGAGTCATAAATGCCGACTCTCTATGTGAAAAGCAGACCATTTACTCACTTCAGCATTGATTTTCTGGAAACATGGCCTGCCTGTACTCACACGAGGAAAGGAGAACATGAAAGACAGATATAGTCTGAAAATGTAATGTTGACTTCCAATGCAAAACTACCCTGAGTTCACTTACTTTATTCTCTTCCTCTTTCCAATTCTCATCCAAAAGGCTATCAGAATGTAATTTCAGTTGAAAAGCCTTCCATATCAGAAGTAGAAAATAGAGAAGGTCGATGACTTCCCCATTCCCTTCCACCTGCTGGAAAACTGCAGGAGTGTCCACAAGGTGTAGAGTAGGTAAGACGTTCTGAGGGAGGGGCCGACAGACTCCTCCGCTCTCTGACAGGAAGTGAAGGCCTTCCTGGGGGTTCAGCAGAGAATAGACCAGCCCTAGGGGATTCCACTACTCAGAGTCCATCCACTGAGGCTGGGGCCACCTCCAGTGAGCAAATTTCTGTGGGAGATTCAATGAATGCTGCAGACCTCCCAGAAGAGGATTGTGGCCAGTGCCTTCTCCCAGCTAAAGGAGTGTGGACAGCTGGCTAAGTAAAACTTGGGCGAGGCCATGGATGGTGCCAGTGAAGACAGAGCCTCAGTAAGGAAAACAGTCCTGCATCTACTATCTTCCTCCCATTCCACCCTTGCCTCCTTCTTTGGCTGCTCCCAGACATTGTTCTCACCTCTCCCACCATGGAGACCTGGATTTCTGATCTGGCAAAGAAACATCACAAGTGCTTTAACTTTTCTCTTCCTTCTTCATCCAAGAATGAAAGTTCAACAGAGACCAATACAGTACTGCACAAGTGTAGAAATAAACCATCCCCCAGCACCAACCAGGCTGAGAAAAAATGCTGGATATGATACAAGGCTTTGCAATTATTTCTTTTTTTTTTTTTTTTTTTTGACAGAATCTCACTCTGTCTCCAGGCTGGAGTGCAGTGGCACCATCTCAGCTCACTGCAGCCTCTGCCTTCCGGGTTCAAGCGATTCTCCTGGCTCAGCCTCCCAACTAGCTGGGACTACAGGCACGCACCACCATGACCAGCTAATTGCAATTTTTAAAGAAGAAATTGCTTTAAGGCATCAACATGCTTCTCTTTATGAAACAGATTCCCTAAAAGAAACAGGAGTAAATCTTGGAAAATCTCTTATTTGTATTCTCAGCAGAGCTTGAAAGGACATTGCATTAAGAAAAGGGACATAGTGGCCGGGCGCGGTGGCTCACGCCTGTAATCTCAGCACTTTGGGAGGCCAAGGCGGGTAGATCATGAGGTCAGGAGATAGAGACCATCTTGGCTAACACAGTGAAACCCTGTCTCTACTAAAAACACAAAAAATTAGCTGGGCATGGTGGTGGGTGCCTGTAGTCCCAGCTACTCGGCAGGCTGAGGCAGGAGAATGGCGTGAACCTCGGAGGCAGAGCTTGCAGTGAGCCGAGATCGCACCACTGCACTCCAGCCTGGGTGACAGAACTAGACTCTGTCTCAAAAAAAAAAAAAAAAAAAAAAGAAAAGAAAAAAGAAAAAAAAAGAAATTTTTATAAACTTCACTGTAAACAATGGAAAGCAGAATATGATCTCCTAAAAAGAAAAGTATGTTATACTAGAATATGCTAATAATCTAAATTTTAAAATCACAGATTATTTTAACAGAACCTGGGGTTGGGGAAATAAAATAGTTTTAAAGCCTCTTAATTAATTTTATTTCTCAGTGTGAGGTCAAATTTGAATGATTTTTAATGGTTACTTAAAAATTAAGCATTCAATGTCTTAAATTTTTTAAAAGTTAACATGCGATAAAAGAGAATAACTGTTTCAAATTACTAGTGAACAAATTAAAATAAAAACACAAATGACAAAGAAAATATTTTTAAAATACAAAAACAAACTTTAAAAACCTTGTAAGATCTTCCATATCAGTTACACAATAAATTACAATGAATCAGTGTCATTATTAAAAATAGACTCTCAGTTTAAGTCAAAAACAAAAATTATATTCTACTTACAGGAGAAATACTTGGTAGCAAATGAAACAACATAGAAATATATAGATAAAGATATACCATTAAAATAGAAATATGATTCAATCAAGTATGGCAAAATTAATATTAGGAAATAGTTCAAGGCAAAAAGAGTTATGTAAGAAAAGAACAGTAAGCCCTCCCTTATCATCTGAGTGTTTTGATAAGTTCTCGGGAACTGTGACTTTAAGCAAAACCACATATAATAAAACCAGTGATTTTTCTTTTTCTTATCGATGGCATAATGTTGAAGGAAATGATATTATTCAGGACCTGCTAGTTCATTTCACTTTAAACTCACGGTTTCCAAGAACCTATTGATGATGATAAGTGAGGACTTACTGTAAGTTATGTAATTGAAGATGAAATATACATAAAATCACAAGCCAAATAAAAATATTTCATTAAAATGTGTAAACAAAAATTATTAGGAATAAAAGGTAAACTTTAAAATTAGTATAGAGATCATTTAAATAATAATATTCAAAAGTTTTATTTATAAGTATATACTGAAATGATGCTACTACTAGTTAGAAATAAACTAATCCTAATACTAAATACAAAATGTTAAAATTGATCACAAATGAGACAAAAAATATCAAAAATTGATCTTATGTAGATAATTCATCAACATTATAAAAATAATTGCAGAAATGTTATGTAAAGAATTTACAAAGCTCACATGATATGACCATAAGAAATAAACCACCAGAGAAAACCTTATTGATTTTACACATAACAAGAATGCCTTCTAGCATATGATAATCTGATCTTTGTTCTGAAACTTCTAACCAATGAAATAAAATGGGAAATATAAATAATCTTTGAGAGTTGGAAAGAAAATTATCATTTGCCATTGATATGATAGTCTCCACTAAAAATACAAAAGAATTAATGAAATGACAATTAAGATTAGTGAAACAATTTATATCTTGGCTGGCTTCAAAGTAAATATATGAAAGTAAGTTATTTTTATATAAACCAACATTACCCAGTTAGAGAAATACAATGGTGTAAATGAAATATGTCATTTAAAATAGAAATTTTAAAATATAAAATACCTAGGAATAAAAAGTGTGAAGAAAACTGTAAAGCTACCCAGAACCACTAAAGAGAGCATCATGGCATAACCTAGTCAAGTTTAAGATTTGTTTCTCCCATGTCCCAGCATTTCCATACCTAGAATATGTACTAGAGAAAAAAAGTACAGTACCCTATAGCATTGTTTCTGATAGCTTCAAACTGGAAACCATCCAATTGTCTATTAAATACATGGGATCAATAAATCGCAGCATAGTCACGCCATGGAGTACTATATAGGAATAAAAATGAAAAACCTGCAGCTTTTTGCAATCACAAGAACGAATCTTGCAATTATAAACCAAAGAGTCAAGACAAAAGAAACACATGGCATAAAACTACTCTATAAAGCTGGAAAACAGGCAGCACTCTTTATGGATGCATATATAAGTGGTAACAGTAAATATTAAATAAGTAGAAATCAGGTTAGAGGTAATTTCTAGAAGAGACAGAATAGAGTTTTACATGGGGCACATGAAGGGCTTTCTGGTGTTGATAAAGGTTTTTTTTTTAAATGATGTTGGTAATAATTACATGGGCTTTTACTCTATGATTACTAAGTAATGTGTATGTATATATATTGTGCACTTTTTATGTTGTATATTTTGTGTCAGGCAGATCGTCTGCATAGTCCTAAACTCTTGATTTCTTCCACTTCTTGACACAATCCTTTGGGACCCTTTCAGCTCTTCATTCTGTAGGCTCAAGTTCTGCCCTGCCTCCATCCCCAGACCAAGTCCCAACCTGAGGGAGAGTTGAGTCTCAATCTTCCCTTTACTAGGATGGGAAATGCCAACATTCTTTTTGGTTACCCATTCCTGGAGGATGGTTCCAGCTGGCAGGGATCATAGAAGATTGATGCGCAGCTGTATTTTCCTGTCATTTTGGGCACTGGGGTGAGGATGGAACTTTGCCCCTTTGACAGTTTTAGCTCTAGTCAACTGCTGTTAACTTTGACCTCAGGACACCCTTCACTCCACATCCATGAACACGTTGCAACATCAAGCAACTACAAGGTAAGCAGAGGCATGCAGGGCCTTGTGGATTCAGTTTCTTCTCCCACGTGGATGAACAGAAGCAGCGGAAGAGATAGCACCTCTTTTCCAGCCGGACAGTGTGCTGAAACACTTCCTCAGCCTCCTAGCCGTGCCAAAGACATGTAGGGTGGCCTTAGCCAGAAAGGTGAGGCCATCCCAGCCTCCAGCATGGGGTTGCGGAAGTAGATATAGGTGACCCACTAGAGCTGTGAACTCCTTCAACTCTAGCGTTGAAGTGCCATATTCAATGAGCACAGTTCTGGAAAGGTCTCCAGGGACCCCACATCACGTCATGAACTAACCCAAACCTCTAAATCCCCTAAATCTTTCAAAGCTGAGAGAGAGAGAGAGAGAATAGTTCATCTTTAGGGATTGATATAGACTGGGCTATGATATTTGGAGCCCACTCACTGGGACCCATGGATAGGGTGATTACATAATTGACTATCCAACCAAAGACACTTTTTGAGAGAGAAAGGGCAATTTAAATAATTATCTTGGGACAGCAGTTGACAACTAGGACTGTCCTAGGCAAAGCAGGTTAAATAATTACCCTAGCCATGGACCATACTTTGAGAAGCACTTTCCAAAGGCCTCTGCCATGTGCAGCTGCTCATAGCCAAGCTCATGCTACACAGGTGGAAAAGCTTCTGGAAAATTGGGGTGCTTCCCTAGAAGACTCAGAATGTTAACAAGGAATAGGGAAGAAAGAGAACTACTGAAGAGCTTGGCACAGGAGGGCTGGCCCAAAACCTGTGTCACAGCACTACCCTGGGCCATTCATACCAAAGCTCATTCCAGAGACCAAAAGTATTTGATGGCCTTCTGTCATACCTTACCTGCCAGGCCACATGCTTGATGGGCTCTTTCCGGAACCTAGACACCCCCAGGGCACCATCATCCTCCCTGATAGAATATTATATTAGAACAATTTGAGGAACATAGACACACTATCCCCAATCCTGTCCCTCAACTGTTTCATCTGTCAGCACCATGGTGTCAGTGAGACCTTCTGATGGAGACTTCCAAGCCACCTGACTGCTTAGGTTAGTCTGCAAGTTGTTCCAGTGTTTTTTAAAAGAGAGGTCCTCCAAATTCAAATCACTTGTTTATGTCCCACTGCTGGCACACCACCTGAATGGGAAGTGTCAGTCTACGACATCAAAGGCCTCTCTTGCTGTAACTGCTACTGACAGTACCGTTGTCCATCTATGTCAAAGGGGAGAATTCTCTTAGAAAAATTCACTCCCTCCACTCAATACAGTCCTTTGCATAACAATTAGTTTTTATTGTTGATGCTTTATTACCCATTTCAAGACTGCTAGAGAAATGAGTTATGCAGGATATGACCCCTCTAGTCATCAAAGAGCCAGAGAAAAAGTGTGTAGCTTGAAGCTGAGCAAAGATGCTGCCTTCCAAGTGGGAAGTGACATATGTATGCTGGACATGATTTATCTGCAGAGCTCTCCAACCCTGTCATCCTCCCGCTCTAGTTGTGCAGCCCCCATCCTCCCCCAACATCACCACAATGCCTATCCTCATTTCCACAATTCTGCAGTTCCAAGGCCCTGACCTCCACCTAGGATCTCAGAAACTGATCTGTAAATCCAGGATGGAGAGCCTAAATGTCAGATTGATAAAGTGTAAGACTCATGAAGATGCTCATAAAAAATTTCTTAGAAGCCAGGTGTGGTGGCTCACACCTATAATCCCAGCACTTTGGGAGGCTGAGGCAGGTGGATTACTAGGTCAGGAGATCAAGACCATCCTGGCTAACATGGTGAAATCCCGTCTCTACTAAAAAATACAAAAAAAAATTAGCTGGGCATGGTGGCGGGTGCCTGTAGTCCCAGCTACTTGGGAGGCTGAGGCAGGAGAATGGCATGAACCTGGGAGGCAGAGCTTGCAGTGAGCTGAGATCATGCCACTGCACTCCAGCCTGGGCGACAGAGCGAGACTCTGTCTCAAAAAAACAAGAAAATTTCTTAGAAGGACTGTTAGATTAATAGCATTCCTGCTTTTTTCTTTTTTACTAATTAATCATTTATCTTAATCTGTTTTATGCTGCTATGACAGAACCAAAGACTGAGTAATTTATAAAGAAAAGTAATTTATTTCTACAGTGCCAGGGTCTGGGAAGGTGCTGGTATCTGGTGAGGGCTTTCTTGCTGCATCATTCCATGACAGAAAGTGAGAGGGTGAGAGAGGGAAAAGGGAAGGGAACTGAACTCATTCCATTATCAGTAACCCACTCCTGCAGTAACTAACCCACTCCCACAATAACAACATTAATCCATTCATGAGGGCAGAGCCTTCATGACCTAGTCACTTCTTAAAGGTTCTACCTTAACTCCATTGCTTTGGGGATTAAATTTCAACATATAAACCTTGGAAGACACATTCAAACCACAGAAACATTCTTCAGTAGAACTTTAATATTACTGTCTTATAAAATTCTGTCAAATGAACAAAAGATAACCCATAATTACAATACCCTAATATGACTGCTTTTAACATTTTACTGTATTTCAGCCTTTTTGCTATGTATATAATTTTAGAGTTGTAATCATACCCAGTATATGATTTTATCATGTTTTGCCACTTACCATTATATTATAGGTACTTTTAATATTGCTATATAGTCTTCATGGTTGTCATTGTTAATAGCTATGCTGTAATAGTTCACTGAATTGAAGTGCTTTATTTACTTAGCTACCCTATTATCTTTAAACAATTTCTAATTTCCTTTTATAATAAATATGGATATCTTTGTGACAGGGGTGTTCTTTTTCACATCTTGACCTATGTTTCACATAGTGTTACAATTACTTGACCAAAGAATACAAACCTTTTGTCTCTTGACGTATATTTCCAAAAGATTTATAAAAGGTGCATTAATTTACTCTGCAGCTGGTGTAAATGACGACTATTTTGTCATCGTTTTCTTGAGAGTAGAGCTTCCAAAGGTAGGGATATGGGGCTAGGAGGAAGAAATCCAGCACCAAAGCCTGGGCCATGCATTCTGTAAAGAACCCCGGTTCTCACTGGTACACTGGTTTTACTTTTCTCTGTTTCTTGCAGACTGAGCAATTGATAACTCTGTGGGTCCTCTTTGTTTTTACCATTGTTGGAAACTCCGTTGTGCTTTTTTCCACATGGAGGAGAAAGAGGAAGTCAAGAATGACCTTCTTTGTGACTCAGCTGGCTATCACAGGTAAGTCACTATGCAAGTGAGAGGAGGAAGCTGTATGTGAAGTCCCTATGGCTTCCTGCTTTTAATGAATTTTATCAAAAAAAAAAAATGTAACATCGGTCAATTTGGGAATAATTTCTGAAAGAATATAAAACCCATGTTTGAATATTTCCTCTGGCATACTTAACACATATGAATGCCTCTAAGATTTCATTAGAAAAGTAACTCACTACACTAATAGAAATACCATTATCAGTACCACCAAATGGTTCTATAGGGTTTCCCTGTTTTTATACACAATAGCCTCCATAGTTCACTAAGGTGATATTACCATATCATCCTGCATTATGAGCTTAAGGAATACATCCAGAAAATGTACCAGCACTATCTCTATTCAATCATTAATGTTAAGTCTTGAGTACTTTGCAGATTAAAGCCTGTGGACATTGCTTTTGAAATGCAAATGATGTGTAACACCACTACTGGGGGTAGTATAATGAAGTAATATAATCTCAAGGATCAGGATGCTTAAGTGTAGACTTTGGAAATGACCATTCAGTAGAAGAGTGAGCACAGCACACCTAGTAGAGGAATGATGAAATATTCTCAAAGAAGAAAATGATCTGTGAAAGTAAGAGCCCCATAGACATGAGTAGAGCTCCTGTTCAAAAGGAAAAGAAAACACAACCAGGGAAAGAGTCCTGTTCTACAGGCCAGAAAGAAAGTGAGAAAATGAGATTCACAGAAGGTCCAGCATAAGCCACGCTTGGAGTCCTAAGCTCTGGGAGCAAGATGGCTGTTACATTAGCTTAATTTGGATCAGACTATAGAAAAAAAATGCAAAAAGAAAAATTTAAATATTAAATGCTTACAAGGAGTGATGGTAAATGACTTTCAGAAAGGGCTGTTTGGTACTTTTCAACCTGTACTGTTATCTCAGCTGTAGTAATGGTAGTGGAGCTCTTTGGAATTTAGTCTTGAGCCATAATATTTCAAAAATATATGACACTGTAACTTACAAGAGAACCTTAGCCATACATTGTTGGTAACCTGAAATTCCCCTTTTTCTTTCTAACAAAGTATAACAAGCCCACCTGCTTGAGCTGGGCTGCAGTGGCCAGGGTAAACATCTAAGGCACCAGTGAAAAATACAGAGAAGGTAAAAAGAGCAAGGGTTCTGAAGATGGAACCTGGGATGGGGGAAAGTTTCTTCAATCTTTCCTACCAACAGGAACTCCAATTTTTCACTCTTATAATTGTAGAAGTAGAGGTAATTAGGATCATCCAGCAAATGCTTAGAGGCAAATATCCCTGGATGAGGATAGCACAACTTATTTTCATTATATTTCTTTGATTACAGTGTGGTAATGCATGTTGTATGGAACTATGTATTCTTTTAGAATGAAAGGATTTAGAGGTGGCAAGAATATCAGCTTGAAATTTAAAGTTTTTTCATAAACAATAAACAAATGATAATTGAAAATTCACTACATATTATCAAAGAGAAAAGTTGTATGCTCTATTCTAATTCATAGTCGTATTAATCTGGCTTAATTTCATATACATCTTCTAGACAGTGTTTTTGTTAATTGTTTCTAGAAAAACTCTAAGGGTCAGGTCAGAAGCATTTTAAATGAAGAATTCCTGAAGTGAAAAACATTGCCAAAGGTCTAGGATTGAAGCTCAACCTTCTGAGACTGAATTTATATGTTATTGAAATTTCCTTCATCCACATTTCACCATGATCACAGATCCTTTGGTAAAGGAGGTGAGAATACATACCTGAGTCTTGAGTATGCATATGAAAGTTACCCAGGCATCCAATGAGGGGCCCTGTGCTTTGAGACATATATAAAAATGTGGTTTGAGTCCCCCATCGTATGTCAATGTCCTCCTTAAGATTTCTTCAAATTCTTAAGGAATTTATATTTTTACTTCTCTCTTTTGCTTCTTGTAAAAATATAAATTCTTAAAAATTTATTCTTTTTTTACAAGAATTTACAAGAATTCTTTAAAATTCTTGTAAAAAATTTAAAAAGAATTTACAAGAATTCTTTAAAATTCTTGTAAAAAAAATTCTTAAGGAATTTATATTTTTACTTTTCTCTTTTGCTTCTTGCTTCCTCCTTCCACTAAAATCTTGCTCTCTCTCACCAGTATCTCATCTTTCTGAGCTCCTCTTTTTTTGTGATTGTTTCATGCTGTCCCTAACAAGGCACTCAAGGCACCCTTGTTTCCTTTATTTTCTTTAAAATCATCCACAAAAGTATGACTGTCTATGTTTAAAGGACTTTTCTGAATATTTCAGGTAATATAAGGATATTGTGTCATAGAAAAGTGAATATCTTAAGAGCAAATATTTCATTTTCTCAGAACATTCAGCTGCCATCAGAAATGTTTCATTTTGATCATGCCACTGCACTCCAGCCTGGGTGACAGAGTGAGACTCTGTCTCAAAAAAAAAAAAAAAAAGAAAAAAAGAAAGAAATGTCTCAGTTTTACCTTGCTTCAGCCTCACTATCCTACTCTATCTTCTAAATGTCTAGTATCTTGTGCCAAAAAATTTTAATACTTTCCTGTTTTTTGTTTTGCTTTGTTCTTACCACTACCAAACCATGATCTCAGAGACCCCACAATTTCCAAAAAACAAGTATCGGGCTTTTTTTTTTTTTTAACAAAGGAGGTTGCTCCCTAAAAAAGAACCCTGGAACTAGTTACAATGATAAGCAGACAAAGAAAAATACACATTCATATTCATAGTTACATATGTCATGGCTAAAAATAAATTATTCTGAATTGTATAAAACCATAATATATACAGTGATAACTCAATAGTATATCGTATTAGTCTGTTCTCACACTGCTATGAAGAAATTCCCGAGACTGGGTAATTTATAAAGGAGAGAAGTTTAGTTGACTCAGAGTTCTGCATTGCTAGGGAGACCTGAGGGAAGTATTAATACAATCATGGCAGAAGGCAAAGGAGAAGCAGGTACCTTCTTCACAAGGCAGCAAGGTGGAGTGAGTGCAAGCAGGGGGACTGTCAGATGCTTACAAAACATCAGATCTTGTTAGACTCACTCATTATCACAACAACAGCATAGGGAAACCACCATCACGATCCAATTACCTCCACCTGGTCCTGCCCTTGACACATGGAGGTTATTACAATTCGAGGTGAGTTTTGCGTGGAGACAGAGTCAAACCATATCATATATTATGTACTGTGGTTGCAAAAATTTCAAACTGGTTTTAGGCCAATACTCCTACTACAATAATTAGAAAAGCTGGACAAAATTTAAACATTTGTTAGAAGGTATCACATAGCTGCCAAAGACAACTAAGATTTGAGGGGCCAAGATTTCACAGAGCAGAAAATTGTATGAGATAAATACATTATTTGACACCACTATCCCCTTAAAGTATTAGCTGATTTAAAAGCAGAAACTGGAAGACTGAAAACCTGAGTAGAGCTTTGGGCAGTTTCATTGGACTGATGGGGCAAAAATTAATCTGCCAAAGCATAGTGGCTTTGATAAATATTCCAGGGTTTCTATTGGTACTGCTGAAAAGATACAACCTACAACTAAGAGTGAACTAAAAATGGATCAGCCCTCATCAAAAAATGAAATACAACCCCAAACCTGAATGAAATCAGATGATCTACCTCTGCATGCACACAAACCATCTGCCAGTGCAAAAATAAATCTTCTTTGGAGGACGAAGGCATTATCCCATCATCAAATTAACTATAATTTTCCATGCACAATGTTCAGCACTTGATTAAAAAATAACCAGGAATGCAAAAATACAAGAATTGATGAAAAACATGGAGAAAAATAGATAACGAAGAGTTGCACAAGAGATCCATCTATTGGCATTATCAAGATACAGAATTTACAACGGTTGCTCATCTGTTTAGAAACTACAAAATAAGATTAAAGGTTGAATGTCCTATCTCCAGGCTTTTGATGCACCTGCCCCCTTAACATTGGAGCTTGAGCACACAAAGAACTCCCTTTCCACACAAAGAACTTGGTGTAGTGGCAGTTCCTCCACTCCACGCCTGGATGTAATTCCAGCCATTTAACACACCTGCCCCAGTGGACTAGGAGTTTGAGCCACCTCTTCCTCCCATGCAAATACCTTGTTGTGGCTGCAGTTTCTCTGCTCTTTCCCCAGACATATCACCCAACTCGAGGTGCACCTGCTCCTCCAGATCAGGACCTTGAGCTACTCCTACGTTCCCCAGGAAAACTTTGTGGCAGCAGTGGTTTCTCTCCATCTTGCTGGGGCATATTTCCAGGCATTTGGAACACCTGATTGTCTAAATTAGAAGCATGACCTGCCCCTCCCTGCAGAGATCTTGGTAGAGCAAAGCTCTCTTCACTTGATGCCCAGACATATTTCCAGGCATTTGAAGAACCAACTCTTCTAGATTAGGAATTTAAGCTTCCCCCACTTCCTGTGCAGAGAACTTGGGACAGTGGAGGTTTCCAGACTCTATGCCTAGGCACATCTCCAGGCACTTGGCAGCTGCCCACCAGACCCTGCCTCAGAGCTAATGCTTCTGCCTGCCATTGGGAGAACTGTAGGAGAGCTTGCTTAGTCTATCCCACCCATCTTGGCCCCTACTCCAGAACTAAGCAGGGAGTTCAGACCACTGTGCATTCCACAGATCAGCCCATTGCCCAAGTCAACAGAACTTCTCCCAGTAAACAAGAATCAAGCATATATCCATTTGAGTCAGCTGCAGCTGAACTTTATCCATAAGCATCACCTACTGGCCTGGAGGTTGAACTGCACAATACAATAAGAAATCTGGGGCCAGGCACAGTGGCTCACGCCTGTAATCCCAGCACTTTGGGAGGCCAAGGCGGGCAGATCACGAGGTCAGGAGATGGAGACCATCCTGGCTAATACGGTGAAACCCCGTTTCTACTAAAAATACAAAAAATTAGCTGGGTGTGGTGGCGGACGCCTGTAGTCCCAGCTACTCGGGAGGCTGAGGCAGGAGAATGGCATGACCCCAGCAGGTGGAGCTTGCAGTGAGCCAAGATTGTGCCACTGCACTCCAGCCTGGGCGACAGAGCCAGACTCTGTCAAAAAAAAAAAAAAAAAGAAGGAAAGAAAGAAAGAAAGAAACAAAGAAAGAAAGAAAGAAAGAAAGAAAAGAAAAGAAAGAAAGAAAGAAATCTGGGCAGGGCATGGTGGTTTATGCCTGTAGTCCCAGCACTTTGGGAGGCTAAGGCCGGCAGATCACTTGAGCTTAGGAATTCATAACCAACCTGGGCAACATAGTGAGACCCTCGTCTCTGCAAAAAAATTTTTAAATTAGCCAGGCATGGTGGTGCACACCTGTAGTCCCAGTTGCCAGGGAGGCTGAGGTGGGAGAATTATTGGTGCCCAGAAGGTCAAGGCAGCAGTGAGCCAAGATCATGCCACTGCACTGCCATCTGGGTAACAAAGTGGGACCCTGTCTCGAAAAAACAAAATAAAAGGAAAAGAAAACAAATCTGATGACATAAGTGCACAGCACTGGAAGATGTAATAAGCCTCCCGAGACCTCTGCCATCCCAGCCTTATAGGAGGCAGTGAGCCTGCTCACATACCCAGTACACGGCTACTACAACCGCACTTGGGAAAGCCACCATACAAAG
Organism: Symphalangus syndactylus; assembly: GCF_028878055.3. NCBI lineage: Eukaryota > Metazoa > Chordata > Mammalia > Primates > Hylobatidae > Symphalangus > Symphalangus syndactylus. The sequence goes on along the minus strand of NC_072431.2, from coordinate 95,742,448 downwards.
ACTACCCATTACCAAGAAATGCTTATACAGACTCATTGCCACTGAAAGCACCCAGAACCAAATCCAAAGGACTTTACACAACATAAACTATAGACATCTCCTCAGAAGAGGAAGAAAGTCGCATCCCAATAAAAGCAAATTAAAAAAAAATAATAATAAAGAGAGATAGCTTATGTGGATGAGAAGGAACCAGAGAAATAACTCTGAAAGTATGAACAAAATAGAGTGCTACAACACCCCCAAAGGATCACACTAACTCTCCAGTAATGGATTCTAACCAAGATGAAATATTTGAAGTATCAGGTAAAGAGCTCAAAATATTGATTTTTAAAAAGCTCAATGAGATCCAAGAGAAAATTGAAAACCAACACAAAGAAAACAATTCAGGACATGCAAGAAGAGATAGATACCACTAAAATAAAAGAACTGGACATTTAAAAATTATTGAAGGAATAACAAAATAAAAGTGAAAGCTTCAACAATAGGCTAGACCAAGTGGAAGAAAGACTTTCAGAACTAGAAGACATCTTTTGAATTAAACCAATAAGAAAAAAATACAGAAAAATGAATTTTAAGAAATGCCCAATGCCTTTGAGAAATATGGGATTATGTAAAGCATCCAAACCTACAATGTATAGGTATTTCAAAGGGTGAAGAAGAAAAAGTATGGAAAACCTATTTGCGGAAATAATTCAGAAAAGCTTCTTTGGTCTTGGGAGAGATTTAGAAACCCAGATACAAGAAACTCAACTCCTAGAAGACACATTGTGAGAAGAACATCACCAAGATATATTGTCATCAGACTATCCAAAGTCAACATGAAGGAAAAAATCCTACTAGTGTCCAGAGAAAAGTGTCTAATCACCTATAAAGGAAATTTCATAAGACTAATAGTGGATTTCTCAGCAGAAACCCTACATGCCAGAAGAAATCAGGGGCCTATTTTTAGCCTCCTTAAAGAAAAAATATGCCAGCCAAGATTTTCACATCCTGCCATGCTAAGCTTTATAAATGAAGAAGAAATCAAGTCTTAACCAGACAAATAAATGCTAAGGGAATTTGTCAATACTAGACCAGACTTACAAGATATGCTCAAAGGAGTTCTAAACACGGAAACAAAAGAACAATACTCATCATCATAAAAGGACACACAAATACAAAGCTCACAGATCCTGTAAACCAACAACACAATTGAAACTCCAAGACAAGTAACAACACTGTGACAGGAACACAACCTCACATATTAATATTAATCTTGAATGTAAATGGCCTAAATATTCCACTTAAAATATAGAATGGAAAATTGGATTAAAAAGAGACTCAACCATCTACTACCTACAAGATACCCACTTACTGACTAAAGACAGCTACAGACTCAAAGTAAAGGGGTGGGAAAATATATATCATGCAAATGGGAAAAAAGGCAAGCAGGAGTAGCCATTCTTATATTAGATAAAAGAGACATCAAACCACCAACAATAAAAAAACAAGACAAAGAATGGCATCATATAATGATAAAAGGTTCAATACAACAAGAAGATTGAACTATTGTAAAGTATACACGATCAACACTGGAGAGCCTAGATTCGTAAAAATTACTACATATAAGAACAAAGATTAATAGAAAAAAAATAGTGGTCTTCAATACTCTGCTGACATCAGTAGACAGATCATCAAGGCAGGAAATCAACAAAAAATCTCTGGACTTAGTCTGGGTACAGTAACTGACTCTTGTAATCCCAGCACTTTGAGGGGCTGAGGTGGTAGGATTGTTTGAGGCCAGTAGTTCAAGACCAGCTTGGGCAATATACTGAGACCCAATTCCACAAAATAAATAAATGAATAAATAAATAAAAATTAATTAAGCATAGTAGCGCATGCCCATAGTCTTAGCAACTTGCAAGGCTGAGCTGGAAGGATTGTGTGAGTGCAGGAGTTTGAGGTTACAGTAAGCACCACTGCAATCCAGCCTGGGCAAAAGAGTGAGACCCTGTCTCCTAAAAAACAAAACGAAACGAAACAAAACAAAAAGAAAGAAACTCTGGACTTAAACTATATATAGACCAAATGGACCTAATAGACATTTACAGAACATTTCATTTAATAACTGTAAAATATACATTCTTCTCATCTGTTCATGGAACATTCTCCCAAATTGACTTTATTCTTAGCCATAAAGCAATTCTCAATAAATTCAAAAAAATTGAAATCATATCAAACGTTTTCTTAAACCACAGTGGAATAAAATCATAAATCAAACCAACAGGCACCTTCAAAAATACACAAGAACATGAAAATTAAGCAATTTGCTCCTGAATGACCTTTTGGTAAACAATAAAATTAAGACAAAAATAAAAAAAATTTCAAAATGAATGAAAGTAGAGATACAACATACCAAAACCTCTGGGTTATAGTGAAAGCAGTTCTAAGAGAAAAGTTTATAGAATTCAATGCTTACACTAAAAGATAGAAAGATCTCAAATTAATAACCTAACATTACACCTCTAAGGAACAGGGAAAGCAAGAACAAGCCAAGTCCAAAGTTAGCAGAAAAAAAAGAAATATAATAACAAAGATCAGAGCACAATGACATGAGATTGAGATTTAAAAAAAGATACAAAAAGTCAACAAAACAAAATGTTGGATCTTTGAAAAGATAAATGAAATTGGCAGCCTTCTAGCCAGATGAAACAAGAAACAGGAGAGATGATTCAATTAAGTACAATCAGAAACAATAAAGGTGATTGATATAGTTTGGATGTGTGTCCCAGACCAAATCTCATGTTGAAATACAATCCCCAGTGTTGGAGGTAGGGCCTGGTGGAAGGTGATTATATCATGGAGGCAGATTTCTCACTAATGGTTTAGGACCATCCCCCTTGGGCTACTGCCCTCATGATAGTGAATGAGTTTTTGTGAGATCTGGTGTAGATCTCTCTCTCTTCATTCTTCTATGGCCATGTGATATGCCTGCTCCCTCTTCGCTTTGCCTTCCATTATGATTGTAAGCTTCCTGAGGCCTTCCAAGAAGCCAAGCAGATGACAGCATCATACTTCTTGTACAGCCTGCAGAACTATGAGCCAATTAAACCTCTTTTCTTTATAAATTACCCAGTCTCAGTTACTACTTTATAGCATTGTGAGAATGGACTAATGCAGTGAAATTACAACTGATACTATAGAAATAAAAAAATATCATCAGAGATGACTATGAACACCTCTGTGCACACAAACTAGAAAACCTGAAGGAAATGGATAAATCCCAGAAACATACAACGCCCCAAGATTGAACCAGGAAGAAGTAGAAATCCTGAATAGACCAATAGCAAGTAATGAAATCACATCAGTAATAAAAAATCTTCCAAGAAAAAAAATCTCAAGACTAGACAGATTCACAGCTGAATTTTATCAGATGTACAAAGAAGAGCTGGTACCAATCTTACTGAATCTATTCCAAAACATGAATGTGAAGCAATTCCTAACTGTTTCTATAAAACCAGTATCACCCTGATACCAAAATCATACAAAGACACAACAACAACACAAAAAAAACACTACAGGCCAATAACCCTGATGGACATAGTTGCAAAATTCCTCATCAAGATACCAGCAAACGAAATCCAACAGCACATTAAAAAGATAATACATCACAATCAAGTGAGTTTTATTCCAGGGATGCAAGGATGATTCAACATATGCAAATCAATAAAATCAATAGACATGATTCACCACATTAATAGAACTATAAACAAAAACCATATGATCATCTCAATACAATAAGGCTTCAATAAAATCCATCATCTTTTGATAATAAAAACCCTCAACAAATTAGGCATCTAAGGAACATACCTCAAAATAAGAGCCATCTATTACAAACCTACAGCCAACATTATACTGAATGAGGAAAAATTGAAAGCATTATCCCTTAAAACTGGAACACAATGAGGATGTCCACATTCACTACTCCCATTCAACATAGCACTGAAAGTCCTAGCCAGAGAAATCAGGCAAGAAAAAGAAATGAAAGGAATCCACACTGGAAAAAAAACGTCAAATTACCAAATTATCTCTGTTCAGTAATGACATGATTGTATACCTAGAAAACACTCTACAGACTCCAAAAGACTCCTAGACTTAACAAACAACTTCAATAAATTTTCAGGATACAAAATCAACTTATAAAAATCAGTAGCATGTCTATACACCAATAGTCTTCAGGCTGAGAACCAAATCAAGAACTTGATCTTCTTAACAATAGCCACAAAAAATTAAATAATAAAACACCTAGGAATACTTTTAACCAAGGAGATGAAATATCCCTACAAGGACAACTACAAAAAGTGATGAAAGAAATTGCAGATAACACACATGACTGGAAAAACATCCCATGCTCATGGATTGGAAAATTTAATATCATTAAAATGACCATACTTCCCAAAGCAATCTAGATTCAACACAATCCCTATCATATTACAAATGTCATTTTTCAGAGAATTAGAAAAACAAGGTTAAGGTTTATATAGAATTTTAAAAGACCCTGAATAGCCAAAGCAATTCTTTTTTTGAAATGGAGTCTCACTCTGTCACCAGGCTGGAGTGCATTGGCACGATCTTGGCTCACTGCAACCTACACTTCCTGGGAACACAGTAAGGGAAGGAAAATAACTTTGTTGTGGAGAGGGCAAACCAAGGAAGGTCAGAAAGACTTAGAGACAGTGGAAGCTCAAGGAACCAGAGGTTGTCCCAAAGTCATTAGGTGGATGTAACGAGAGCACCCGAACAACAGAGCTGGAAGGAAGGAAGGAAGGATAGGTTTAGGAAGCAAGATATTCCCAGATGAATATTGCAGAGGTGGTATAACTCAGTGCAACGATCGTACTGGGTAGCCAAGGTAGGGTGGCACGGAAAGTCACTAGCAAACATGGCCACAATAATGGAAACTAAACTTTGTGTTTACCATGCACCAGGCTCTGTGCTACATGCTTTCTGTAGATTATCTCATTTAATCCTCACACAGGGATTTAAGCCTCAAATTTTTCTCAGAGAAGACATACAAATCCTAAGTAAGAGCATGAAAAGATGTTCATTAGCACTGGTCATCAGAGGAAATGCAAATCCAAAGATCAGGGAGATACCACTTCACACCCACAAGAATGGCTATTCCCCTATAAAATAATATACTAAATCACTCTTTAAAATATAACATTTTCCACAAACTCACCTCTTTGAATCCACATTTTGCTTTGCCAGTGTTTTATGTTATTCAGACATGAGTTTGAATCTCAGCATTTCTACTTCTGAGCCCTATGACCTAGGAAAAGTGACAATTTCTCTGAATATCAATTTCCCAATCCAAAAACTGGGAATACCTCTTGGAGTTGTGGTGAGGATTAAATAAGATAATGAATATAAAGTGCCTAGTATAGTAAGAGGCATATTATTGTTCAATAAATGCTAGCTGTGAATGCTACTGCTATAGTTATTCCATTCAGGGTAGAAATGGTTAATTTAAACTCCTTCAAGTAACTTACTAAAGAGTGAAAGTTCTCCAAAAGGCTTGAATTTCATTGCAAACCTATTTCCTTGTTTTCCTCTTTTATTCAGGACAATAAACTTTGCTCAGGTGTGTCTTTGGCTCTCAAGCATTGCTTTAAAGAATGACCAGACTTTGTCATATAACATTCTTAAAGGAGTTCAGGACATGCCCCCAAATATGCTGCTTTCATATATTGATTATTTTTAGCTGATGGCACTTCAACAGCAAATGCAAGAGAGGCTTTCTCTGAACTCAGCTGCCTAAAAATAGATCCTCCAAAAGAAATTCAATTGCCATATATCCTCTCCCTGGGAGTTTATTAATCAGGAAAGATACACTTTTATCACAAAACAGGAAACTGGAAGTCAACACCACCTACAGAAAAACCTTTTCATAAACTATTATATCTCCCATTGATTCTTCTAAAAACCCATTCATCTTTCCCCAAAATCATTTACTCCACCCTAAGTGGCTTATATCACCCCTCTCCATCCCATTAACACAGTAGGTAAGCTCTCAAATCTCATCTCTTTTAGGAGTATTCATTATTTTCCTGTGGCACCCCATGAACATAATATTAAAATAAATATGCCTTCTCCCTTATTAATCTGCCTGTTGTCAGTTTATTTCATAGACACAGCTATCGAACCTAGGAGAGTACAGGGAAATTCTTTCCTCCCCTATATCCTTAAATCATAAGATTCAACTGACATCACCAATGAAACAAACATTCAGAAGACTAAATTCAGAGACATTGTATCTGGCTTTTCTGAGGGAGAATAATAAGAACTAATAGGCATTGTCAGGTAAGGCAATACAGATGTTTTTCATTAAAGGATGTTTTTCACCATGACCTACATCTTGAAAACACCTTCCTAATTAAAGACCAGTAGTCTTGAGTGATTCTTTGAAGAACATTTTTACTTCCGTTTGGTCTTTTCTTTATTGAGTTGATGAATCTGCTGGAATTAGATTCAGCACACATAACATAAAATCCAAATAATGCTGGCTTAAGTTCACAAGGATTTATTTTTATCTTATGTAAAGAAGTCCAGAGTTAGGTAATCCAGGGCTCGTGCTGCATTTTCTTATCATTGGGAACCCAGGCTCCTCTGTATTTCTACTGTATTAAAGGACTGTCACCCTCAGGTTCAGCTCATGGTACAGATGGCTGTTGGTTCAAGATGACTGCTAGAACATCTGTCATCATGCCCAAATTCTAGCCAGTAGGAAGGAAGAAGGGAGGAAGGACAGAGGGGCCTGTATCAGCTCTTTGTCCTCCTCTTAATTGGCATTGCTAGAATTCCCGCACATTAGTTTTTCCTTGCATCTCAATGGTAACATCTAAGTGAAAAAAAGCCTGGGAAATATTTTCAGTTATTATTATTTTTTTAACCCAGGCCCATTGGCCAGAATAAAACCAGCTTCCTTTTCCTAAGGAAGAAGGAGAAAATAGAATTAAGAAGCAGTCTCTGGTATAGCTTGTTCTCCATACTTTTACTTCCATCCAGAACTGAGAAGTTTAGACCACAAATCTCTTTTTGTCTACCCATTCCCTGCTTTGAGAATGCTTCTTCCAGAGTGCTGCACTCTCTTCTAATGACCTATTATCTTGGCAGGCTGCACTTTTCACACCCTCCATAGGCTGCAGTGATCCATTGGATGATTGTTCCATTATGTAGATAAGTTCCTATTGCTGGCTGTTTATGCTTTTCTCCCATTTTTAGGCTATTAGCAATCCTGCAATAAACATTCTCATAATTAAATTTGTATGAGAATTCTGTATTATTTATTTAGAAAAAGTTTATAGAAGTGGACTTACTGCATCAAAGAAAGGCACTTTTGTGGCTTTTGAATTGTCTAATGTCTTTTTTGGTTACCCAAGTTAAAAGATGATGGAAAATGTCAGGGGACAAATGCTCTAGAATCCGCTAGCATAGACCTACACTAAGTCTTGTTCAAAAAGGTCCCTGTAAACAAAACCCTAGTTGACTTGCAGTAGCAACAGAATCATAACTGGTTTTTTGAGAGCAGAGATTCTCTCTGTTCCTCCCTTAGTGATATTTAGCCAGCTACTGGTAATTTGCTTATTATCAAAAGGAGCGGCCAGGCGCAGTGGCTCATGCCTGTAATCCCAGCACTTTGGGAGGCCAAGGCGGGCGGATCACGAGGTCAGGAGATCGAGACCATCCTGGCTAACACGGTGAAACCCCGTGTCTACTAAAAATACAAAAAATCAGCCAGGCGTGGTGGCGGGCGCGGTGGCAGGCGCCTGTAGTCCCAGCTACTCCAGAGGCTGAGGCGGGAGAATGGCGTGAACCCGGGAGGCGGAGCTTGCAGTGAGCCGAGATGGAGCCACTGCCCTCCAGCCTGCGCGACAGAGCAAGACTCCGTCCCAAAATAAATAAATAAAGCATTTTTTTTTTCACTTTAGCCAGCGCATCAGAGAAGAATCCACACCTGATTGTCTTATTTTACCCCCTACAATGCCCAGAGCAGTATTCACACATTCATGAAAACACATCACTTAGAACATTCGAATGGAGGACGTGTTTTTATTTTGCTCTTCTATGTTTTACCTCCACTGCTCCACAATTTTGATCCCTTCAAAAAAAAATCTTAACGAATTATTCTCTATATATTCTATTAGGAATCTTGGCTGCAGACTTAATCTTGAGGTTAGAAAGAAAATAGATCTTGAAGCCACTATTTTGGCACATTCTGTAATTCTTAGAATTTCCATTCTAACAATTTTCTGGATGAATTTAATAACCGTTTATATTTTATGAGCTAAAGTACCAATTAAAATTTATTATTCATTTATCATCTTTAAGGCTTACTTGTCTGTTTTATTCAAATGCAATAAAAAAGGGGAACTAATAAGAGTAACTCCCGATGAGTGTTCAACAAAGTAAAGAAAGAAAACATTTTTTTGGCACACATTCAAATCATTTCCTTTTTCTGGTAGGGCCAAATCTTTTCGTATTGAGAAAGGAAATTAGCTTTGCTTCATAGCACTTTCTGAAGAGCAATTTACTAATGAACTTAGGAATTCTCTGCCCTCATAACCCTCCTATACATTACCTGAATGCAGAGAAACTTGAGACGTTCAGCAAGCGAGGTGAGGCCAGGAGCGTTGAGGGGTCCAGGTCCATCTGTGGAGTTCACTGCCACTTTCCTGTGTGGATTTCAGTCCTTGTTTTCCTGGATTTTCAGTTGCATTCTCAATACATTATTTTTATTCATAGTGAAAATATTGAAGACTGAATTTTTTCTGAATTCATACAATTTATATGACATGTTCTTTTTTATTTTCTAAATATTTTACTGTTGAAGTAGTTCCTCTTTCACACACAAAAACTAATAGTTTTTGCTGTCTTTTTTTAATTTCTAGGTGACCTTTTCTTTAATATTTTGTAATTCACATTTAATTTCATTGCCTTGTAGTCAAGGAATATTTCTGAAAGGACTTCTGCTCTTTGGAACTTATTAAGAGTGTCTTTGAGGTTTAATATGTAATTATTATCTTAAAAATATTTAATGTATACTAAAATGTAAGACACAATTTATGCTGTGGAATTAAACAAAGACCATCCAAATGAGAACAAGCAATGGCTATTTACTCAGAGTCCGTGTTGACAGAGACTCAAAAGGCTGAGTGGAAAAGCTTCACAACAGGGGAAAAAAAGGCAGGGCCTCAGCTGTGCTCCGATTGGAGGCTGTTGGCCTGGGGAAGTTGACCTGAAGCACAGCATCTTATCTGATTGCTTAAGGGTGCATATTTACCTTTCTCCTATTGGTCCTAATTTAGAAGGGAAACAATTAAAGGAGCTATCAGTTATGAATCAAGTTCTGGGTTTGTTGGGCTAATTGCTATGGTGGTATTGTTTGGCTTCCTGAGCTGGTTGCTGCAGGTTGTGGATAAGAGTTCTATTTTATGTATATGAACATTGTCCATATGTTCAGTCTTTCAATGCATTATTTGTACTTATTCTTTTGAATTTGCCTTTACTAATTATGATCTCTATATTGTCTCTTTATATATATATAGATATATTTTTTGTCTGTTTAACATGATAGATGACTAAAAGTACTATTAAAAACTTTCACACTTTTGGTTGGACGTGGTGGCTCATGCTTGTAATCCCAGCACTTTGGGAGGCCGAGGCGGGCAGATCACTGGAGGTCAGGAGTTCAAGATCAGCCTGGTCAATATGGTGAAACCCCATCTCTATTAAAAATATAAAAATCAGCTGGGCATGATGGTGCACGCCTGTAGTACTAGCTACTCAGGAGGCTGAGATGGGAGGATCCCTTGAATCCAGGAGATGGAGGTTGCAGTGAGCAGGGATCACGCCACTGCTCTCCTGCACTCTAGCCTGGGCAGCAGAATGCGACTCCGTATTAAAAAAAAAAAAGAAAAGGAAAAAAAAAGCCTTTCACACTTTCTCGCATCTTTTAGTATTTTTTATCAATGTTTGTTTTATACATTTCAATGGTTTATTATTTGGTTCCTAGCGGTTCCTGATTAGCATATCTTTAATGTATGTTTATATATGTATGTTGATCTCTCTCTCTCTCTCATATACACACATAAGTCTTTTCATTAGCTTTGCTTTAAATTTTGCTAATGTGATATTAATATTATGTTTATGTATCTTCTTTTTATTGCACTTGTTTGCCAAGCACCGAACTAAGCATTTTAAATAATATCTTATTTTTGTAACTGTTTTGGCATTTATCTTCTTCATTATGATTTTACTTGAAATAATTATCAATGTGTATTTCTATATTTGAGTGTTTCAATACTTACCAACAGTTTGCTTCCCCATTCTTGGTTCCTGTGTTTTGACACAGCTCTCAGTTTTCTGTAGTACTTTGGGTAGTATTTTTTTCTTTTCAAGAAATCAACTGGATAAGATTCTAAACACCTGGCATTTCTGTAAGAGCCTTTTTCTTCACTCCACAACAATAATGATATAGATGGGTATAGAAATCTTGAATTCATAACTCAAATCTCCATAGATGTTTCTCCATTTAATTCTAGTATTTTATGTTACAAAAAAAAAAATCTAAAGTCTGTCCAAGATTTCTTTCTTGATGGGTTATCCAATTTTGTCTTTTGTTTCTGATTTTTTTTTTTTTTAGATTTCATGCTTTCACCAGGTTATGTCTATTTATTGGTCGTCTGTTATATGAGTTCTCTGAGCTGCCATATGCTCTTTTGATCTGCTGATTAATGTGAATTCGTAGATTATTTTCTTTATGTCTTCGAATACAGATTACCTTCCATTTATTTTAATCTTATCTTCTGGAATTCTAACTGTCTATATGTTAGTAATTTTGGCCTTTCTGTCATCATTTGAATATCTTGGTCCTATTCTTCTACATGGGAAGAATAATTTATACTTTATTAATCAATAATTTGATTTTGATTCAATGATTAGCAGTGTTAATTCTACTTTTTATTGTTTCTAAAGTATCTTAAAGGTTGTTTTGTCTATGAAAAGTTTTAAAACATTCTTTCTTTGTATTATCTGGTGCCTTTTTATTTCTGTTAGCTTCTCGGTGTTTCCTTTCTCACAACCTATCTAATGTCTTATTATCTTGTCTTTCACCTTTAATTCCATACCGTCAAAGTGTCCCCAAAATGTAAAAAGAATGCAAAATATGCACTGTCTAAAATTTCAGTGTTTCTTGAGCTAAAGTTTTTTTGAATGTATATTCTTTTTCTGATATTTTTGTGCTCTTTCTAACTCAATGCTAGGAAATCTCTCTCACTCTCTCATATGTTTCACCCATCTACTGAAAGTTTTTTAATTGGCTAACATCTGAATAAATGCACATACCTTTTATTTGGATTATTCCTACACTAGCTGCACAATGCCATCATTGTTTCCTCCTCCAAGAAGAGCTGGGTCATGTTCATTGAGAAAATCAGTTTCTCTCAATCAGGAGAAAAACGGCATTGTCCTATCAACTATGTGAATAATTCAACTAAAAAGAATAACTGTTCTCCCAGTAAAGCTTTTTCTCTCTTAGAAAAATTGGGTGTCTTTATATTCCATGCCTTTGCTTCAGAGCACAACATGTGACCTGGGAAAGGCATTTACCCTTGTTAAACCTTTGTTTCCTCTTTTCTAAAATGATAAGGGTTATCTCCATGATCTTTAGGAAGCCAGAACCGATCTGGTTCTAATGGTCTTTTGATTCTAATTAGAAATTTCCAGCTGCAAAAGTTGAGGGGAATTCTTACATCTTCAGAAGCCAACTAATTAAACAACTTTTGCTGTAATGAGTGTCAGTCACCTTTATGAATCAGCTTGTCACTTAATAATAGAAATACCTGGCTTCTGGCCCATGCAGAAGGAATGTAGACAATAGACTATAGTAAGAAGCTGACTCCCATTCTCCTGTTGTTCCCCTGCCTCACTCAGCTTCCAGAGTCAACTTAGGACAATTCCATACTGTGATTATTTACTCCTTCTTTGCTTTCATAATTCAACAAACAGTATTAACCACTTACTATGGTGAGGCATGGCTCCAGGTGCTGAGGACCCACAGTGTATTTGATTACAAATTACAGCTAAAATAATAAAGCAATAAAAAGGATAATTTTGCTTTCGTCGTGAAAAACTCAGTAATAGAGTAAGGCTTAGACTTAATTTGCCTCAGCAATGCAGCAGTGGTAGAGGGCAGAGGAGAAGTCTCATCCTAAGCCTTGATCCCAAGGCTGGTTATAGGATGCTGTATTAGTTTGCTAGGACTGCCGTAACAAATACCAAAGATTGGGCAGCTTAAACAACAGAAATTTACTTTCTCACAGTTCTAGAGGCTAGAAGTCCTCTATCAAGGTGTTGGTTAATTTTATTTTGAGGCCTTTGTCATTGTATTGTAGATGGCTGCCCTCTCCATTTTTTTCACATGGTTTTTTTCTCTGTCCATGTCTGTATCCTAATCTTCTCTTCTTATGAGGACACCACCAGTTATACTGGATTAGGGCCCACCCAGAATTACCTCATCTTTTTTTCTTCATTATCTCTTTAAAGTCCCTATCTCTAAGTATGTCACATTCTGAAGGCCTGGAAGTTAGGACTTTAACATATGAATTTAGGGGAGATGCAATTCAGCACATAACAAATGCCTGCTAGTAACTCATGGGAACTCTCATCCACATGCAAAGAGATAGAATGTGACTTCCAAAAGTTTTATTAGAAATATAGGAAGGAACCCTTCCCAGCAGGGCTTGACAAGCCTGTGCATGTGCCTCACTGATATAACTAAGTTATGCGGTCATATTTGAACTAATCCATGGAACAAGACATGCAATTACACTGATGAGCTTAGGCCAAAGTCAAATGTCTCACTCCTGAAAATTCTGACTTCTCGAAAACACATGGGCTGAGCAGGTAAGATGGATACTTCAACTGAAAGTCAGAGTGCTTAACTAAAGCAGGAGAAATAGATGTTGGGGAGGTAATCCCAACGTCCAGTGCAAATACTGTGAGGGAAAATGATAAGAGTCCCAAACATGCTGGAGCTTATAGTTAGAGGAATGAAAAATAAGATTTTTCTCAGGGCTTTGGGATTGGGGCACCTGGCAGTCAGCGCCTAGATTCCAAAGCAGGTCAGAAGATGCCTCTGCCCAAGAATTGGAAACCTTTTGAATGTCTTTGAGTATTAAAAACATTTTAACACTGCCTGAGAAAAGTAGTATTTATGAAGTTATGCATTTAGCCTATTCCATTCAACTCAGGGGAATGTACACAGATCAAATAAATTGCAGCTGTGTTTCCCTCCCTGATATTCACATAGAAAGCTGAGTGGTGAGCACTAACCTTCAGGACCTTTAAAGGTATCATTGCTTTCACCCTTGCACCAGACTTTTGAGGTAAATATTCCCATTTTCTGGGAGAGGATAATGAGGCTCAGAGAGGGTAAGTGGCCTCCCCAAGGTCTTCTAGCTGAATTGTAACCAGCTTGATCTTCCTTTTGAATTCCACCATCTTGCCTGTGAGGGAAAAAGGAATAAGGAGCCAGGAGTTGCAGGGTCATTTTTCCCCTCAAGAGGCTTGAGAGTAACCAAGTATCTGTTCAAAACACTTTTGAGAATTTGATGGCCTCATTACCTTCTCAGGAGTCCCTGGGGGAGGTTACACTTTTAGGATCCCCAGGAATAGAGTAACAAAATACAGCTACCACAACTTGGTCCTGTGCAACTGTGCCCTTGCTCAGCAATTACTGACTCCATTCTGACTGAACTCTGCCAAAAACTCTTAACATTAATAATTATTACGTGTTCCCAATTTTAATAATTAAGAGTTTTATAACTTCTGGTGACTCTTCATTCAGGTTTCTTTGGCTTACTTTTCTTGGACAATAACAGCATGGTCATTGTTACACAGACAGAAGCTACACATAGTCTATGATAAACTGCTTCCTCCACAATAATCTCATTGCATCCTCCTTAATTCCCAAAGTTTTTGTACAATTTAGTCATTGTTTCAAAATTTGAGGACTCAACATTTGTGTTAAAATGTGTTCTTGTAACATACTTTTGTTGCAGACCCAATTCATGATACTCCAAACTCATATACCCAACTGCTTACCCAACACGTCGAAAATTCCCCTTCTTATGCACTTGCTTCTTCCATCTCAGTTGATGTCAACACATCACATCTTTGCGGTTGCTTAGGACAAACATAAAATCATCCCAGACCCCTCACTTTCTCTCACACCACACATCCAATTCGTCACGGAATCAATTGACCTTAAGAAATTCCTCTGAAACCCAAAGGCTCCTTGCCATCTCTATTGTTTCTACGCTGGTCTAAGTGATCATCCTCTCTTGCTTGGATGACTTAGATATCCTCCTAACAGGTCTTGCTGCTCCTATATTTGTCTCCTTACAGTCTAAGCAAGGGTAGCAAACTATGACTCACAAGCCAAATCTGGTCAGCTGCCTGTTTTTGTAAATAAAGTTTTATTGGAATAGCAGGCTCATTTGTTTTTATATTGCATACAGCTGCTTTCGAGCTAACATGGCAGAATTGAATTTATGTGGCATAGATTTTATGGCCTGCAAAGCTTAAAATATTTACTGACTGACCCTTTAAAGAAAAAGTTTGCTGGCCGGGTACGTTGGCTCACACCTGTAATCCTAGCACTGTGGGAGGCCAAAGAGGGTGGATCACTTGAGGTCAGGAGCTCGAGACCAGCCAGGCCAACATGGTGAAACCCCATCTCTACTAAAAATACAAAAAAGTTAGCCGGGGGTGGTGACAGGCACCTGTAGTCCCTGCTACTCAAGAGGCTGAGGCTTGAACCAGGGAGGCTGAGGTTGCGGTGAGCCACAATTGCACCACTGCACTCCAGCCTGGGCTGCAGAGCAACTCCATCTAAAAAAAAAAAAAAAAAAAAAAAAAAATGTTTGCTGAGCTATGGACGATTCTCAACTCAGCAACTTGATAGGTCCTTTCAAAGTGAAAATCAGATCAGGTCATGTCTCTGCCCACATTCCTCCTATGACTCTTCATTCTAGTCAGAGTAAAATCCAAAGGCTTGCCAAGGCCTTCAAGGCTACATGATCTGGCTTTTCTTTTGCCTCTTCTACTACTCTCCCTGTCATGCACTCTGCTCCAGCCCAGTGGATCCCTCGCTGTTCTTCCCACATGCCAAGCACATTTCTACTCAGGGCCTTTGCACGTACTGTTCCTTCTCCTGGAGAGCTCTTTCTCCAGATAATCTGTATGGCTAACTCCCTCATGTCCTTCAAATCTTTCTTCAAATATCAGTTTCTTATGGGGCTTTCTGTGACCAACCTGATGAATACAGCCCACCAGCCCCAGACCACAGCGTTCCTGACTTCCTTTACTCTGCTTCACTTTTCTCTTTTTCACTGCAATTGTCACATTCTATTCTACTATAACTTATTTATTGAATTTACCATTGATTGTTTGCCTAACCTCCCTATAATATAGGGATCTTTGTTTTGTTCTCCAAGAACTTAGAACAATAGTTATTCAATTAATATTTGTTGAAGCAATGAATGAACCAAATGAATGAGAGATGAATATAAAAATATTTATATGTCCTAACACTCTACTAAGCATTATGAGAGAATATCCACCAATAAAAAAAAAAAAGGTGACATGCTCCTTTACACCAAGAATTTTTTATCACATACACAGTTAAACGAATTCAGGAACAGTATATTGGCATAAAATTAGCATTAAAGTTACTAGTATAGATAGTATATATAGAATGTACAAAGCATATTTCAGTAAAAGACAGCAAAGGAGAATAGAGTGGTTCAGGAAGACTTTATGAAACACCATGAATCCTTCTCAGAAAAATGAACAGAATGAAGCAGATAGGAAGTTAAATCTTCTAAATATGGAATATAAGATATATTAAATGTAATATACATATTCTATGATATATAATGTGAAAATATGATGTTATATAATTATATACTTGTGTTTATCTGTATCTCATCTGTATGTACAATATATAGATATATAGCATATATATTTTATGATATATACAAATACATATTATATACAGATACCTATATATTTATGCACATATAGAGATATAGATATATAAAATTCAAAGGTGTTAACATTCTGAACTTTTTTAATAAAAAGAAAAATGTTATGAAATTAGGTAACTACTACTGGCCAATAGAAAGGCACTTAATCAGGTCACTAATGTGATACTCTGTCCTGTGAGTCAATTATATGTCATCTGGCCACACCATGATCATATATTCATTCAACAACCAAAACTCTGAGCATCTTCTATGCATCAAGCTTGTGCTAAGTGCCAGAGATCCACTGGTGAGCACGAACAAAAGTTCTCCTTCCCTGTGGAGCCTAAGTCTATTGGGGATGACAGAGATTAAACCCACACTGGTCAAAGAGGGTGCAAGGGGTCTCCAAGACCAGTCACATCTTGCTCTGATTCTATAATCACGAAGCAGTCTTCCGATGGCCACTGCAGTCTCTCAAACACACTGTTATCAGGAAACTGTGGGTTTTGGGAAATGGGGGTAGATAGGAGGGCCTAATTAGAAACTTAGTTTCTATACCTGCTGTGCTGGGCCAAGAACTAAGCCATGGGCCCTGGCAAACTCCCCATGGGAAAGCCATTCTGTAGGTCTCTACATAGCTTGTCCCCAGCCCAGCATAGCAGGTATAGAAAGCCACTCTGTTGGTCTTCTACAGGCCCATTTGGAGCATTTGGAGTCTGCCAGTGACAGGTACAGACATGAGATTTGGAAGGTGAGAAGGAGAAACCATTATTCTCCTGTAGCAGAGCTAACAGAACATGAGCAGATGGCAAACATGAGATTATCAGCACCTTCTGGGCTAGTTCCTGGAAATCAGCTGATTTCCTGCTGCTTCCAAAAATTCTTAAAGCTTTCAGACTCCTGAGCAAGCTCCTGCAAAACACCTATTTTGGTGCTGCAAGCACCTGCAGTAGCTAAGGGTCATTCAGGTACTTGTTGACCTTAGGAACTCAAGCCATAGCTTCCATGATTTTCACTCCCTGATTTTCACTCCCTGATCCCTCTTAAATCTTAAATTGCTGTATGCAAAACCTTCCTACTTGCAGTATCTTAGAAAGACCACCTTCTGACAAAATCTGACAAGTTGGGTAGGTTTGTAGAGGAAGAGTTATTGGATTATTCCCAATTCTTTTGATCCTCACCCCAACCTCCTAAGACTAAAGCTACAGTGGCCTCCCTTTAGGGAAGAAAGCAGAGGAAAGGAGCAGAGGAATTATTTTCTGTGAATTGCCTGTTTCTGGATTCTGATATTAGTGACTAAACTGCCATTTGCACTTCCTGTATTCCTGTTTTAGCAAGAGCTAAAAGAGTTTCAAAGAAGGTAAATTGTATTCTAAGAAGAGAATTCAGAAAGGCCTTTCCAGAATCGATGAATCTTAAAAGATGGGCAGGTTTTCCAAAGAGATAGGTGGGGAAGCCATTCTAACCTAGAAAACAGGATGCCTAGAAGTATGCAGTGTTTTCAGAAAATGGCAGAAACAGGCTTCCTTGGCTAGAGAACAAAGACTTCATACAGGAGTAGGTTCATAAATACAAGCACGAGACCTTTATAGCATCGGAGTCTAGTGATTCTCAATTATTCTGCCTATAAGCATCAACTGCAAGAATAGTTAAAATTCTGTTGAAGAGAAGAAATAAGTTTCCTGCTGTGCCAGAAACCTTTAAGAAAAAGCAAAGGAATTTCACAGAGCTGAAGATCAAGCACTTGAGAAACAAGTTGGCCTCAAGAGATGCTTCCAAAGGCAAGTTGGAAGCTTATTGATGAAAAAGTGAAACACTATCACAAGCAGTACAGGCAGATGGACAGAACTGAAATTCAAATGGCTAGGATGGCAAGAAAAGCTGACCACTTCTATGTACCTGCAGAACCCAAATTGGCATTTGTCATCAGGATCAGAGATATCAATGATGTGAGCCCAAAGGTCCAAAAGGTGTTGTAGCTTCTTCGCCTTTGTCAGATCTTCAATGGAAGCTTTGTTAAGCTCAACAAGGCTTCGATTAGCATGCTGAGGATTGTAGAGCCATATATTGCA
This sequence comes from Symphalangus syndactylus, assembly GCF_028878055.3. NCBI lineage: Eukaryota > Metazoa > Chordata > Mammalia > Primates > Hylobatidae > Symphalangus > Symphalangus syndactylus. The sequence continues at coordinate 95,724,306 of NC_072431.2, read as the reverse complement.
TGAGGGTACCCAAACCTGAAGTCATTAAATGAACTAATCTACAAGCATTGTTATGGCAAGATCAGTAAGAAGCGAACTGCCCTGATAGATACCAATTTGATTACTTGATCTGGCTTCATCTGCGTGGAGGATCTGATTCATGAAATTTGTACTGCTGGAAACACTTCAAAGAAGCAAATAACTTCCTGTACCCCTTCAAATTATCCTCTCCATGAGATGGAATGAAGAGAAAGACCGCTCATTTTATAGAGGTGGAGATGTTGGCAACAGGGAAGACCAGATTAATGGGCTCATTAGAAGGATAAAATAAGGTATCTGCCATGATTATTTTTGTAATCTTGTCAGTTAATAAACAGTGACTGCTTTCAATTTGAAAAAAAAAAAAAAAGTTAAAACACACCTACACACTCACACCAAAGATTCTGATTTAACTGGTACGAAGCCAAACCAAGACATTAGTATGTTTCCAGAGCTTCCCAGGTGATTTTAATTTGCAGCCAGTGCTGAGAAACACTGAGATGATACACATAAAATGCCCAGCCCAGAGCCTGCTCAAGAAATGTTAGCTGTTGCTCTCTACTGTCATTGTTTGGGTGGTTGAGACTTGGGCCCAGGCTTCCTAGGGGAGTGTTCCTCCCATTGCCCCACAGTTCCCTGGAAGTGGTGGAAAAGGAGACCCTATAGCAGCAATTCTCAGCACTGGCTACACATTTAAATCAACAGAGGAGCTTTGCAAAGGTTTGCAAAAGATGACTGGGTCTGTCTCTAACCAATCAGAATCTCTGGAGGCGGGACCCATGTATCCTCATTATTTACTTTCCTGATTAATTATTCCACAAATATCCTCATATGATCTGGTCTCTATTTCCCCATAATGATTGACTGGTATTTCTCTTTGCCATTTCAGTATTCACAATCTGCTTTGTATTAAAGCTGCTTGTTTATATTATCTCTCCCACTGTGAACCACTGCAGATCAAGGATTGGATTTGTTTTGTTTTGTTTTAGTTTTTATACAATCGCTTTCCCCTTGCACTCAGCATACAGCAAAGCTCTAACACATGGTATATACTTACATAATATTAATTTAATTAATCGTCAGAGACCATAGATACTCAACTATAAGACTTTCCTGCCTTCTCCACTCTACTTTTCCATTTTTCATGTTTTCTTTGTTGTTGTGCTTTTTCATGCTTTCTTCACACTGTAGCCAAAGTTATTTTATTCAAAATTCAAATTAATTTAATTATGGAAGCTGGGTAATGGGCCTAATAATATAGACACAGTGGTGCAGTGAGCATGCAGTTAGTTACAATGTTCCACTATTTTTCTGTTGTGTGAAGGCATCCACAATTTATAAAGTACCTGGTGATTCAAAAATTAAGAACCACAGTTCTAGGAGTAGGTTGAGGCCAGACTATAGAATCTTCCAACGCCCAGGAGCAGGAGTTGGAATGGAATAAATTAGAGCACTGGGTCATCCCTGAAATCTTTGAGCAGAGGAACAACCTAAACAGAGATATATTTAAGCTATAAGTCTAAATAAAAGTTGGGGATTTAAAAAGGCTACTTAATTACCTCTGAGAAAAAAATCCTTTATTGATTTCTCAGTGGGCTTCAAATAATCATCTCAGCTCTGTCTGCAGTTTCCTTTCTTCCATAATTATTTTTCTCTCCATTTTCTTGTCCTGATAGCCACGTGCTCATTTGGTTATCTGTCAAAAGGCTTCATTTCAGTATATTAATTCTCTCACTGAATGGTACAGCTTGAATTTCCTTCTGCTAGTTTTATTAAAATCTAAATGAGGGGAAAAGTCCTCTACATTGTCTAGGAGATCCATGTGAGCTGTCCAGCTCCATTAGCTGTTGTCTGTTAGAGGTGGATTACAAGCAGATGTAATCTTAAGGACACCGCCCTTCCGTGATTGTTAAGAAGGAACACAGACAGGGCAGAGCAGCTACTGCTCTGATCAGGAGCCACCACCACTGGTTCCTACAGCAAACAGAATTTCAATTGTCAGATCTGTCCTGGAGGAACAATAGAATACAACTGTGAATTAAATAACTTAGAAACCAAGGACATAATCTCACTTTTCTAAATGAGTTTGCCTCTTTTAGGAGTCAGCATATTCGTAGTTTTGCTAGCACAGTTCTGTGATGTAGGGGGAAAATGCCCAAAAATATTCTAGAAAAAACATCGAGAATTCAAGTTAAAATGTCAGATGGAGCAGCCTCTAGAATTCCTCCTTTGTAGGCCATCAGTAACTCACTGAAAATTAGAAATTTATTATTTATAAATAACAATATAATAATATGCATATTTTAAATATTAATGATTTAGGTCAAGGGCAGAAGGTGAAATTTCTAGGTGTCAGAAATGAAGGCCAAATCTTTAGTGGGAAAGCTGTGGGAGTTGAAGCTCTGCAGAGCACAGTCGGGATCCAGATGCAATATTTAGAGGCTGGTGTTTTCACTCTCCTATGCAGAAGTCAAGGCTCCAACTCTAGAGCATGGAACTAGGCTTCCCAAATAAGCCTATTGCTGGCAAAGCTCTCCACAGTCCATGACTGAGAGATGGGAAATCTGGAAAACTAACCATCTGACCTAGGCCCATCCCAGGCCTGTCCTGGGTCCCTCCAGAAATCTCAAGAAATAGGATCTCAAACCCACAGGGTACTATGTGCGAGGCACCATGTCCACCGGACACATTCAGGGAACATCATTCCCATGAATATATGTCCCTGTTCTGGTCATTGATTGCTATGTAACAAACCATCTCAAATATTAGTGGCTTAAAACATCAGTTTATTGCCTTTCATATTTCTGAGGGTCAAGAATTCAAGTGGAATACAGTGAGGTGGCTCAGCTTTTCTCCATGCTGTCTGAGACTCAGCCAGAAATGGCTTGACTGGCACTGTTGGCAATGGTGCCAGCTGTCTGCTGGAAGTCTGGCAAAGATCGCCAGGCAAGTTCCTCAGTTCCTCCTCACTTGGGCCTCTCCAGAACTCCCTTGCTGGTGCTACCTGGGTTCCAAGAGGACCAGGTGAAAGCTGCAAGGATTCCTGTGACCCAGGTTCTGAAATTATGAAATGTCCATTCTGCCGCATTCCATTGGTCAGGCATGAGTCCCAGCTCCAGCCAGAGTTCAAGGAGAGGGGACCACACAAGGGTGTGAATAATATGAAACATGGCTCATTGGGGGCCATCTTTGGAGACTAGTGACCACACGTCTGGAATTGTGCAATCGGCCAGTACTTGGCTGTGGTTGTAGAAATCCCAGTGTAAAGCCTAAATAGAAACATGAGTTAAGAATAAGTCAACCCAGTGGTGCACTTCAGAAGTGACCATAAAACTCTCCTGTAGAAGGACTTTCACATATTAGAGCATCTACAAAGCTCCCTCAGTTTCCAAAAATGATAGATCTCCTGGAAGACGAACTTGAGCAAAAGGTAGGTGCCCAGTATCAGAGCTGGGCTGTGAGCTCCAAGCTGGGCTCACTTACCTAGTGGGGGTCTATAGGTTACTCATCCTCGACCCAGTCAATTGCCCCTGACCCGCCTCGGGAGTGAAGCAGAGCCAGGGTCAGGACTAGGTGTGTAGGTAGGCTGCTCCGGACTTAAGCCGTGCATTGAGAAGTGCCATATATATCAGGAACCAAATGAATGGAGATTTGCTATTATTTGGAAGGATGTAAGACCACAAGCATATCTATAAGAAATTGTACCAGGATCACAAATCTTCCATCTCAGCCCAGCAGCAGTGATCTCTGGAAAGAAACACCACCCCACATCCCAGGCTGGTACACTTCACAGTAATGATGTGTGCCCAGATTAACCCAAATGACAAGTTCCATCATACTCCCTCTATCTGAAGGAGGATTAACTGAGCACACCTGATGTGAGAAAGAGCATGAGAGGAGCCTGGCTGTCAGAGCAGGAATTCTGCACTGTGGCAGGTTCTGCTCTGTCTGGCTGATGCTTCTGAATACAGCAGAGATATGATGGCCTCATAATTTGGGTTCCTTGAAAGGCAGAGAAAGAAAAGTTACCTAGTTTAGTAAAATCAGGAAACTCAAATATGGAAAGGCTATGCTATCCCAAGCCAGCATTGCTCTTGAACTAAGCAGATGAGAATGTGAGTCCAGAAAGTTTTTCTCCCAAAGAAATTCTCTTTTTGACAGCCAATCAGGCCCAAGTGGTTTATAAGGTAGCCCAAGCGGCAAAACATTTGAGTCAGAAAACCCTCACATGCTTGGCACCTCTACCAAGGAATTGTCAGTCAGCCCTGCAGAACCTTCTGACTGGTCTTAAACTTGTGGCAGAAGTAATGCCACGTGTTCACAATATCCCATGGATGGGGTCATGTGATGTGTTCAGGCCAATGAAATGTGAGTTGAAGGGACTATGTCACTCCCAGACTGAGACTGCGAAAAGCCCCTATTAGATGGTTGTCTCTCTACTTTGAACTGTGAGTATGGAGGCCACGTGTTGAGATGGTAGAGTCCTCAGATCAAAGCAGCCCTGAATACAAAATAGTTGCATTTGGAGCTTGTGTGATATTGCCGGTACCATAAGCCTCGCCTATTTTGTTACTCCAAAGATGTGCTGGGTTCATCTTTGTAGCTAGCCCAGGGGCACCATGATGCTCAGGCTACCATACGGGAGGGCAATCCATGAGGAGCAGCACCTGGGTGGTGAATAGCATCTGGGAAGCTGAACCTCTGTGTTCAGCTTGGAGGTAGTTAGCAGATGGAGTTCTAGGATGTACTACCATGAGAAGAAAGTCAAGGGAAGACAAAAGTCAGAATGAGGGAGATGGTATTGGTTAAATTCAAAGAAGGAAGGATAAAAACCTTGGGGAAAGAGTGGAAAAAGGGTGGCCTCCAGAGCTGAGACCACCAGGATGTACAACAAATTATGCTTGAGATGAGCTGTCCAGGACTCAGTATGCAAATGGGTGATCAATGCCTCAGTGCCCACTTATTGGAAAACACACCTGAGATGCAAAGCATGGTCTAAACTCTGTCACTGGAGAGTCTTGCCGCTTGGACCATGAGATGACTATAACAAAAGCACTGCCATTCGTCTTCCAAAAGAGGAAATGGACAGACATATAATTACTAGCCCATAAAATGATGGCAAATAACACAGCCCTCCAGACACTATACTTGGTGCCATGGAAAAATTTGAGCATTATTGGGAAATCACTGCCTTCTGACTTCAACTTTGACTTAAGAAGAGCAGAAGAGTGTACATATTGGGAGCAGGATCAAGACACAGAGTTTCTGGTTCAAATCCTCGCTCTCCTGCTTTCTATTGGGAGATCTTGCAAGTTAATTGCTTGACTTCTTTCTGCTTCAATTATTTCATCTGTCAAATAGAGATAAAAGCAATTCCTTTTTCATGAGGTTAGTATGAAAATTACAGTGGATCATGATGAAAAGTTCTTAGGACCGTGTCTGATACATGAGTCCTCAATGAATGATGAATTCATCGAACACTATAATTTTACCAGGATTTTTTAAACCTCTGGCCAGGTATCCCCTCACAATCCTTTATCTCTCCTCCTCCCTAAATGTCCAACACAGGCCACTTCTCCCCTTTCTACACCTGCTGTGCAATTCCTGCCACTTTGGAATGGGAGCATCACAGCTTAAGGGTCCTAATTGTTTTCTCAGCCTCTGGGTATCCCAAGTCTTTAACTTGCCACTGCCATTGTCTGCTTTGCACCAAGACTAGAGGGTCAGGGGCAGATTACACAGAGTCCTACAGTCCTGCTCTGCTAATGAGTGCTTCCCTTAGAGGTGAAGAAATGAGGCAGTCCCTGCCTTAGAATGTTTTAATAAACACCAGAAAGTCCTCACTGCCAAGGACATTTTACTCACTTACTTTCTAATGTCTAAAATTCTAGAAGATAGGACACATTCATTTGCTAAAATACAAAATTTCCAGGGAGAGGATGTATAACAAGTCTTTTTTGTTTGATTGTTTTTTGAGACAGAGTTTCGCTGTTGTTGCCCAGGCCGGAGTGCAATGGCGTGAACTCGGCTCATGCAACCTCCGCCTCCCGGGTTCAAGCGATTCTCCTGCCTCAGCCTCCCAGGTAGCTTGGATTATAGGCATGTGCCACCACGCCCGACTAGTTTTGTATTTTTAATAGAGACAGGGTTTCTCCATGTTGGTCACGCTGGTCTCAAACTCCCGACCTCAGGTGATCCGCCAGCCTCAGCCTCCCAAAGTGCTGGGATTACAGGCATAAGCCACTGTGCCCGGCCATATAACAAGTCTTATCAGTCAGTATACCTCAGTATAAATTAATTTATCAGGCTCCTTTTCTAAAGGGTTAGATGAGGGGGAAATGTACAATGGTAGAAGACTTAGGCATTTGAGAAGCAATTGAGAGGGAAAATGATCCAAATGAGAACCCTGGAACCCCCAGAGACAGTCACTAAGGAGTTACCAGTTGGCACAGAACTTCTACTTCTGCTCCCAACTGGCCATGCTCAAAATGAAGCCCAGTAGGGTCTTCAGGCTCTCAACTTGGAAGAGGACAGCTTCCAAGCCTAGGATTGTAGAACGTATAATGGTCATTTGAGTGCTGCTCATCAGTGAACCATAGCTAATCAATGTGCAAATTCAGCAGGCCTGAGCTCCATCACCAAAGGCATTTTCATGAGGACACATCCTGCTTGGAGAATTTTGAGTGCCATCAGACAAGTCAAATGGCTGCCCTCCTCTTTACTCAAAGGATCTGGAATCCCCTGAACCAGTAAAAATGCCATTGTGACCCTCCTGGGTGTATAAGCACAGGAATAAACGCACTAGATGGGCAAATCCAACTGTACCTTATCCTGATGACATATTTTAGGGCAGCAGTTTTTAACTTTCTAGTTTACACCCTTAAAAATAATATTGAGAACCCCAAAGAATTTTTGAGGATGTGGATTAACTTATCTTTACAGATTTTATCATTTTAAAAGTTAAAGTGGAAAATTCTTTTAAAATATTATTTATAAATTCATTGTAAATAACAATAAAATGTTAATATAAATGTAATACGTTATGATAAATAACTCATATTTTCCAAAATGACAAAAACACAGCTTGCATTGTTCACATTCTTGCAAATCTCTTCGTTGCTTGTTTCCATTCAGCTGTGATATCACTCATGATGCTGCCTCTGGAAAACTCCACTCTACACACAAGAGAGAATGAGAGTGAAAAAGACAAAGGACAGCTCAGGATTGTTGTAAAAATAGTTTTGACTTTGCAGACCCCCTGAAGGGGTCCCAGAGACCCACAGGAGGCCCTGACCCTACTCAAAGACCTCTTTTTTAGAGGATTGTTTTAGGTGATTGGGCTGTTCTGATATGATCCATTCCTAGGCTTCTAAACACCTCAGGCAAGTCTCCAGGGCCCAATAGGAAGGTCAATACAGCCTCTTCCTGGTTAAGGGTAGACCTACATTGAAGATCAAGGAATCTTGGTGTTTGTAGAATAATTATGGACTAGCAAAGGATAAAGCAGTTGCAGTTTTCTTTGCTGAGCCTCTGTGTTTGTGAGTCTGGAACCCAAAGAGGCAGCAGCTGAGGGGCAGGGACTGAGAAGTAGCAGGATCTGTCTCTTAATAGCTGCACCAAAAGGGAAAGTCATGACATTTTTCTGAGACTTCCTTTGTAAAATGGAAATAAAATCCAAGCACTTCATGGAGAGGACATTATTTAATTCAAACACATAACATAGAAAGATTGGGAGATAATCATCTTACTCTGTTTTACAGATGAGAAATCACATACTCAGCAAAGTGCCCAGTAGACAGGAAGTGACAGAGCCCTAATTTGAAGCTGTGTTTGTTTGATCTTAAAGCCCAGGCTTTTCCCTGTCCTGCTGGCTTGGTGAGAAGGTGTCCAGCATTGGCAGGGAGCTGAGAGAAGTGGAGGATGGACTTTTTTCTGGAAGTTTATCTGGAGTTAATGGCATGTGGTGACTATGCCAGGGGTGTGTGAGCACTCAATACCTAATAACTGCCTGTAGGAGGATTAATAGAAAGTGGAAAAATAGAACAGCAACCTGGCCATTTATCAAAGCAACACAAGGGACAGTAAATACCCTCACAGTATATGCTGTGCATGCATATGTGGACCCTGCACTTCTCAACAGAGGGAAGGAGGGAGGTTTTTTCCTTTTTTCATTTAGACACATGGATGCCTGGCATAGTTTGCTGCGAAGCATTTTTCTCTCTCAGGACTTAGGAAAATGGAGTCACAGGTTAGCAAGCTAGATTGGTCAGAGCTTTAGTGAAGCAGCAGGTGACCTAGAAAAGATCTTCCCTAGGAAAAATGCAATAACACACTGTCCCTAGATAATGATGACATGCTGTCTCTATGCACTGCTAAGACATTTCAGAAACATTATGGGAAATAAGAAATAGATTTTTCATATAGCTGGCACCTTACTAAATAAATATGTATTTCATACCTGTTCTGTTAATGAGGATTGAAACTGTATTCCCATATTGCTGCCAGAGTATGTCCCTAAATCACAGACAGATTGTTTCCATTCTCTTATGCAAAACATCTAGATGGACTTCCAGTTCGAGACTGTGTCTGGCTAACAGCCCTCAGTGCAACCTGTCTCATTTTCTCACTTTTAAAAGATGGGAAAAAATGAAAACTCATTATTATGGAAAACCACCAGTGACAGACAGTCTAATGTCAGAATCAGAGAGGAACTGACACTAATTGTAAGGCAGATGGAGCTGCATTAAGAAACACCAAGCCAAGAAGCCCTCCATGCCCATGCCACACTTAGATTAGTTTCAAAAAAAAAAAAAACAAAAAAAGAGAGCCAAGGCCGGGCATGGTAGCGCATGCCTGTAATCCCAGCACTTTGGGAGGCCGAGGCGGGTGGATCATGAGGTCAGGAGTTTGAGACCAGCCTGACCAACATGGTGAAGCCCTGTCTCTACTAAAAATACAAAAATAGCCAGGTGTAGTGGTACACACCTGTAGTCCCAGCTACTCAAGAGGCTGAGGGAGGAGAATCGCTTGAACCCGGGAGGTGGATGTTGCAGTAAGCCAAGATTGCACAACTGCACTCCAGCCTGGGCAACAGAGCAAGATTCCAAGAAAAAAAAAAGGGGGAGCCAGACAAAGGCAAGGCAGAAGCATGGAGCCTTGTGTGTCAGGATCTGGCCCACCAGACCAGGGGGTGCTGAGCTGTATATGCTACTAGGCTGTGACGCAAGCAGAATGTGGACTCTATACCAGTCTTCACTTTCTGGAAGGAAAAACAAGTCCCACGGGGAAATATGGGCAGGATGTAGGGGCAGACCTAAGATATGATGCAATGTGTAGTTCCCCAAATAAAGCCCTGAATATGTGAGTTGGGAGAAGTTCTCTGAGTAACAGTGCCATGTTGAGAGTTGTGTGTGATGTGTGGGGTTTGGTGTGTGTGATGGGGGATGGAGAGTGAGTGTGCATGTACTTAACCACAGTATTTAAGAGTCCTGAAGAGTCAGGCAATTGAAGGAGAAGAAGCCTTCCGTTGGCTAGAGACCCCATCAGAACCTTGGAGTTGGCCTGGAGCTTTGACCTGCCTCCAGATGCATGTCAGGAAAAAGTCTTATTTGTTCACTGTACAATGAACAGAAAGAAGGGGCAAGAGTGATTTATTCACATATCTGCTTCTAATAATCAAGTCTGAAAAGAAATCTGGATACTATTTTTGAGAAAAAAATAGAGAAGCCATAAATAATTTGGAACTGTATAAGTACACTTTATACCAAGAAAAAGGCACAACATCTGGAAGGCTCAAAAGAAAAGGATATCTCTGAAAAAAAAAAAAAAATATATATATATATATATATAAATACCTCAGTGACTAGAAAAATATATTTCAAGGAAATGTTTTACTGTCATGCAAAGTTGTAGGAAGACATAAATAGGAACAGTGTCATAAGCAAAAAGGCAGGAAGGGTAAAGAAACAGGATGGTAAGAAAGAACAAGAATGATCAAGGAGCAATGCTTGAGGTAATAACAACCAAAACAGGTGCAATTCATGATGCATAACATCCAGTCCATTCCTGGAAAGACGAATTTGAGATGCATTTCCAGAACGTCAAAGGAAAGGATAAGGAAATGAAAACAACAAAATAGGAATGGAAGATAGCAGCTAGTCTTCCTGGAAGAGAAACAGGAATAAATGGAAGAGAGGTAGAATCAAACCTACAATAGAAGAAACCCTTCCTGAGCTTAATAAAAGATGGAGGAGGAGTCTTGTGTGAGCAAATTCCCAGGGCTCACCATTTTCAAGCACAGTAATTAGAACGAGACCCCACCTCCCACCTTCACCATCACATCTTGCCAAAGCATTCTTATTCATTCTTTCAACTAACACTGTATTTCATTCCAACTGCATGCCAGGCCCTGCAATTATAAAGGTTAAAGAAAAAGGCCCCAAAGTTTCAGGTAGCACAAAATTATGTATTTATAATATGCACGCTGACTTTAGATTTCTTCGTAAAAACAAATATATCAAAACATTGTGGAAAAACATCTATAGTTTTAAAAGAATAGTCTGTGGCTCAGGAATTTCATATGCCGCCAAATTTATGTATGAAAGCAACAGTTTTTAAAAAGATGACATTAATATTAAATGCTTAAAAATAGTTAAAGGTGTTCCAGAACCAATGGAGAGTTGGAACAGAATTAAAGTCCTAGGACTAAAGAAATAATGGTATAGAAATTCTGAAATTATTAAAATACAGATAAGCATAATTGGTACAGTGTAGCTATAAACTGAAATGATATTGCAAACATTATACCAGGAAAAGAATATATATAAATGTATACATCCTTAACTCAACCATTCCTTTTATTTTATTTTATTTTATTTTTTATTTTATAGAGAAAAGGAGGGGGAAAAGGAGGGGAAGGAGAAGGAAAAGAAGGAGAAAGTAAAAGATGGAATGGTTTTATTAGTAAAAAAAAAAAATTCCCAATGAATTATTTAAGGATGGGTATAATAGTTTCTAAATGAGGGTGTAATTTGCAATATTCATTACAAAGTGAAATATGTTAAAGAATTTAAGAATAAAACAATGATGGAGTTGCTTATATGGACAAAACATACCTATAATGAAATACAGTAGAATAACGTGGATAAAATCCATCCATAGGGTAATAAACTAATATGTGGTATATGTAAAAAAACCAAGTTATAATCCAATACTATAGTACAATTCTACTTTGGAAAAATATGTCTATATGTGTATAAATAGAAAATAAGGTCTAGAAATCTCTGCAGCTAAATGTTAACAGTTGTTATATCTGGAGGAAAAGATTTTGCGTGCTTATTATGTTCTGTTTTATATTAATTTGTTTGGGGCTCATCTGGATTTTTTAGTTTTACTAGAAATTACATGTAAAGGATTTAAACAAGGCTATGGTATATTTAGATTTGTAAGGGTAGAGACAGAATTGCAGGGGCCAGTATGAGAGAGAAGGTAATTGAAGCAAACCAAGTGAGAGGTGACGGTAGTCTAAATCCAGACAATGGCAATAAGATGGACAAAAGTGGGCAGACTTGAGCTATTCTAAGATGAGGAACTGATGGTGTTGGAGATCCATTAGATATGGGAGTGTGGCTGCAGATAATGACAGTTCCGTATATCAGCATCAACATGGATGGAAGTGTCTCCAGCCACTGGAAGATCAGTCTGGGAGGAGTTGGCAAGGCCTCTTAGAAGAAATCATGCCTCCTTTGAGCTTTAAAGAATAATGAAGAGTCAGCCAGCTGGAGACAAGAGGAAGGCCATTTTAGCCTGAAGTGAGTGTCCCATTATTTGACCTGTGTCACAGTGGCCTTTCCCAGCCAAATTGCAAACAGAGTCACCAAATTCGAATAAACATTTTTAAAGGGAGAAGAAAGCACTGCTCCCTCTGGAACCTGTGAACAAATTAAGCCAGAGCAAATCTATCCATCCTGGCTGCAGCAATCCCCAGATAATGCTGTTCAGTGCTAGGCTTCTTGGCAGAAAGGGGTTATTCTTTGTTATGTGCCTCGTTTACTCATGAATGGAGAACTTCTGGGAATCTGGCTTCAGCCAGGCACAGCACAGTTACTATTTCTAGGAAGATTTCATTTGACCCCAATTACTTACAATAGCAGAGCGATGTCCCATTGTCCAATAATAATCACCATGACCTTCACTGGGTCTAGGTGTCCTTTCCCCAAAGACCTGCTTCAAAATATCATCTAACAGATTGGAGCTCCTGTCAAAACGAGAAGAGTCATCAAACTGACAGGATCTCCCTGAGGACACCAAGTGCCTAAGAATTTGAACAAAGCATCCTTTCTGTGCAGGAGGAAGGGGGCACAAGATTTCTAAATAGCAAAAATAAATAAATAAATAAATAAATAAATAAATAAATAAATAAATAAAGATGAATTGTAATTATCTATGTTTAGCAGACATTTGAAGTAGAAATAGGTCACTGGGATTTCCATTTCAAATCTCCATTGAAATTCTTTACCAAAAAAAGTCTTTTGCACTTGATCTACCCAGCCTTTTTTTGAGAGGCGGATCTCACTATGTTTCCAAGGCTAGACTTGAACTCCTGTGCTCAAGCAATCCCTCCATCTCAGCCTCCGGAGCAGGGCTATGGGTGTGCACCCCCACTGCACCCCGCTCAGCACTTTTTATCAGCTATAATTTATAACAATAATAGTGATAATAATTATAATAAAATAATACGAATGTTACCGTTTGTCAGGCTCTGTTATGAATATATCACTATCTTTATAACAATCACATGAAGAAGTTAACTCAATTTCTACAGATGTCAGAGAGAAAAATTATCCATTTGGTTGAACCAAAACCCATCTACCTTCCACACTGAGTTAGTCATTTATTTTAAATAAATATGTTGTTATCAAGAAAGGAAATCACCCATTATACTTTCACTTTCACCTTTGCTTTCAAAACCACCCAAACCTGAATTACTAGCTCATTTCTCCAAAAGCATAATTAATATTGACTTTCTTTTTATTATCTCCTATAACTAGATATTGAAAAATGGAATAGCTAGCATAAAGGAAAACTTCTGAACAGTGTAGCCATATTGCCACAGAAACAGATTCAGAAAAATAAACCTGAGAACTCTAGAGAAAGAATGCATGTTATATAAGTTTCTCCCTAGAGTTTGGCAGCCTTTGTACATAGTTGGATGTAAACTTACTCATTTCTACCCATAAACCCACATAGCTTTACTTCCTGACATCTGTTCTTTCCTCCCAGGATCGGAAATGTTTCTTCCTTCTGATAAAGTGTGAAACATTTGTGGGGAAAAGGTAGGTTCAGAGAGGGAGAGAAAGATGACAGCCTGATTTCTAGATCTGAGGTGGGACCCAGGAAAATGGATTTCTTTTAATTCCCCCTTCAAAGTTATTCCTCCTCATGTGCTTTTGGGACTATGCTTTGAGAATCTCTGGAGTGGAGTATCTGGTGGTCTGCACATAGTGGTGAAGAGCGTGGAGTCACAGAGTTTGGGGTAAAATCCCAGCTCTATGTCTAATGAGCTGGGTGAACTTGGCAGGTCAATTCACTGGCTAAGCCTCACCTTATCTGTTTTTAAAATGGAGAGTGGTGATATAAGAAAAGTGCTTAGCATAGTATCTAGGTTACAGTAGGTGACCAATAAATGGGAGTGATAACTACCATCATTATATTACATGAAAAGTACAAAACAGGTAGTATCATAGTATGTAGTGAAGTCCTCATTTTGTTGGAAAAGAGTGATTAAATAAAACCTCAAATATCTGTGCCCGTGGGGTGAGATGAGGGAGATGTTCAACGGTAATAGACAGCAAAGTGTTACCAAGCTACCCAAATGGATGATCCATTTAATTTCTACATGGAAAAGGAGGAAAAAAGGAAAGGGACCTCTGAAACCCTTCTAAGTACCCACACACACACAGACTCACACACACACACACACAGAGACACACACACACACTCACACACAGAGCTCTCAGAACACTGCTGCCAGAGGGTGAATGCAGATACAACTTCCATAACCACTGCTGAAATCACATATATTCCAAGAGGGGAAAATACTTGTAAAACTAAAACTTATTGATTAAGATACTATAGCCAAAATGGATGTCACAATGCATGTCTGAATACCCATAATAATATTCATGTAAAATTTACTATGTCCCCTCAACTATCCCAAATCCTCTACCGGGATAAGATCACACTATCTTGACAACCACTCTAGTTGGTAAGTGTTGGTCTTAAGACATCTACAATTGAGGATACTGAAGGACAGAGACACTAGGTAATCTACCCAGGCTGCACACCTCATAGACAGTTGAGCCAAGACTCATATATAAGTTAACACATCCCAGAGCCTGTGCTCCCAAACACAGCCCTCACACAGAACTGCTCCTATAGTTAAGAACATAGTGAGGTCCCCAGAATGTGAGCAAAATCTAGTGGAGAGACTGTTTTCTACCCCATACCAGCTGTTTTCACCAGATCTTTAGTAAAAAGAAAGTGGATCAAGAGAATGAGAAGACAAGCCATAGGCTGGGAGAAAATATTGGCAAAAGACAGACATCTGATAAAGGACTATTGATATGATTTGGCTGTGTCCCCACCAAAATCTCACCTTGAACTGTAATAATCCCCATGTGTCAAGGGTGGTGCCAGGTGGAGATAATTAAATCATGGGGGCAGTTTCCCCCATACTGTTTTTGTGGTAGTGAATAGGTCTCATGAGATCTGATGATTTTATAAATGGGAGTTCCCCTGCACAAGCTCTCTTGGCTGCTGCCATGTAAGATATGACTTTGCTCCTCCTTCACCTTCCACTACGATTGAGAGGCCTCTAAATCACATGTGGAACTGTGAGTCAGTTAAACCTCTTTCCTTAATAAATTACCCAGTCTCAGGTATGTCTTTATTAGCAGGGTGAGAACAGACTAATACAACTATGGTACAAAATATACACAGAATTCCTAAGACTCAACAATAACAAATAGCCCAATTAAAAATGGGTAAAAGACCTAAGAGACACCTCACCAATAAAGATACACAGATGGCAAACGAACATATGAAAAGATGCTCCACATCATATGTCATCAGGGAATGCAAATTAAAGCAACAATGACATAGCACTACACATCTTTTAGAATGGCCACCATCCAGAACATTGACAACACCAAATGCTGGTGGGGCTGTGGAATAACAGGATTTCTCATTCACTGCTGGTGGGAATGCGAAATAGGACTGTCACTTTGGAAGACACTTTGGCAGTTTCTCACAAAACTAAACATACTCTTACCATATAATTCAGCAATCACACTTCTTGGTATTTATCCAAATGAACTGGCAACTCATGCCCACACAAGAACCTGCACATGAATGTTTATAGTAGTTTTATTCATAACAGCCAAAACTTGGAAGCAACCAAAACGTCCTCAGTAGATGAATGGAAAAACAAACTATAGTACATCCAGACAATGGAATATTATCCAGCACTAAAAAGAAATGACCTATCAAACCAGGAAGATATGAGAGAAAATTACATGCATATTACTGATTGAAAGAAGTCGGTCTTCAAAGACTACATACTGATTCCCAAGTATATGACATTCTGGAAAAAACAAAACTATGAAGACAGTAAAAAAAAATTGGCAGCTTTCAGGGATTAGAGAGGGGGAGGGATTAATCGGCAGAGCATGGAGGATTTTTAGGGCAGTGAAATTATTTCATATGTTATTAAGGCTGTATATGTGTCACTGTACATTTGTCTAAACCCATAGGATAGGCACGGGCCAGTGGCACAATGGATAACGTGTCTGACTACGGATCAGAAGATTCTAAACCCATAGGATGTGCAACACCAAGAGTGAACCCTAATGTAGACAATGGACTTTGGGTGATGATGATATGTCAATATAGGTTCATCAATAATAAGAAATGTACCATTCTGGTAGGGGATATCGAGAGTGGGGGGTGGGGGTTTTGTATGTGTGGGAGCAGAGAGTATATAGAAACTCTGCACTTACTAGATTTTGCCGTGAACCTAAAACTGCTCTGAAAAATAAGATTTATTTTTTTAATGATGTATATTTGCCAATTATATTTTAATGAAGCTGGGAGATCAAAAGGAGTGGAGGCTATCTTCAAACACATGTGAAGACTTTTACAATTCATTTATAAACAGGATCTCCAGGAGGGTGATCATGTTTATCTTGTTCACTTTTAAAAAAGTCATTTTGAAAAAGCAATAAATTCAAAGGAAATTGCAAAAATAAAGAGGCCTGGTGTATTATTGACCAAGTTTCCCTCAATGGTTTTTGCATAACATTTAACATAACTCTAGTTTGATATCAAAATCAGGACATTGACGTATGTACAATGTGTGTATAGCTGGACGCCACTTTGCTACCTGGATAAGTTCATGTAGCAACCACCACAATATCTTGTTCACTTTTGTCAGCCGGTGCTGATCATGATTCTCAATAATACTCTTAAGTGACTCAGTCAACAAACAAATAAGCAAGTGAATGAACAAATTACTGAATCCATGACATCAATAAAGAGCATGTGGTTCGTCTGATCTGCATATGCGCTCAGTCAATCTCACAGATCATTTTTATTTGTATAAAGTCCTGACCTGAGAGCAGTCTATTAAATACAAGGATTGGGAGCACCTCACCACACTATTAAAGTGCGCTTTCTTCCACTTCAACTTGACTAATTGAGCCTATGTGAGTTTAACTGCCATTCCCCCAAAGATCTTTATTGAAATAATATAACATAAAATGGAGGAAATGATTTTTTTTAAATCCCTGATGATAGGAAAGAGTGCTATCCATATGGTTAAAAAAAAAAAAACCTGAGGCTTTCTCGCCAGATTCAGAACAGGTGAGATGGAAAGCCACCATCTGGGAAGAAAAACAAAAAACTGCCTTTAGAGATGGGAAGAGATACCCATCAAAACTTCATTCTCAACCCCCAAACCAAGAGCTGGAAATAAAAGGTGTACAAGGTGCCAGTTACAGAGGAAATGCACCAGACCCTGTCACTGTAACACGGGATCAGAGCATCCTCCCAATCTATCCTGGGCCAGGGAGGCATGCTGGAGGCCAGCTGGGCTGAGCTGGGTGCATGATGTGGGGTGTATGCTGGCAGGGCCAGTTCCCACTTGAGCCAATGATGCTAACTAGAGAGGCGTGCAGTGCCTCAGCCCCCGACAAAGCTCAGAAGCTCCAGGTGGAGCAAACGCTCTTGCCTTAGTCTTTAAAAATAACTGGACTTTGATCTGGCCAAATGGAACTGGAGAAAATTCTCCCCCTCCTCTTGTCGGTTCACCTGAGGTTTTTCAGGAACCATCCAAGCAATTAAACAGGAGTGACATTAACTCTGAAGAAAATAATTTCAGTTACCAGTTTGGTATTATGAAAGACCCTTGGGAATAACCCCTCTGCTGGGCTTGAGACCCGTGATAGTTATACGTACTGGTTTTCTTCTCACAAGAAACTGATGGGCATGAAGACTGCAGTGACTGACCTGTCTCTCTGCGCTTCTTCTCACATAAGCTGCAAATAGGAACGAAGAGAGAAGATTAAATGTCTGTAAATTTTCATTGCAGCCCCTTTTTGTTTAGAAAGTATTTCTGTTTACCTTTTATATTTCTATTAAATAATAGAAAGAAATTTACTCCTCCAGCTCCCAAGAGAAGAATGAAAGTTATATTAGAATCTATAGCGGACCCACAATTTCTGACCTAAGAACATTAACACAGGAATCCAAACCCCTCCCAGCTCTTCTTTGCTATAGTCATCACCCACTCAGAGGTTCAGCTCTGAGCAAACCCCTTCTAAGCCTCTCCCCGGAAGCCTTATCACCCCACAGTCCTGAACCACCCCGACTGTTCGAGAACCTCATGAAGGGGACTTGCAGCGCTAGTGATGCCTGCAGACTGCTTGGCCTTGTACTTGAGATGGAGTGAAGACAAGGGAAACCCCTTGATTGTTCTCGGTTTTCCCCTTTGTGCCTTGAAATTTCCATCTCATTGTGAATAAAAAAGTCAAAGTGTATTCAATCCCAGAGAGGGGCTGAATCCCTGAATTTCACAAGATTGAAAGATCATGAAAAAATTGACCACCCTATGGAAAGATGAGAAAAATCAAAAAGATCAATGAACACATATAAAGAGTCTGTATCTATGACTCTTATTGACAGTGACTAAACGAATTTATCTGAGTAATTTAGCTAATTCAACTCAATAAGGAAACAACATAAAAGATATAACTGAAAAAATGAAATTATCAATTTGGAAATGATATGATTAAGAATAAAAAACAAGATTGTTTTTGAAAAACTGGGCCTAATAAGACATGTAATTAAAGAAGATGATTATAAAACCAACAAATATAAAAAGCCATTAGCTTTTCTGTACACTATCAATAACCAATTAGAAAATATAATTTTAAAAAACAAAAGATTAAATATTCAAGAACAATCAAAATACAAAATGCATATGAATAAACTTTCTTGTTTGTTTGTTTTGGGGACACAGTCTCGCTCTGTCACCCAGGCTGGAGTACAATGGCACGATCTCGACTCACTGCAACCTCCACCTCCCCAGTTCAAGTGATTCTTCTGCCTCAGACTCCCGAATAACTGGGACTACAGGCACCCGCCCACCATGCCTGGCTAAATTTTTATTTTTTAGTAGCAATGGGGTTTCACCATGTTGGCCAGGCTAGTCTGGAACTCTTGACCTTAGGTGATCTGCGTGCCATGGCCTCCCAAAGTGCTGGGATTACAGACATGAGCCACCGTGCCTGATCATGAATAAACTTTAAAATAATTGTGGTGACTTACATGAAGAAAATTGCACAAGTTTACTGAGTGACATTTTAAAAGTTTAATAATTGAAAATCCATTCAATGTTCCTGGTAAGGGAACAGAATTAATAGTCTGTTTCTGCAAAAAAAAAAAAAAAAAAAAAAAAGCCATTGGAATTTTTGGCAGGTTTGGCATTTAATCCGTAAATCACTTTAGAGAGTATCATCTGTGTATTAGTCTGTTCTCACACTGCTATTAAAAAATAACTGAGAGTGGGTAATTTATAAAGAAAAGAAGTCTAATTGGATCACGGTTCCACAGGCTGTACAGAAAGCATCATGGCCTCTGGGAAGGGCTCAGGAAGCTTTCAATCATGGCAGAAGGTGAAGGGGAAGCAGGCATATCTTACATGACCAGAGCAGGAGGAAGACAGAAAGAGATGTGGGAGGCACCACACATTTTTAAACATCCAGATCTCATGAGAACTCTATCAGGAGAACAGCATCAAATGGGGAAATCCATCTCCATGGTTCAATCACCTCCCACCAGGCCCCATCTCCAACACCAGGGATTATAATTTGACATGAGATTTGGGTGGGAATACAAATACAAACCAGATCAATCTGCTTAATAATATTAAACTATTAAAGACATTAACACAGAATGTCTTTCACTTACATAGGTCATTATTAATTTTACTTAGCAATGTGTATTGGGCAGCATTCTCCAGAGGGACAGAATTAATAGGATATATGTATATACGAAAGGGAGATTATTAAGGAGAATTGACTCACACAATCACAAGGTGAAGTCTCACAATAGGCTGTCTGCAAGCTCAGGCTCAAGGAAGCCAGTAATGGCTCAGTCCTAGTCCCAAAGCCTCAAAAGTAGGGAAGCCGACAGTGCTGCCTTCAGTCTGTGGCCAAAGGCCCAAGAGCCCCTGGCAAACCACTGGTGTAAGTCCAAGAGCCCAAAGGCCAAAAAATCTGGAGTCTGATGTTCGAAGGAACATCACTCCAGCACTGGAGAAAGATAAAAACCAGAAGACTCAGCAAGCCAGCTTATCCAACTTTCTTCCACTGGCTTTGTTCTAGCCACACTGGCAACCAATTAGATGGGGCCCATCCACATTGAGGATGGGTCTTCCTCTCCCAGTCCACTGACTTGTGTTAATCTCCTCTGGCAACACCCTCACAGACACACCCAGAAACAGTACTTTACCAGCTATCTAGGCATCCTTCAATCCAATCAAGTTGACACATAATATTAACCATCACACAATGTTTTATAGTTTTCAGTGTATAAGTCTTACACCTCTTTGGTTACATTTATTCTAATTATTTTATTTTTTCATGCTATTGTTAAGTAGAGTTATTTTCTTAATTTAATATTTGGACTGTTAATTGCTAGTATATAGAAATACATCTGGTTTTTACGTGTTGATATTGCATCCTGCAACTTTGTTAAACTTGCTTCTTAGCTTTGATCGACTTTTGTAAATTCTTTAAGATTTTCTACATATAAGTATTATCTGTGGATAGATAATTTGCCTCCTCCTTTCCAATCTACATGCCTTTTATTTATTTTTCTTGCTTAATTGTTTTGATTAGAGCTTCCAGTAAAATGCTGAATAGAAGTGGTGAAAACCAGAATCCTTATCTTTTTCCTGATATCAAGAGAAAGTTTTCAGCCTTTCATCATTAAATGTACATTAGCTGTGGATTTTTTCATAAATCTTCCTTTTTATGTTAAGGAAGTTTCCTTCTATTCTTAGCTTATTAAGCAATTCTTACCATGAGAAGGTATTAGATTTTTGTCAAATACTTTTCTGCATCACTTGAGATAATCATGTTGGGTATTTTCCCCTTCATTCCATTCATGTGGTGTATTATATTAATTGATTTCCATATGTTGAACCAACCACCCTTACATTCCTGGGATTAATCCCATTGGTGATGGTATGTAATCCCTTAAATATGCTGCTAGGTTTGATTTACTAGGGTTTTTTTTTTTTTCTAAAGATTTTTGCATCTATATTGTAAGGGATATTGGTCTATATTGTCTTTTCTTCAAGATGATTTGTCTGGGTTTGGTATCCAGGTAATGCTGGCCTCATAGAATGAGTTAGGAAGTGTTCACTACTCTTCGATTTTTTGGAAGATTTTGAAAAACATTGATGTTAGTTCTTTAAATGTTTGGTAATGTTCACCAGTGAAGTTCTCTGGTCTTAGGCTTTTTCTTGTTTGGTGGTTTGATTACCAATTCAATCTCTTCACTTTTACAGATCTGGTCAGATTTTCTATTTGTTCTTGAGTTCGTTTTGGCAGTTTGTGTGTTTCTACGAATTTATCCATTTTATGTAAGTAATCTAACTTGTTGATGTACAATTGTTTATACTTTCCCTTTATAACCTTTTTTATTTCTGTAAGGTCCATAGTGCTGCCTTTACTTTCATTTCTGATTTCAGTAACCTGAGTTTATTTGTTTATTTATTTTTGCTTGGTCAGTGAGCTAAATATTTGTTAATTTTGTTGAGTTTTTTCAAAGAACCAACTTGTGGTTTTGTTGATTCTATTAGTTTTTTATTCCCTATTTATCTTTGCTCCAATTTTTATTACTTTCTTCTTTCTGCTAGCTTTGGGTTTAGGTTGCTCTTTTTTAGTTAATTAAGGTATAAATCTATGCTATTGTTTGAGGATTTCTCTCCTTTTTAATGTTGGCATTTACAGCTATAAATCTTCCTCCACATATCATCTTCAATGTATCACATTTTTAATTGTGTCTTGGAGTAGTGTTGTTGTTTTTATTCTTCTTGAGGTATTTTAAAACTTACCTCTGATTTCTTATTTAATACACTGGTTGCTTAAGAATGTATTGATTTCCACATGTTTATGAAGTTTCCTGTTTATCTTCTGTCTTTAACTTCTAGCTTCATTCCATTATGATTGGAGAAGACACTTCGTACAACTTTTAAGTATTT
Source organism: Symphalangus syndactylus (assembly GCF_028878055.3). Lineage (NCBI taxonomy): Eukaryota > Metazoa > Chordata > Mammalia > Primates > Hylobatidae > Symphalangus > Symphalangus syndactylus. The sequence continues at coordinate 95,702,459 of NC_072431.2, read as the reverse complement.
AAATTTATTGAAACTTGTTTTATGACCTAACATGTGGTCTATTCTAAACAATGTTTCATGTATACTTGATGAAAATGTGTATTCTGTTATTGAGCAGACTGTTATACAGATGTCTGTTAGTCCAGTTGGTCTATAGTGTTGCTCAAGTCTCCCATTTCCTTACTGATCTTTTGTATGGATTTTATATCCATTTTTGAAAGTAGATATTGAAGTCTCCAACTATAATTGTAGAAGTGTCTATTTATCTCTTCAAGTCTGTCGATCTGCTTCACATGTTTTGGGGCTTTTGTTGGTGCATATGCTTACATGATTGTTATATCTTCTTAATGAATTCACCTTTTCATTATTTCATAATATCCTACATAGTGTCTTATAATAATATTTGTGTTAAAGTCCATTTTATCTGATAGTAGTACCAGCTCTTTTTTGGTTACTGTTCTCATAGGATTTGTTTTTTTTTTTTTTTTTTTTTTTTTTGAGATGGAGTCTCGCTTTTGTCACCCAGGCTGGAGTGCAGTGGCCTCATCTTGGGTGACTGCAACCTCACCTCCCAGGTTCAAGCGATTCTCCTGCCTTAGCCACCCAAGTAGCTGGGATTACAGATGCCCACCACCACACCTAGCTAATTTTTGTATTCATAGGACTTTTTTAATCCTCTTAGTTTTATCCTATTTATGCCTTTGAATAAAAAATGAGTCTCTTTTAAGCAGCATATAGTTAGATGATAATTTTTATGTATTCTGCCAATCTTTGCCTTTTAACTTAGGAATTTAATCCATTTATATTTAAAGTAATTACTGGTAAAGAAAGATTATTTCTGCCACTTTGTTATTTGTTTTCTATCTGTTTATAATTTTTTGTTTCTCAGTTCTTCTATTACTGTCTCCTTTTGCAAATAATGATTTTTTTGACTGGCATGGTGGCTCACACCTGTAATCCCAGCACTTTCGGAAGCCAAGGTGGGTGGATCACCTGAGCTCAGGAATTTGAGACCAGGCTGGCCAACATGGTGAAACCCTGTGTCTACTAAAAATACAAAAATTAGCCAGGTGTAGTGGCGGGTGCCTGTAATCCCAGCTACCCTAGAGGCTGAGGCAAGAGAATCGCTTGAGCCTGAGAGGCAGAGGTTGCAGTGAGCCAAGATTGCACCATTGCACTCCAGCCTAGGCAACAAGAGCAAAACTTTGTCTCAAAAAAAATTAATAATAATAATAATAATAATTTTGTCAAGCATACAGTTTTGATTCCTTTTTTATTTCTTTTTCTGCATGTTTCATAGGGTTTTTTTTTTTCCTTAATAGTTACCCTGTGGGTTATAATTGACATCTTGATATTATAACAATCAAATTTAAATTAATATCAACTTAGTTTTGATAGTTTAAAAAACTCTGCTTCTTTATAGATCTGTCTCCTTTTATCTTATTGTCACAAATTATATCTGTATATATTGTATGCCCATTAACATATGTTTTATAAATTTGTCTTTTAATTAATACAGGGGAAAATAGAGGCATTACAAACCCAAAATAAAATAATACTGGCTTTTATATTTACCTATGAAGCTAACTTTCCTGTTGTTCTTTATTTCTTCTTATAACTTTGAGTTACTGTCTAGTGATCTTTCATTCCAGGCTGAGTACTCTCTTTAGCATTTCTTTAAGGGCATATCTACTAGTGAGGTATTCCTTCAGTTTTCCTTCCTAAGAATATCTTAATTTCTCTTTTATTTTCAAAAGACAATATTACTGAATGTAGAATTCATTCTTTTAATTTGTTACTTCCATAGGTTATTGGTGAATAGGTGGTGTTTGGTTACATGAGTAAGTTCTTCAGTGGTGATTTGTGAGATTTTGGTGCACCCATCACCCGAGCAGTATACACTGCACCCTGTTTGTACATCTTTATCCCTCACTGCCTTCCCATCCTTTCCCCCTGAGTCCTCAAAGTTCATTGTGTCATTCTTATGCCTTTGCATCCTCATAGCTTAGCTCCAACTTATGAGTAAGAACATACAATGTTTGGTTTTCCATTCCTGAGTCTTAGAATAATAGTCTCCAATCTTATCCAGGTTGCTGCAAATGCCATTAATTCATTCATTTTTATGGCTGAGTAGTATTCCATTGTATGTGTCTGTGTATATATATATGTGTATATATGTATGTATATACATATATACACATATATATACATATATACACACACACATATATATGTGTATATATATGTGTATATATATATGTGTATATATATGTGTATATATATATGTGTATATATATGTGTATATATATATATGTGTATATATATATATATATATATGTATATATATATATCAAAAACAGTTTCTTTATCCACTTGGTGATTGAGGGGCATTTGAGTTGTTTCCACATTTTTGGAATTGCAAATTTTGCTGCTATAAACATGCATGTGCAAGTATGTTTTCCGTTTAATGTTTTCCTCTGGATAGATACACAGTGTGGGACTGCTAGATCAAATGGTAGTTCTACTCTTAGTTCTTTAAGGAATCCCACACTGTTTTCCATAGTGGTTTTACTAGTTTACAATTCCATTAGCAGTGTAGAAGTGTTCCCTGTTCACCGCATCCATGCTAATCTTTTATTTTTTTTAATTTTTTGATTATGACCATTCTTGCAGGAGTAAAGTGGTATTGTATGTGGTTTTGATTTGCATTTCCCTGATCATTAGTGATGTTGAGCATTTTTTCATATTTTTGCTGGCCTTTTGTATATCTTCTTTTGAGAATTATCTATTCATGCCTCAGCCCACTTTTGGATGAGTTTTTTTATTGCTAATTTATTTGAGTTCTGGATATTAGTCTTTTGTCAGATGTATGGGTTGTGAAGACTTTCTCTACTCTATGGGTTGTCTGTTTACTCTGTTGACTGCTCCTTTTGCCATGCAAAAGCTTTTTAGTTTAATTAAGTCCTAACTATTTATCTTTGTTTTTATTGCATTTGTTTTTGGGTTATTGGTCTTAAATCCTTGCCTAAGCCAATGTCTAGATCCAATGTTATCTTCTAGAATTTTTATAGTTTTGGGTCTTAGATTTAAGCCCTTGACCCATCTTGGTTTAATTTTTGTATAAGGTGAGAGATGAGGATCTAGTTTTATTCTCCTACATGTGGCTAGCTACTTAATCCAGCACCATTTGTTGAAAAGTTTCCCCATTTTATGTTTTTGTTTGCTTTGTTGAAGATCAGTTGGCTGTAAGTATTTGGGTTTATTTCTGAGTTCTCTATTCTGTTCCATTGGCCTATGTGCCTATTTTTATACCAGTATCATGCTGTTTTGGTGACTATGGCTTTATCGTATAGTTTGAAATCAGTTAATGTGATGCCTCCAGCTTTGTTCTTTTTGCTTATTCTTGCTTTAACTATGTGGGCTCTTTTTTGGATCCATATGAATTTTATCATTGTTTTTTCTAGTTCTGTGAAGAATTATGGTGGTATTTTGATGGGAATTGCATTGAATTTGTAGATTTCTTTTGGCAGTATGGTCATCTTCACAATATTGATTCTACCCATCCATGAGCATAGGATGTGTTTCTATTTGTTTGTGTCATCTATAATTTCTTTCAGCAGTGTTTTGTAGTTTTCCTTGTAGAGGTCTTTCACCTCCTTGGTTAGGTATATTCCTGAGTATTTTATTTTTTTGCAGCTATTATAAAAGGGATTGAGCTCTTGATCTGATGCTCAGCTTGGTCACTGTTGGTGTATAGAAGAGCTACTGATTTGTGTACAATAATTTCATATCTGGAAACTGCTGAATTCTTTTATCAGTTTTAGGAGATTTTTGGAGGAGATTTAGGGTTTTCTAGGTAAACAATTATATTATCAGCAAACAGCGACAGTTTGACCTCTTTAACAATTTGGATGCCCTTTCTTTCTTTCTCTTCTCTTATTGCTCTGGCTAGGACTTCAAGTACTATGTTGAAGAGAAGTGGTGAGAATGGGCATCTTTGTGTTGTTCCAGTTCTCAGAGTGAATGCTTTCAGCTTTTCCCCATTCAGTATTAGTTTGGCTGTATGTTTGTCAAAGATGGCTTTTATTACATTCAGGTAAGTCCCTTGTATGCTGATTTTGCTGAGTGTTTTAATCATAAAGTGGTGCTGGATTTTGTTGAATGTTTCTTCTGAGTCTGTTGAGATGATCATATGATTTTTGTTTTTAATTCTATTTGTGTGGTGTATAACATTTATTGACTTGCATATGTTAAACCATCCGTGGTATGAAACTCACATGATCATGGTAGATTATCTTTTTGATATATTGCTGGATTCAGTTAGCTAGTATTTTGTTAAGGATTTTATCATCTATGTTCATCAAGGATATCGGTCTGTAGTTTTCCTCTTTGGTTATGTCCTTTCCTGGTTTTGGTATTAGGGTGATGCTGGCTTCATAGAATGAAGTAGGGAGGGAGTCTTTTTTCTCTGTCTTGTGGAATAGTGTCAAAAGGGTTGGTACCAATTCTTTGAATGTCTGTGAGAATTCTGCTGTGAGTCCATCTTGTCCTGGACTTTTTTTGTTGATAATTTTCAAATTATCATTTCAGTCTCACTGCTTGTTATTGGTCTGTTCAGGTTATCTAATTCTTCCTTATTTAAGCTGTAAGGTTTGTATTTTTCCAGGAATTTATCCATCTCTTCTAGGTTTTCTAGTTTATGTGTGTAAAGGTGTTCATAGTAGCCTTGAATGATCTTTTGTATTTCAGTGGTGTCAGTTGTAGTATCTCCTGTTTCATTTTTTAGTGAGGTTATTTGGATTTTCTCTCTTCTTTTCTTGGTTAATCTTGCTAATGGTCTGTCAATTTTATTTACCTTTTCAAAGAACCAGTATTTTGTTTCATTTATCTTTTGTATTTATTTTTTGGCTGAATTTCATTTAGTTCTGCTCTGATCTTGGTTATTTCCTTTCTGAGTTTCATTTGTTATTGTTTCTCTAGTTCCTTGAGGTGTGACCTTAGATTGTCTGTTTTCTTTCACACTTTTTGATGTAGGCATTTAGGGCTATGAACTTTCCTTGTACTATCCCAGAGGTTTTGATAGGTTGTGTCATTATTGTCATTCAGTTCAAAGAATATTTTAATTTCCATCTTGATTTCATTTTTGACCCAGTGCTCATTCAGGAACAGGTTATTTAATTTCCATGTATTTGCATGGTTTTGAAGGTTCCTTTTGAAGTTGATTTCCAGTTTTATTCCACTGTGATCTGAGAGAGTGCTTGATATAATTTCAATTTTCTTAAATTTATTGAGGCTTATTGTGTGGCCTATCATATAACTTTCTCCAAGTTCCACAAGCTGATGAATAGAATGTCTATTCTGCAGTTGTTAGGTAGAATGTTTTGTAAATATCTGTTGAGTCCATTTGTTCCAGGGTATAGTTTAAATTCATTCTTTGTTGATTTTCTGTCTTGATGACCTGTCTAGTGCTGCCAGTGGAGTACTGAAGTCCTCTGCTACTGTTGTGTTGCTGTCTATCTCATTTCTTAGGTCTAGTAGTAATTGTTTTATATATTTGGGAGCTCCAGTGTTATGTGCATATATATTTAGGATTGTGATATTTTCCTTTTGGACAAGATCTTTTATCATTATATAATGTCCCTCTTTGTCTTTTCTAACTGCTGTTGCTTTAAAGTTTGTTTTGTCTGATATAAGAACAGCTAATCCTGCTCGCTTTTGGTGTCCATTTGCATGGAATGTCTTTTTCCACCCCTTTATCTTAAGTTTATGTGATTCCTTATGTGTTAACCGAGTCTCTTGAAGAGAGAGCAGATAGTTGGTTGGTGAATTCCTATCCATTCTGCAATTCTGTATCTTTTAAGTGGAGCATTTAGGCCATTTATATTCAATGTTAGTATTGAGATGTGAGGTACCATTCCATTCATTGTGCTATTTGCTGCCTGTACACCTTGGTTTTATGTTTCCTTTTTAATTTTATTTTTGTTTTATAGGTCCTATGAAATTTATGCTTTAAAGAGGTTCTGTTTTGATGTGTTTCCAGGATTTGTTTCAAGATTTAGAGCTCTTTTTAGCAGTTCATATAGTACTGGCTTGGTAGTGGTGAATTCTCAGCATTTGTTTGTATCTTTCCTTCATTTATGAAGCTTAGTTTTGCTGGATACGAAATTCTTGACTGATAATTGTTTTATTTAAGGAGGCTAAAGATAGGGCCCCAATCCCTTCTAGCTTGTAGGGTTTCTGCAGAGAAATCTGCTGAGTTTAATATAATAGGTTTTCCTTTATAGGTTACCTGGTGCTTTTGCCTCATAGCTCTTAAGATTCTTTGCTTCATCTCAACATTAGATAACCTGATGACAATGTTCCTAGGCAATGATCTTTCTGCAATGAATGTCCCAGGTGTTCTTTGAGCTTCTTGTATTTGGATGTCTAGGTCTTTTGCAAGGCCAGGGAAGTTTTCCTTAATTATTCCCCCAAATATGTTTTCCAAACTTTTAGATTTCTCTTCTTCCTCAGGAAAGCCAATTATTCTTAGGTTTGGTCATTTAACATAATCCCAGACTTCTTTGAGGCTTTGTTCATATTTTCTTATTCCTTTTTATTTGTCTTTGTTGGATTGGGTTAATTTGAAAACCATGTCTTCGAGTTCTGAAGTTCTTTCTTCTGCTTGTTCAACTCTATTGCTGAGACTTTCCAAAGCATTTTGCATTTCTATAAGCACATCCATTGTTTCCTGAAGTTTTGATTCTTTTTTATTTATGCTATCTATTTCACTGAAAATTTCTCCCCTCATTTCTTACATTATTTTTTAATTTCCTTAAATTGGGCTTCACCTTTCTCTGGTGACTCCTTGATTAGCTTAATAACGGACCTTCTGAAGTCTTTTTCAGGTAAATCAGGGATTTCTTCTTGGTTTGGATCCATTGCTGGTGAGCTAGCGTGATTATTTTCATGTGGTGTTAAAAATCTTGTTTTGTCATAGTACCAGAATTGGTTTTCTGGTTCCTTCTTATTTGGGTAGGCTCTGTCAGAGGGAAGGTCCCTAGGCCCTAGCTCAAAGCTGTTGTTCAGATTCTTTTGTCCCACAGGGTATTCCCTTGATGTAGTACTCTCCCCACTTTTCCTAGGGATGTGGCTTCCTGAGAGCTGAGCTGTCGTGATTGTTATCTCTCTTTTGGATCTAGCCACCCAGCAGGTCTACCAGGCTCCAGGCTAGTACTGCCAGCGTCTGCCCAGAGTCCTGTGATGTGAACCATCTGTGGGTCTCTCAGCCATGGATACTAGCACTTGCTTTGGTGCAAGTGGCAGGGGGGTGAAATGGACTCTGTGAAGTTCCTTATTTTTGGTTTTTAATGCATTATTTTTGTGCTCGTTGGCCTCCTGCCAGGAGGTGGTGCTTTCAAGAGAGCATCAGCTGTGGTAGTATGGGGAGGATCAGGCGGTGGGCAGGGCCCTAGAACTCCCAGGAGTATACGCTGTTTGTCTTCAGCTACCAGGGTGGGTAGGAAAGAACCATTAGTTGGGGACAGGGGTAAGTGTGTCTGAGCTCAGACTCTCCTTGGGAGGTCTTACTGCAGCTGCTGTGGGTAATTATGGTGTGTTTCCCAGGTCAATGGAGTTATGTTCCTGAGAGGATTATGGCTGCCTCTGCTGTGTCATGCACGTTGTCAGGGAAGTTGGGGAAAACTGGCAGTCACAGGCCTCACCCAGCTCCCAAGCAACCCAAAAGGCCTGTCTCACTCCCTCCATGCCCCACCAACAGCACCGAGTTTGTTTCCAGGCAGTGGGTGAGCAGGGCTAAGAACTTGCCCCAGGCTACCTGCCTCCCAGCTGTGAAAGCAAGTAGGGCTTTAGTACTTCCCCACCTGTGGAGTCTGCATACCAGATACACAACCTCCCCCAAGTTCTGTCCAGGAGACTTCTAGTTTGGTAGCAATTGTTACAAAGTTCAGCTGGAGGTTTCCTTCTCCTTGCAGCCTTTTCCCAGTACCTCTGGCAGCACTCCCCAAGGACCCCTGTGAGGCAAGGCAGAAATGGCTTGTTAAGGGACCCAGAAAGCCCACAGGGCTTTCCTGCTGCTTCCTCTACCCCTGTATTTCACTTGGCTCTCTAAATTGACTTAGCTTCAGGTATGGTCAGAATATTCTCCTGTCATCTAGACCTTCAGCTTACCTAGTGACGGTGTGTATTTGGGGCTGGACAATCTCCCTTTCCCACTTTTACAGTTTGGGCACTCACAGGATTTGGGGTGTCTCCTAGGTCTTGCAGGAACAATCCACCTCCTGCAGAGGGTCTGTGGGTTCTCTTGGCTTTCCTGATTTATTCCTGCAGTCATTCTGGAGCAAGAGTTCATGAAGCAAGACTCCACATGCTGCTCTGTCCATCTAAGTGACAGCTGCAATCTAGTCCTGCCTCCTGTCCACCATGATCCTCTGTAAATCCTAGATATGGAATTCTTGACTGACAGAATTATTTTTCTTTCAGCACCTTAAATATGTTATCCCATTGCCTTATGGCCTCCATAATTCCTAAAGAGAAACCTACTGTCAATCTTATGGAGGAGCTCTTGTACATGACAAGTCATTTCTTTTTTGTTACTTTTAAGATTGTCTCTTAGTCTTTCGTCTTTCAAAAATTTACTAATATGGTGTCTTGGTATGGATATCTGTAAGTTTCTTCTTCTTGGAGTTCATCAGGCTTCTTGCATGTGTAGATTTGTGTCATTTGGGAAGGTTTTGGCCATTATTTCTTTAAATACGCTTTCTGTCCCTTTCTTTCTCTGCCTTCCTCTAAGATACCCAGAGGTGAAAGCTCAGGGTCTTCTCATGTCTTTTTTGAGGGTTTATTCAGTCCTAAGTATGTATTTGATCTCCTTGATTTACTTCTACATATTAGTGCTTTTGAAAATTGTTATTCCCCCATATATCTTCTTTCCCAACCTCATACTTCCTAGGATTCTTGATCTATTGTTTGTCCTAACTGTTATCACTTGCTCCAAGCTGCTGTGGACAATAACTTTGGCTTTAAATATTTTTAGCAAATGTGGCTCAGGAAGCTCTATGACCCTGGGAATATTCCAAGTTAGGTAAAACAAAGGCACGCTTTACACTGATCCTTTGGGGACCCTGGGAATATTCTAAGTTAGGTAAAACAAAGGCACGCTTTACACTGATCCTTTGGGGACCCTGGGAATATTCTAAGTTAGGTAAAACAAAGGCACTTTGCACTGATCCTTCAGGGAGCTGCCAGACAGGTCAAAACACACAACCAAAACTCTTCAGGAATAAAGTCTATACTGTCCCCTGTGACGTTAGCAAACTAGAACAGTATCTTCATGGCCACCATTACTCTGGGGAGGAGGGGTGGCAAGCAGGCAATTTTAAATGCTCTAACACCCTCTTACCACAATGCAGCAGCTTCTTTCTTCATTAAGCTTCCCCTGGTTGTTGTTAGTTTTTCACTGTGTTTCCTAGTTCTGTGAAAGTTGATTCTACTAGTTTTTGCCAGCATTCATTGCTGGATGTATGGAACCTTAGAGTTCCCTACTCTGTCATTTTTGGCAAAATCAATTGCACCTTTTTTTAACTTGTCAAATTAGATGCTTAGATAGTTTATTTTCACTTTCTTCTTCTCTAATATAAGCAGTTAGGAACCATACGTTTTTCTCAAGGATTTTTTAGTTTCATCATCTCACAAATTATAATGTGTTATTCTCTCAATCGCTCTCCTTTTTTTTTTTTTTTTAGGTTTGGGAATGCATGTGAATGTTTGTTACATAGGTAAACTCATGTCACAAGGGTTTGACATAGGTAAACTCATTGTCACAAGGGTTTGTTGTACAGATTATTTCATCACCTAGATATTAAGCCCAGTACCCAATAGTTATCTTTTCTGCTTCTCTCCCTCCTCCCACCCTCCACTTTCAAGTAGACCACAGTGTCTGTTGTTTCCTTCTTTGTGTTCATAAGTTCTCATCATTTAGCTTACATTTGTAAGTGGGAACATGTGGTATTTGGTTTTCTGTTCCTGCATTAGTTTGCCAAGCATAATATCCTCCAGCTTCATCTGTGTTCCCACAAAAGACATGATCTCATTCTTTTTATGATTGCATAGTATCCCATGATGTATATGTACTACATTTCCTTCATCCAATTTGTCATTGATGGGCATTTAGGTTGATTCTATGTCTTTGCTATTGTGAATAGTACTGCAATGAACATTTGTATGCATGTGTCTTTATGGTAGAATGATTTATATTTCTCTGGGTATATATCCAGTAATGGAAATGCTGGGTCAAACGGTAGCCCTGCTTTCATCTCTTCGAATGGCCATACTGCATTCCACAATGTTTTACAGTCCCATCAACAGTGTATAATTCTTCCTTTTTCTCTGCAACTTCACCAGCATCTGTTATTTTTTGACTTTTTAGTAATAGCCATTCTGATGGATGTGAGATGGTATTTCACTGTGATTTTGATTTGTATTTCTCTAATAATCAGTGATATTGAGCTTTATTTCATGTGCTTGTTGGCTGCATGTGTCTTCTTTTGAAAAGTGTCTGTTCATGTCTTTTGCCACTTTTTAATGGGGTTGTTTTTCTCTTGTAAATTTGTTTAAGTTTCTTATAAGTGCTAGATATTAAAACTTTGTCAAATAAGAGTTTGAAATATTTTCTCCTATTCTGTAGGGTGTCTTTTTACTCTGTTGATAGTTTCTTTTGCTGTGCAGAAACCCTTAAGTTTAATTAGATTCCACTTGTCAATTTTTGATTTTGTTGTGATTCCTTTTGGTGTCTTTGTCATGAAATCTTTGCCCCTTCCTGTATCCAGGATGGTATCACCTACGTTGTCTTCCAGGGTTTTTATAGTTTTGGGTTTTACATTTAAATCTTTAATCCATCTTGACTTTATTTTTGTATGTGGTGTAAGGAAGGGGTCCTGCTTCAATCTTCTGCCTACGGCTAGCCAGTTATCTCAGCACTATTTATTGAATCAGGAGTCTCTTCCCCATAACTTGTTTTCTTTCTCTCTCTGTCTTTTTTTTTTTTTTTTTGTAGATGGAGGCTCACTCTGTTACCCAGGCTGGAGTGCAGTGGCATGATCTCGGCTCACTGCAACCTCCGCCTCCTGGGTTCAAGCAATTCTCTGTCTCAGTCTCCCAAGTAGCTGGGATTACAGGCACCCACTACCATGCCTGGCTAATTTTTGTATTTTTAGTACAGACGGGGTTTAACAATTTTGGCCAGGCTGGTCTTGAACTCTTAACCTCGTATCAGCTTCGTTGAAGATTAGATCATGTATTATTTTCATTACAATCTCATGATCAACGAATCTATAATTTTTATTATGATTTCTTTTTGGGCAACTTTTACTTAGAAGTGTGCTTTTTAATTTTCAAAAGTACCAGGCTTGTCTAGCTATATTTTTGTTATCATTTTCTAGCTTACTTTCCTGTATGCTTTAGTTTTTTTGAATTAGATGAAATGACATATGGTCTAATATATAATAATCTGATACTCTCCTATGTACCATTGAATACATGTGTTCAGCCGATTTGAGAAGTATTAGTTTATATGTTTACATTAGGTCAAGTTTGTTTGCTGTGTAGTTAAAATCTGCCCTATCCTTGCTGATTATTATTATCTATTCCATCTTTAAATAAATAAGAGAACTTGCTAAAATCTGAAGTTCTGGTGGTGGATTTATCTTTTTCTCCCACAGTTCTATTATTTTCTTACTTTATTTATTCTAATGGGCTTAGAATTGCTACATCTTCCTGGTGAATTTAACTAGTAATCAATATACAGTAGCTCTCTTTATCTCTAGTAATGCTTGTAGCATTAAAAAGATTTTTATCTTATATTGATATCACTGCAGAATTTTTCTTAATTAATATTTGTCTGGTATGCCATTTTATTGTTGTTTTAAAATTTTATGTTTTTATGTTTTAGGTGCTTCCTTTTTCTTCTTTTTTGACAGCAAGTCTACATGTGCCTAACCTTGTGTCTGGTAGCAGTGGGCCTCAGGATAAAAGGGGCAGGAAGAGCAGAGGAAATGGGAAGGACCCCAATTTTGCTGGGTGACTTTCTGGCACCTAGCAGGGATTCAATAGATGTCCATTGAACTGTCAAAATGAATGCAGATGGCTGAACTTCCTTCTAGTGTTACCCTTGGACCCAGATGAAGTCTCCCCATTCCTTCTTCCTGTTTGAAACACTAGTTGTCCCATTGGGAATCCCTCATTCCCAAGGCCTTCTGCTTATGATGAATAACCAATCAGGTTTGTGATTCAAAACAACATCCGTCATCTCTGTAAAACCAGTTATCCATCCTAAAGCTATGACATTGTTTGACAAAGGTATGTATTACTTAAAACCAGGACTTTGTCATGTTTTCAGTATCTGAGTACAGTTGGCCCGTTGTATCCATGGGTTCTGCATTTGTGAATTCAACCGATTGTGAATTGAAAATATTCAGAAAAAAATGCATCTGTACTGAACATGTTCAGACTTTCTCCTTGTCATAATTTTCTAAACAATATAGTATAACAACAATTTACATAGCACTTACATTGTATTAAGAATTAAAAGTAATCTACAGATAATTTAAGCTAGGTTAATATATGCAAATACAGCAACATTTTATTTCAGGGATTTTGGTATCCATGGAAGGATATCCATGGAAACCAATAACCCCATTTATACAAAGGGACAACTATATTGGCATCCTTTACCGATTATAGAAAATCCCTAGTCACTACCATAGTGCCTCTTTCACATTCTCCTTATTATCTTCTTCTGGAACTCCAGTGGGATTTTTGTTGGACTTTCTCACCCTATTCGTTATGCCTCTTCACTTTGCTTTGATCTATCTCTTTGTCTCTTTCTATTGCTTTTTGAGTAATTTATTTGGTCCAATCATCAAGTTTACTATTTCTCTTTTTATTGGTTCCAACCTTCTAATCAACATATTCATTGAGATTCTAACTTTATTACAATTATTTTTTCATTTCTAAAAGTTCTATTTTGTTCTTATTTAAATTTATCTAGTCAATTAGAGAATTCCTCTTTCATCAAACTTGCAATTTTCTGCTTAATTTCTTTTAATATATTATCTATTAATTAATTTATTTAGAGATAGGGCTTTGCTCTGTCAACAGGGCTGAAGTGCAGTGGCATGATCATAGCTCACTGCAGACTTGAACTCCTAGGCTCAAGCCATCCTCCGATCTCAGCCTCCCAAGTAGCTGGAACTATAGGTGTGCACCACCAAGCCCAGCTAATTTTTTTTTTTTTTCTGGAGATAGGGTCTCACTGTGTTGCCTGGCTGGTCTTAAACTCCTGGTCTCAAACAGTCCTCCTGCCTTGGTCTCCCAAATTGCTGGGATTACAGGTGTGAGCCACCATCTCTGGCCTATTTTTAAATATTATATAATACTGTTTATCTGATATTCCCAATATATGCAATCTTTGCACATCTGATTTCTGTGTGTACACAGGTGTTCATGTTCATACAGTTGAGTTTTCCAAAAGCCATAGTACACTCATGAGAAAATGAAAGTGAAAAGACAAATACAATCTTTGTATTATTATAAAAATAGTTTTTGCCTAATGGATTCAGAGTCTTAGTGACCCTCAGAGGGCCTCAGACTACACACTCAGAACCACTTCACTAAAGCATCCATTGATACAATCAGTTATTTCTTTCCCATGCCTCCAAAATGTTTCTACCTCGATGCCAACCTTGGAAAAATTGAGAAAATGAAAGCTCAAATTATTTTCCATGGAGCTTAATTTTCTCTGGAATTCTGATCGAAAAAGATTGCAAGCAATAAAAGAATCAAATGTAGCTGTATTCAGTAGTCCTCCCTTATCCACAGTTTCACTTTCCATGGTTTCAGTTAATAGTGCAGTAGAATAAGATATTTTGAGAGAGAATGACGCCATATTCACATAACTTTTATTACAGCATATTTTTATCATTATCATATGATATCAGTATATTATTATTGTTCATTTATGTGCCTGATTTATAAATTAAATTTTATCATAGTTATGTATGTATGTGTAAGAGAAAACATGGTATACATAGGGTTCGGTACTATCTGCAGTTGGGACTCTTCAAACATATCCCTCACAGATAAGGGGGGACCTGCTGTAATATTTTTGCTTCTTAACCAAGTGTTCTCCCTCCACCCATCCCTGTCTTAGCATTTCTATCATTATATAATTCTTTATTTGGAAAACTGTATCATGAGGTTTTTACTGCCACAATGCAGGTTAATTAGGAAATGAGAAAAACAAAGTAGTCTATTTCTTGGTCTTGAGTTTCAAGTGATTTAGAAGGAAAAATGAAAACCAGGCTACCTGGACACAAGAATGGGAAAGAGTGACGAGTATGCAGGGAGGAGGAGAAAAGGGGCTTAAACATGGAGGCATTTCTGGCCAGGTGCGGTGACTCACACCTGTAATCCCAGCACTTTGGGAGGCCGAGGCAGGCAGATCACGAGGTCAAGAGATCGAGACCATTCGGGCCAACATGGTGAAACCCCATGTCTATTAAAAATACAAAAATTAGCTGAGCATGGTGGCACGCACCTGTAGTCCTAGGTACTTGGGAGACTGAAGCAGGGGAGTTGCTTGAACCTGGGAGGTGGAGGTTGCAGTGAGCCGAGATTGCACCACTGTACTCCAGCCTGGTGACAGAGCAAGGCTACCCCCGCAAAAAAAAAAAAAAAAAAAAAAAGGCATTTCTAAGAGAAAGAGAAAGACCTTAACCCTAGGGCAGACACCGAAGAGGATTTGGGGCATGAGATAGGAGCTACAGGTTGGAGAACATCACAAGCAAGGGCATCTGTAACCCACCCTACCCACTTTCTCAAGAGACAGTCCAGAGAGCGAGTAAGGCACAGGGGCCCTCTTCTACATATTGAAAGTGAGAAGAAATGTCTATGTGAGTGTCTAGGCAGAGAGCTTGAAACAGCCACTTGTGGGTCTCTGTACCTGCGGCCTGGTGCAGGGATCAGACAAATGTCCTTACTCTGAGCAACAAGAGCCATGCCCTTGTGACAAAGACTGTGGCCCAAAGAGGCCCTGCAGTTGGAAAAAGGAGGCACCACTTTGATCTGCTGACAGCTAAGTGCAAGGTGGAATCAGAGATATCTTAATAGATGCCAATGATAAGAGATGACACCAAGGACCAGGCATCTTAGACACACACACACACACACACACACGTGCGCGAGCGCCTGCACCCGCATGCAACTTGATACTGCATGAGTTTTCTAAAGTTTAAAGATGACTACAAGGACAAAGAGTAAACACTTAATTGACTGCAATTAAGTTTTTGATATCCAGCAGAGTAGGAGTCTTTACTAGCAATTAACTTCAGTTTTAGAACATGACAAATGTTATTTTTATTATACAACTACAACAAATATGTAATGAATGCTCAGATTCCAGGACCCTATACCTGGGGTGATGGGTGGGATGAGTTAAAGAAGGGATCTGGGCACTGCTTCCTCTCTGCCTTCTTTATATGGAGACCATATCACAAATGAGGCTCACTGTGGCTCCAGTCATGTTCACTGTGCAGAAAGGCTTTTGGCCAGAGAACATAATTGACGTGCATAGAGCTGGAGCTCTTGCCAGCTCACAGTAAAAGGGCCTCTAATTCAGAGAAAAAGGAGTTGGACCTCTGCCAGTCATGTACCTGTTATTCTTTCATATAGGCATCAGTTAGACCCTGATCTCAGTCTGACAAACCAGAAAATATAAAACCATCAGGATCAAGGCACACTCTTTACTGGGAGTGTTAGCCTGGTAATGGAGAGGAATGTTGTTGCCTTAAGCATTTGCATAATATCTATTGATCAAACCTCTGTGAAGCTGCTATTCTTCATGCTAGCGTCTGGCAGCAAGGGAGGACTGTTTCAGGTCTCACCATCACAGCCACTTCACACTCAGCTCATGCCACAGGCACTAGCACAGCTTGACATTGGGGCAGGAAGTCCCCAGGGTGACCAGACAGAAAGCAGCCTTAGGAGGAGGCCAGAGCATGAGACTGGGGGTGGTGACAGCTGGGTTTTATTTACTCTGGGCTGTGTGACCTTGGGCAAGCTGCCAGCCCATTCTGTTCCTCTCTGCATGCTATACCACCTGGAATTCCTACATTACTAAGTCACTCCTGGGCCAAGGTTTGATGTCCCTATGAAAATGCTGTTGAGAGAGTAAGTGGCTTCAGTCAGTAGCCCTGGAGAACTAGTTCACCAGTTTTATTTGTTTACAGCTGAGAACTCTTTCAGTTTGTGTGGGTGAGGTGCTGGAGGAGCAGATGGAAGAGGCTTTGCTGGAGTGGGGGAAATATCCTGCCTCGGAGTGGGATCAGGGGAAGGGGGCGTATTTGTCAATCACAATAGAATCCTAGACACATATGTCTGGTAGCACAGGCCATTGCATTCATCTTCCCCCAGTACCTGAATCTCTGACCAATGGAACTGAGGATCTTTACTTAATAACCTCTAGTGATGGGATAATCACCTCCTCCTAAGGCAAGCTACTTGGAAACTCTAAGATATTACTGAGAAAAGACCCTGAGCCCAGCCTTGAATTAGTCCAAAGTCTAATGCTTCTCCCAGGTGACAGCCCTTGAAAGAGTGTGTGATGGGCACCATGCCCCCCTGAATGGTCTCTTCTCCCAAATAAATAATACCTGGTTCTCCCTCTGCAGTGTTCACGACCCAAACAAAGCTGAGCCTCTGTGTGGCCACTCTCAGTTTGATGTTGTACCCCAAACCTTCAACCTCAGTCTTAATGTCTGGGAAT
This sequence comes from Symphalangus syndactylus, assembly GCF_028878055.3. Taxonomy (NCBI): domain Eukaryota; kingdom Metazoa; phylum Chordata; class Mammalia; order Primates; family Hylobatidae; genus Symphalangus; species Symphalangus syndactylus. The sequence goes on along the minus strand of NC_072431.2, from coordinate 95,685,661 downwards.
GGGGGAATGTGTGGAAAATGGCATGAAACACAGTACACAGCAAAATGTCTTAACATTTCTCTTGATTCTTTAGCTCCTTATCTCTTTCCTTAAAAATCTCTTTCTAAATCTTTCAAGGAAAAAGGGAAGGGGGTAGAAAGGGCAAGTGAGAGGTAAAGGAAGATATTCATTATTGGGAGCCTATAATGTTCCAAACACTTGGGACATTTAATCTTCACAAAGTATACCCATCCTAATTTTATAAGGTAGAAACTAAGACCCAAGATATCTAAGTAAGTTGCCCAAAGTCACAAAGCAATTACTTGGCAAACAATGGATTCGGATAATGACTATATCACAGGCCAGGCCCAATTACACTCAAAATAATTCACATCTTCCTGAGAGGCAAGCCCTGGGGGCCCAAGAGGGGGTTGTTGAATAAGGGCAGAAAGTACAAGGGAGACAAGTTGCCAATCACAGCTTGGCCTTGATTATAATAAATGATACAATTAAAGTTCAATTTCATATCCTTAGAAGGTTTCCTTCATATTCCAAGGCTGATGAGAAATTCCCATTCTAAGAATGGTGATCTGTTGAATGTTTTAAATTCAAGCCCTTAATTAAATCTTTTAAGATGACTCTTTCTGTGTTTGCCCTTAGTCTTTTATTTCTATCCAATATTGTTCCCAGACCAAACAGGGTCGGGCTGCTGTTTCTTGTAGTCCAATAATGAGATGCGGATGAACTGGGGAGGAAGAGAGTTTTTTTTTTAAGTATACAAAAACATTTATTCATTAGAAAACAAGGAGACTGGCAAATATATATTCCAAAGTGAAAGCAGCTCAACGCAGTTCAGTTAGGCTAATTTAAGAGAAAGGCCTTGCATTTTAAAGATCGTGTATGTATTTTTTTTTTTTTTTTTTCAAAAAAGGAGACAGGCAAATATTTTACAAGGGGAACAGAATTAGAATTCTAGGTCACCCTACAAGATACCCTGCACAGGGAGGACAGGAACAGACAAGATGACTTCTTAGGATCTGTGCCTGCGAGCTGATGCTCTGAGAATGGGGGTTATTTTCTTGGGTGTCCTGTCTTCTGTTATCTAGGCTAAAAGATCTTCCTCACTTGACTCATCACTTGAGAAGACAACTTTGGGTTTCTTTTTGGAAGTTTGCTGCTGGGTGTTCAGATGCCAATGGGTAGTACGGTGGGGCTCTGGTGTGACAAAGTCATTGTCTGAGGCTGCAGAAGCCAGAGGCTGGTGCCTACAAATAGTGGATGGTTTCTTGGCTGATGGGGCTCTCTGGCTACCTGCTTGGTTAATCTCAAGCTCCTCAATCCCATCCAAACCTCTGGTATGACAGGCCTGAAGCTTTTGCTCAAATTCATCTATTATAGCCTTCCCCTCAGGCTTGGCCCCATGTTGCAGCTTGCCTACAACTGACAAAAAAGCACTGAAGATGGACTCATCTGACAGTTTATCTCCAAAACAGTCAAAATTGCCAAGCATCTTGCAAAGGCCTTGCTCTGTGAGGGGCAGCTGTGACACACAGTAGGCCAGGTCCTGCTGCACTTGCTCAGTTTAGGCTGTGTGGAACCGCTGACACAGCTTTTCCACCAAGGTTTGTCTGCTTGTCTTTGGTGATGGTGTAGGAGAAGAACTGCTTCATAATGGTGTGAAAAGGCACTTCCTCCACCCCCAGCTCAGGATCTGACAGGTGGCTGATGATATCTGGAAGGAAAATATAGATTGCATTGCCCTTGTGGGAGAGCTCGTTGAAGAACTTCTTGGCCAGGGCAGCAATCTGAGGCTCAGGGTTGATGAGCAGCATGGCCATCTCACTCACCTGCCCCTTTACCTTCACCATGTCCTTGAGGATCAGGTGAGTCATCACCAGCCCCACTGTTTTCCACACTGGCTGAGCAGGGTCCCGAAGGTGAGCATATAGATGAGGAGTCCAGGGGTCCACCAGATTGGGAAAGCGGATGGCCAGATCCCCAGTGGCAACCATGAGATTAGACTGGACAATGGGAAGTAGAGACTTTTCTAGCATGGTGAACAGAAGATGAGGCTGGGAGTCACAGAAAGTGGCACTGATCGTGCAGAACTTGCCAAGGGCAGGTGAAGCAGCTGCAGAGAGGTCTGGGTTGCTATAGAGGCCTGAGTTGTTGCAGACTTTAAGCAAGACTGGAACAAAGGCAGCCAGTGTCTGTTTGCCATCCAACAGTTCCAACTTGCAGAAGCCACGGATTAGTTCTGCCTCTGTGTTATCTGCTGCCCCAACCAGCCCCAGCTCCTCCTCCATGGTGGTCTCAAAACTTGTATTCTTCTCCTTGGGATCTTTGGTCTTGTGCTCCTGTTCTTCCCGGAGAACTCGGTGCTGACAGAGCTCTCCACTTACTGCCTGCTCCAAGTGGACCAGCTGCTGCAGTGCCACATCCCCAGCCACGGACAGCAGGTTCATCAACAGGAAAGTGGGTAGCATTGTGGGAGACTCCTTCAGGTCCTCCTGACTGGTTCTCTTCTCTTCTAGCTTCTCCAGGGCCTGTTTTGCACAGCCCTGCCATATCTGGCACAGATCACTTTGGGACTCTCTGCAAGTTGGTAAATGAGGGTCACTGCCACCGCTTTGAATGGGATCCAGAGTGGGTCTGGTGGACAAAGCCTTTTGGAACTGTCTCCCACAGTCGCTCACACAACCTGTGTTCCTCAGGCAACTGAAAGTAGGGGTGATGTTTGCCCAGAGAAGTCTTTCTACTGTCAGAGATGTTGGCAATGGCATGGCACACCTGCTGGGCCAGCCGGTAGTCCTGTGGAAACTTCGGAAGAGAGTTTTATTTTCTGCAACCGGTGACGGGGAGAAGGCCTGGAAATTATTGCCAGACCAACTTAAAATTACAAAGTTTTCCAAAGCTTATATACCTTCCAAACTATATGTCTACGTGTAAGGTGTGCATTCATCTAAAGATATAAATGGTTAACTTCTTTTAATCTATAACCAAGGTCTGAGTCCTGAAGACCTTCCTCTGGAGCCTCAGTAAATTTTCTTAATCTAAGTGGGTCCAGGTGCTGGGGGGACTACCCTTATCTTGTCTCCTGCTAAATTACAGAGGTTTTGGGAGTTCTTCAGACCTCCAATAAACTTGTTTGTGGAGGCCTAGGGAGTTTCTTCAGACCCCCAGTGAAACTTGTTTAATCCTAAATGGGTCCTGTTAAGAATTCCTTTGTTATTTTGTCATGCTTTGAGTCCCAGGAAAGGCCTAGGTAAAACTCTTGATGGGCTTTTTTTACATTCCAGCCTTCGTATAAGGGCACTGGCTTTTAATATTTAACTTAACCACTCAGTCAGTACTGAAAGAGTTGTTAGTGACACCTGGCCTGCCACAATTATGAGTGTCCAGAATTTTACTAGACATTTGGGGGAAGGGGAATGAGAAGCCTGAGTTAGGAATCTTCTCCATGAGTCTCTCACAATCTAGTTGGAAAAACTAGTAAATTCAATGACATATTAAATGATAAGTAAACGACAACCTGTGGTCCTTACTTTATGCCTTTGCACACACTGCTCGCACTATCTGGATGCCCATCTCTCACCTGGTCTTTCTAGCAAAGCACTACTCATTCCTCAAGACACAAAGCTGAACAGGCACTCTGTGAAGCCTGCCTAGTCCACTTGGTTCCTTCCCAGAAGATCTCGCCAATCATCCCTCTTTTGAACAGATATCGTGCAACACTGTATTTTAATTATTTCACATCTCCCTGAAACACTAGAATGTGAGCAATTTGAAGATAGGAATGGAGTTTCCTTCCCTGCATTCTCAGCACATGGCATTGTGTCTGAAACCAAATAGTCAGCAACCAATAGTAATTGATGAGTGTTTAAAGAAGCACTACATGAAGTGGCACAAATCAGGGTCCTCCAGGGCAACATGATGGGGACTTCACAGAGTGGGTGGAGCTTGTATTGGGCCTTAGAGGTTGACTAACATTTGGAGATGCTGACGCTGCCAAAAGTAGAAAGATCAGGAGGAATAAAAGGCCAGAAATACGCGAATGTCTTCCCCAGTGTTTCATGGTGGTCCTAGATTCAAATATCCCACCATGTCACAACTTTGAGATGAGGATAATACTTTCACCAGGAAGATGAATGCTGTTCTGAATTACAAACCCAGGTGAGTGCTCATCAAGAACAGAAGACCAGCCAGGTGTGGTGGTGCATGCCTGTAGTCCCAGCTACTCAGGAGGCTGAGGTGGGAGGATCACTTGAGCTCAGGAGCTCTGGGCTGTAGTGCGCTATGTGGATCGGATGTTTGTACTAAGTTTGGCATCAGTATGGTTACCCCTATCCCAGAATCAGGTGACCACTAGATTGCCTAAGGAAGGATGAACCAGCCCAAGCTGGAAACAGAGCAGGTCAAAATTCCCATGCTGATCAGTAGTGGGATTATGCCAATGAACAGCCACTGCTCTACAATGTGAGCAACATAGAGAGACCTCCCTGTCCAAAAAAACAAAGAAGGAAACCTGCAATCCGAGCACTTTGGGAGGCTGGGGAAGGAGGATTGCTTGAAGCCAGGAGTCCAAGACCAGCCAGGGCAACATGGCGAGACCCTGTCTCTACAAAAATAAAAATAAATTAAACAAAAATAAAATATTATAAACGAATTTTAAAAAGAAAGAAAAAATAACAGAATGCTTTGGGGATCAGGGCAGCCCAAAGGGATTCCTGGAGTTTCAAACACAAAATAGGCATGAGAGACTTAATCTGGATTTCAGACCAGCACCAGAAGAAAACCTGGACATTTTGAAGCCCTTAAATTCATAAAACTTTGACAATTTTATGAACATTTGTTGAAACCTTGCCATGTCCAAGAAGGTCACCCAGGATCAGAACTTCCACCCATCTCCTCTTCTCCCCTGTCCTTTTCTGAGGTCTACACCCCCTTTGTAGTAGGTGGTCAACTGGACATGGGACTAGGTTTATCAAAACTTGCTCTCGGGAAATAAAAATAAGACAAGAAATACAATATACACAAGAACGCATGTTCTTGTACCTCAGTAACTATCTCTGAATAGCCTGTCTCTAGATTCTGTTTGATGTAAGAGTGGTTGCTTCTGAGAAAAGAACTGAGTGACTAACAATTGTTGGAGAAGGGTGCCTTTCTTAATTTCAGTTTTTATTATTTTTATTGAAGTATGAAGTTCAATCCGGTGCACACAAGTATCAGCTGACGAATTTTCACAAACAGAAGATAACAGTGTAACTAGCACCCAAATCAAGAAATGTTATCATCTGCCTCTATGCCCCCTCCTGCCAATTCCAAGTACCACCTCTTCCCCCACCAAGAGTAAGCCCTGAGGCCCAGACAGGCTTCACCTAATTTTATACTTTATTTTTTGTTTTTATGAACAGCTTTATTAAAATATTCACATAACAATACAGTTCACCCATTAAAAGTATAAAACTGAGTGGCTTTTAATATATTCACAGATATGTATAACCATCACCAAAGTCAATTTTAAAATATTTTCATCACCTCAAAAAGAAAATACCTTTTAGCTGTTAACTCCCACCCCACATCCTCAGTAACCTTAGCCAACTGCCAGTCTACTTCCTATGTCTATGAAATTGCCAGTTCTCTACATTTCATATAAATGGAATCATGTAATATATTATCTTTTGTGATTGGTTTATTTCACTTAACACTTTCTTTTCTTTTTTTTTTTTTTTTCTTGAGACAGAGTCTCGCTCTGTCGCCCAGGCTGGAGTGCAGTGGCGCAATCTCGGCTAACTGCAAGCTCCGCCTCCCGGGTTCACGCCATTCTCCTGCCTCAGCCTCTCTGAGTAGCTGGGACTACAGGCACCCGCCACCACGCCTGGCTAATTTTTTTTGTATTTTTAGTAGAGACGGGGTTTCACCGTGGTCTCGATCTCCTGACCTCGTGATCTGCCCGCCTCGGCCTCCCAAAGTGCTGGGATTACAAGCGTGAGCCACCGTGCCCGGCCCACTTAACACTTTCAAGGTCGATTTTTGTTGTAGCATGTATCCATATTTCATTTTTTATGGCTAAGTAATATTCTATCATATGGATATAGCACATTTTGTGTATCCATTCATCAGTTGATGATTATTTCAGTGGTTTTTACCTTTTGACTCTTAGGAATAAAATGCTGCTATAAGCATTCATGTGCAACTTTTTGTGTGGACAGTTTTTTCTCTTGGGTATGTAACTAGGAGCAGAATTGCTGGGTCATATGGTAACACTGTGGTTAGCATTCTAAGCAACTGCAGTTTTATATTCCCAACAGCAGTGTACAAAGGTTTCAATTCCTCCTCATCCTCACCAACATTTGTTATTTGGGGATTGTTCATTACAAATACATAAAACAGTGGTTACCAGAGTCAGTCAGGGTGGGAGGTAGGAATGCAGAGATTTAGGTTGAGGATATAAAGTAGCAAATATGCAGAATGATTTAATTCTTTACATAAATAGAACCTTACAGTATGTGTGCTTTTGTTTCTGACTTCTTTTGCTCAGCATTAGATTCAGGAGATTCATCAACATTGCTGCGTATAGTTGCAGACAGTTTACTATCCTTATTGAATGGTGTTCTACTGTGTGAACATACTACAGTTGATTTTTTCATTCCACTAGTGGTGGGCATTTGGGTCATTTCCAGTTTAGGGCTACTATGAATACTGCTTCCTTGAACAGTCCAGGATACACCATTTTGTGAGCTGCTTATTTTTTTGTACTACCTGTATTTTGTATTATGTGCACGTATTACTTTTTTTAAATGTCCTAAAAACACCTTTAAGGGCTTTTAAACTCGGATCAGAAACTTAGCTCCTTCCCTACTGACAAGTAGGCAGAAAAAAAAATAACAGTAATAGCTAATATTTACTGAATGCTCACTGAGCCACCTCTTTAGGGAAAAAATCTTTTCATATATGTTTGCATTTAATCCTCCAAATTACTCAAAGCCATAGGTATTCTCATTATGCCCATGTTAGACCTGCAGAAACTGAGAGTGAAGGAGGTTAAATAACTTGTGCAAAACCATACAACTAGCAAGTAGGGAATCACAGTACAAATACAGGTCTCTGACTATAAACCCTGTGCATTCACCCTCCAATTACACAGCCCCTGATTACACTCAGCTGGGAGTTCAGGGAGCCTGCTAGACATGGGGAGGAGAAGCTGAAATGAGAGCACCTGAAACTGCCAGCTCAGTCCAGCTCAACAGCTCGGATTGTTCTCCCCACCGCCCCCCTACTTCATGTCCTAATTAATCAAATGCTCTTGAACATAAAAGACAGTGAGATTGGATTTTTGTTAAGATGAAAGAAAGGAATCTGTTCCCATCTGGCATCTTCAAAACTCTCCTATTCAAGCCAGCAGGGAGCATTTAGTGCAACCTACATGGCAGTTTAATAATTCCCCAAGAATGCCGGGAGATTAAGCAATGTCACAACCGATCTGGATCCACCAGCACTTGAGAATAATGGAAAGAGCAGGGGTCTAAGGTCTAGGGCAGGGGTCAACCAACTTTGTCTGTAAAGGCCCAGATATTAAATATTTTAGGCTTTGCAGGTCCTATGATCTCTGTGTCAACTACCCAACTCTGGCATTGTAACATGAAAGCAGCCATGAGCAAACAGGCATGGCTGTGTAACTAAAACTTCATTTATGGCACAGATAATTGAATTTCATATAATTTTCATGTGCCCAGGCATATATTTCTGTTTTAAAAAATATTTTTTAACCAGTAAAATACGTAAAAGTTATTCTTAGTTTGAAAGCTGCACAAAAATAGAGGACAAACTCTAGAGACCTGAATTCAAATCCTCTCTCTACCATTTGTTATTTCTGTGGCTTTCGACATATTACTTACATTCACCAAGCTTCATTTTTCTCTTGAGAAAATGAGCAGAGCAGGTGCCATGCATTCAGGGCCTCCCTTGTGGCTGGCACTGAGCCACATGCTTTATATGCTTTACTGAATTAAATCCTACAATAACCACAAAAGGCTGAAATTATATGATTGCCTTCTTCAGATAGTTACGATGATTAAGAAATTATGTCTATAATTGTGCCTGAGCTGGCCTCCATAGTTCATTGAGTTTGATGCTTCCTGTTGTACGCAAAAATTGCCATGTTGGTTCAATGAGAGTATGCCTGCTTTTTCTAATACCTGTGATGTTTTGAGTACCTATATTTGTATTGCACTTAGAGTGAATAATTATCTAATTATTCTATTTAATTACAATTGCATCAAGCTCCAATATACAATCCAAATTTCACTGAACTTAAAGTCGAGTGCACACTTTGAATAGTCACTCCTTCTATTAGGTTGGTGCAAAAGTAACTGCCATTATTTTTAGTAGCAAAAGCAGCAATTACTTTTGCACCAACCTAATATATATGTGCATGGTAGGCAGTTTGGCTCAGGTACACTTATTCACAACATTGCATTAAGTAAGATAATACATGTTAAATACCTAGCACACAGCCTGGGATGCAGGTGTCGGCCAGTGTTTGTTCCCCACTTCCTTAGTGACAAAGATTAGGCTTAGATACTTTTTGGGAAAGGTGAGTGCCACCAGAAAGATGAGGCCAAGGCCTTATCAGGCACACTGGAACACACAGCCTTCCCAAGGAATAAATCCAACATATTTCGAGTGTGAGTCCTGGCTCTGAAGCCCAGCCTGTTCTTACACTGACCCCCCAGTTTCTGCCTTGATCAGCCACCCACTAGGCTGGGCATTGCTTCCTCTCACTCTGCTATCTAGCAGCCCAACCTCGGCCCAACCCTCCAGCTTTCTTCTGGCCATGCAACTGTTCTGCTAGTCTGCTCCACATATCTGCTCCTACATTCTGATGCCTCCTCTGAGCTTTGGCTCCATTTCCCACTCAGCACAAACAACTCACTTTGCCCCAATATGGGGTACAACAGCTCAGACTCTTCTAGAGGTCTAATCCTGGATACCTCATTTGCTTTATAAGCACAATCTGGAAAGAAGAGTTTCATTGCTCAGAGCCCCTCAGGAAGCAGAGGAGTAGAGTGGTGAAGAGAGCATTCATCCTCTGGAATGACCCTAACTGGTGTTTCAATCCCAGCTCCCCTCCATACTAACACTTGGGTGAGTTACTCACCAGGTCTATGCTTCAGTTTCTTCATCTGTAAAATGGAGGTTGTAAAAATATCATCTACCCCAAAGGGTTATGGTGATGATTACATTGGTTCTTCTATAGAAAGTGCCTGCAGCAGTGGTTAGCATGTGGTAGGCACTTTGTATGTGTTATCTGTTATGTCTGTTTGCTCTTACTAGCATCTATATTTCTGAGTCCTAGACCTCCCCAAAGAGCGTAAAATTCGTGGTGTTTCATGGGAACAGATGTAAGCCCACTTGCTGAATCTCTCTCTGAGCTAATAATTAACACATACATTGCACAGTAGCTTACCAGGAAAGCCTATACTGCTCTGAATGAGAAGAAACTTGCTGAACAATTCTAAAGCTCACTTCTCAATATAACTGCAGCCCTTGCTCAACATTTTGCCCATATCGTCAGTACTGTGCAGAGGTCACAGCCATCATATTCTGCCCGCTCTTCCCCTATGGGTTGAGCAACCATATCATGTGTCTTCCCAACCAGAACATTTTTCATTTTTAGCTTCTTGTTTCGACATAATTTCACGTTTACAGAAAATCTTCAAGAGTAGTACAAATACCCCCATGTACCCTGTACACATATTCCTGAAGTGTTAATATTTTCCATATTTGCTTTATCATTTCTTCTATCAGTCTATCTATAATACCTATCTACCTATCCATCCATCTAAAAATGTCCCATGTAATCAGCAAACCTGCTTTAAATGTCACCAATTATACCAAGAACATCCCTTTTAGCACAAGAAAACCCTGAATCATGTATTGTATTCAGTTGCCATGTACTTTTAGTGTTCTTTAACTTAGAACAGTTCCTTGGTCTTTCTTTGTATCTTACGACATCAACATTTTTAAATAGCACAGGTTAGATATTTTGTGGATTTTCTCTGACTTTGGGTTTGTGTGATGTTTCCTTCGGAATAGAAATTATGTCTATAATTGTGCCTGAGCTGGCCTCCATAGTTCATTGAGTTTGATGCTTCCTGTTGTACGCAAAAATTGCCATGTTGGTTCAATGAGACTATGCCTGCTTTTTCTAATACCTGTGATGTTTTGAGAGTTATACACCAGGAATGATGCTTTGTTCCTCTTAGTATATAGTATCAGCAGACACAGTATATCAATTTGTCCCATTACTAGTGATGTTATTGTCAGATTTCTCCACTGTAAAGATACTATTTTTCCTTTTGCAACTGACAAGTATTTTAAGAGTACATAACCATCCTGATACTCCTTAAACTTTCACTCACAGCACTTAGCATACAGTGTAGATTCCTGTCTGAATCAATGCCATAAAGGTTTCCAAATGACGATTTTCTAATTTCATTATTTCTTCTATACTTAATATTAGTAGTCTCTCTACTTTAAGGAAGAAATTTCCCTTCTCTCCCATTTTTAAATTTATATCATAGGTTCTTCTTTTATTCTATGGGTTATAATTTGTTGCCATAGTTATTTCTTTTTATGCCTAGATTGCTGACTGGGGTCAGGAAGAGCCCTACAATTTGGTGCGTGTTTCTGTTGTGTTTCTCAGCATTTTGGGGCATGTCCTCACTTGCCAGCACAACATGATGTTCCAGGCTTATCTTGTCCTTTTCCTAGCCCCAGGCCGGGAATCAGCCATCTCCAATGAGATGCCAAGTAAACCAGCACATAGTTAAGAGAAAGGGCCACAGGCATAATCATGGCGGGTGTAAACTGGAACTGACCTAGAAATGCTGGGTCATATTCTCAATCTACCACTAGATGTCCTTCCACACCTCAATAGTTCTTCACAGGAAGCAGTCCTGGGGCATTTGGAAATGGTGGGATATTTGGAGTTACCACAAAGACTGGGGCAGCAGGGGTTACTTCCTGCATTTAGTAAGCACAGTCCAGGCATGCCAAATTTCCTGCACAGGACCATCTATCCTGACACAAAATTGCCCCATAAGTAGCAATCCTGTTAATAAATAGTGGCCCAATCCCTGAACTAATCTATCTTGTGTTCTAGTCTCTCAAGGATTGGCTTAGTTCTTTTCACCTTATCGGCCATCAGTTAATTTAATCACCGCTGTTTCCATAGTGAGAATCTAATATATTAGATTGATCAAGTGTGTTAATCAAATATATTGGATTAGCGGGCATGCATTATAGCAAATAAAATAGCCAGTCTTCATTGTAGACCTAGTTTAAACAAAGCCTCTACCTCTTATGTGTCAATTTTTGCAGAAAACATTATTCTAGCAAGTTGGAGAGGAGCCTAGGACTTATGTTAAGACACATCATCTCATCCCCAGTTCTTACAGCTCTCTGTCTAGTTATTCGCCCTATTCATTGCATCAGCACCAACAACAGGTACCCAGGTTTTATAGGGCAAGCATTTTACTAAGCATTTTACATGAACTATCTCATTTAACCTTCACAGTAGCCCTATAAATCAGGCATTCTTATTATTACAATTTTACAAAGAATCTGGGATTCCGTGTGGTCAGTAGCAAGCCCAAGACAGCACAGCTGTCATGTAGCAGAGCCAACATTCAAAATCCCACAGTCAGGCTCCAGTAGCCATGCTGTGTACTGCCCATGCATGTAAGAACATACCCAACACAATGAAAAATAAAAAATGAAATAGAAAGGGCATGGAAAATATTAAATCATAACTGCAGAGGAAAAAAATCAAATTTAGGCTTTGAGTTACTGCAAAGTTACTGCAACCCATCATATTTTATTTTGTGCTTCCTAGTTAGTGGCTAAAACTAAGGGCAAAACTGACCAAATATAATTTGTTGTAATCTTGAGGGAAATACACAGCAAGATGTCTCTTGATCAAGAAAACTGATACTATGGAGCTTTATATTCAGTACTTTGATGAAACAGCACTAAAATGTCCTCAATAGCATCTCAACAAAGAATCAGTGATTCCTACAGACCTCTAAGAGGAGCCGATGTGATGCCTAAGCATAGGCATGTAGGCTACTTGGCAGACAGACTCAGCATAGCAGTCATCATCACATAGTAATTTCTAGCATCCTAGTAGCTTTCTCACTGGCTTTAGTTTTGAATAAATGGGATTTTTGCTAAGATCTTACATTATGCAACAGAGGCAACCACAAAGGCCATCCCTAGAAAATGAAATGATCTTGGGCCCCTTCCTCCCTTACCTCCTGCTTCACATTGCATTCTTTGGGAAGCAGATGCTGAAACAGAATCAGGTATACAAAAATCTGGGGAGAAGTCACACCTGTGAAAGCAAAGGGAAGAAGTAAGATTGGGCCGGAGGACCCATCAGAGCCTGACATTAACCTGACAGTCTCTGGCAGCTCAGGAATCCTTTAGGATTTCTATGTTGGGTATAAGTGACTAGACCCTTCTACTGGAACTTAGTCATTGGTAGAGGTTGTACCAAGAATAGCATGATCCCAGCTAAAAAGCTGAGGCAAACCCTGAGGAATCTAACAGCTGGAAGATGTCAGCAAACCATATTCCTCACAGCTAGACAGCAAGGTCTTTCTTGAAGGGGGATCTGAGCAGCATATCTCTATGTCTGCCTCACTTCCCTGTGTACAAGCATGTACCTGATTGCAGCAGAATGAGATGAGAAATATTTTTTTGTTACAATTTACCACTTCCATCTCAGCCTGCTACTCCTTAGCTCTCCTTGGGCAAACGGAAAAAGACATTTGAAGAGCCTGCCTCTTGGATAAGTGAAAATGGAACTCTCCTCTCCTTCCCTTGGATTTCTAAACATCCCAGATCCTTTCTGTGAATTCTTTTTATTAGGAAAATAGCATCCTTTAAAAGAGAAGACAAGTTGTCTATGTCTTATATTCAGAGTCAGTTTGAGCCCCATGTTGTGCAATGATGTACATCTAGTGCAATGATCATTACATGCTACCATGCCTCAAGAAATTTCCCCTTAAGTGGAGTGAGGAGGAGAAATAGTGGAGGCTCAATGCCTTGTTTTAAGAAAACATTTGTTCTTGCTGAACCTGATGCTTGTGCTTATGAGCACAGGAGTTCTTCCTCCCCCAGCAATAACCAACAACTCAGGTAGGCCAGTTGGCCTCATTTAATGAGCTTCTTGGTTTCTGAATACAACAGAGGCAAAGAGAATAAGTTTTATGAGGACTTGGGTTTCCTTAATTAGACACAAGATTTTTATTTGGTTAGGGGGACTAATGGAGAAAGGGTGACACTAGTGGCATTTGTAACTTGTTAAGACTAATTGAAAATCTCAGGACCAAAGTTTTCTGTGAAGAGAGTGCTCTAATGAGAATAAATGTGATGATTATTTACCTAATTGAGCAGTAATGACTGAGGTGCGAGCCACTTCCCCAGGATTAATAAAGAGCCGGGGAGTTGACAGTTTAGACCACTAGGCTCAGCTGGTACTTCATCTTGGCAAAGGGCACAGTGCCAGAATCATATTAATATTGTAAAATGAGCCCAAAATATAGACATATACTTTTGGAGAAATAATTTTAATTGGCTAAGTACCTGACATCAGGTTGGGCCATTCAGTTCTATCATTAAACAAAGTTTCACACAAGTTCTTCAAGACTTGTGCCATTTAGAGTGTTCTCAGCATTCAGTGATTAAAACAGAAAAGTTGAAGAGGGACCCTTATCAATATCAAAAATAGTTTTTTGTGCAACCAAAAGCAAGCAAGCTATTATTACATACAGACACTAGCTTTAAAAACAATACTAAAGACATTGAGTTGAGCTGGAAGCATTGCATACTCTGAGATACACAGTTGATATTGTTACCCACAGTGTCCCTTCAGGAAAGCCAGAGGTCATCTGTAACACCACAATTAAGGATAAAAGGATCTTATATTATCAGAAATTTCAATGTCTTCATAAAAATTGTGTTTATATTCAATATCTCCCTTATTCAGTGTGACAAATGTTCATGTACAAGTCATCTCAAGATAAAGAGTTACTCAGCTTGCTACGTATTCATTATTCTATGGCTCTGCTATGCAGGGGAAAGTGCAAACAGCAACTGAGAGCAAGCAGGAATCTAAGACATGGGACTCAACTTGCCCTTTACACAGGGTGAACCCTACACTAGTGACCTTTGTGTTTTAAGGAAGTTTGCAAATATGTTTAATTGGACAACACTTCTTCCTTTATCTAGCAAGTGCTGAGTATCTTGCCAGGCACTATGAAAAAAGATAAAACTATAAACATGAGCAAGGCACAGCCACTGCCAATCAGAAGTGTACAATCTAGCAGAGATCTTAAAATGCAGGGAGCTCTTTTAGAAATCTGCTTAGGGATCAAAATTTCCAATCACACTCTTCCTTCTAGCATCTTGATTCTGTAATCATTATTTTATCTTCATTGAATGAGATGATTAATGTGGTTCCATCTGCTGTATGAAATCAGCCATGCTACACTCAGCCAATCAAGCAACAGCAGTAATAATGTACTACCTCATTTAATGGAAATTTACCACGCTGTTACTATGTAATATCACAGTTTTAGGGCCTGGAGAAGTAGAGCTGAATTAAAAATAATAATCTCTGTTATCCCATAGTATAGTGGAATAGGAAAGAAATACAAAAAAAATTATGTGTTAATGTATTATAGGTACTATAATAGTAGGGTAGGAAGATACACAGAAGTGGGAATAACCAAGCCAATCTCAGTACTCAGAAAAGGTGTTATAAAGGAAGTAACCTTGAATTAAACCTTGAGGAAATGGATATTCTTCAGGTAGAGGTGTATAAAGAGTTTCCCACACCAATGGAGCAGCATAAAGAAATGGCATGGCAGAGTGAACAGTTGGGTATGGTCAAGGAAACTCTTTCAACCACATCTTCTTCACTGCCTCAACTTATTACTCAATGCTCTCCATTCTCTCAGCAAACACCCTGACTAACTAAACTCCCATGACTAGCAGGATATTATTAGACTTAACAAACCTGTCAATTTATGCTTTCCCTTTAGAAAGACTTGACTTTTGTTTTAGTGAACTGCAATAGAACTAAGCTCAGGAGATGCAACTATGAAAGATGAAGGAATATTATAAAAATCTCTGCAATGAGATTCTGCCTTAGATTGCTTTGCTATATGTCAACTGATTACTCCAACTTAAAGAAACCCAAACTGGAAATTATAAAAGATAAATTAGGGGTGTATTTTATGCAAAAAAGAATCGAATCAAATCAAAGTCTTGGCTCTACGTTAAAGAAATGACAAATGCATGTTTGTTTTTATTAAAATGTTTTAGGGTAGATTTCTATGTATGCTTTATTTCTTTAACCAATGTTTTAATCAGTTAAACAGCTGCTATTATTAATGTGCTGGTTGAAAGTGTTTTTCTTAAAGTATGAATTTAAAATAGAATGAGAAAAGATCAGACTCGACAAGAAGGAAAGTCACAGTAGGACATTTGGAATTTATTCTCTCGACCAGAAGTTTGCAAACTCCAGCCTACAAGCCAAATCCATCCTGCAGCTTATTTTTATAAATAAAGTTTTATTGAAATACAGCCAGGCCCATCCAGTTACAGAATTGTCTATGGTTGCTTCCACTCTACAACAGCAGATTTGAGTAGTTGTTAGAGAGACTATACGCAAGTGTGCAGGAGAGTTTAGACCATGCCTACAGGAAAGCTATGAAATACTACCCTCCTTCCTAGACACTTCCCCAAACAAAAACCTTAAGCCAGTGTGGGACCAAACACTGTTGCCCCACAGAGCACTAATAAAGGCAGATAAATGACTGAGAAAACCCTGTCCCTTGGGAACAGAGGCCAGAAACAGCAACACCAATATCATTGGAAGTCTCCTACTTCTAGGGAAGGGCATGAAACTCTCTCATATGCAACACCCACCACAGATACAAGGCAGGCGTTTGATTTTCATGGGGAAGAGGAATTGGAACACCGAGAATGCCCCACCCCTAAGGCCCAGGCACACTGGCCTATATGTGTCTGTAGCTGAACTGGGACAAAAGAGAAGCCCTAAAACCACCAGTAGCAAGCACTGAGTAACAAGCAGTAGCAGTGTTACAGCAAAACAGGCACAGCTGAAAGCAGAGAGTGGGGCATTAAAACCCTTCAGCATCTCAGCTTCTGTGCTAATAGAAAATCCAAAGAAAAATTTGAAGCCCGTAGGAGGCTGAGGATGACCCTACTAACAACAAAACTCAAGTCTAGCTAGACTCCTAAGTAGACTGATTTAACACCACTCTAACAACCTTAAAGAAGTGTGCCCATTTCCATGCATAAATACTATGTATCTCAATATTTGATACACTCTACACAAAATGTTTGTCATTTAATCAAAATGTATGATACTCAAAAAGAAAATGCAATCCACTGTTAACAGCCAAAGCAATCAACAGAACCAAACAGAGACATGACTCCAATGTTGGAGCTATTAGACAAGGACTTTAAATAAAATAATTACAATGAATAGGAAAAGTACATTAAAAATACTTCATGAAAGAGGATAGATATATGGATGGCAAAGAAGCACCTTTAAAAGTGTTCAACAGTTTATACGCTATTGATGGAAATGTAAATTAGTTCTTCCACTGTTGGAAGCAGTTTGGAGAGTTCTCAAAAAACTTAACTACCATTTGAATTAGCAATCCCATTACTGGGCATATACCCAAACAAAAGCAAACTGTTCTCCCAAAAGGACACATGCACTCATATATTCATCACAGCACTATGTATATTCACAACACCAAAGACATGGAATCAACCTAAATGCCAATCAATGGATTGGATAAAAAAATGGAATACTATGCAGTCATAGAAAAGAATGAAATCATGTCTTTACAGCAACATGGATGCATCTGGAGGCCATTATCCTAAGTGAATTAATGCAGAAACAGAAAACCAAATGCCATATGTTCTCATTTATAAGTGGGAGTTAAACCTTGGATACACATGGACACAAAGATGGCAACAATAGAGGGGAAAACGAAGAACTAGAGCAAGGGATGAAAATCTAGCTATTGGGCACTATGCTCAGTACCTGTGTAATGGGATCAATCGTACCCCAAATCTCAGCACCACACAATATACCCATGTAATAAGCCTGCACATGTACCCCCTGAATCTAAATTAAAGTTGAAATCATTTCTAAAAAAAGAAAAGAAAAATGAACAAATTGAAAATAAAAAGATGTTCAACATGATTAGTCATTAGAGAAATGCAAAATAAAGCCATGATGAAATATCACTACATATCTAGTAGAACGACTAAATGAAAACATACTGACAGTCCTGAGTGCTAGCAAGTGTGTGGAACCACAGTCTCTCCCATACATTGTTGGTGGGAGTACACAGTGGTGCAGCAACATTGGAAAACTGCTGGGCAGTTTTTTATGAAGCTAAACACATATTTACTTACTCTGTGGCCCAACAATTCCACTTCTGAGTATTTGTCCTAGAGAAATGAAAATTTATATTCACACAAAAACTTGTACATGAATGTTAACATCAGCCTTGTTTGAAATAACTAAAAACTGAAAATAACCCAAATATATTTCAGTGAGTGAATAAACATATTGATACATTTATACAATTAAAAACTATTCGGCAATAAGAACAATGATACACACACCTTAGAATAATTTCAAAGGCATTCTGATGAATTTTTTAAAGCTAATTTTTAAAGGTTGCATATTTTATAATTCCATTTATATAAGATTCTTAAAATCACAAAACTATAATGATAAAGAACACATTAGTGGGTAGGGAGTGTGGCTATAAAGGGATAGCACAAGTGAATTTCTCGACAGTTGTAGAACTGTTCTCTATCCCAACTGTGGTGTTAGTGACATGACCTTATATGTATGTGAGATTAAATTTCATTGATATATGAAAGGCTTGTAAAAATTGGTGATGTCCAAATAATTCTATAGTTTAGTTAACAGTATTATACCAATGTCAATTTCCTGGTTTTCATCATTATACTGATATTGACCAGGTAGAGCATACATGGGGAAACTTCTTATTTTTGCGACTTTAATATGGGTCTTAAATGATTTCAAAATAAACACTTTAAAAAATTATCCCTACTAAATCACCATGATTAATAGGTTAAAGTTGCCAGGGGAAAAAAGTGGACAACACAGATGAACAGTTGAGTGATTTCACAGAAAGATAAAAACTATAAGCAAGATTCAAGTAGAAATGTGGGGGGGAAATAAATCACAATAGTAATTCACACATTTAATTCTAGGAATCGTGGACTTTACACAGCCAGAGGAAGAATTAGGTAATTTGAAGATACATCAATAAAAATTGCCCAAAGTGAAAATCAACAAGAAAAGGACAAAGAAAGTGGATGAGGAGAACAAAGCATTTAAAAATGATGGGACAGTATCAAATAGTCTAAAATATACGTCATTGAAATTACAGAAGAAGAGAGAATGGGCAAAAGAAATCTCTGAATGATAGCTAGAATTCTCCAAAAATAGTGAAAGCATCAAATCATAGATCCAAAATTCTTAAATAACCTGAAGCAGAATAAATTTTAAAAAGCTAGCTATAACTTATCCAAAGTACCAAATAAAGGTAAAGACGAAATTGACGGAAGACCATGGAAAATATATGAACATATTAAATCAGAGAAATTCTTAAAGAATACAAAATTACAGCTAGATAGAATTAGAATAAGTTCTAGCGTTCTGTATCACTGTAGGATTACTATAGTTAACAACAATATATGGTTTCAAATAACTAAAAGAATATTGAATGATCCTCACAAAACAATGATAAATGCTAGAGATGATAGATGTGCCAGTTACTCTGATCTGATAACTATATGTACTGAGACATCACCATGTAGCCCCATGAATATGTACACTTATTTTGTCATTTTAAAAATTAAATTAATATAAAGAGGTAAAGACAAGAATTATAGCTGACTTCTCGTCTGAAGCAATTAAAGCCAGAAGATAAAACATATCTTCAAAGCCAGCTGGGGGGACAACTATCACCCAGAATTCTACATCTAGCAAAAATACCTGTTTAAAATGAAGATACAATAAAGACTATTCAAAATTTTTGTAATGGGAGACTTCCTTACCAGCAGACCTGTACTTTAAGAAACATTAAAGAAAGTTCTTCTGACAGAAGGAATGTGAAACCAGACCAGAAATTTTATCTACAGAGAGATGTGAAGAACTCCAAAAATTGTAAAAATAAAGAATAATATTAAAAATCACATTTTTCTTAATTTTAAATGACTCTAAAATGTAATTGACTACTTGAAGAAAAATTGTAGCAGTGAGATTTATAACCCATGTAAAATTTAAATGTCTGATAACAATAGCACAAAGTTTATGAGGAATTTGAATGTCTAAGTCTTCACAATATGTAAGAATTTGTATAATATTATATAAAACACCTAATATTCACTCTTTACTTGCTGCAGGGAAGATCAATTTTGCAGGTCCAGCACTGGAATTACCATTTAGATTAGTTAGGAAACTGAGGAAGTTCAAGAAAGAAATCATCAGTACCTAGAGTATGCCAAATAATAGTAAGAACACAGAGAGGATTCAAATTTGAGATCTACTTAATAAGGTAAAATAAGGAGGATTTGGTGACTAGGTATCGAGATGTTCTGAATGTGAGGTAGAAGGAAGAGTCTATTATGTATTATGGGTTCCTGGCCTGGGTGTCCCTACCAGATAGTGGTGCCATCAAGTGAGTCTGAGGAGAGAGGAGGATAGGATCATTAATATGAAAAGTTAATGAGTTTGGATTTTAACTGGGGTTTCAGGCAATTTACATGTAATGTTATTATTCATGTGTTTAGATTGAAATCTACCACTGGTTTCTTGCTTTTATTTGTTCCATCTATATTTTTCTTCCTTTTTTCCTTCTATTTCAGCCTGGATTAATTGAGCTTTTTATGATTTCATTTTGTCTCCACTATTGACTTATTAATTATGCCTCTTTTTCTATTTCTTTTAATGTTGTCCTAGGCTTTACAATGTACATCCTCTCTACATTCCTACAGTTATTTAACATACATTTCTTCCTTGAACTTCTGCAGTTTCCTAATTAAATGTTAATTCCAGTATTGGACCTAACAAATTGATCCTCCCTGCAACAACTAAAGAAATCTATTTATAATACATGTTTGGAGACATAAACATTCAACAACTCTCACAGTATAAAAATAAAATACAACCTCTTTTAATTGGCGTGTGAGACCCTAAAAGTCTGGATTCTTCTTGTTCCTGCAGACCCATTTTTGCCACTTCCTAGCTCCCATTTAGGGATGTTTAAACCGATATATATATATTAAACCGATGTTTAATATACACAAGCCAAGTAGTTTCTCACCTCCATAACTTTGTTCATGCTGTCATCTGTGCCTAGAATCAATATTCTGCATTCCTTTCTCACCTGACCAATCCTCACTGAAAAGCTCAGCTATTGCCTCGTTCTTGACTTCTTCCCTGTCCACCTGCATTTGTGCTCCAACTGGAACCCCATTCATGTTTACAAGAAACCCTCAAAGGACAATAAAGCCTGTTGTGACCCTACCTTGGCTTTTCTGAGTATTGAAATTTCCTAAGATCTTCCAAAGGACAAATTTTTAAAAAGCAAGAGTAATACATGGAGGTGATTAAGCCTTTAAAGTGTACCCTTTGTTCCCAAGGTCTTGTTAATTATCATTTAGGAGCAGTTTATTTGCAATGTGCTCAATTACTTAGGTAACTAAATAGCTTTTTACTGATCAGCATTGAACATCATTTGCTTAATAGCAACTAACAAATGTGGTGGCAGAGTTCCACCAATAGTCTGCTTTCAGAAATAGGCTTATTTAAGATTGAGCTCCAGGGGAAAAATAGATTCTAACAAAATAGATTATTGTTATTTACATAACCACTTAGGTCTAGAGAAACAAAATAATCTTTCCGTTTTTTAAAATTAAGGAATCAGTAAGCCAAAAGAGAATATCCAAGTAACTCCCAAGTCCATTCCGTTCGTTCATCCAGTCCATTTGTGCCATGAAAATCTTCATGACATTCCTATTTGATCAATCACAACCCACAGCTCTCAATGACTGCTCACGTCTGACCTTCTCAGTAAGGACTTCTCTTATAGCTTAGAACAGTCATAGGATTTTTCCTCTACAAGCTTTTGACACTTTGGATTATAGATCCCATGTGCTTGCCAATGCTTTTTTTTTGTTAACTATAGAAAAATAAAAAGCAAATACAGACAGGCAAAAGACTGGGAGGGTCACATAACCTTGTATGGTGAACTATACCATGTGAATGGTCAAGGAAAGCTTCTGGAGCATGGGACATATTAGCTAGGTGTTGGAGGAAAAATAGGAATTCAATAGGCTGGAAAATGGATGGAGGAGATTCCAAGCAGAGGGAATGCCTATCTAGATGCACAAATGTATGATCAATATGGTGTTCAACATTGAAATGCCACATGGGGAACTGACAAGAGGTAGTTGTATTAGTTTGTTTCATGCTCCTGTGATGGAATGCTACAGACTGTAATTTATAAACAGAAATTTATTAGGACACAGTTCTGGAGGCTGGGAAGTCTAAGGTCTAGGTGCCAGAAAGTTCAGTGTCAGGTTAGGTCATTCTCTTCGAAGATGGTGCCTTGCATGCTGCTTAGATCCTCATGTGGCAGAAGGCCAAAGGGAGAAAGAGGATGAGCCCATTCACTTTTTATAATGGCATTAATATATTCATGAGGGCTCAACCTAAATGCTTCCCATTAGGCCCCACTGTCACATTGGGAATTAAGTTTCCAACACACCAATTCCTGGGCACACATTCAAACTGTAGCAGTAGGCAAAGCCAAATAGTGGAAGGCTTTTATTCTAAGCTGTGGGACTCAGCTTTATTCTGTTAACAGTGAAGATGCAGAAAGGGCAAGATGCAGTGGCTCATACCTGTAATCCTAGCACTTTGAGAGGTTGAGGTGAGTGGATCACTTGAGCCCGGGAGTTCAAGACCAGCCTGGGCAACATAGTGAGATCCCGCCTCTATGAAAATTATTAAAAAGTAAAAGTTAGCTAGGTGTGGTGTCATGTACTGTTCCCAACTACTCAGGAGGCTGAGGCAAGAGGATCACTTGATCCTGGGAAGTTGAGGCTGCAGTAAGCCATGATCACACCACTGCACTCCAGCCTGAGTGACAGCAATACCCTGTACCACTTCCCCACCAAAAAACATGCACAAAGGGGAGGTTTATCTCCCTAGTTTTCTAAAGGAGTAAAAGCAACTTCTGTGGGTAGAATAGCCCTATAAGTAGAAGGGACCAAAAGATAAAAAAAGGGCAACCAAAGAAGGGAATAAGGGGATGAGAAGAAGACAGGGACTCATGTCTGCACATTAGTCTAGGGAATAAAGAAGAAAAGACACAACATCAATCTAAAAAGAAAATTTTCTCCCATTTTATTGGTTGCGTTCATTCTGATGGTAGTTTCTTTTGCTGTGCAGAAGCTCTTTAGTTTAATTAGATCCCATTTGTCAATTTTGGCTTTTGTTGCCATTGCTTTTGGTGTTTTAGACATGAAGTCCTTGCCCATGCCTATGTCCTGAATGGTATTGCCTAGGTTTTCTTCTAGAGTTTTTATGGTTTTAAGTCTAACATGTAAGTCTTTAATCCATCTTGAATTAATTTTTGCATAAGGTGTAAGGAAGGGATCCAGTTTCAGCTTTCTACATACGGCTAGCCAGTTTTCCCAGTACCATTTATTAAATAGGGAATCCTCTCCCTATTTCTTGTTTTTGTCAGGTTTGTCAAAGATCAGATGGTTGTAGATATGCGGCATTATTTCTGAGGGCTCTGTTCTGCTCCATTGATTTATATCTCCGTTGTGGTACCACTACCATGCTGTTTTCGTTACTGTAGCCTTGTAGTATAGTTTGAAGTCAGGTAGCGTGATGCCTCCAGCTTTGTTCTTTTGGCTTAGGATTGACTTGGCGATACGGGCTCTTTTTTAGTTCCATATGAACTTTAAAGTAGTTTTTTCCAATTCTGTGAAGAAAGTCATTGGTAGCTTGATGGAGATGGCATTGAATCTATAAATTACCTTGGGCAGTATGGCCATTTTCACAATATTGATTCTTCCTACCCATAAGCATGGAACGTTCTTCCATTTCTTTGTATCCTCTTTTATTTCATTGGGCAGTGGTTTGTAGTTCTCCTTGAAGAGGTCCTTCACATCCCTTGTAAGTTGGATTCCTAGGTATTTTATTCTCTTTGAAGCAGTTCTGAATGGGAATTCACTCATGATTTGGCTCTCTGTCTGTTATTGGTGTATAAGAATGCTTGTGATTTTTGTACATTGACTTTGTATCCTGAGACTTTGCTGAAGTTGCTTATCAGCTTAAGGAGATTTTGGGCTGGGACAATGGGGTTTTCTAGATATACAATCATGTCATCTGCAAACAGGGACAATTTGACTTCCTCTTTTCCTAATTGAATACCTTTTATTTCCTTCTCCTGCCTGATTGCCCTGGCCAGAACTTCCAACACTATGTTGAATAGGAATGGTGAGAGAGGGCATCCCTGTCTTGTGCCAGTTTTCAAAGGGAATGCTTCCAGTTTTTGCCCATTCAGTATGATATTGGCTGTGGGTTTGTCATAGATAGCTCTTATTATTTTGAGATACGTCCCATCAATACCTAATTTATTGAGAGTTTTTAGCGGGAAGGGTTGTTGAATTTTGTCAAAGGTCTTTTCTGCATCTATTGAGATAATCACGTGGTTTTTGTCTTTGGTTCTGTTTATATGCTGGATTACATTTATTGATTTGCGTATGTTGAACCAGCCTTGCATCCCAGGGATGAAGCCCACTTGATCATGGTAGATAACCTTTTTGATATGCTGCTGGATTCGGTTTGCCAGTATTTTATTGAGGATTTTTGCATCAATGTTCATCAAAGATATTGGTCTAAAATTCTCTTTTTTGGTTGTGTCTCTGCCAGGCTTTGGTATCAGGATGATGCTGACCTCATAAAATGAGTTAGGGAGGATTCACTCTTTTTCTGTTGATAGGAATAGTTTCAGAAGGAATGGTACCAGCTCCTCCTTGTACTTCTGGTAGAATTCGGCTGTGAATCCATCTGGTCCTGGACTTTCTTTGGTTGGTAAACTATTGATTATTGCCACAATTTCAGAGCCTGTTATTGGTCTATTCAGAGATTCGACGTCTTCCTGGTTTAGTCTTGGGAGGGTGTATGTGTCAAGGAATTTATCCATTTCTTCTAGATTTTCTAGTTTATTTGTGTAGAGGTGTTTGTAGTATTCTCTGATGGTAGTTTGCATTTCTGTGGGATCGGTGGTGATATCCCCTTTATCATTTTTTTATTGCATCTATTTGATTCTTCTCTCTTTTCTTCTTTATTAGTCTTGCTAGCAGTCTGTCGATTTTGTTGATCTTTTCAAAAAAACCAGCTCCTGGATTCATTAATTTTTTGAAAGGTTTTTTGTGTCTATTTCCTTCAGTTCTGCTCTGATTTCAGTTATTTCTTGCCTTCTGCTAGCTTTTGAATGTGTTTGCTCTTGCCTTTCTAGTTCTTTTATTTGTGACATTAGGGTGTCAATTTTGGATCTTTCCTGCTTTCTCTTGTGGGCATTTAGTGCTATAAATTTCCCTCTACACACTGCTTTGAATGTGTCCCAGACATTCTGGTATGTTGTGTCTTTGTTCTCGTTGGTTTCAAAGAACATCTTTATTTCTGCATTCATTTCGTTATGTACCCAGTAGTCATTCAGGAGCAGGTTGTTCAGTTTCCATGTAGTTGAGCAGTTCTGAATGAGTTTCTTAATCCTGAGTCCTAGTTTGATTGCACTGTGGTCTGAGAGACAGTTTGTTATAATTTCTGTTCTTTTACATTTGCTGAGGAGTGCTTTACTTCCAACTGTGTGGTCAATTTTTGAATAGGTGTGGTGTGGTGCTGAAAAAAATGTATATTCTGTTGATTTGGGGTGGAGAGTTCTGTAGATGTCTATTAGGTCCACTTAGTGCAGAGCTGAGTTCAATTCCTGGGTATCCTTGTTAACTTTCTGTCTCGTTGATCTGTCTAATGTTGACAGTGGGGTGTTAAAGTCTCCCATTATTATTGTGTGGGAGTCTAAGTCTCTTTGTAGGTCTCTAAGGACTTGCTTTATGAATCTGGGTGCTCCTGTATTGGGTGCATATATATTTAGGATAGTTAGCTCTTCTTGTTGAATTGATCCCTTTACCATTATGTAATGGCCTTCTTTGTCTCTTTTGATCTTTGTTGGTTTAAAGTCTGTTTTATCAGAGACTAGGATTGCAACCCCTGCCTTTTTTTGTTTTCCATTTGCTTGGTAGTTCTTTCTCCATCCCTTTATTTTGAGCCTATGTATGTCTCTGCACATGAGATGGGTTTCCTGAATACAGCAGACTGATGGGTCTTGACTCTTTATCCGATTTGCCAGTCTGTGTCTTTTAATTGGAGCATTTAGTCCATTTACATTTAAAGTTAATATTGTTATGTGTGTATTTGGTCTTGTCATTATGATGTTAGCTGATTATTCTGCTCATTAAAAAAAATGCTAATCATCACTGGCCATCAGAGAAATGCAAATCAAAACCACAATGAGATACCATCTCACACCAGTTAGAATGGCCATCATTAAAAAGTCAGGAAACAACAGGTGCTGGAGAGGATGTGGAGAAATAGGAACACTTTTACACTGTTGGTGGGACTGTAAACTACTTCAACCATTGTGGAAGTCAGTGTGGTGATTCCTCAGGGATCTAGAACTAGAAATACCATTTGACCCAGCCATCCCATTACTGGGTATATACCCAAAGGATTATAAATCATGCTGCTATAAAGACACATGCACACGTATGTTTATTGTGGCACTATTCACAATAGCAAAGACTGGGAACCAACCCAAATGTCCAACAACGACAGACTGGATTAAGAAAATGTGGCACATATACACCATGGAATACTATGCAGCCATAAAAAATGAGGAGTTAATGTCCTTTGTAGGGACATGGATGAAACTGGAAACCATCATTCTCAGCAAACTATCGCAAGGACAAAAAACCAAACACCACATGTTCTCACTCATAGGTGGGAATTGAACAATGAGAACACATGGACACAGGAAGGGGAACATCACACTCCAGGGACTGTTGTGGGGTGGGGGGAGGGTGGAGGGATAGCATTAGGAGATATACCTAATGCTAAATGACGAGTTAATGGGTGCAGCACACCAACATGGCACATGTATACATATGTAACAAACCTGCACATTGTGCACATGTACCCTAAAACTTAAAGTATAATAATAATAATAATAAATCTAAAAAGAAATAAATGAAAACAATAAAAGGCAGTGTTGAAGGCAGTCAAACACTGACTTCTATTGTATGGGTTAAAGTCTAGCTTCACCTCTAACTTTCTCTGAAATCTTAAAATGTTCTAACCTTTCTTATTTTGTTCATCTATAAAATGGAGATTTTATCTCAGTTTGTTGTGAGATTAAATAAGTTAATGATTGTAACTACTTAGAACCTTGCCAAGGATATAATAATTGCTTCATAACCCCTCACAATCATGTTCTGTGTTCTAGAGAAGTCAGGTTAAGGGTAGTAATTCTCTTTTAAACCATGAAGTCTACCTAGAGTTATGTAAGATGTCACCATTGGGGGATGCTGTGTGGTAGGCACATGAAACCTTTGTGTACCGTTTATTGTAACTTCTTGTCTCTAATTATTTCAAAATAAAGTTTTATTTTGTTTTGTTTTTCTTACAGCCTTTTCAAACCACAATGGCAATTCATTCAAGCATGTGCTCAGCACTTGCTGCATTCCATACCCTGAGCTCATTTTCCAATATTCGAAACCTCATTTTCCAATATTCGAAAAGCAATTAACCAAATGACAGTGTGACTTTCCATTTTTACTATTGCTCTTTAGCAGAAACATAGCAATAAAAATAAACTATTGGAAATGAAATTATGAGTATCCTAGATTAATCCCCAAAGTTGCAGTTTCTTTTGTTGTTCAGCTGTTTGATTTTCTAAGAGGCTGAACCCAGCCAAGTGCATACTCTATTTCTGAGCAGAGTTCTGCCCAGTCCTCTGTCTGACTAGAATCACACAGAAACAACAAATCTCTCATAAAGCCTAATGGTGCTTCTCAACAGAGTCATGATTGGAATTCTGAGCTGTATAATTTAATACTAGGGTACAGCCCATGGGTAGTACAGAAAAGAGTCAATACTTACCTTGTCTTTGTACAACCAGGATGTATGTCTGTGTGACAACAATGAAGACTCAATTTCAGCCCCCATTCACCCTTCCACAACAGCAGGGGCAGGGCACCCTAGAGCATAAATAATCTGAACAACCCTGTGTTGAGGGCCTGCTGAAGATGCTTAACATCCGTGGTCCCATCCACTAATTGTCTGCCATCAATCACAACTTGACAGTTACAAGTAAATTTCTTGTGTTCTCCGCATATGCCTGCCTTTCTCATTGTGTAAAAACAGCTCTACCTCCATCTGCTAGTCACTACCAATCATTCTTGCCAAGATGGTGATTCCTCTTCTTGCCTGCTAGTCCCTAGACACAAAGAGTCCAAAGTGCCCTGGTGGCAGCCATAGCTTTTAGTTCAATGGTACCTTTGCTATGTTCCCTGGCAGAAGTATA
Organism: Symphalangus syndactylus; assembly: GCF_028878055.3. Lineage (NCBI taxonomy): Eukaryota > Metazoa > Chordata > Mammalia > Primates > Hylobatidae > Symphalangus > Symphalangus syndactylus. The sequence continues at coordinate 95,657,861 of NC_072431.2, read as the reverse complement.
CTTCCTTTGGTTACCAGGACCTCCAATTTGAAGAGCACAGAGGTGCAGATGAAGAAGTGCAAAGCCCTTCAGTGGGTCAATGGGAGTGATGTTAACTGAGGCCATTTCTTCCTCTACCTTGATTCTAAGACCTATGTATACTTCCTGTTAGGGACCCCACACCATGAAGTGGGCTCTGATTTAACACATATGCTGCACTTTAAAGGGTGGGACCCTAACTTTCAGAGCATTACCTATAAGTGGCACTTCATATGTTCCTTCAGTAGTTCATTCTAGGGCTCTAAAAGTACAGCTACTTCTGTCTGGTGTAGTAAGTAATACAAACAGTAAGTTCTAGGATCATGAGCCATCCTACAGCCCCTTCACTATTAAGTGGGTCCCCTGATCACATACTATGTTGTGTGGATTTCCATTCTTGTTTGCTAATCTAAAAGCCCCCAGATAATAGTTGTGTTGACTACGACTCAGAGATCAGGAAAGGAAAGCTTATACCCAGAATAAGTGCATCATTGGAAGGATGGACAGCTGGCTGCTGCAGGACAGAGGGGACCCAATGTAGTCAACTTGCCACAAATCAACCAGTCGATCTCCTGAAGACCTAGTAACCTATTGAGGGCTCCTTGTTGGTCTCTCTTGTTAGCAAGTTGGACATTCAAAATCAGCCATAGCTAGATTTGCCAGGATAATTTGTAGTCCATTGTATTGGCTAATGAGTAGTCTTGCTCTCTGCCACTGTGGCCACTCTATTCATGTGCCCATCATGTGGTACTTAATCCAAGACAAAGCCTGGATAATATCAACTGGACATGTTACCTTGTCTATTTGTTTTTTTAGTGCTTCTTGCGTACTTGATGCTTTCCAATTAGTGTTAAATGCATGACACAAAAATCTTCACACATTGTGCCCACTCCCATAGTCCCAACCATATGTCTCTGTCTCAGACTCTTGTTTCCATTCTCCAAGTCCCTTTCATTCAGGTCCCTGTCTACACAGCTAGACTATTGGCTACTGTGCACAAACCTACACATATATTCACACCTTAGGCCAATTTTTCTTCCACACAAAATAGATAACCATATTCATAGCTTGCAGCTTCATTCATTGGGAAGACCTTCCTTCTCCACTGTCTTCCAAGGCTACCCCATAATTCAGCTGTACTTCAGTGACCATCTATTTTTGCTTTACAGCTACATAAGGAACTAATCCATTGTTAACTAGGATTGGCCTTTTACCACCCTTTCAGCTAGTCATAGAGAACCCCCATATAGCCATAAGTGTGAGCTATGCAAGGGCACTGGTACAACCATAGTGGGTGACATGGAGGCATCTGTGCTACTTGCTCATGCAGCCTCCTCATGCCAGTCTAGTCCCATATGGGTTTGATCCCAGATGTGCCATTTCCATTTTCCAATAGAAGGCTGTGGGACACGTCTGAGTGTACGACTTAGTGCATTGGCAATAATCTAGCTCATAATGGTCAGTTCCAAATACATTTAGTGCCCATTATCAGCCATTCCATCTTGACCAAGGCTCAGCAACATTCTAGGAAGGGTTTCTCAAAAGGTATATAACTTTATACTGAAAATGGATGGCATTGCTTCAGAGCCCTAGGGGCCTGCATTCTGACTCTTTCACTTGGGCATCCATCAACTCCAAACTGTACCTTTCCCCACTAACAAATTCAGTGCCATAGGATCAGCCAGATCATATGCCCCAAGTAGCAGGGTTGCTTATACTGCAGCCCACAGATGCTGCAGAGCCCTTTCTTGCTCCAGGCCCACTCAAAGCTGTGAGACTTCTATGTAGTTCAGTATATGGGACCAAAAAATATTCCTAGATGTGGAATGTGTTGCCTCCAAAACACAGAGGCCTACCAGGTATCTTGCTCTATTTATTGAGATTGAGAATGTAACATACAGCAATTTAACTTTTACTTGAAAATGCAGTGGTGGGGGTGGTATTCTAGCAGACTTTCACTACTGAACCACTAAAAACTTTACCAATGTGGCATGTTCCTGAATTTTCACAGGGTTTCTCTCTCACCCTCCAGAGTGTATGTGTTCTACCAAGGCCTCTAATGTATTAGACACTTCTTGTTGACTCTTAATGACATCTTTGATGTAAATGGATCAATGTGATATTCTACAGAATGTTCAGATGGTCCATGTCTCTTCAGACCTTATTATGACAGATGTTTGAAGAGGTAGCATAGCCATGGGCAAAGCAGAAAATGAATATTATTGTCTGTTTCATGTGAATACAGACTCTGATTTTTTTGGATTTGTCTTTGTCTGGTTTTGGTATCAGGATAATATTGGCCTCATAGAATGAGTTTGGAAGTATTCCCTCCTCCTCTATTTTTCAGAATAGTTTGAGTAAGATTGATATTAGTTCTTCATTAAATGTTTGGTATAATTCAGCAGAGAAGCCATCAGTTCCTGAACTTTTCTTTATTGGAAGACATTTTATTATAAGATCTTGTTATTTGTTATTGTTCATAGTTCAATCTTGGTACATTGTATGCATTAGGAATTTGTTCCTTTCTTCTATAACTTCCAATTTATTTATTTGAGTCTTCTCTCTTTTTTATTAGTCTGGCTAAAGGTTTGTCAATTTTGCATGACATTTCAAAAATCCAACTTTTTGTTTCATTGATATTTTGTATTGTTTTCTTCATTTCAGTTTCATTTATGCTCTAATATTTATTATTTATTTTCTGCTACTAATTTTGAGTTTGTTTTGCTCTTCCTTTTCTAGTCCTTTAAGATGCATTATTAGGTTGTTTATTTAAAGTTTATCTTCTTTTTCAGTGTAGGTACTGATAGCTACAAACTTCCATTTTAGTGCTTTTGCTGTATCCTATAGATTTTGGTATGTTGTGTTTCTATTATCATTTGTTTCAAGAAATTTTTAAATTTTTTTCTTAATTTCTTCATTGACCCACACTAGTCATTCAGGAGCATATGGTTTGATTTCCATGTATTTGTATAGTTTCCAAAATTCCTCTTGTTATTGATTTCTAGTTTTATTCCATTATGGTCAGAGATGATGCTTCATATTATATTATTTTATTTTGTTTTGATGTTTTCAGGCTTTTTAGTGATTTAACATATAGTCTACTCTTAAGAATGACCCATGTGCTGTAGAAAATAATGTGTATTCTACAGCTGTTGTTTGGTCTGTAGTGCAGATTAACTCTCACGTTTCTTTACCAATTTTCTGTCTGGAAGATCTGTCCAATGGTGAAATTGTGTTGTTGAAGTCTCCAGCTATTATTGTATGGGGTCTATATCTCTCTTTAGCTCTAACAATATTTAATTTATATGTCTGGGTGCTCCAGTGTTGGGTGCATATATACTTACAATTGTTATATTCTCTTGCTGAATTGACCCCTTTTTCACTATATAGTAACCTTCTTTATCTCTTCCTATAGTTTTTGTCTTGAAATCTATTTTGCCTGATATAAGCATAATTAGCCCTGCTCTTTTGTGATTTCCATTGACATGGAATATCTTTTCCCATCCCTTTATTTTCTGCCTACGTGTGCCTTGTGTCTTTATTGGTGAAGCACGTTTCTTGTAAGCAACAGATCATTGAATCCTTTTTTTTTTTTCCAATCCATTCAGCCACTTGATGACTTTTGATTGGCAAGTCTCAGAGTCTCATCCAAAGTCTTCAATGTACCTGGGTATTGCTGCTGGTTATTCTGAGCCCAAGGACTCTTTAGTTAGCAGGTGATGAATGCTGCCAGGACTATGTCCTTCCCTTCAAGGCAGTAGTTTCCCTTCTGGCCTAGGGCATGTCTAGAAATGCCATCCTGGAGCTAGGGCCTGGAAAGGGGGCCTCTCAGAGCTGACCAGTGCCCTCTGCTGTTGTGACTGTGCTGGTATCCAAGATGTAAGACAAAATCCTTCCTACTCCTTCCTTCTCCTTCTCCTTCTCCTCCCCTTAAGTGGAAGAAAGGGATCTCTTTTGGAGCTGTGAGAATTGCAGCCTGTGGTTAGGGGAGGGGTAGTGCCAGAACTCCCTTAGCCACCCAAGCTGGTATCTCAGTAGGCCATGTACCTCCCCAGTATACTGGCTCTAGGCCCAGTTCAGAACTAGAACTTGCTTGAAAGTTGCACTCCTTGTGGCCTAGACTGACTTTCAAGTGTATTTAGAGCCCTAGAGCACTTTAGCTTGCAGTGGTAAGGCTTGTGGGAACTCAAGTTCTGACCACCAGGATCGGTGATTTCCTTTCGGCTAGAGCTAATATAAATGCTGTCTCCATGGGGTGGGGCATCAGCTGAGTTTGGCCCAGTTTTCTTTTATGCTATAATAGGACAGCACTAAGTTCAATGCCTCACAATTGCTGTGCTTTTCTCCCCTAGCACCTAGGAATGCTCTCCACACCCTGCTGCCATTGCTGGGGGATGGGAGAGGGGTGGTGTCAGAGATTTAAAAGAGTTTTTTTTTTTTTCTACTTCTTCAGTGCCTCTTTCAGCAATATGAAGTTAAAACCAAGAACTATGAGAGCTCACCTGATTTTTGGTGCTTACAAAGCTACTTTTTTTGTGTGTAGATAGTTGCTACATTAGTGTCCTTGCTGAGGGAGGAAGAGGGAACGATCAGTGGAGCCTTCTATTCTGCGATCTTGCCTGCAGCACTCTTTTGAGAAAGATTCTGGATTATGTGATAAATTAGTGATGTCTGTCATGGAGGGGTGAGGGGCAGTTTTTAGACACATAGCCTATTTTGCCATTTCTGCTATAAACATCTGCACAGCTTTACAATCTGTAACTATAGAATTGAGTACAGATGACCTGCCCACAAGAGGACAAATGTCCTGACCTTGGCCTTAGTGCCTCCGTAATTCAACCAAGTACATTAATTAAATGGCTAGATCATACACTTGCTGTTTTCCAAGGGCAGAGGTTGAAAGTGGAAAGGAGAAGAAAGCAAAGAAACCTGGGAGGAGGGGGACTGAGACTGGGCATAAGGAGAAACAAGAGGTCCAATTTGGAACATAATGGGTGTAGTAAGGGGAATTTTGAAGTATTCTCCAAAGACAACAATTTTGCTTTTCTCAATTTTGTCCTCTTGATTCTCACACAGTGCTTTCTTTAGTAGAGACCTACATACCCTGAAAATTTCTGTTCTGTGACTTAAAAAGTCAACTCTATGATTAGCATGATTCCTCTTCAGTCATTACTGAAATTCTTCCTAGGTGGTTACATTTAAGTGGTAAGAAGCTGCAATAATGTAAGTCAAAGAAGTCCTATCTTGCTTTGCATTTCCTCAGTAGCCATCTGATAAAGCAGGAAGGAAAAAAATAAAAAATGAACCTCCCCAGGATTTCATTTCTATTGTGGCTTAGCTGCAAATTTGAGAAATAAAAAATAAAAATAAAATAAAACCCTGAATGTAAGCACTTGTATGTTTTTGTTAGATTCTTTCACAGGACTGGTCAACATCTTGACAGATATTATTTGGCGATTCACTGGAGACTTCATGGCACCTGACCTGGTTTGCCGAGTGGTCCGCTATTTGCAGGTATGTCACACCTTCCAAATGTGATGAGACAAACTGATACCAGAGTTAGCTTTTAGATTTATCATAAGGAAAATAATATAAAACCTTGCATTCCTATGCATCAAACTGCCTGCTTTCTCCTAGGTAGAAGGGCAGTGAAAATTTGAAAGATTTTTAATGTATTTCCTTGCTAAAAATAGTATCTATATAAAGAAAACGCAAATGAGCCACAAACAAGCAATGCTAAGGATGCAAAGCATTCATATTTCAAATGTTAAATAAAATGTCTGGGTCAATATTAAGGATTTTGGCATATTGTGGATAATCTCCAAAAAGTTTGTTAATTATATTTACCTTTCACTTCTCAAATGAACTCAACACTGGCTACTGTTCTTTTTTGTAAACCAAGGGGAATTTGTTAGAACATAACTATTACCTATTGAATTACTGCCTAAATTATACTTTTTAAAGTATCTATTGGCATTTGAATTTTTTCCTCTCAAATTTCCTATTTTCCTTTTTGAATGATTTTATAACTGAGAGACTTTTTTTTAGTTTTTCTAAGATCTATTTTTAGATTAAAGATATTGATGCTTCAAATGTCAATCTTCTTCAGTGTAAGCCACATTTATGTATCATATGTATATTTGATTTAAAATATTACATATATACATATTTACATATATACATACTTATTAACATGCATTAGATGTTTATAATATAGATTTAGACACTTCAACTAAGTATGGAAGGAACGGATTATTTCATAACTGGTATTAGGTTTGATGTGCTGTTTCTGAGTTCTTAAAATTACTTTTTATTAATATATTTTTATTCTGATGCTAGTACTTCAGGTCTAAATTATTATAGCTTTATGTGTATATAATGCATTTCTAGAAAGCTTTATCCTGCTAGATTCCATTTGTTAGTAGAATCTTTTAGGATCTTTGTATATATATTCATAAGTAAAATCATAATTTTTTTCATTGGTTTTATTATTTTTAGGTCATGGTAATGAAGTTATTCCATATTCAGAAAATGAATATGGAATAGTTACAGTTACAATCTTCTTTTGTGCTCTGAATATAACTTTGAAAGTTTGGTATGTCTGAAAGAGCCTTTACCATTATGTACAGCTAGTATTTTCTCAGGGGAAATTTTTAAAAACATATTTCAATTTCTTTCTGAGGATATTTGCTTCCTTGTAAATAAATGCTTTCAATTGCTTATTATATTAGTAACCAATTGCTGAGACACAAATTATGACAAAACTTAGTGGCTTAAAACAATAAACATTTATTATCTCACAGTTTCTATTAGTCAAGAATTCAGGAACAGCTTGGCTAGGCAGATCTGGATAAAGGCTTATCAAAAGGTTCAGTCAGATGCTTTGTGGTATTGTAGTCATCAGAATGCATGGCTGGGACTGGACAAGATCGATCACTCACATAGGTGGTAAATTAGTACTGGTTTTAGTGGAATACTCAGTTCTCCACATGGGCCTCTCTATAGGTACATTTTAGTGTCCTCACAACATAGTAGCTGGCTTTTCTAAGAATAACCTATTCAAGTGACCAAGGTGGAAGTGGGAATGTATTTTATGAACTAGTCTCAAAGGTCATACACCATCACTTTCATATGATTATTTTGGTTGTACAAATCAACTCGGATTCAGTATGGGGAAAGAAGAACCACAAAACTAGGAAGCAAGGATTATTTTCGACATGTTGGAGGTTGGCAACCACACTATCTTCATATTTTTCCAAAGCATTTGATAACCTATGGTTTCTCCTAATCATTAACTTTAAAATGTCTTCTTGATTTAGAAATATTCATGTCAGTAAAATTTTTTCTAACTCTATCTACAATAAATGTTAAGATAATACTATATATAAAATATATCTTTTGACATAGGGAAAATGATAAAGAAATTCTGATAACTCTTCTATAAAGAAAGCAAGAAAATTGGCAAAAAACATCAGAATCAAATTTGTAAGACTCTGGAAATTAATCAAACACTTGCAATTACCCAGGGAGTATTTATTCAGGAAAATGGCTGAATCTCACTGAGAAAAATGAGCTTTGTGGTGCTTTGGCTTGCATTATTCTCATCCCCCAGTATCCAACTCTGTAATAGCCTTAAAAAGTAATAGCTCTCATTCATAGTGAAAAACAAATTGTCTGGCAGCCACTGTAGAAAGCAAAACAGGGATAGAGCCCTTCTAAATTCCCAAGAAATTGCCATTATTTGACATGTCTGGCAGTTCTCTGGAAGACTCCACTTGCAAGGCTGTCTTTATTTTACTTAAATTAGAACTCACCCACTGTGAAAAACCTTCCTCCTCTGGGCATTCGTCAAAACAGTTACAGGCAATTGATTAACTTTGCTTATGACTAAGGTATTGGATAATAGTCAGGGAAAAAAATAGACTAATCAAAGCTTAAAAACATAAGCTGAGTAATGAGATATCCATAGGGGATTTGAAAATCTCTGACATACTCCCAAAAATCTAGAAGACCAGGTATATGCCCTGGACTATGCTCATCCTAAGGAAGAAATAGAGAAGGCACTGAGCTGTCACCTGTGAATGACCTTGAGGCTTTGTGCAAGCAGGAAGTGAGGGCAAAGACAGAATTGTAAGTTGCCTGGCTAAGTGTCAAAATCATGCTCCAACATTCACACAGACTTCCTCTGCAATGAATGGGGGAATTAATAGTTTCTAGAATTTAAGAAAATCTCTGTTTAGGACCTATCACCAAGATCATGGAGTAGGAGATATTCATCCCTCCAAAGCATTCAAGTATAGACAGCTATTCACAAACTAAAATAGCCCAGAAAGGACTCAAGGGCCCATTAAAGAATTTGCAGCAACATCGTGAAGGAAAAAATGGAGAATAACCACATAGAAAGAATGGCTGGTGTGATTGGCATACCTAAGAGGCCATGATTTGGCTAAGAACAAAGAAGAAAGGTGGAAGCTATCAATATTAGACACAGAAAAGATCAACATTGTCTCTAGTGGCCTGCTCCACAGCAGACACTAGCATCTTTTCCCACTGAGTAACCAACAGTCATTCCTGCAAGAGAACCCCAGAGGGGGAGATGTGGCTATACCTTCCTCCTATCCCCCAAGAAGCAGTTGCTGTTGAGCTGCTTTGGGAATGGGGTCACCACCTCTCCCAACCATGTGTAAGCTCCAGCCCTAGAGCCATGGCCACGCTGGGAATGCCCACACTCCAGACTGATAGTCTGACTACATTGGGCTCACTCATGTTTTTAACACCACAGCCAGCACCATAGCAAGCTAGTTAACACTCCAAGCCCCAGTGTTAAACTCTGCCTGCATGTGTCCACATTCCAGACACTGACTTAACCACCATAGAGAGCTAGCCCCACCCAGGCCTCAGAGCCATTATAATTCTGTGCATACCTGTGCTCTCATTCTTGTCTCCTTGACTAATTCATATGTATACTATTACCAACATTACAGCAGGGGCACCTGTGCCCTGGGCAACAGCTCAGCCATAGAGAGCTATGCCTTGCCCCAACCCTGAAGCCACTGAAAGACTGTGTTCTCAGCTCCCACACTACTTTGCATGTGCACTCATGCCTCACATACTATACCATGCAGCAGAAGGGGCATCTGCACCTTGAGCACCAGTGTCATTACCACTGTAATCCCAGAGCCATAATCTCTCCATGTGAGCCCATGCATCAGACCTCAGTTTCATGGCTACTCCATGAGTGTCACCCATCAGACACTGGTGGTACTGCCACTATGAGAGGCTCTACAAGCCAGATTTAGTACCAAGAGAAATCTTCTCAGCTCCAGCTTCCCTGGTGGGGGGAAAGATCAGAAGAACCTTAGCAGCCATCACCACTGAGGACCCTATCAATTCTTGCTGCTACTGCCAATATCCACTGCTTTGGCCACTGAAGATCCTTATGATCTTTGTCAACTCTGACCCGAGCTGAAAAAGCTACACAGAGACTACAAATCTGCACCATCACTGATGCTACCCCACCCAACAAACCCTCCCCCATAGGGTATGGTCTTTCCATAGTGAACTAGTTCATAAAATCTGAAAGGTGATTCTTTTTGGTTTCGTTAATGTTTATTTTTCCCTTATATTGATGTGTGTGCATTTGACTGCTTTACCAAATGCACACACATCAATATAAGGCAAAAATAAACATAAAAAAACAGACATAACATCATCAAAAGAACACAGTAATTTTACAGTAACTGGCCCCAATGAAATAGAGATATACGTGGTGCCTGACCAAAAAAAATCAAAATAATTGTTTTAGGAAAGCTTAGTGAACTTAAAGTACAGAGAAGCAATTCAATGAAATCAGTAAAACAGTACAACCAAAACAAAGAAATAAAGAGAGAGATTGAAATTATTTTTTAATCAAATAGAAATTCTGGAGCTAAAAAACATAATAAATGCACTAGACAGAATCGGCAGCAGAAATTATCAAGTAGACAAAGAATCTGTGAACTGAAAAACAGGTTATTTGAAAATATACAACTAAAGAAGAAGAAAGAAAAAAGAATGAGAAAAGATGAAGAAAGCTTAAGAGATTTATGAGGCAGCATCAAAAGAGAAAATGTGCAATGCATTAGTCCATTCTCATGCTGCTATAAGAACAGGGTAATTTATAAAGGAAAGAGGTTTAGTTGACTCACAGTTCTACAGGGTTGGGGAGACCTCAGGAAACTTATAATCATGGTGGAAGGGAAAGCAAACATGTCCTTCTTCACAAGGTGGCAGGAGAGAGAAGAATGAGAACTGAGCAAAGGGGGAAGCCCCTTATAAAACCATCAGATCTCATGAGAACTTACTATCACGAGAACATACCATGGGGGAAAACCACCTCCATGATTTAATTACCTCCCACTGAATCCCTCTCACGACATGTAGGGATTATGGGAACTAAAATTCAAGATGAGATGTGGGTAGGAACATAGCCAAACTATATCATACGAGTTATAGGAGTTATAGAAGGAGATGAGAGAGACAAAAAAATAGAGATTATTTAAAGAAATAATAGCAGAATAGTTTGCAAATCTGGGGAAAATATAAATATCCAGGTGTACAAGAAGGTCAGAAGTTTCTAATCAGATTCAATGAAAATAAGACTACACCAAGACATATTATAATCAAACTGTCAAAAATCAAAAAACAGAGAAAATCCTGATAACAGCAAGAGAGAAGAGGCAAATCACATATAAGATAGTTATAACAAGGCTAGCAGAAAATTTCTCAGCAGAAACCTTGCAGAACAGGAGAGAATAGAAGAACATATGTAAGGAAGGAAAAACAAACTGCCAACCAAAAATATTTACCCAACAAAGCTGTCCTTTAGGAATCAAGTAGAGAGAAAGATTTCCCCAGAAAAGAAGCAAGCTAATTAGTGACATGAAAATATACAAAAGTATATCACTCACTGTTAAAAGTAAGTACATTTACAATACTCTAATACTGTAATGGTTTTGTGTAAATCACTGATATCATTAGGATAAAGGCTAAAAGACAAAACTATTAAAAATAATAATAGCTACAATATAGGTATACCTCAGAGATACTGTGGGTTCAATTCCAGAATGCCTAAATAAAGCAAATATCACAATAAAGCTAATCAAAATATTTTTGTTTCCCAGTACATATAAAAGTTATCTTTACATTTTACTGTAGCCTTTTAAATGTGTGATAATATGTCTAAAAAGTATATATGTTAATTTAAAAATACTTAATGGCTAAAATAAAAGGATTAACAATCATCTGAGCCTTCATCAAATATTGGCCTTTTTACTGCTGGAAGGTCTTGCTTTGATGTTAATGACTGCTGACTCATCAGGGTGGTGGTTGCCAAAGGTTGAGGTGGCTGTGGCAATTTCTTAAAATCAGACAACAATAAAGTTTGTTGCATCAATTGACTTTTCCTTACATACAAAAAATTATCTGTAGTATGCAATACTGTTTGATAGCATTTTACCCAGAGTAGAACTTCTTTCAAAATTGGAGTCGATTCTCTCAAATCTTGCCACTGTTTTATCAAATACGTTTATGTACTAGTTTAAATTATTTGGTATCATTTCAGCAATGTTCACAGCATTATCACCAAGAGTAGATTCCATTTCAAGAAATCACTTTCTTTGCTCATCCATAATAAGCAACTCCTCATCCATTCAAGTTTTATTAAGAAAGTGAAGCAATTCAGTCACATCTACACACTCCACTTCTAATTCTATTTCTCTTGCTATTTCCACAACATTTGCAGTACGTTTCTCCAGTGAAATCTTGAACCCATCAAAGTCATTCATAAGAGTTGGAATCAACCTTCTAAACTCCTGTAAATGTTGATACATTCACCTTCTCCCATAAATCATGAATGTTCTTAATGATATCTAAGTAGTGAGTCCTTCTGGAAGGTTTTCAATTTCCCTTGTCCCGATCCAGCAGAGGAATTACTATCTATGGCAGCTATGGCCTTACAAAATGTATTTCTTAAATAATAACACTGGAAAGTCAAAATTACTCCTTGATCTATGGGATGTAAAATGGATGTTGTGTTAGCAGAAATGAAAACAAGTTTAATCTTTTTGTTCATCTTCATCAAAGCTCTTGGGTAACAATGTGCATTGTCAATGAGCAGTGATATTTGGAAAGGAATCTTTTTTTCTGAGCAGTAGATATCAACAGGGAGCTTAAAATATTCAGTAAACCATGCTGTGAACAGATGTGCTGCCCTTTAGGCTCTGTTGTTTTATTTATAGAGCACAGGCACAGTAGATTAGTCTAATTGTTAAGGGCCCTAGGATCTTTAGAATGATCAATGAGCATTGGCTTCAACTCAAAGTCACCACCTGCGTTAGCTGCTAAAAAGAGTATCATCATGTCCTTTGAAGCTTTGAATCCAGGCATTGACTTCTTTCTAGCTATAGAAGCGCTAGATGGCATCTTCTAGTATCTGACTGTTTATTTCCACTGAAAAACTATCGTTTACTGTAGCCACCTTCATCAGTTATCTAACCTCAATATTCTGGATAACTTAATGCAACTTCTATATTATCACTTGGTGCTTTACCTTGCATGTTTATGTTACAGAGACAACTTCTATCCTTAAACCTCATGAAACAAACTATGCTAGCTTCAAACTTTTCTGCTGCAGCTTTCACATCTATCTCAGCCTTCATAGAGGTGAAGAGAGTTTAAGAACTTGCTCTGGATTAGGCTTTGGCTTAATGTTGCAGCTAGTTTGATCATATATCCAGACCACTAAAACTGTCTCCATATCAGCAGTAAGTTTGTTTCATTTTCTTATAATTTGTGTGTTCACTGAAGTAGTCATTTTACTTTTCTTCAAGAAAGTTTCCTTTACATTCACAACTTGGCTAACTGGCCCAAAACTAAGCTTTTGGCCTATCTTGGTTTCTGGCATGCTTTCTCTCCCTAAGCTAAGTCCTTTCTAGCTTTTGATTTAAAGTGAGAGATGTGTGACTCTTCCTATCACTTGAACACCTAAAGACAATTTCAGGGCTATTTACTGGCATAATTTCAATATTACTGTGTCTCAGAGAATAGGAACATCTGAGGAGAGGGAGACAGTTGGAGGAACAACCAGTTGGTGGAACTGTCAGTATGCACGCAACATTTATCAGTTAAGTTTGTCACCTTATATGGATGCGGTTTACAGCACCACAAAACAATTACAACAGTATCATCAAACATCACTTGATCACAGATAGCCTTAATGGACGTAATAATAATAATAATGAAAAAGTTTGAAATAACCAAAATATGACACAGACATGAAGTAAACACATACTGATGGAAAAATGACAGACTTGCTCAACACAGGTTTGCCACAAACCTTCAATTTGTAAAAAAAAATGCACTATCTGTGAAGAACAATAAAGTAAATCATGACAAAATGAGGCATATTTGTAGTGTGTTAAGGGATATACTATATAAAAAATTTAAATTGTGACATCAAAAACTAAAATGGGGGTGGTAGAGTAAAAGTGTAGAGTTCTTGTATGTAATCAAAGTTAAGTTATTATCATTTTAAAATCGCTGGTTATAACTATAAGACATTCCTTTGTAAGTCTCAAGGTAACCACAAAGCAAAACCTTAGTAGATACATGAAAGATAAAAAGTAAGGAATCAAAGCATACCACTAGAGAAAAGCATCAATCACAGAAGACAGAAAAAAAATACATGATAGCCAGAATACAATTATCAAAATGGCAATTTAGGACATATATAACTGAAAGTAAATAGATGGAAAAAGATATTCCATGCAAGTGGAAACAAAATAGATGAGGGGTTGCTACACTTACATCACACAGAATAGACTTTAAGTTAAAAACAGTAAAACAGGGCAAATAAGGTCATTGTATAATAATAAAGGGATTATTTCATCAGGAAGAAATAACAATTGTAAATATATATGGACCCTACACTGGATCACCTAAACATATAAAGCAAATATTAATAGACCTGAAGAGAGAAATAGACTGCAATAAAATCGTAGGTCTTCAAAATCCCACTTTTAATAGACAGATTATCTAGACAGATAATCAGTAAAGAACCATTGGACTTAAACTACACTTTAGACCAAGTGAACCTAATAGACACATATAGAACATTTCACCTAGTGGCAGCAGAATATATAATCTTTTGAAGCACCCAAGGAACATTCTCCAGGATAATCATAGAGTATGCCACAAAACAAGTCACAACAAAATTAAGATTGAAATATATAAATTATTTTTTCAAAAACAATGATATGAAACTAGTAATCAATAATAGAAGGAATTTCAGAAATGTTACAAACATGTTAAAATTAAACAACATACTCCTCAACAATAAATAGGTCAAAGAAGAAATTAAAAGCAAAATTTTAAAATATCTTAAGATAAATGAAAATGAAAACACATCATAACGAAGCTTATGGGATGCAACAAAAGCAGGTCTAAGAGGGGAGTGTATACCAATAAATACCTACATCAAACAAAAGATTTAAAATAAATAACCTAATATTACAACTTAAGTAGCTAGAAGAAGAAGAAGAGTCGGGGTTTCTCTTTAGTAAGAGGGCAGAAATAATAACAATTAGAAAAGAAAGAAAACAAATGGAGACTAGAAAAACAATTGAAAAGATCAATGAAGAGTTAGTTTCTTGAAAAGATAAAATTGACAAACCTTTAGCTAGAATAACTAGGAAAAGAAGAAAACTCAAATAAAATTAGAAATGAAAGCGGAGACATTACAATTGATACCACAGAAACAAAAAACATCATAAAAGGCGACTATGAAAAACTAAATGTCAGCCAGGTGTAGTGGCTCATGCCTGTAATCCCAGCACTTCGGGAGGCCAAGGCAGCCAGCTCACCTGAGGTCAGGAGTTTGACACCAGCCTGACCAACATGGAGAAACCCCATCTCTACTAAAGATACAAAAATTAGCCAGGCGTGGTGGTGGGCGCCTGCAATCCCAACTACTCAGGAGGCTGAGGCAAGAGAATCCCTTGAACCCAGGAGGCTGAAGTTGCAGTGAGCAAAAAAAAAAAAAAAAAAAAAAAAAAAAAAAAAAAAAATTGATAACCTAGAGGAAATGGATAAGTTCCTAGACACACAAAAACTACCAAGACTTTGAGTATTGAAGGAATGGAAAATCTGAACACACCAATACTAAGGAGATTTAATCAGTAATAAAATGTTTCCATTCCAAGAAAAGGCCAGGATCAGATGGCTTCACTGCAAAATTCTACCAAACACTTAGAGAAGAACTAATAGCAATCTTTCTCAAAGACTTCCCCCAAAAAAGTGAAAAAAGTGTTTACTTCCAAACTCATGTTACAAAGTCAGCATTACTCTGATAACAAAGTCAGACAAGATAGTATGAGAAAATTACAGGGCAATAACCCTGATGAACATAGGTTTAAAAATCCTCAACAAAATACTAGCTAACGTATTTCAATAGCACATTTGAAGTATTATTCACCATGATTAAGTATAATTTATTCCTGGAATGCAACGATAGTTTAACATACGCAAATTAATAAATGTGACATGCCACATTAACAAAATGAAAGATAAAAGGCATATGATCATCTTAATAGATGCAGAAAAAGATCATGACAAAATTCAATATCTTTTTGTAGTAAAAATGCTCAACAAATTAGGTACAGAAGAGAAGTACTTCAACAAATAAAGACCACATATGACAAGTCCACTGCTAACATCACAGTCAACAGTGATAAACTAAAAGCTTGTCTTCTAAGATCAGGAACAAGATAAGAATGCTCACTATTGCAACTTCTATTCAACATAGTACTGGAAGTTCTAGCCAGAGAAGTAAGGCAAGAAAAAAAAAGAAAAGAAAAAAGAAAGGCATTCACATCAGAAAGGACAAACCTAAATTTTCTGTTTGAAGATGACCTGATCCTACATATATATATTATATATTATATATAATTTATATATAATATATAATACATAATATATTATATGTTATATATAATTTATATATAATATATAATACATAATATATTATATGTTATATATAATACATATTATATAAAATATATTATATATAATACATATAATATATATTATATAAAATATGTTATATAAAATATATATAAATATGAATATATAAAATATATATAATATATATTATATAAAATATATATAATATATATTATATAAAATATATATAATATATATTATATAAAATATATATAATATATATTATATAATATATATAATATATATTATATAAAATATATATTATATATATTATATAAAATATATATTATATAAAATATATGTAATATATATTATATAAAATATATGTAATATATATTATATAAAATATATGTAATATATATTATATAAAATATATAATATATATTATATAAAATATATAATATATATTATATAAAATATATAATATATATTATATAAAATATATAATATATATTATATAAAATATATAATATATATTATATAAAATATATAATATATATTATATAAAATATATATTATATAAATAAAATATATAAAATATATATTATATTTATATATAAATATATATATTATATTTTATATATATATTTATATATTATATTTACATATGTATTATATAAAATATATACATAATATAATATATTATATTATATATATATTATATCTAAATATATAAATAAATATATATTATATATATTTTATATAATATATATTTTATATATAAAATATATATAATATATATATTTAGATATTTAGATATAATATATATTATATAATATAATATATTATATTATTTATATATTTTATATAATACATGTTATGTATTATTTATATATTTTATATAATACATGTTATGTATTATATAAAATACATATAATATATATACACAAAACACTAAACACCACCAAAAAACTGTTAAAACTAACAAATGAATTTACTATAGCTGCAGGATACAAAATCAACATGCAAAGTCAGTAATGTTTCTATACACTAACAATGAACTATCCAAAAAAAAATAGAATCTATTTACAATAACTCTGAAAAGAATAAAATACGTAGAAATGAAGTTAACCAAGGAGGTGATAGACTTATACATGAAAAACTAAAATATATTGATGAAAGAAATTAAACAAGACAAAAATTGGAAAGGCATCCTGTTTTCATAAATATACAGACTTAATACTTTTAAAGTATCTATAAATCAAAGCTATCTACAGATTCAATGCATTCCCTATCAAAATCCCAACAGCATGTTTTACAGAAATTGAGAAAAATTCAAAAATTCAAATTAAATCACAAAAGTCCCAGAATTGCCATGTTAACTTGAGAAAGAACAAAGCTCAAGGCATCACACTTTCTGCTTACAAAAGTATATTATGAAGCTACAGTAATTGAAATAGTGTTGTACTGGCATGAAGACAGACATATAGACAGATGAAACAGAAGAAAGAAGCCAGAAATAAATCCATGTATGTATGGTCCACTGATCTTCAACAGTGGTGCCAAAAATAAACAGTGGTGCCAAAAATAAACAATGGGGAAAGGATAGTCTCCTCAAAAAGGTGTTGGAAAACTGGACATCTACATGAGAAGAGTGAAATTTAACCCTTAATTTATACAATACAGAAAAAAATCAACTCGAAACGGATTAAGGACTTAAATATAAGACCTTAAACTATAAAATTCCTAGATAAAAACAGGGGAAATGTTCCTTGACATTTCTCTTGACAGTGATTTTTTTCGATAAGACACCAAAAACTCAAGAAACAAAACCACAAATAGACTAGTGGGACAACATTAAACTAAATAACTCTGGTGCAATAAAGAAAACAATGAATCAAATAAAAAGGTGACCTATGGAATGGGAGTAAATATTTACAAGCCATACATATGATAACGGGTTAATATCCAAAATATATTAGAAACATCTACAACTCAATTTAAAAAATAGTACCAGGCATGGTGGCTCACGCATGTAGTCCTAGTACTTGGGGAGGTTGAGGCTGGTGAATGGCTTGAGCCCAGGTGTTTAAGACCAGCCAGGAAAACATGGCAAAACCCTATCTCTACAAAAAAACACACACACACATATATATCTACATATATATATATGTTTGTGTATATATACGTATGTGTGTGTGTATATATATGTATGTGTGTGTGTGTGTGTGTGTGTATATATATATATATATTAGCCAGGCATGGTGGGTGTGTGTCTGTATTCCCAGCTACTCAGGCAGCCGAGGTGGTAGGATTGCTTGAACCCGGAGTGTCAAGGCTGCAGTGAGCCATGACAGCACCATTGCACTTCAGCCTGGGCAACAGAGAGAGACCCTGTCTCAAAACAAACAAACAAACAAAGACATAGGCTGTGTGCAGTGGCTCATGCTTATAATACCAGCACCTTGGGAAGCCAAAGCAGGAGGATTTGAGACCAGGAGTTTGAGACCAGCTTGGGAAACATAGCAAGACCCTGTCTCTACAAAAAGTAAAAATAAAAATAAATAACCAGGCATATTGGCATGAGTTAGTAGTCCTAGCTACATGGGAGGCTGAAGTGAGAGGATTACTTGAGCCCAGGAGTTCAAGACCAGCCTGGGCAACATAGTGAGACCCCAACTAGGAAAACAAAAAGCACAGGCAACAAAAGCAAAAATATACAAATGAGATTGCAGGAAACTAAAAAGCTTCTGCACGGCAAAAGAACTATCAACAGAGTAAAGATACAGTCTACAGAATGGGAGACTATATTGGCAAACTATGCATCTGATGAGGAGTTAATATCCAGAATATATAAGAAACTCAAACAACTCAATAGCAAAAAACAAAAAATAAACCCAATCCAAAAAAATGGGCAAATGACCTGAATAGACATTTCTCAAAAAATATATATACAAAAGAAGACATACAAATGGGCAACATGTATATGAAAATATGCTTAACATCCCTAGTCATCAGGGAAATACAAATCAAAACCACAGTAAGATATCACCTCAGTCTAGTTAGAATGGCTACTACAGAAAGACAAATGATAACAATTGTTGGCAAGGATGTGGAGAAAGGAAACTCTTACATATTGTTGGTGGGAATGTAAATTAGAACAGTCACTATAAAAACATTATGGAAGTTCCTTGAAAAATTAAAAATTGAACTTCCATATGATCCAGCAATCCCACTAATGGGTATAAACCCAAAAGTAATGAAATCAGTATGTCAAAGAGACATCTGCTGTCCTGTGTTTATTGCAGCACTATTCATAATAGCCAAGATATGGCAACAATCTATGTCCATCAATGGATGAATGAATTTAAAAATCATAGTATATACATAATATGCAATACTATTCATTCATAAAAAAGAAAGAAATTGTTTCATCTGTGACAACATAGATGAACCTGGAGAACATTGTGTTAAGTGAAATAAGCTAAGCACAGAAAGAAAACTACCGCATGATTTCACTTATATGTGAAATCTTAAAAAGTTGATCTCATAGAAGCTGAGAGTAGAATGGTGGTTACCAGAAGCTGGTGAAGGTAAGCAAAAGAGGGTATGGGAGAACACTGGTCAATGAGTACAATGTTAAAGTTAAATAGAGGAATAGGTTCTAGTGTTCTATTGCACATCAGGGTGAATATAAAAAAAAATAGTATATTATATATTTCAAAATAACTAGAAGAAAGGATTTTAAATGTTCTCACCACAAAGAAATGATAAATGTTTAAGATTATGGATATTCTAATTACCCTGATTTGAGCGTTACACAATATATACATATATCAAAACATCATACTGTACCACATAAATATGTACAATTATTATGGCTCAATTAAAAATAAAATAAAATTTTAGAAAGGTTAAGAAAGGAATATTATGAACAATCTTAAATCACAGTTTTTATAATCTAGTTATGATGGACCAATTCCTTGAAAGATACAGTCTATTATAACTCATACAGGGAGAAATAGGCAATCTAAATACTGTTAATTGTATTAAAGGAATTAATTATTGAATAAACTTCCAAAACAGAAAGTATCAAGCCCAGATGGGTTCACTGGAGTATTCTACCAAACATTTAGGAAAGAAAACTACACCAAGTCTCTACAGTTGCATTGAAATTATAGAAGCAGAGGCAATATTTTCTAATTCATTGTATAAGGTCAGCATTACACTAATACCAAAAGCAGACAAAAATATTGCAAGAAAAAAAACATCAATATATCTGATGAATACAGATGCAAAATTTCTCAACAAATATTAGCAAGTCAATCCAACAATTTATAAAAATAATTATACACTTGAGATAAGCCTGGGCAACATAGCAAGACCCTGTACCTACAATAGATACAAAAATTAGCCAAGCATGGTGGTGCATACCTGTATTCCTAGCTACTTGGGAGGTTGAGGCAGGAGGATTATTTGAGCCCAGGGGTTAGAGGCTACAGTGAGCTATGATTGTGCCACTGCACTCCAGCCTGGGTGATAGAGTGAGACCCTATCTCTTAAAAAAAGAAAAAAGAATTATACACCACAAACAAGTAAGGCTTATCCCAAAAAAGTAAGACTGGTTCAACATTGGATATCAGTTAATGTAACCCATTATATCAATAGGCTAAAGAAGAAAAGTCACAAGACTATAACAACAGATTTTTAAAAAGTGTTTAACAAATTATACCTATTCATGATTTCAAAAAAAATTCAGTAAACTAGGAATAGAAAGTAATCCTCCTCAACTTGAAAAATAACATCTACAAAACAGCCTTCATCTGACATCATATTTAATAGTGAGAAACTATGAGCTTTCTTGCTAAGATCAGGAACAAAACAAGGATATCCCTCTCACATTCCTTTTCATCATTGTACAGTAAGTCCTAGCCAGTGCAATGAGACAAAAAAGGAAATAAAAGATATACTAATTGAAGGAGAGAAATAAAATGTTGCAGGTGACATGATTGTCTATGCAGAAAATCCAAAATAATTAACCAAAAAAACTCTCCCAGAATAGGCAATTAAAGCAAGATTACAGAATATGTTAATATTCAAAAGTTCATTGCTTTCTTATATAACAGCAATAAACAAGTATAATTTGATATTAAAAACAATATTATCTGCATTAGCATCCCCCAAAATGAAATAATTAGATATAAATTTAATAAAATATGTACAAGATCTATACAAGGAAAACTATAAAACTTGAATGAAAGTAATCGCAGAAAAACTAAATAAACAAAGAGTTATTCCATGTATACATAGGAGGATTCAATATTGTCAAGGTGTCAGATCTTCTCAACTTACTCTATGTAGATTCAACACAGTCCTAGTCAGTAACCCAGCAAGTTATTTTGTGGATATCAACAAACTGATTCTAAACTTTATATGAAAGACAAAAGATGCAGAATGGTCAGCATAATATTGAAGGTGAAGAACGAATTTGAAGGAGTGATACTTCCCAAAGTCTATATTTACTATAAAACTATAGTAATTAAGACAGTGTGCTATTAGTGAAAGAACAAACAGGTCAATGGAACAGAATAGCAAGCCCAGAAATAGTCTGGCATAAATATAGTCAACTGATATTTACAAAAAAGCAAAATACAATGGAGAAAATGTCATAATTTTAACAAATGGTACTGAAACAAGGAGACATCCACACGCCTAATAATAAATCTAAACACAGATCTTATATCCATGACAAAAATGAACATAAAATAAAACCTAGATGACCTTGAGTATGGTGATGACTTTTTAGATACAACACCAAAGGCATGACCCATGAAAAAAAGAACTGATAAGCTGGAATTTATTAAAATTAAAATTAAAATTTCTGTTCTGCAAAAGGCAAATGAGAAGCAAACCACAGACTAAAGAGAACATATCTGCAAAAGGCATATCTGACAAAAGACTGTTATTCAAAATATACAGAAGAGCTCTTAAAGCACAACAATAGGTAAATGAACAATCTGATTTTAAAATGGTCAAAAGAACAGACACCTCACCAAAAAATTATACAGAAGGCAAATAAGTAAATGAAAAGATGCTCATATACTTATGAACATCTTTGTTATTAGGGAATTGCAAATTAAAACAACAATGATATAGCACTGCATATTTATTAGAATAATCAAAATCTAAAACATTAACAACACAAAATGCTATTGAGAATGTGAAGCAACAGGAACTTTCACTCATTGCTAGTGGGAATACAAAATAGCACAGCCATTTCAGCGACAGTTTAGTGGTTTATTCCAAAACTATATTCTTACCATGGATTCCAGCAATGGTGATCCTGGGTATTTACCCAAATAAGTTGAAAACATATATTCCCACAAAAACCTGCATACAAACTTTTATATCATGTTTATTCCTATTTTCCAAACTTGGAAGCAACCAAGATGTCCTTTGGTAGGTAAATGGAGAAATAAGCTGTGGTACATCCATACAATGAAATATTATTCAGTGCTAAAAAGAAATGAGCTGTCAAGCTTATTTAAAGGTTACGTGTCTCATGCAAAGACATGGAAGAAACTTATGCATATTAGTAAGCAAAAGTGACAGTCTGAGAAGCTGCATACTGTAGATTCCAACTTTATGATATTCTGGAAAAGGCAAAACTCTGGAGAAAGTGAAAACATTAGTGGTTGCCAGGGGTTGGGGAGAGGGAGGCAGAGCACAGAGGGGGAACAAGGGGCAGTAGAACTACTCTGTACTATAACAGTGGACACATGTCTATACTTTTGTCAAAATACAATATATAACACCAAGAGTGAATCCTAATGTAAACTATGAACTTTGGGTGATAATGATGTGTCAATGTAGGTTCATCCACTGTAACAAATATACCACTCTTGCGTGGAAGCGTGATGGTGAGTGAGGCTCTGTGTGTGGGGGACAGGGGGTTTATGGGAAATCTGTACCTTCTGCTCAATTATGTTATTAATCTAAAACTGCTCTAATAATGAAATCTACTTTTAAAAATGTAATAGAATTCCCAAGAACTGTGGGACAATTACACAAAGTGTAGCACACACATATAACAGAAATACCGAAAAAAGAAAAGAGCAGAAGAAGTATTTGAAGCAATAAAAGATGAAAAATTTTCTAAATTAATGGCAAACACCAATCCACAGATCCAGGAAGCTCAGAGAACACCAAAGCAAAATAAATGTCAGAAAAAATGTACCTCTAGGCATATCATATTCAAACTGCAGAAAACCAAAGACAAAGATAAAATCCTGATAGAAGTTGAGGGGGAAACTTACTGATAAACAAACAATAATAAGAATTTCCTCTGACTTATCAGAAATCATCCAAGTAAGAAGATAGTATAATAAAATATTTAAAGTGGGAAAAGAATAAAAATCCCCCCAACCTAGAATTCTCTATCAAGTGAAATTATTCTTCAGAAGTGAAGAATAAAGACTTTCTCAGATATACAAAAACAGGAAATTTCTCAAAAGTAAACTTTTCTTACAAAAAATGCTAAAAGAAGTTCTTCAGGTAAAGGGGGAAATGATAAAATAATAAGCACAAATCAATATAAAGAAAGGAAGAGCAATTGAGAAGGAATAAATGAAGGCAAAATGAAAGCTACTTTTCTTACTCTTAATTGACCTATAGATAGCTGGTCGACACAAAAATAGCAATAATGCATTGGTAATAATACTTAGGATAAGTGAACTGAATGACAATATTAAAAGAGATGCAGCCCAGGCACGGCAGTCCATGCCTGTAATCCCAGAATTTCGGGAGGCCGAGGCAGGTGGATCACTTGAGGTCAGGAGTTCACGGCCAGCCTGACCAACATGGTGAAACCCCCTGTCTACTAAAAATACAAAAATAGGCCAGATGTGGTGGCATGCACCTGTAATCCCAGCTACTCAGGAGGCTGAGGCAGGAGAATCTCTTGAACCCGGAAGGTGAAGGTTGCAGTGATCCAAGATCGTACCACTACACTCCAGCCTGGGTGACAGAATGAGACTCTGTCTAAATAAAAGGGGGTGGGGGGTTGAATGCAAAGAGAAATACAATTTAACTAAACAGCTATCAGTTAAAGTTAACTGAACTATTAATTAAATGGATCTAATTGGCATTTATAGAATACTTCATCCAGTAATAGCAGAATATATCTTCTTATCAAACTTATATGGGATTTCCATCAAAGGAAACTGCATATGGACCATAAAACACATTTTAACCATGTAAAAAATAGAAATTACACAAAGTGTGCTCTCAGAACACACAGAATAGAACTAAAAATCAGTAACAGAAGGATAGCTGAAAATTTTCAAACTGTTTGGAGATTGAACAACACACTTCTAAGTAATACATGAATTGAAGAAGATATCTCAAGAAATATTTTGAAATAAATGAAAATATAACATCATAGTTTGTAGGATGCAGTAAAAGCAGTGCTTTGAGGGAAATTTATAACACTGAATGGATATATTAGAAAAGAAAAAATATGTGATATTAATAATCTAATCTTATGCCTTAGGAAACTAGAGAAAGAAAAGAAATGTAAGCCTAAAGAAAGCAGAATAAAAGAAATGATAAAAATTGGAGCATAAATTATTAAATTGAAGTAGATTTTAAATTTTCTCTGCAGAATAATTATGTGAGGTAATGAATATGTTAATTAGCTTAACTTAGCCATTCCACATGTATACATAAACACATCATGTTATACAGCATAAACATATACTATTTTGTTTTTCAATTAAAAATTTAATTAATTAAAATCAGAAAAAAATTAATAATTAAATTTAAAACAGGAATTCAATACTGAAAATCAATGAAACCAAAAGCTGTTTCTTTAAAAAGATAATAAAATTGATAAATTTCTAGCCAGGCTAATCAAGAAAAGAAGAGGGAAGCCACAAGTTACTAATATCAGAAATGAAAGAGGGGTCATCACTACTGATTCTGTGGACATTAAAAGAATGATAAATAAATACTATAAACAACTCTATGCCCACAAGTTTGATAGCTTAGATGAAACGAACCTATTCCTTGAAAAGCTCAATCTGCCAAAACTCACATAAAGTGAAATAGATAATTTGAATAGGCCTATACCTACTAAAGAAACTGAATTAATAATTAATAATCTTCCACAAAAGAAAACACCAGCCCAGATGGGTTCATTAGTGAATTCTGTCAATCATTTAAGAAAAAAATGATAACAATTATCTGCAGTCTTCTCTAGAAAACAGACGAAAAGGGAACCATTCCTAATTCATATACTTGCTGACTTGTTCCATGAGGCCAGAATTGCCCTAATTCTAAAACCAACGACATTAAAAGAAAGGAAAACTACAGAACAATATCCCTCATGAACATAAATGCAAAAATTCTCAATAAATATTAGCAACTTAAATTTTTGTTAAAAGGTATAATCATATACAGAAAGAATTATAGTCCGTGGCCAAGTGAGATTTATTCCAGGCATGAAAATCTGGTTAAATATTTAAAAATCAATTAATATAATCTATCACACAAACAAGATAAAGAAGGAAAATTCTGTGATTTTTCCATCAATGGACACAGGAAAAGCATTTAACAAAATTCAACATGCATTTATAATAAAAACTCAGCAAACTGGAAACAGAGAGAAACTGCCTCAACTTGATTAACAGCATCTACAAAAACCATACAGTTAACCTCATATTTAATGGCGAGAAATTAGGTGCTTTTGTCCTAAGACTGGGAACAAGGTAAAGATGTCCTCTCTCGCCACTCCCATTCAATGCTGAACTAGATGTCTTAGATAACTTAACAGGACAAGAAAAGTAAATAAAAAGTTTATACATTGGAAAAGATGAAATAAAAATGTCTTTGTTAATAAATTTGTAATTGTCTATGTCAAAATCTGAAAGAATAGACAAGAAAAATAAAAACAAACAAAAAAGAAACTTCCAGACCTAGTAGGCAAAAATGGCAACATTGCAGAATAGAAGGTTAACATACAAAAGTCAGTTGTTTTTTCCAGCAATTACCAAGTTGAGATTGAAATTAAAAACACAATACCATTTATATGAACACCAAAAAATGAAACTTAGGTGTAAATCTAACAAAATATATACAAGATCTATTGAAGAAGACTACAAAACTGATGGAAAAAAGCAAGTATCTAAATAAATGAAGAGATGTTCCACGTTCATGAATAGGAAGACTTAATATTGTTAAGATGTCTATTTTGCCCAATATGATCTATAAATTCAATACAATTCCAATCAAGGTCCCAACGAGATATTTTATCAATATAGACAAACTCTAAAATCATATGGAAAGGCAAAAGACACAGAATAACCAATGCAATATTAAAGAAAAAGAGCAAGTTTGAACAACCAACACTACCTGATTTTAAGACTTACTATAAAGCTTCATAATCAAGACAGCATGGTATTGGTAAAAGAATCAACAAGTAGATCAATGAAACAGAACAGAGAGCCCAGAAATAGACATACAAAAAGATAGTCAACTAGTCTTTGACAAAGGAGCAAAGGCATTGAGAGACAGGCTTTTCAAGAATGGCTATCTTAGTTGAAAGAGTGGTTGAATATCCACATGCAAAAAAAAAAAAAAAACTTAATGTAGACCTTACACCTTTCACAAAAACCAACTCAGTTTAGATTATAGATATAATATAATGCTCAATACTATTATACAAAACGACTAGAAGATAACATAGGAGAAGATTTAAGGGACCTAGGGTTTGTCTATGAGTTTTTAGATACAATACCAGGAGCATAATCCATGAAAAATGATTGAAATGTTGGACATTACGAAAATTTAAAACTTTGCAAAGGACACTGTTTAAGAGAATGAAAAGACAGCTCTCAGAATGGGAGAAAATATCTGCAGAATATATATTTCATAAAGGATTTGTATCCAAATATGTACAAAGAACTCTTAAAACTCAACAATAAGAAAACAAACAACTAATTTCAAAAATGGGCAAAAGATCTGAAAAAACTTCACCAAGAAGATGGCAAATAAACAGATAGAAAGAAGCTCAAAATCATATGCCATTAGGGAATTGCAAATTAAAACAACAATGAGACAACACTACACATCTATTAGATAATCACTAAAATTCAAAAAAACTGAAAATACCAATGGCTGATGAGGATGAATATTAACAGGAACTTTCATTCATTGCTGCTGAGAATTCAAAATGGTACAGTCACTTTGGAAGATAATTTAGCAGTTTCTTACAAAACTAAGCATGGTCTTACCATACAACCCAGCAATTGTAAGGCTATGTATTTACTCAGTTGACAACTTATACCCACAGAAGAATGTTTATAGTAGCTTTATTTATAATCACCAAAAACTGGAAGCAAACAAGATGTTCCTCAAAAGCTGAATGGATAAGCTGTGGTACATCCATTAAATGGGATATTATTCAGTGATATAACAAAATGTGCTATCCAGCCATGAAAAGACATGGAGGAATCTTAAATGCCCATTGCTAAGTGAAAGAAGCCAGTCTGAAAAAGCTACATACTAAATGAATCAACTATATTACATTCTCAAAAAGGCAAAACTATAGAAGAGCAAGAAACCAGTGTTGTCAGAGATTTGGAGGAGGAAAGAGATGAACAGACAAAAGCAGTGGATTTTTAGGACAGTGAAACTCTTCTGATATTATAATGGTGGATCCATAACATTATGCAACTGTCAAAACCCATAGAACTGTCCAACACAGAGTGAACCTTAATATAAACAATAGACTTCAGTTAATGATAATATATCCATATTGGTTCATCAATTTTAACAAATGAACTACAAGATGCTAATGACAGTGAAAAGCATATAGATGGGAGGGAGTCCTAGGGAAACCCTCTGTGTTGTTTGCAATTTTTTGTAAATATAAAATTGTTCTGAAAAATAAAGTCTATTTGCTTAAAGTCAGTCCAGGGATCCTCCTTTATATGAATACAATCTGGCATTTTGCTAAGTAAAATTTCTCTGTTTCCAGCATTTAAGTCTCACTTCTCTGTGCAAGATTTTCTTTAGTTTTATATTTCCTAGGTCATTTCTGTCAGAATTAAGGGGTGGGGTAGTGAGAATTCAGACATATGTCCTCGAGCTGCCATCTGTTCCCCGAATGGTATCCCATATGTTGTTGATGTGTAGAGTTTTCATTGTTGACATTTATGAATTGACTATAATTGTACTTTGATTTCCTTCTTGACTCGAGTTAATTATGAGGGTGTTTAAATTTCTAAGTGGCATTTTTTTAAAAAACATGTTACTAATTTCAGCTTCATTGCTCATTGTTTTAAATATGTGATTTGCGTAAGTCCTACTTTTTAGAGCTATTGAGAGGGTTTTTTTTCTTGGTAGTTTAGTATATGGCCAATTTTTGAAATGTCTAGATATTTTATAGCAATGTGTATTATTCTGAAGTTATAAAGTCTATTTTTTCTATCTGTATATTTTTGTTTATTCTTCTGTAAAACTTTGAACGGTTTCATTATATATTTAGTGTTATGTTACTTGTTACATATAACTCTGTGAATAT
Source organism: Symphalangus syndactylus (assembly GCF_028878055.3). NCBI lineage: Eukaryota > Metazoa > Chordata > Mammalia > Primates > Hylobatidae > Symphalangus > Symphalangus syndactylus. The sequence goes on along the minus strand of NC_072431.2, from coordinate 95,629,282 downwards.
TCTATTGCCATCATGTGTTGTATCTTTTATCAATATAAATAATCCTTTATCACATGAAATGCTGTTTGCTTTGAATTTAATTTGTCTAATAGTGTTGTAATGAATGCCTTCTTTAATTTTTACTTGCCTGATATACCTTTGGCCATACCTCTATTTCCACACTTAGATAGCTAAGTGATGTGGTTTAAAATTTTTCGCTTTTAAACAGCATAGAATTAGATTTTAGGGAAGTTTTAAAATAAGTTATTTTCTTAATGAAAGACCTTAAGTCATTCACATGTATTGTGACAAACAGTGTTTTGGTTTGGTGTAATTTCAGTTACCTCATTTTAGTCTTTCTATATTAAGGGTTTTTTGTTTGTTTTTTGCTATTTACTTGTTTTTTCTTTTTATTTGATTATCGATTGTGGTAGGCTTGAAAAAAGCACCCCCCCCCCGCACCCCCCCCCACCACAAAATCCATATCCTAATCCCTGGAACCTGTGATGTTACTTATATAAGAAAAGGGAACTTCACAAATGTAATCAAATTAAATATCTTAAAACTGGGAGATTATTCTGGTTTATCCCAGTGATTCCCACATGTAATCATAAGAGGGTGGTAGAAGGGAGTGTGACACACAGACAGAAGAGGAAAAGGCAGAGCTTGGGCCAATATGGTCACACACCAAGGACTGCTGGCAGTCACCTGAAGCCAGAAGAGGCAAGGGGCAGATTCTCCCCTAGAGTCTCTGGAGGAATCATGGGCTTGCCAAACTTTTATTTTTGCCCAGTAGAACTGATTTTGGACTTCTGGTCTCCAGAGCTATGCGAGAATAAATTTATGTTGTTTTAAGCCATCAAGTTTGTAGTAATTTGTTACAGTGACCATAGGAAACTAATTAAAATTTCTCCATTTTTATTTTACTCTATCATAGCTTGTCTTTAACTTTTAGCTTTAATATATCTCTATCAAGGTTAAAAAACAAGAGATACCCAAAATACATAACAAAATTCAACATGATGTCTTTCTTTGTACTCTGTCCCTTCACTCAAGTTTTTCCTGAAATGTTCCATAGTCATATTTAATTATTTTGTAAGCATTTCATGTGTTTCTAACTTCATTGCTTACCATAGTTGTTATTATTCTATGCTCTTTCCTCTTCTTGAATTCTTAATTTTAATTCAATTCTCAATTAGCTGAAGTATGCCAGGAAGAGTATAAAATGTTATATTTTCTTCCTTCTTATATATCTGAGAAAATTGTTCTGTGCCTTGGCACAGAAATCATATTTACAAAGTTCTTGGATCACAATTTTTTTTCAAAACTCTGAACATGTTGTTATACTGTTTTCTGGCATTAGTTTTTGTGGGAAAGAGGTATGATAATTTAAGATGCATTTCTTTTAGGTGACCTTGAATTTTTTTTTTTACCCTGCCTTAAATGCCTGAAGATGGTTAATCTCTGAAATTAAATACTCTTTTGATTGTATCTCAAAGTCAGCATCTTTTTATCAGCATTGACTGCTCTTCTGGACACTCTTGTTTGTGGCTCTTCCTCCTGCTCCAGATTCTGAACTGTGCCGGTCACCTCCCTCAAGACAGCCACAGAGCCCCAAGATCCTTATAACCTCACCATGATGTTTCACCCCACAGGTTTCTGCCATTGTGTTCTTTTTCATCCTTCTCTGATGCCACCTCCTCCTCTGTTTGTTGCCAGCCTTAGTAATTCTAAATTCATGGATCACAGGTAGAAACCCCAGTTTTGCCTAAGTAGACAATCGATTTTTTTTTCTTAAACCTAGTCTTCCATTTTTCTCTGTCTCTATTTATCACCTTTTCCCAAGAGATAATTTTTTCTTAGAGTTTTCAGGGAGCCTTCAGTTTTTTTTAACCTTTTTTCTAACTTTTATTTCAAGTTGAGGGGTACACGTGCAGGTTTGTTATACAGGTAAACTTGTGTCATGGGGGTTTCTATACAGATTGTTTCATCACCCAGGTATTAAGCTTCATATTCATTAGTTATTTTTCCTGATCCTCTCCCTCCTCCCACCCTGCATCCTCCTATAGGCCCCAGTGTGTTTTGTTCCCCTCTATGTATCTGTGTGTTCTCATCAGTTAGCTTCCACTTATAAGTGAGAATATGCAGTATTTTGTTTTCTGTTCCTGCATTAGTTTGCTAAAGATAACACCCTCCATCCATGTCCATCCATGTCCCTGCAAAGCACATTATCTCATTCTTTCTTATGTGCCTTCAATTTCGAATCATTCCTCAGAACCTCCTCCCTATGGTGGCTTTCACAACATTAGTGCTGAGATGCATTTGTGGAAATAACAAATAATAAAGAACCACAATGTGCTTGATTGTTATTTGTCTGAGCCAGAGAAAGAACAAAAAGGCACGAATTCAGAACAAGGGTAACTGCCAAGAAGAAAGTGAAGTAAATGCTCTCCATTAGACTTCAATTTACAGGTTACTCTTCTACTCCCTCTGGATTTGATCCTAATGTCACAAAGCGGAGATACAGCCAGACTCTTGGTAGAAATGAGGCTCCAAGTTACCTGAAAAATGTCCACCTTGATCATCCCTTCAAATATATTTCATTTAATCACATTCTAAATATGCTCTTCACATAAGAGAAATCAACTTCTTAAATCCCAATTTCCTTTTCTGCTAATTATGCAAAAAAAGATTGTACACAGATAATTAAAAGGTGTGGGTAAAGTTAATAAAAGACAGTTGGAAGGAAGAGGAGATCCAGATCCTGAGCCTAATGAAGTGGATGAAAAAGGGGAGCTCTCTGATGGTGTCAGTGCTGCTGATGATAAATGATTCAACACCGTACATAGGCTCCCTAAAACCGGAACCCTTCTATCATCTCTTGACTCCCACTCATTAAAAGCAAATGAACTTCTGTTTCTAATTATTCTGGAATGTCCATTGTGGCAGAGAAAATTAGTTTAGCTTTAAAAGTCAATTACAAACAAATGTACCATGCAAATGTAAAGGACTGATCCAAGACATTGGAAACAATGGAGTTTCCAAGAGGCCAAGGGAATAAGTGAACAAGAAAGGACTGGAAGCATTCTCACTCATCATGGCCAGCAGTACAAATTCTAGCACCAGGGACCAAACTCTGCTTCCTGGTGTGGAGATGAAAAGTGAGAGTTCCCTGGTCCATCCCATCACAGGACATGGGACGGGGTTCTCTGTTCAGCTGCCTCAAGCTCAAACTCCTTATAGGAGGGGGAGCATGCAGAAGGGTAGGTGCAGGAGCCAGGGCAAGTGCATTGAACTCCGGCCCTACAGTAGTTTCTGGGGTGGGTGACTGTGACTCTTGAAGCCCCAGTATTATAGTGCAGTTTTAACTCTGCCGTCTGCAGATGGCTTAAGTGGTAACCAGCTCAGTGCCCTCTTGGTACCCACGTCCTTGTCGATAGTCCAGGAACAGTTAGGTCACACACAGACTCGAAGGATGAATGCAGGAGTTTTATTGAGTGGTGGAGGTGGTTCCCAGTGGGATAGATGGGAAACTGGAAGGGGGATGGAGTGGGAAGATGATCTTCCCCTGGAGTTTGGCTGTCCAGGGCCATTCTCCTCTCTGATTGTCCCCAGCTGAATTCCTCTTGGTGTTCAGACCCTCCTTCTCTTCTCTCCTTCTCTGTCATGCTGTTCTGCCATTCGTCTGCTCATCTCCTCCTGGAGCCTGGGATTTGGGGTTTATATGGGTACAGGATAGGGGCATGTGGCTGGCCAAAAGGCAACTTTTTGGGCACAAAAACAGGAATACCTGTTCTCATTTAGGACCACTGGTTTCCAGGCTTGAGGGTGGGGTCTTTGCTGGGAAACTGCCCTCTTCCACCCAGTATTTCCCTTTCTCTTGTCCATATAAGAGAGTTATTTCCCTTCCTAACCCAACACTCACCCCTTCTTTGGTTCACCTCTCAGATTTCTAAATAACACAAGGTGCTATTCTTTCCACTGTGTGCATTCCCTCACCTCTCTGAAGTCATGAGCTTCCTCTCATTTCTGTCTTTAGGTTGTGCTGCTCTACGCCTCTACCTACGTCCTGGTGTCCCTCAGCATAGACAGATGCCATGCCATCGTTTACCCCATGAAGTTCCTTCAAGGAGGTGAGCTGGCTTTACCAGGTGCTCTTTCATAAAGAACTGTCCTTTAGTGACTAATGTTTTACTCTTAATAATAGTGATCTTTCTCCTCTTTCCTTCTCTTTCTTCTCCTCTCTTCATTCTCTTCTTCCACCTCTTTCCTCACTTCATGGGTCTGATTGTCTAAAAAGATGTACAAAAGAAAACTTAGATGCCTGGAAAAATGCTGATGGTTCCCATGAACAGCCCAGAGCCACTAAGGAAGGTGGGTGGCTGACCCACTTTGTGACCATTCACCTTGATGCTGATGCTTCCGTCTTTCTCCTCTAGAGTAGTGTTGACATGCATACCTGTCCAAAGAAATGAACTCTCCCACACTAAGCTCTCATTTTCCAGAAACAAACACCTTGTCCTCCTTATCCAAAACCATAGAAATAATTGGAAAGATGTTTTTAATTGATCATTGTTTGGCAAAAAAAAAAAGGAAACTCTCCTTGATCCAGAAATGGTGAGGGATCCCTAAGAAAAGGAAGCAGATAGGTCAGAGGGAAGGCTGAGACCACACAGCCCACAAAAGCCCTAGGAGATGCTGAAGTGGGATGGGAGGCCTTAAGAGCACTTCCTGAACAGGCTGCATAAATGTGGAGTGCAGGAGAGGACCCGAGGCAACCGACAAGGTGATTTCTGAAGTACAACACGGAGGATCAATCACAGTAAGTTTCCCTGGATTTGAAGAGGCAGAGGGGCCCTGGGGAGCAGTAATGCCCTAGAGGAAGGGTGAGTACATATTCACAAGACTAGCTGCCTACTGCTCTGCCCACAATCAGAGACCACTGTCCTCCATACACCCTGAAAGCAAATACAAAGCCAGTGTTTAGCAACCTGTTCTCCCTTTCTCCAGATAACTTCAAAAACTGATAAAGAACCTAACAAAAAATCTTGACCACAAAAATGAGTGCAATCAAATATTATTTAAAAGGTGACAAATCCAAACTGTAGAAAACAGATAATACATTTAAAATCTCATTCCACACAATTTGGATCTAGGGAAGCAAATCTAATAGAAGTAGCAGAATTTTAGGATAAATATAATTAACGTCATCAAGGATCTACAAGAAGTGGAGTGAAATAGGGTAATTTCATTTACTATTGACAGGGGTATAAGTAAACACATCTTATTGAAATATAAAATGTGCAGCCCTTTGATATGACTTCTTGGTATCTGCTCTGGAGAAACACCCACATGTGTGCATGTATACATATGTGATGTATATTGTGGCATTGCCTACAATAGCAGGAATTCATTGCTAACCTTGGTGTGTCTCAGTGGAGGAATGGCTAACTAGTCTATGGAAGAAGTTTCAGTACCTTATATTATTGACTGCATACTAGGTGTCATTCATGATTCTAACTGATTTATACATATTAAATATTTTAATATTCATAATATCTCTGTGAGGTGGGCTCTATTATTATCTGCATTTTATAGGTAAGGCAATTGTTCCAAGAGTGAAAGTAATTTGCCCAAGGTCACAGCTAGTAAGTGCAGGAACAGGATTTGAAACCATACAGTCTGGGTCTAGCTCCAGTGCCCTCAAATGCTACATAGCCTGCCTCTCAATGTGGAAGTGGTAGAGCCATGGGCAGTAATACACATCAACATGAACATATCCATATTGTATGCTGTGTGACAAAAACGATATGCACAAAAATCCATGCAGAATGATAACATTAAAGTCAAAAACTCAAAACAGTGCTAGATACTGTATACAGAAAGATAGGAGCAGAAAGAGAGAACACACAAAAGAAAACACTAGGAAAAATAAAAAATTATTTGCAAAAACACACAAAACTTGACATTTGACCTCACTTCTAGTTATGGGAGTTAGACCAGTGGTGTGACCACCACAGGAACTTATATGCAAGGCGGTCATTTTTACATGAAGAACATATCAATGTGTTGTGTGCAATTAAAATTAATTTATTTTGATCATGCTTGTTATGCCTACTGTACAGCATAAGACATATGAGTAACAATACTAAATTGTATACTTAAGAATTTGCTGGGGATCTGTTCCAAGATGGCTAAATAGGAACAGCTCCGGTCTGCAGCTCCCAGCATGATCGATGCAGAAGACAGGTGATTTCTGCATTTCCAACTGAGGTACCTGGTTCATCTCATTGGGATTAGTTGGACAGTGGGTGCAGCCCACGGAGGGTGAGCCGAAGCAGGGCAGGGCATCGCCTCACCTGGGAAGCACAAGGGGTTGGGGGATGTCCCTTTCCTAGCCAACGGAAGCTGGGACAGACTGTACCTGGGACACTCCCGCCAAATACTGCGCTTTTCCCAAGGATTTAGCAACCAGCAGACAAGGAGATTCTCTCCCATGCCTGGCTCAGCAGATCTGGAGCCTTGCTCACTGCTAGTACAGCAGCCTGAAATTGAACTGCGAGGCAGCAGCCTGGCTAGGGGAGGGGCGTCCACCATTGCTGAGGCATGAGTAGGTAAACAAAGTGGCCTGGAAGCTCAAACTGGGTGGACCCCACTGCAGCTCAGCAAGGCCTACTGCCTCTATAGGCTCCACCTCTGTGGGCAGGACATAGCTGAACAGAAGGCAGCAGACAGCTTCTGCAGACTCAAACGTCCCTGTTTGACAGCTCTGAAGAGCACAGTGGTTCTTCCAGCATGGCATTTGAGCTCGAGAATGGACAGACTGCCTCCTCAAGTGGGTCCCTGACACCTATGTATGCTAACTGGGAGACATCTCCCAGTAGGGGCCAACAGACACCTCATATAGGTGGGTGCCCCTCTGGGACAAAGCTTCCAGAGGAAGGATCAGGCAGCAATGTTTGCTGTTCTGCAATATTTGCTGTTCACAGGCTCTGCTAGTGATACCCAGGCAAACAGGGTCTGGAGTGGATCTGCAGCAAACTCCAACAGACCTGCAGCTGGGAGACCTGACTATTACAAGGGAAACTAACAAACAGAAAGGAATAGCACCAACATCAACAAAAAGGACATCTACACCAAAACCCCATCTGTAGGTCACCAATATCAAAGATCAAAGGTAGATAAAACCACAAAGATGGGGATAAACCAGAGCAGAAAAGCTGAAAATTCTAAAAATCAGAGCACCTCTTCTCCTCCAAAGGATTGCAACTCCCCACCAGCAATGGAACAAAGCTGGACAGAGAATGACTTTGACGAGTTGACAGAAGTAGGCTTTAGAAGGCCAGTAATAACAAACTATCACTTCTCGGCCTTTTGGCTAAGATCAAGTGTGTAACAAACTACTCCAAGCTAAAGGAGCATGTTCAAACCCATCGCAAGGAAGCTAAAAACCTTGAAAAAAGGTTAGATGAATGGCTAACTAGAATAAACAGTGTAGAGAAGACCTTAAATGACCTGAAGGAGCTGAAAACCATGGCACAAGAACTTCGTGAGGCATGCACAAGCTTCAGTAGCCAATTCAATCAAGTGGAAGAAAGGGTGTCAGTGATTGAAGATCAAATTAATGAAATAAAGTGAGAAGACAAGGTTAGAGAAAAACGAGTAAAAAGAAACAAACAAAGCCTCCAAGAAATATGGTACTATGTGAAAAGACCAAATCTACCTTTGATTGGTGTACCAGAAAGTAATCGGGAGAATGGAACCAAGTTGGAAAACACTCTTCATGATATTATCCAGAACATCCCCAACATAGCAAGGCAGGCCAACATTCAAATTCAGGAAATACAGAGAACACCACAGAGATACTCCTCGACAATAGCAACCCCAAGACACATAATTGTCAGATTCACCAAGGTTAAAATGAAAGAAAATATGTTAAGGGCAGCCAGAGAGAAAGGTCAGGTTACCCACAAAGGGAAGCCCTTCAGACTAACAGCAGATCTCTTGGCAGAAACCCTACAAGCCAGAAGAGAGTGGGGGCCAATATTCAACATTCTTAAAGAGAAGAATTTTCAATCCAGAATTCCATATCCAGCCAAACTAAGCTTCATAAGTGAAGGAGAAATAAAATCCTTTACAGAAAAACAAATGCTGAGAGATTTTGTCACCACCAGGCCTGCCTTACAAGAGCTCCTGAAGGAAGCACTAAATATCGAAAGGAACAACCACTACCAGCCATTGCAAAAACATGCCAAATTGTAAAGACCATCGATACTAGGAAGAAACTGCATCAACTAATGAGCAAAATAACCAGCTAACATCATAATGATAGGATCAAATTCACATATAACAATATTAACTTTAAATGTAAATGGGCTAAATACTCCAATTAAAAGACACAGACTGGCAAATTGGATAAAGAGTCAAGACCTGTCAGTGTGCTGTATTCAGGAGACTCATCTCATGTGCAGAGATACACATAGGCTCAAAATAAAGGGATACAGGAAGATCTACCAAGAAAATGGAAAGCAAAAAAAAGTAGGGGTTCCAATCCTAGTCTCTGATAAAACAGACTTTAAACCAGCAAAGATCAAAAGAGTCAAAGAAGGCCATTACATAATGGTAAAGGGATCAATTCAACAAGAAGAGCTAACTATCCTAAATATATATGCACCCAATACAGCAGCAACCAGATTCATAAAGCAAGTCCTTAGAAACCTACAGAGAGACTTAGACTCCAACACAATAATAATTGGAGACTTTAAGACCCCACTGTCAATATTAGACAGATCATCAAGACAGAAGGTTAACAAGGATATTCAGGACTTGAACTCAGCTCAGCACCAAACAGACTTAATAGACATCTACAGAACTCTCCACCCCAAATCAACAGAATATACATTCTTTTCAGCACCACACCACACCTATTCCAAAATTGACTACATAATTGGAAGTAAAGCACTCCTCAGCAAATGTAAAAGAACAGCAATCACAACAAACTGTCTCTCAGACCACAATGCTATCAAATTAGGCCTCAGGATTAAGAAACTCACTCAAAAACACAAATACATGGAAACTGAATAACCTGCTCCTGAATGACTACTGGGTACATAGTGAAATGAAGGCAGAAATAAAGATGTTCTTTGAAACCAGTAAGAACAAAGACACAATGTACCAGAATCTCTGGGACACATTTAAAGTAGTGTGTAGAGGGAAATTTATAGCACTAAATGCCCACAAGAGAAAGCAGGAGAGATCTAAAATTGACACCCTAACATCACAATTAAAAGAACTAGAGAAGCAAGAGCAAACAAATTCAAAAGCTAGCAGAAGGCAAGAAATAACTAAGATCAGTGCAGAACTGAAGGAGACAGAGACAGAAAAACCCTTCAAAAATCAATGAATCCAGGAGCTGGTTTTCTGAAAAGATCAACAAAATTGATAGACTGCTAGCAAGACTAATAAAGAAGAAAAGAGAGAAGAATCAAATAGATACAATAAAAAATAATAATGTGGATATCACTACCGATCCCGCAGAAATACAAACTACCATGAGAGAATACTATAAACATCTCTATGCAAATAAACTAGAAAATCTAGAAGAAATGGATAAATTCCTGGACACATACACCCTCCCAAGACTAAACCAGGAAGAAGTTGAATCTCCGAATAGACCATTAACAGGCTCCAAAATAGAGGCAATAATTAATAGCCTACCAACCAAAAAAAGTCCAGGACCAGACCAATTCACAACTGAATTCTACCAAAGGTACAAAGAGGAATTGGTACCATTCCTTCTGAAACTATTCCAATCAATAGAAAAAGAGGGAATCCTCCCTAACTCATTTTATAAGGCCAGCATCAGCCTGATACCAAAGCCCGGCAGAGACACAACAAAAAAACAGAATTTTAGACCAATATCCCTGATGAACATCGATGCAAAAATCCTCAATAAAGTACTGGCAAACTGAATCCAGCAGCACATCAAAAAGCTTATCCACCATGATCAAGTTGGCTTCATCCCTGGGATGGAAGGCTGGTTCAACATATGCAAATCGATAAACATAATCCATCACATAAACAGAATCAATGACAAAAATCACATGATTATCTCAATAGATACAGAAAAGGCCTTTGACAAAATCCAACAGCCCTTCATACTAAAACCTATCAATAAACTAGGTATTGATGGAACACATCTCAAAATAATAAGAGATATTTATGACAAACTCACAGCCAATATCATACTGAATGGGCAAAAACTGGAAGCATTCCCTTTGAAAACCGGCACAAGACAAGGATGCCCTCTCTCACCACTCCTATTCAACATAGTGTTGGAAGTTCTGGCCAGGGCAATCAGGCAAGAGAAAGCAATAAAGCATATTCAATTAGGAAAAGAAGAAGTCAAATTGTCCCTATTTGTAGATGACATGATTGTATATTTATAAAACCCCATTGTCTCAGCCCAAAATCTCCTTAAGCTGATAAGCAACTTCAGCAAAGTCTCAGGATACAAAATAAATGCACAAAAATCACAAGCATTCCTATACACGAAAAAGAGACAAACAGAGAGCCAAATCATGAGTGAATTCCCATTCACAATTGCTACAAAGAGAATAAAATACCTAGGAATCCAACTTACAAGGGATATGAAGGACCTCTTCAAGGAGAACTGCAAACCACCGCTCAAGGAAATAAAAGAGGACACAAACAAATGGAAGAACATTCCACGCTCATGGATAGGAAGAATCCACATAGTGAAAGTGGCCATACTGCCCAAGGTATTTTATAGATTCAGTGCCATCTCCATCAAGCTACCAATGACTTTCTCCACAGAATTGGAAAAAACTACTTTAAGGTTCATATGGAGCCATAAAAGAGCCTGCATTGCCAAGACAATCCTAAGCAAAAAGAACAAAGCTGGAGACATCAAGCTACCTGACTTCAAACTATAGTACAAGGCCACAGTAACCAAAACAGCAAGGTACTTGTACTAAAACAGAGATATAAACCAATGGAACAGAACAGAGCCCTCAGACATAACACCACACTTCTACAACCATCTGATCTTTGACAAACCTGACAAAAACAAGAAATGGGGAGAGGATTCCCTATTTAATAAATGGTGCTGGGAAAACTGGCTAGCCATATGGAGAAAGCCAAAACTGGATCCCTTCCTTATACCAAAATTAACTCAAGATGGATTAAAGACTTAAATGTTAAACCTAAAACCATAAAAATCCTAGAAGAAAACCTAGGCAATACCATTCAGGACATAAGCATGGGCAAGGACTTCATGACTAAAACACCAAAAGCAATGGTAACAAAAGCCAAAATTGACAAATGGGATCTAATTAAACTAAAGAGCTTCTGCACAGCAAAAGAAACTACCATCAGAGTGAACAGGTAGCCTACAGAATGGGAGAAAATTTTTGCAATCTACCCATCTGAAAAGGGCTAATATCCAGAATCTACAAAGAACTCAAACAAATTTACGAGAAAAAAAACAACCCCATCAAAAAGTGGGCAAAGGATATGAACAGATACTTCTGAAAAGAAGACATTTATGCAGCCAACAGACACATGAAAAAATGCTCATCATCACTGACCATCAGAGAAATGCAAATCAAAACCACAATGAGATACCATCTCATGCCAATTAGAATGGTGATCATTAAAAAGTCAGGAAACAACAGGTGCTGGAGAGGATGTGGAGAAATAGGAACACTTTTACACTGTTGGTGGGAGTGTAAATTAGTTAAACCATTGTGGAACACAGTGTGGCGATTCCTCAAGGATCTAGAACTAGAAATACTATTTGACCCAGCAATCTTATTACTGGTATATACCCAAAGGATTATAAATCATGCTACTATAAAGACACATGCACACGTATGTTTATTGCAGCACTATTCACAATAGCAAAGACTTGGAACCAACCCAAATGTCCATCAATGATAGACTGGATTAAGAAAATGTGGCACATATACACCATGGAATACTATGCAGCCATAAAAAAGGATGAGTTCGGGTCCTTTGCAGGGACACGGATAAAGCTGGAAACCATCATTCTCAGCAAACTATCACAAAGACAGAAAACCAAACACCACATGTTCTCACTCATAGGTGGGAACTGAACAACGAGAACACTTGGACACAGATTGGGGAACATGAGGCACCAGGGCCTGTCAGGGAGTGGGGGGCTGGGGGAGGGATAGCATTAGCAGAAATACCTAATGTAAATGACAAGTTGATGGGTGCAGCAAACCAACATGGCACATGTATACCTATGTATCTAACCTGCACGTTGTGCACATGTACCCTAGAACTTAATGTATAATAATAATTTTTAAAAAAGAATTTGCTAACAAGGTAAACCTTATGTTAAGTGCTCTTACCACAAAAGGAAAAAATTAAACAAAACAATACTAAAGGGGGGCAGGAAGAAGTCTTTGGAGGTGATGGATACATTTATGGCATTTCTTGTAATGATGGTTACAGGAATGTATACATATCTCTAGACACATTAAGTGGTATGCATTGAATATGTATAGCTTTTTATATGCCAATTATACATCAATAAAGTGGTTTAGAAGTTAATTTTAAAAATAGAAAGTATACTTGTTCCCTGGGTTTCTTCTCAGTCATTTGGTGTGTCTGTTTTGTGAAGGTTGAGACCTGTACCAAGTTTTCTGGGCACTGTGCAGCCCTAGTTATTATGATAGGGGAGGCAGGAAATTGATGAGGCAGGGGAGATAGCAGAGACATTTCATGACATAGGTATGCAAAAATGTGTCAATGAAACGTCAAATTCTGTAAAATATTTGTAGAGATTTATTCTGAGTGAAATATCAGTGACAATGGACAAAGCCCTCAGGAGGTCACGAGAATATGTGCCCAAGGTGGTCAGGGTACAGCTTGGTTTTATACATTTTAGGGCGACATGAGCCTTTAATCAAACACATTTAAGAAATACATAGGGTTGGTCCGAAATGGCAGGGTTGGGTAGGGTGGGGTGGGGTGGGGTGGGCGAAGCTTCCAGATTATAGTTAGATTTAAATTTTTTCTGGTTGACAATTGGTTAAGTTTATCTAAAGACCTGGGATCAACAGAAAGGAATATCTGAATTAAGATAAAGAATCGTGGAGACCAAACTTCTTATTTGCAGAGGAAACTTTTAGGTTTTCTCTTCAGGGAGATTATGTTGTAAAATGTTGCTCATTAGACTTAAAGTCTGTGTTGATGTTAACGCTGGAGAGGTATAATGAGACACATCTGAACCCGCACTTCCCATCATGGCTTGGAACAGCCTCTCAGGTTAAATCTGTAAACAGCCTTGGCTGAGGAGGAAATCCATTCAGATGGTTGGGGGGCCTTATAACTTTATTTTTGGTTTACATTCATGGATTTGTGATACTTTTTTTTTTTTTTTTTTTAGACAGAGTCTCGCTCTGCCACCTGGGCTGGAGTGCAGTGGCATGATCTCAGCTCACTGCAACTTCTACCTCCCAGGTTCAAGTGATTCTTGTGCCTCAGCCTCCCGAGTAGCTGGGATTACAGGTGTGCATCACCACGCCTGCCTAATTTTTGTATTTTAGTAGAGATGGGGTTTCACCGTGTTGGCCAAGCTGGTCTCGAACTACTGGGCTCAAGCAATCCACCTTGGCCTTCCAAAGTGCTGGGATTACAGGCATGAGACACTGCGCCTGCCCCTTGATACACTTATTTATCCATCTTTTTGTTTATGCCTAGCCGACTTTAGAAAGGATTAAATGTGGTAGACAAAAGGACATCGACGCTAAAGTATTTTAAGGTGAAGAAATAAAAGTGAAGGAAAAATAAGTATAGGAAATTGCATGAGGGAAGTCCCAGAAAACTTGTTAGAGGTACAGACTTGAGACCCATAGTCAGAGGGTGACATGATGAATTACATGTTTCACCATATTCACTAGGTTAAAAAATTAGCTGTTTGCTCGTGGAAAATATGTCTAGTTCTGGGAGACACTGTGTAATATCATGAATAGTGTCCTAAATTATCAGAAAGGCAGCAATTAATATTATAGTGCTTTTCTAAAGATGTAAAACAATTTATTCCCTCACTACAAAATTAAGAGAGGCTCAACATAAGGTGCTTGGAAAATCCTCATCATCAATAGCTTCTGGGAAAGATGAAAGCTTAGAAACACATTAGCCAGCTCCCTTCCTCTGCCCAGTCCCAACGAAAGTCAATGAAGAAATGTAAAAACGGGGAGACCTGCAACTAGAATGAGAGCCAAGGAAAGAAGCCATCCAAATACCAGAAACTTCTAAGAATTCCCAGCACACGAGGGAGCAGATGAAACACGGAAGCCAAGTGTATAATGTATAATTCAGCCCCCGGGAGAACTCCCTGGCCTTGTAGAGGATGAACTGATACTCACAAGTTTATAGGGTGAGGGCAGCCGGTGAGAACGGGACACGAGAGGTTCCAGGAAACAACGCGGGAGTCATTTTAGTGCCGCAGCTTGTCAGAATTTAAGGGCAGCTGAGAGGCAGGGTTCGGAGTTTATGCGGCTCAGCTGAGAGAAAGCCGTAGAAAGAAGAGATTTCCCCCAGAGTGGCAGGGCTCTCTGGGAGAGTCATGGAGCAGGGAAAAGCCAGGAGGGAGTCAAATGTAGCTGTGCAGGCACAAGGCAATGGCCGCTTAACTGAGGGGAGGCCATATTTTATTTATTTTTTACTACTATTTACTGAAGCAGCAACTCCAGAAAAGTTGACAATTTTAAAGCTCTTCACCAGAAATGAATATGAGAATAATTAGAAAAATATCAAAATAATAAAAAGAAATATGCAGTGTTATATTAAAATGTAATATAAAACTTTGATAATTAAAACAATATAATACTGGAACCGGAATAACACATATAAATCATACAAAATTTCAAATCAGTTGGCAAAAAATGAATTGGTATACGGTGTTGAAACAGCTGTCTGACCTTTTTTCAGAATATTAGATCACCACCCACCATAGCTAATAACAAAGTAAATTTTAGTTGGATTGAAAAAATTAACACTTTAAACATAAAAGGAGCAAAAGAATATTTGGGTAACACCTTCATAATTTCGGTGAGGGAAAGGCCTTTCCAGGAACCATATCAAAAGCAGAAACAACAAGGAAAATATAGTTTTTTACTACATAAAAATTTAAATTATTTATGTAAATAATACATATCCATAAACAAACTTAAAAAGCAAAATTATAAATGGAAAATATTTTTATATAACAGGCAAAGAAAAATATTCTTTTTATAAAGAAGTCTGGCAAAGAAATAAAAACATTCTAATTGAGTAAATGGGCAAAGGGCATGAACAGACTAGCAAGAAACAAAGAAACATAAATGAGACCAGGTGCTGTGGCCCACGCCGGTAATCCCAGCACTTCGGGAGGCTGAGGTGGGTGGATCACTTGAGGTCACAAGTTTGGGACCAGCCTGGCCAACATAGTGAAACGCTGTCTCTACTAAAAAAATACAAAAATTAGCTGGGCGAGGTGGCACACACCTGTAATCCCAGCTACTCAAGAGGCTGAGGCACAAGAATTGCTTGAACCTGGGAGGCGGAGGTTGCAGTAAGTGGAGATGGCGCCACTGCACTCTAGCCCTCTAGCGTTGGCAACAGAGCAAGACTTCGCCAAAAATAAAAATAAAAAAATAAAATAAAATAAAATAAAACCATAAATGAATAGAAAATGTATAGAAATGTTCATTTTGACTACTAATTAAAGAATTGCAAGATTGAACATTTGAATACAAAATTTTACCAACCACATAACAAGATTAAAAGGAAGAATTATCTAACTATTAGGAGAGTATAAGGAAATCGGTACTTTTGTTGTTATAGTGAGAGCCATAATTAGCAGGCACTTTTGAGGGAAATGTAACAATATTTGTCAAAAGTTTATAAATCTTCTGTTTCTAAGAGTTTATCCTAAGGAATAACTAGAACTGAGAAAAATAGATGAATATAAATTATTTATAATAAAAAATGGAAAACAACTTAGATAATAATCGGCTATTGATAAAATTCGAGTATGGTGTAACCATTGGAAAAAATATTATTTATCAGCGCTTTTCCAATTGCACTTCCCACACTGACCCCCAGAGGGCTCATTTTGCTGGCCTGCTCCAGGGCAGATCTGGGAGCTGCTGGCTGTCTCAGTTTCAACCAAAGCTACCTGAGCTTTCAACACTTTCCTATACTGGGTTCGAGATAAAATTATATTTGAAGAAAGGATCTTACTACCTGAAAAAAAAATACCACTTGTACAAGTTCATATTTCTTAACAGGAAAAGATGGTCATAACAGGCTTTTCAGAGGAAAAAAATTAGGTTACAAGGTAGTATCTGTATCATGATCTCATTTCTAAATGTGTAATCTATGTATTATATATGCATGCGTTATCAAAATTTAAGCTTGACGTTTCTGGTTGGTGCCACTATGAATGTTTTTCCTTTTCGCTTATTTTTATTTGCTAGTGTTTCTGTAATCAATGTGTGTAACTTATACGATTTTATAAAAAGGTAAATGAGTTACATGGAAAAGAGGAAGGCTAAGCGGCAGAGAAGTGCAGAAATGGACAAGAGCACATGGAAAAGGGAGTCTGACTTTCTGGGGGTGAGAAACATGAGACAGTCTACCTCATATGCAAACCTGCATCTCATCTCTTCGATCTCGGATCCTTCAGCCCTGAGAAGTCACTCTTCATGGCAAATGGGCTCAGCTGCCTGGAAGGCCATCAGTCTCCCTGCTGTGGCAGCTGCGTCACAGCCTAAGAGAATGGGGCTTTCCCAGTGTAGCCCCAGCACCAGTATGAGAAAAACAGCTCCAAGCCTGTACCCTGCTGGGCCTTTGGGGAAACATCTTCGGAGACCTTGGTAGAATTGATTGTAAAGTATGATTCTATACTCTCTTAATCTGTTTCCCTGTCCATCCCTCTCAAAAGTGAATGCACTGTTCATCCATCAAGTGGAAACTCTGTGGGGCCCAGGAGTCACATGTTGCCCTTAAAAGTGCCCTGGGACCTATAGAAGGAGATGACATTAGAATTCTAACCATTGAAAGAACAAGAGCACAGGGGTCAGCTACTAATGTCACCCAGGGCCATAGAAACCCATCAGGCTTCACACCCCCACTATCAAGAAGAACCCCCTCCAGTCCTATCACCTGCCCTCTTCATCCCACCCTGCTTCTTTCCTAATCTGAACTCCCGCTGCTTCTCTGCACCCCGGGTTTTTCTCTTTTCCTTTAGGGACCAGCTCCCCTATACCGTCAACCTCCTAATAGGAGGCTCCCTCCACCTCCTGCCTCCTGAGGTGGCTGATTCCCCTAAGACATCTCAAAAGCATGCTCCTCAACCTTCCTTTTTAGGTACCTCATGGCCTGGTGGTGGTGAAGACATTTTCCTACCTTTCTAGACCACCTCCAGGCCATTTCTCCTTCAGTATTGTATATACATGCCTGCTCTGTTTCTCTGATGCTTATGCTATCAGTCTAGACTACCTTCTACAATGTCTCCCCCATGTCTGTGCCCATATGGCCATGGCCCTCGTCCAGTGAAGATGTTGACACTATTCTCAGTCTCTCTTTCACCTTTCATACTGTCCTAATCACAGGTGACTCGATGTCTACATAAACTAAGTCTAGTGAGAGGGCTTCACATGGTGACTCACAGAGCTTGACATGTTCCCTGTATTTGAGAGCATTGTGGACCAATGACTACATCACACCTGAGAACATTGAAGAGAAGCTGGTTGGTGCTGTGGTCCCAGCCCAGGGGGCTGATGTAGAACCTGCATCGCGAAGTTTGCCTGAGGCTGTGTTTAAAAAAGATCCTGCCCCAGACATTTCTGCCAGAGAGAGAGGCCTCCCTGGAGGTCACCAGGGAAGGTGGAAGGTCACTGCCCAAGTCAAGCAAGTGGCCACCAGCACTCACAGGAGAATTTCCAAAGGACCCAGAAAAGTTCCTCAGGGGACCAAGAATCAGCTTTGGATGCAGCCAGGCACAGAGAGCACAAAGCCCTCTGATGACGGCAGCAGTCAAGTGAGGACTCTGTCTTCTTCCTCCTCCTGGTTCCCTGTACCCCAGCTCCGGAGAGACCCCAATGTGGATAGCAACCTGGGGGAGGAGGAGGAATAGCAGACAAGGATAGAAAGCGGAAGGGCCGGTACCTCTGCTGGACTTCCTACTTGAAGCAAGCCCACCTAGGGAGAAAAGACTTAACTTGAAATCTTCTTGGGAATTTGGGTTTTTTTATTGTTATCTAGGATTTTAATTACTAATTTTCAGGTGATTATTAAATTGACCAATGTTTGTCACCTATGAGTCATCACTAACATCAAGGGCCTTGAGTTTCCAAATGCAGGCAGGAAAACCTCTCCCCCTGTCCCCAGTGGATTACTGGTTGCATGTAAGGAACAGGAAAGACCTTAATCAGATTGCTATTATAATTCTACCCCAAGACTCCTGCTTGCTCAGTGGGCCAATAACAACTCTTTTCTACATGAATCTAATATCTCTTCTCAGTGAGTACAATTCAGCAAGAACAGAACCCTAGATATTATTCTCCTAAATATTTCAGGTTTGGATTTTAATAGACTCCATAGGTTCCTCTAGATTTTTCTCACTTCCTATAGCTCGACCACAGTCAACGCACTGTCGAACACCACCTGACTCTACATTCCAACCCCACCCAAAGACACACACCTGCTTTCCAAGTTGAAAGTAGGGGAGCAAGGTGGCCTCCTGTTTCTGGAAGAAGGTCCCAGGGCCAATGAGCACAGAAAGCCCAGCTAGGTGAGCTATTAAGACAAGAGCTTCAACAACAGCTTGACAGAAAGCATCACATCATAACAAGGGTGTATTTTAAAGGTACTTGCTTATGTATTAATTGTCTCTCTCCAGCCCCATCATAACCTGCTGAGGTGGCCAGAGCAGGTATTTTTTATTCCAATTTAAAGAAAAGATGAGACTGAGACTGCATGGTTTAGCCAAGGTCAGAATATTGCAACTGAAATCCAGTGTGCAGACATAGCTACCAGGTTTCTGGGCTGGTTTTGAATGCACCCTACTCTCCAGAACAAAGTTCAGTGTTCTTTCTCTGCCTTATAAGTCCACCCATGTTCCTACCAAAAAAAAAGAAAGAAGGTTCCTTCCCATTTGGCAAATAACTCTCAAAAACTCTCCCAGTGCTTTGCAGTGCTGGGTACAGTGAAAGGATGCCACATGGACCAACGGCTGTAGCCCTGCCTGGTAACAAGAGACTGCATGTGGGTAGACACAACTCAGCATTTGCACCACAACTTACCAAATGTACATGGTACAAACTGAGCTCCCTAATAGTGCAGGAATGGATGCGTCAGCATCTCAAGTCAAATGGGTAAATCAGGAAAGAAGAAGCACCAACCTTAGGCCAGGCAATGTTCTGGCTTCTGTTCAAGCTTCCCTTTGTAATCTTCACATTGACTCTGTATGGGGATACTGTCTCCCTGTTTACAGATGAGGAAACTGAGGCTCTGGGAGGTTCTGTGAGGTCCAGGTGGCTGCCCCACAGTGATCCTTTTCTATAGCAGACTCCATTGTGCTCCCAAAAATGGTTGCCACATACCCAGACATTCCTCTCTTTTCTTTGGGCAGAAAAGCAAGCCAGGGTCCTCATTGTGATTGCCTGGAGCCTGTCTTTCCTGTTCTCCATTCCCACCCTGATCATATTTGGGAAGAGGACACTGTCCAACGGTGAAGTGCAGTGCTGGGCCCTATGGCCTGACGACTCCTACTGGACCCCATACATGACCATCGTGGCCTTCCTGGTGTACTTCATCCCTCTGACAATCATCAGGTAAGAAGCTGTCAGGCCAGGACCACACAGTGTGGGCGGGGTGGGGGACTTTCCTATTTCGCCAGCTACTGCTCTCCTCCCCTACAGCCCATTTTTCCTAGTGCCCTTGGGGGAACTGACCAGGCCACAAGATTTTATGTGTAGCTACCATAGGCTAAGCCCAATTTCTTCAAAGTAGAGTAAGGAGAAGAGAATTAACAATTACTGGGTATATAGGGCAGGCATTGTGCTAAATAGCTAACAATTATCACATTAGCCACAGTATAACCCTGTGAAATAATTTCCATTGTCCCAATTTAATGAATAATGAAACTCAAGCTCAGAGTGGTTAAGTAACTTACTCAACATCAAACAGGATTGATATCCAGGTTTTTCTGATTTCATACCATATTATTTCTTTTATATCTCACAGCCTTCCAAATATAAGGCAAATTACCAGTTTCAGGGATTTTGTAAATGAAAAGATAGATATACTTGAAACAAACTGAACACAAAACTCAGTAGTCACTAATATGCTAAACTGTCTATGCAGTGGAGTCAGATAATGGCAGGGAATATATTTTGGAAGCCACCAATGAAGGAGGAAATGATTCAGGTAGGATAAGGGAGAAGTGGGGAGGAAGCAGAGTCTGTGATGACCAGAAATTGGAGTGAGTGTAGAGGCAGAGTGGACAGGTACGCAGTGCCAATGGGACAGAAGTTGGCAGTAAGCTCCTTCCAGTGGTTGGGGGAGGCTCAGTTGTGAATGACCTTGGCAAAAAAGTCATAGGATGTCCTTTGTCCTGCAGCCAATGGTGAGCTGTAGATGGTCTTTCAACAGAGATTAGCACAACAACCTGGTCAAGATAGGATCTCACTTGGCCATGCCATGTGGCAGGATCACCCTCTGAAATGGGCTCTGCATGTGTAGATAGGGTGGGAGACTACAGGAAGAGACCTGGCACATTGTGTGTATCCTTGAGCCATGATGATCCTGCACCTTTTGAGTACTTCTAAGCCTGCTATAGTGTGTCATATAACACACTGTAAGCAAAGGAAGATCAGCCTTTGTTTTTGATAAAGAGAGCTGTGATAAAAATCTTTGTACTTAAAACTGTACATGAGTCTCTGGTTATTTCCTCATAACTCATTCTCATGGAATTACCAGATCAAAGGTATTGATAAAAGATGATGCACATTTTAAAACTTTTGATGCATAGTCACAAGCTGCCCTTGAGAAATGCTGTATTGCTTCTTGGCCTGTTAGCTAAGATCACTTGTAGAAAAGGTATATTCTGGGCAACACCATACAAGGGCTCTTGTTTTCTGCTCCCCTGATCCAATGGAAGGTCGCACTATTACCTTACTAAATCTTTGCCAACCTAAGAGTTTAAAAAGTATTTCATTGTTTTAATATGCATTTCTTTAATTACTAAGCTGGTTGCATGCTTTTCAAGTGTTTTCTGATATGGTGGGAGTCATCTTTTCTTGCTCATTATTCATCTTTAGTCTAATAAAATACTATAGCTGGGAGAAACGTTATCCATCATATGGTCAAATCCCTGAATTTTTCATAAGAGTAGAATTAAGACTAAAAGAAGCTAACTGCCTTGCCCCCGCCCCCTCATCAGAGATTGAGATGGGCAAGCACAGAGTGACCTCAATAGCCAACCCAGCAGCCTTTGCAAGATGGGGTGTTGTTTGGTCATCTCTGCTGAATGGACAACTTAACACCAACACTTTATTTTGACTTATTGCCCTCCACTCCATCAAGCTGAGCTTGAGAGAAAGTTTGAAGGAGAAAAGGTTATTTAGACAACCATCCAAGGTAAGTCACAGCACGTGGGAAGGGGCCCATGGCAGAGGAGACAGGCAAGTGAGCCACAGCAGTCAGAGAGCATTTGGAAGAAAGCGGCTTGTGTCATCCTGAGCAACTGAGGCATCGATTTCAGTGGCAGTGCATGTCCTGGCTTCACTGTTGATTGATTTCCCATCAGCTCAAGAAATGAGCTCCAGTCAAAGTCCCTGCTCAGCAGAGTGGATGCTGCAGCACATGGACCACGCAGCTCAGGTTATCCTGTATCTATGATTTCCCTATTAATTTGGGCTACTTTTTCCACCAGGACTTCTCAAACTTGCCTATGGGCTAGCTAGTGTGTTTTCCCCTTGAAAGGGCAAAATACAATGTGTTTGCTGATTGAGGGAAATGATTTCAAAAACTGGTTTCCCTCAGCTCTCACCAAGCTAAAGTCTCTGTAAGGCCTGATCCTAGCTCCTTTCTTCCAGCTGTGACAGTCATGAAAACTCAGCCATGGCCTCCAGCCATCCTTGAGCTTCTCTGAAGCATTTCCTACCTGACAAGAGGTTCCTCTTCCATCACCTTCCCTCTTTCGTGGCTCCCCGCTGCTGAAGAAAGAACTTCTCTCAGGGGTACTAACATCCTCCACCTCCTTCAGCAACAACTATCTTCTCAAACAAGACCAGGCCCTGGGCGGGGGAGTTTTGTGAGGAACTTGTTTGCAACTAGTACCTGGCATAGGTGCTACAATTTCATCTCAGAGATAAGGTTCAACTCTTATTCTTTCTTTATTACCTATATTCTGGCCCCCTGGGCTCAATTCTCTGAGTAAGGTTAAATTCTTCATTTCAAGCTTAAATAGACAAAGAAAACAGCGCAAGGAAAGTGTTCGCTCGTGTTCACCATGCCTCACTGTCCTTCATGCATGCTACATATGCTACATTTACCAAATTGACAGAAAAGAAAAACATATCTTAGTTGTTTTATTTTGCATTTCTTTCATTACAAATGAGATTAAATATATTTTATATGTTTGTTTCTTTTAAAGTATTTATTAGGTTGGTGCAAAAGTAATTGCAGATTTTGCCATTGAAAGTAATGCCACTTTTCTTGTTTAAATGTTTTTATTTTCTCTATTCTCTATCTTTAGAAATTATTTATACAATAACCTTTTTCTTTTTGCATATGTTGCAAATATTTCTCCTAATTTGTCATTTGCCTCATATTGAGTATGGTTTTATTTTGTTTTTGATTATTAATAGTAGTGATTGACGTAATTAAGAAAAAAAGAAAAAGCACAAATAACTAACTCAGCAGCTTTTCTGCCACAAATACCTCATTGTTTTACTTATTGCCCAGCTTCGTATGCATTTAAGTATCTGCTAGGACAAGATCTACTTGTCTTTTTCAAAGATTCCCTGGCTGCTTCATGGGGAGCTGCTGATGCCTCACCTGCACTCCCAGCTCCAGCCATGGAACAAACACCCCTCTGGCCCATGTGCATCACTCCCATGCCTGAACACTCTGCCAAACTCACCTTGCCTTGTTTCAGCCAACTAGTTCACATCCCTCGTGTCTCATTTCCAATACCAACTCCACAGTAGAGCTTCCCTTGCCAACCCTGGACCAAGAGGCACCTCAGGTCCTCACTCCCTAACCTCCAACTTTACTTTGTCCATGTCATCATTTAGACTTCATGGCAGTGTGACTGTATCTCATGAGTGCGGGGACTGTGGCCTCTTCATTTCCAGATTTCACATCCAGCACACACTAAACAGTTGGTGAATATTAGATTGAATGAATAACGCAATAAATTGCACCAAACAACAGATGTGTCATGTCACTCTCTCTACTCTTTCTCTCCCTCTCTCATTCTCTCTCTCTCTCTGTCTCTCACACACATACACACACACACACACACGAACACAAACACACGTGTACACGTACTGCTAATATAGAAATTTCGGGCTATCTAATGCCTACATCAGTTTTTGGCATATGATAGCTCCTCCATAAATATATGTGAGAAGAAAGGGAGAAAAGAAAGAGGAGGGGGGAAGAAAGACAGGGAGGGAGGGAAAGAGAGAGAGAGAGGCAGTTGTATTGTTGGTGGCAAACTCTCATGAGAGCTGTGTATGAATAATGATGTAGCTGTTCCATCATCCACTAAATCAGGCTCCCAGGAGTTGAAACCATAGTGACTGACAGCAAAGGCAATACGTTGTTTTTCTGGGTCAAAACAACAGGAGTTGTTTTGAAATTCACTTGACATAACTGTCTAATTGTTGCTGGGGAGGTTATTAGCCCTGGTGTAATTGCTTTACTTTAGCTGTCCTTATTTTCTTGCTACCTAATTGATTTTTCATTCTCTTATCATTTTCACCTCTGTAAGATAATGGTAGAAGCAGAAGAGATTCATGACCGACAATTGCAAAAAAAAAAAAAAAAGTGGAAAAAAGCACATTAGTCATGGATCATTGATTTGTCATATGTGAGAAAAATTCATTTATTTTGCTTAGGAAATGGGATCACATTGTGGGAAATCCCCATGCCAGGTTGGTGCAGCCCTGCAGATAGAATACATGGCCATGGTGGGTAAAAGGGCCCCAGGGACCTGGCCAGCACTGTCCATGGACATGAGGTGTGAGGTCAAAGAGGATCACAGGGCCCACAATAAAAGTAGTCATCAGAATGAATAAAGAGAGATTGTAAGGTCTCCACTAATGCTGAAAACCTGGATGGAGAGGAAGGTACAGATTATGGAGTCATTTTGCAGGGACAATCCACAAAACTTATCTGCAATCTGATTGATCACATAAAGGAAAAAGGAAAAGAGACAAAGCCAAGTGTGGTGACTCACACCTGTAATGTCAGCACTCTGGGAGGCTTAGGCAGGTGGATCTCTTGGGCCCGGGAGTTCAAGACCAGCCTGGCAACATGGTGAAACCCTGTCTTTATAAAATATACAAAAATTAGCTGGACATGGCGGCGCACACTGGTAGTTCCAGCTATTCAGGTGGCTGAGGTGGGAAGTCAAGGCTGCAGTGAGCTACAATCCCGACACTGCACTCCAGCCTGGGTGACAGAGCAAAACCCTGCGTCCAAAAAAAAAAAAAAAATGGTGACAAACAGCAACGCAGATGTCTCTTTGATGCTTGATTGCTACGCTCAGAGAAGTAGCCTGATTTGGCAATAATACCCTAGTTATTAGGTGTTCGCCATGCTAACAGAAAAGCTGGTACTGGTTCTTACTCATCTGATTGGCCCTAAGTAAAAAGAGGGGTGACTTAGGCCCAAATCCCTAAAGCATAAGACATTTCTTAACTTTTCCCCTGTGTACATGGTTGATAGCCATAAATATTTGAATTATTGGTCAATTAAATACTGGGGTTGCAATTGACATAACCATTAACTTTCCATGGTGGGTATAACCTTACCTTGCACAGTATTTCACTTTCTGGGGAAGAAGTTTCCCTGTTCTAGCAAATATTCAACTTAGGGTTGAACTCACTAATAACATTTTTCTCATTTTTTCTTTACTGCAGGCATACAAATTGTAAAAATAGTCCCTGGGCAATTATATAAGAAAGAATGGAGATGCTCCAAAAAAGTCCCTGAGCTTTCCTGGAGCACTCGGAGAGGTTCGCTCAGCAAGAATGGGAAAAGGCAATAAGAAGCAGAGATTTTAACATTGCCATTAATTAAGTTATATTCTAAAGATCATTAAAAGCAATTAGTGCTTTGTCGGCTACTGCAAACTGAAGCTCTGATTTTTTTTTTTTAACTAATAATTCTCAAGAGAGAAAATACGCAGTTTTAAAATAAAGCATTGCTTTGTCCCAAAGTTTTTAGTCAAGGTTCTTAATGTAGTCAAAATATCAAGTAATATTAAAGAAGAGAAGTTTTTATATTTATCAACGAGTATCTAGGATACAAAACTTGCTGACACTTTTGAATCATTAACACTTTGTTTTCCTGTTAGGTACGGATTAAATCATGTAAGAATTGGTGTGATATAGTGCAAAAAATAGGCAAAAAAAGAGGAGAAAGGAAATTAGTCTCCACTAATTTTCCAGCACTGTACTTGGCACTTTAAATATTGTCACATCTGATACTCAAAAAGTTCGAGAGGTCTGTATTGTTAACACCATTTTGTAGAACCTCAACTGAGGCTCAGTGTAGTAGTTATCTATTACTGCATTACAAATCACCACAAACCTAGTGACTTAAATCAAGATACGTTTGTTATCTCACAGTTTCTGTGGGTCAAGAATCTGGCCATAGCTTAACTGGGTCCTCTGCTCAGGCAAGGCAGCCATCAAGTTGTTTATCCAGGGCAGGGGATCATCAGAGGCTGGACTGGGAAAGGCTCTTTTCCAAGCTCCCTTAGGTCCTTAGCAGAATTCATTTTCTTGCAGCTGCGGGATTCATGGCACCTTGCTTTTTCAAAGCCAGCAATGGGTAGAGACACCAACAAGAGAGGCACTACATTCTATGTAATCAGTCCCATCCCCTTTGCCACATTGCATTGATTAGACGCAAGTCACCTGCTCTTCCCACACTAAAGGGGTGAGGATCAACAAAGCCCATGAATGCCAGAATCAGGGATCATAGATGTCACTAAAAGACTGTCTGAAGTCAGGACTATACAACAGGCAAGTAGTAGAGGAGACCCAAGTTTTTCTGACTCTAAGGCCTGTTTTTGGATTCTAATCACAACTCTCCCTCAAACCATTTGGGTTACCTTGAGGAAACTGCATAACTTTACCAGGTCTTAGCCTCCTCACTTAAGAAAGAAGTAACTCCATCCAGTGGATCCTCATGGTCACTTTCAGTTGTGATTCTATAAACAGCAAGTGTAACAGGGCAGGCATGGTTAAAAGATCCGTCCCTTCACACCTTGCACTCGGGGAGGTGGGAGTGGTCTTCTCTGTGTCCTCACAGTAGGGATCCACCAGCCACTTTAATACTACCTTTGGTTCTTTCTGCAGCATCATGTATGGCATTGTGATCCGAACTATTTGGATTAAAAGCAAAACCTACGAAACAGTGATTTCCAACTGCTCAGGTAAGTCTCTACTCTGCATGGCCCAATTCTTCGCTAATTTGCTTCTCCAGAGGTTTTCTTCTAGCAAATGTGAGCTAGGGACTCCTTGATACACAAGCATACAGGATCATATCAGGACCCAGCCGGCAGACCAGACCCACCAAAGGCTGTCACAGGCAGGCTCTGTCTTCCCCCATGTGACCTCCCTGAAATCTAGGAGAGGGAAGGGGGCACTTTGGACCTGGCCAAGCTATGCCAGCAGAGAGTTAGCCTTTGACCTAGGATCCAAGGGTTACCCCAGCCTCAGGTCTGGCAAAGAAGCACCTTGGAGGACACAGATATGAAAAGACAGAGTGTCCAAGGAGGACATCACACCTTCAGCAAAGATGAGGATAGGCTTTTCTGATTGGCTTGAATTTTCAGATATATAAAGCTGCCATCTGTCCATAGAACAATCTTGGACCCTAAGCCAGTAAAGGCACGGTGGTCCATGCTTTCCCAGCTGTCACACCAATTCAAACCAGATGAAGCCTAAGACCACCTACTACAACTCTTCCCCAAATTCCTTCTCAGTAAACCTGAATGCAGAGCCCCTCATACGCAATAGACTCTGAGCCCTGGAAGCCTACCCTGCTTCCCAGGAAAACATTACTGGACCTGACCAAGATCAACCTGGAGAAAACACAGCAAACCAAGGGGCCAAAAGAAGAAAGGGCTTCTAGTTTTCTGTTGTTATAATGTGATAGCTCTGCAGAAGAAGACTGGCTCTGCTCAGCTTTCACACCCCTCCCATTCCTTGTGCACACACATACACACAACATAGGCTCATATACACAAATACACACACCTTCACACACTCAGTCTCACACACACTAACAATGCATACTCACACCTATATGCACTCACACAAGGACAACAAGCTATACCACAAATATCTGGAATAAGAAGAGCTACTTTCTGTTCCACATGTGCCACTAAGAGCTGTGCCACCTGGCAAAGTTATGTAATACCTGGGCTCCAAGAGGTTAAAATAAGGGGATAGACTGGATTCTCCCTAAGTCCCCCGCTTTTCAGACTGTGAGCTAACTTTTGTTGGACCAAGACAGAGCTTGTTTTCTCCCTCTTAAAGCTACTTTTTCGAATAAGACTGTGAGGCCACCAAGAGGATGCACAAGTATTATCAGGCACTGATAACCTGTGTCTCTTTCCCTAGAGGTGTGAGTGGAGATATATAAGTCTGGGTTCTTCACCTGAATTCAGTTCAATTCTTCTGTGCTCTTCTGCTTTTCAGGAGTGGTACAAGGGACCGGAAATGACAAACGAATGAATAGCATGTTTCCTGACTATAGGCAGCTTACAGTCTAGGGCTTTGGGTCTTCGCCCTGGCTACACAGTAGAATTGCCTGGGGAGCTTTTAAAATGCACCAAAACCCAGACACCGTTCCCTGAGAGATTCTGATTCACTCCATCTGGAGTGGAGCATGGACATTATTATTTCGGAAAAGCTCTTCAGGCATTTTTAATGTTCAACCAGGTTTGACAGTCTGGTCCAGTGAGACACAGAGTCATAGGTGGCTGACCTTCACACTGACTGACCAGTGTAACCAAGAGATGTGCTTAGGCTGCTTGGAAATTTTCAACCCACGAAGACCCAGTCATTCAGCTTGGGCCTAATTCCAGCCCCCATGCAGATCCTAGTGCTTCCCTTCCACTGGTACAGTGGTGCAGTCTCCACACCCTGGTTTTTCTGGAAGAGCAAAAGCAATCAGAGAGAATAAACACAAGTGAATTCATTCTATTCAGTGCAATTGGCTTTGATTAAAAGTTAGAATATCTGTCTGAAAAAAATTGGATGAAGGCATCCTTCCTCTATCAGGTATCAAATAAATGCAGTAAGTACTATAATTATAATACTAAAATCATTGAAAGAGAATTATATGGACAGGGAAATCCAACCGAACAGAAATGCTAAAGGAAACCTCAGGAATTTAGAATGTGATGAAGTATTTTAAAATAACAGAGAATTAGAAACTGTTTAATTACTAATGTTGAGACAACTGCCCATATGGAAACAATCATATATTAGATTGTTGTATCGTATGCTACAAGGAAATACACTCCTTATGAAAGGAAGAACAAAAGATAGAATGAGGGAGAAAGAAAGAGTGAGAGAGAAAGAGTGAGGAAAGAAAAGAAGAAAAGAAAGAAAGAAAAAGAAAGAAAGAAAGGAAAGAAAGAAAGGAAAGAGAAAGAAAGGAAAGAGAGAGAGAGGGAGGGAGGAAGGAAGGAAGGAAAAGAAAGAAAGGAAAGGAAAGATGGGGAGAGGAAGAGAGGCAGAGAGGGGGGAAAGAAAGAGAAAGAAAAAAATATAAGAAATATTGTTTATAATCATGAAAAACTGAAAAGATCTGAATATCCTACAATGAAGGAACTGAGTATAATAATTATATAGCCGTACAATTAAATATTACAGCTCTAAAAATTATTATATAGAGTGTACTTATTGCCATAGAAATATTTCTCCAATATATTACACTAAGAAAAAGAAAGCAGCATGGTATCCCTTTTATAGATACGTGCACATATTTTTACTTAGCAGAATATATATGTGCCTGTATAGATAGATGATAGCTAGAGAGAGGGAGATGGAAAATATCAAGAAGCTAAATGTTATCAATGTTATTGCAGTTATCTCTAAGAGGTCGAATTTTAGTTGATTTTTATTTTCTTCTATTTTCCACTTAGCCATATGTTAATTTTTCTACAATTACCTAAATCATACAATTGAAACAATAGCCCTGTGGCCCTTTAGCCTGAGTAAACAGCCAATATTATCCTAGATGTATATATGTATATTCCTTTTTTAAAACCATCAAGTCAGGCCCCTCAAAACATATATTTGCCATGCACTTCTCTGTATAAATGTCATGCTTAGACCCTCTAAGGCCCACTCAAAGCCATCGTCCACTCACCTCTCAACACAGACAGACAAGTCAGAGGGACAGAGGGAGCAGCTCCTGTCTGCCACTGCTAGGTCCTTTCCTTGTGTTCTTCCCTTTAACTCATTTCCTGTTTGCCCCATTTCACCCATTGCCCATTGCCCATTTCCCATTTAACCCATTTCCCGTTTGAGAATACTGCACAGGCAGTGTGTTGCACTTTTTTTCTAAACAGTAAATGGGTTAATCCACAACTCTTCGAGGTGGTGTTATTAACTGTCTCTCACAGAAGATAGGCTCAAAGGTTAAGCAGTTTGCTTGTTTTCACAGGTAGCATGTGACACAGCTGGTATTCAAATGCACACATATCAAATACACACATAAAGACAAGACTTTTTACAAATTAAAAACACAAACTCAGGGTCTTGGGTGTGGCTTCCTTTCCTGGACACTCCCTCCAGAGCTCTGTCTTCAGAGAGCTATTCCTACCTCATCTCCTGAAGGTTTTGTTTTGATATATTTAAAATCTAAAGGCTGAGTCATGACTGGCAATGTGGAGACCAATTTTGTGGAGGTAGCCGAGGTCTTCCTGTACTTTCAGACGAGTCAGATTGGTGTAAACCCCTGTCTTGTGATTTCTGCCAATTCCGTGGGTCTAACATGCTCCTCCCTGCTTGTCCCTCTGAGCACTCACTCTCACTGTCTCACCTCCTACAGCTCTCCTGTTCCCTCCACAGCAGCACCGCCCTTGCTCACCACCTTCCTCAGCACACCTCCCCCCAGGGAGGCTGAGTTGCTGGCTCTCTCCAAAGTTTCCATGTCTCCTGCTACTACATATGCCAGTACTTGCACTCTTGGGCTCTCCTGACTTCCAGTCCTTGAAATTGTACAAAGCCACTTAGAGCTCTGTTTCCCACTGATATAGAGTATGCCATTACTCCCTCCCAAAGGTGGAAATGGCTACCGCCACTTTTTATTCTTTAATATAGTTTTATATCTCCATTATATCTATTTTTTAGTTACCGTTAGTGACCTCATCCCGAAATGAGGGCAGCTGGTATTCTCAAAAGCTTATATGCTCTCTATATCTTATTCGTAAATGGAACGCAGTTGATTTCCCATCTGTCATTATAGCCAAGCAGCTCTGGAGTTGGCAGGTAAATGGGATCTCCAGCTGGGTCTGCATGCCAGGATTATTGCTCATCAACAAGGGGACATTAGCCATGATTAGTGTGAACAGAAGCTCACTTTGTAAACACTGGCTGAAAAACTCAAGCCATCCTTAGTGCGAGAACCACTCTTCTTGCTGACAAATATGTCTATTTTCTCCCAGTCAAAGGCTGACAGAAAGGAAAAGAAAAAGAACGGTATCATAAATTATCTAAAGACTTTCCCATAAACGAGCATGGAGGGCAAGACGTGGAGGAGATGGGGTTTCCAGTCCTATATGTTATCTTTCATAAATGAGCATATTATTGATGTCCAGGAGGATTTACTTGTACAAACTAGAATATTTACTGCATGGGAGCAGGAGATTGGGCAAGTGTACCCATGGAACAGATAAATTTCTCGTTATAACTATGTCTAGCTATCATGGCTTGGTGGATATGATCCATGCTATATACAAATTCCATGTTTTTAATTAAATGAGGCATACTAGAGTGAAGAAAAAAAGCTATGGATTAGGAATTGGGTTAGAGCCCCTATTCACTTTCTAGCTTAAAAAATTTAAGAGAAGCCCATTAACTGCTGTCCATATCAGCTTCTTCATCAGTAACTGTGAATAAAACGGCTTCTCTACAATTAACTACATTTAATAAAAGATGTGCCAGAAAAACATAAAGATACAAATAAATGAAGATTATGACATGTTCGTGGATAGTAAGGTTCAATATCATAAAGACGTTGAATCTCCCCAGCTGATCTACAAGTTAATAAAGTTCCAATCAAAATTGAATTGAAACATTTTATTGAGCTTCACAAGCCTATTTTAAAATAGACAAGGAAAATTCAAGAGCCGTGAGTAGCCTAGACATTCCTAGAGATGCAGAACAAGGTAGAGAAAGTTTGGTTTACCAAATATTGAAATGTATTGTAAAGTCAGAGTGCAGTATTGGCACAATAGACAAATGGAAACCTCAGTTTCCTTGCCACTTGCTGCCTGCCCACAAATCCAATGCTACATGTTTCAGGTTTTCATTAAGAAAGCACTGCATATGAGGTACCAATCTCTACTTTAGAAGGGAAACACTAGCAGCTGTGTAAACCCAAAATATCAGTAGCCTTAACCACATAGAAGTTTATGTCTTAATTAAAATCCAGTTGGCAATAAAGACCAGAGGGAAAAGCATTGTTCCACAGTCATTCAGAAATTCAAGCAGGTGGAGATTCTGCCATGCTTAACAGAGGGCTGCTAAGGTACTCCTCAGCACCTCCCTCCAGCAGGCAGGGGCTGGGGAAGAGAGAGAGTGGAGGACTGCTCAGGAGAGGTATCTGAGCCAGGTTTGAGGTGGTAGACATTGACTCTTCCCAGCATCCCTTAGGCAGATCTTAGTCACATGACTACACACTGCTGGAAGGCAGGCTGGGAATTGTAGTCTAGTTGTGTGCCCTGGGGAAACAGGAATGGGTTTGGTGAAGAGCTCATCTGTCTTTGCATAATTATTTTAGGCTGTTAGGGCTCCTGCTTCTGCCTCAGCTGAGGTGCTGAGGTACAGAAAGGGCTATCTGGTGGGTTAGGTGAAATCTTCTCATATCTAGCTACAATTTACAGTTGGCTCTGGGCTAAAAACCTCCTGAAAAGGAATGCAAAATACTTTCCTACTTGAAGGTTCAGAAATAATGCAGGCATGTCCAGCTAATGGGGAGAGAGGGAGCACCTCAGATGACAAGAAAGGGACAATAAGATCCCTGAATGTGAAAACATTCTGGAGAATACGGAGTCAGGCACAATGAGTGCCTTAAGGTCAAAGGGAAATGTAAGTTCTGGGTCACAGATGAACATTCCCACCTAACCACTCTAGCCACTTGTTGGCATCTAGGGAGGAAAACGCTGTGTGGGGGGCTAAAGAAGCTGAAACTCTTGGGAGTTCAAGAGAGTCTGCTGCAAGCTCCTGGAATAGCACAGTACAGAGGAGAGAGGCCATTCCCTTGCTTCCTGACAGAAGAACTTGGAGAGCAGGTATCCCCGGGAAGAGCAGCGGTGCTGAATAACCCACAGCCCAGGGACACAACTGAGGCCCTGAGAGGTGGAGCAGAAGAGCAAAGCAACCGCCCAGGGTCAAGAGCAATAATGAAGAGGACTCACAATGTGGCTTTGAAGTGACTGTGGCTGTGGAGCATCTGGTGCCCAGCTGGAGCCCCTCAAGAGGTAGTCATTGGCAAAGAGGAGATCTGGGTGAAGTGACCTGGAGCAGCCCAGGGCAGCTGCAGCGAGCCTAGAAAGCAGGATCCAGACAGCATCACCACAGAAGCACAGGCGGCGGCCTAGCTGGATCCTGGAACACTGAGACACCTCCTTGGGTCCCTCAGAAAAACTAGAGGGACAAAAACACCCTGGGAAGGAACTGACTGCAGTCCTGCAGCTAAACAGATGAGACCTAATGTGCTTAAAATACTGAACTGATGAGTTCAGGGGGTATTCAAGCTATATTAGTAAAGAGAATGTTACTGTTCAAAATGAATTTCAAGTTTTAAAAATTTTAGAAATCAGGAAAAACTGCTAAAAAAATGTTGAAGTTTTTAAAAATCAGCCTAACATACACAAAGTTTCTAATATAGGAAGCATATTTATTTTTAAATATTGCCAGTTAGACTTCCTTGTTTCTAAACAAATCACCTGCACTCATTATAGGTCCACAGATGAATTCCCCCCACTACCTCCCAGGAAACAAGTCAGCTTCCATTTGAAATCCCAAGGTACCAATTGCTCCCACTTCAGGTGCTCAGCCTGCGTGAAGAATGGGTTCCCAGTGGCTCTGTAAGAGGCCTGTGGTCTTGGGAAGGTGAGGAGCCAGAAATGGCCATTTGGAGACCAAATTTTCAGCATGTGTCCCCATTAGGGGTATACTGTGGAACTAAAACAGTCCACATCAGTGTGCTTCTCCCAGTCCCAAATCGAATGGACATGCCACCTTCAGGCTACCCAAGTTATTAATGCACAGTGACAGCTGAATTTAACTGCTTTTCACTGTAGCTCAGCACCAAGGCCTGAGTAGAAATAATCCTTTTATCTCCCAATAAAGGAGAATTACCGGCATTTTGCAGCTCAGCTCTCTCTGAAGGGCCATGTTTAGAAACTAGAGGCTTTGCATTTCCTGGAATGGTCAGATTAAAGATGCTTTTCACTGATCTCTGGGCAGGTAGACGATTATATTGTCACCCAGTTGCCCTGTGGGAAGCACTGCGGGTTTCCATTTTAAAGGGATTTCAGAGCACAAATGCCATTCTCGAAAACTTTTCTGAAAGACCAAGTTAGTCTTCAGAGCCATACTGTTTAGGGGCCAGCTGTTGCCTAGGAGCAGCTAGTGGGGACGCTTTGAAAGGATATAATTTGGCCTGCTGTCTTCTTTATTTGCCCCCCATGGGTATAATCTCACCCAGATCATTTTCTGCTGTACATAATTCTTACACAGATAACAAACTTGTGTAATAGACAATCAAACGTAGTAATACCTTCTGTTCACTTCCATAAAGATGGCTCACCTTCCATCTGAAATACTGTTAAAGCTGCATTCATCTCAACAGATAAGACATCCAACATCCCAGCATGGGGCTTGGTTCCTTGAATGTATTATTTTATGTTAATCTTCAAAGTAACTCTGTGAGTTTGGTGTTCTACACCTCAATTTTTAAATGGGAGAACTGAAGCCGGGAACTTTAGACAATTTGCCTAAGATTACAAAGTTTTAGTAATTGGTAGAGATGGAGGATGCATTCCAATCTGATCTTAAAGCCTGTGTCCTTCCCAAGATCCCATCCTAGAAATCAAGGTTTCTCACCTTTGACACCTTTGGCATTTTGGACTGGATAATTCTTTGTTGTGGAGGCTGCCCTGTGCATTGAAGGATGTTTAGCAACATTCCTGGTCTCTGCCCACTAGACGCCAGTAGCACACATGCACACACAATTGTGACAATTAAAAATGTGTCCAGAGTTTGCCAAAAGTTCCCTGTAAAGCAAGATCACCCCCAATGGAGAATCACTGCTCTAAATGTTCTGAAGCATTTGCTTTCTTACAAGGCTGAGGTTTCGTGGTCCCATGAAATGCACAGAATAATTTGAAGACCCTAATAGTATTTAGGAGTGGCCTTACAGGGTATGCTTTAAGAAATATGAATTAATTATAATTAGCATTTTTTCTTTGTACCTAAAGAGCCCCTATTCCTGTTACTCTTGAAAATCATTTGTCCTCTGCAATGAGTAAATGTTCACACTGCAAAAACACGCAGAAACTTCAATGGCCTGCGGCCGCCTCAGGAGCTCAGCCCAAGCTCCTCAGAAAGACATTCAAGGCCTCCCCAGTTTGCCTTCAGTTCTCTTCTCCACTCTCAAACCCCACGCATTTGTAGGCTACAGCCAAGCAATATGACTCACTGTGGTTAAAACGCATCCTACGTTTTCTTGTTCCATGTCTTGGCTGAGGATGTTCACTCTCTGCCTCCCACCTCTCCTAATCCCACGCTGCACCCCGCCTTTGTCTTGGAATCCTTCTTATGTCATTTGAGTTCACTTGATGCTCTCTGCATCTCCCACACAGCCTCCCCAGCAAAGTGGTGGAAGGATGGGTCTCTCCTCTGTCCACAGTTGGTTTCTATCTGTCTTAGTCCATTTTCTGCTGCTATAACAGAATACCACAGACTGGGAAATTTATTTTTTAAAAAAGAGATTTATTTGGCTTATGGTTCTAGAGGCTGGGAAATCCAAGAGCAGGGCACTTGCAACTGGCAAAGGTCATCCCATGGCAGAAAACAGAGGGCGAAAGCGAGCACACAAGACAGAGAGAAAGTCAAGCCAAACTCATCCATTCCATCAGAAGCCCACTTCCACAATAACATAATAATAGCAATAATCCATTCATAAGGTCCAAGCCCTGGTGGCCTAATCACCTCTCAAAGGCTCCACCTCCCGATACTGTTACAATGACAATTAAATTTACACATGAGTTTTTGCAGGGACATTCAAACCATAGTAGCATCTCGCTCATCTCAACCAGTTTTATGGAGAGTGTGTGATCTTTCATGCTGGACTGAAAATTCTTGGAGAACAAGTACTATATTTCAGCCCTTCTAGTCAGTACTTATCTCTTAGCAGATGTGCTATACTTGTGGGGTTGGGCTAGATCAGATTGGAGGTGGGATTGAATGAATATTGCAAAGGTAAACATCTGACTGGTTTCCATGGGTATTAAAATAAATTTCAAATGTGAGAGCTGGGCAGTGCAGTGAAGACAATGGAGCACAGCAGTTTGCCTTTCTAGTGCACAACTGCCCTACTCCATGTGACTTTGATGCACTGAGTGGGTCTCTGACCAGGGCCACCACTAGGGTTGTGCCCATTGAGCCCCACTGGGTGGCTCCTGGCTGAGAGGTGTGCAGGGCTGGCATTCTCTTCATATTTCCCTCACTAAGTGTGTGCCCTAGGCAGGCCTGTGCTTATCAGAGGAAGGGCCCCTTTTCTGAAACTTCACAAAGGTGGCCTATGGGCTGGTGGAAGCCCTGACAGTAAAAACTCTTCCATGAGGAAAGGGACACCACATTTGACATTTTCATCCCCAAATTTACAGGTAATCACTCCTTTAACTAAGGCCTTTTGCACTGGATCCTGCCTAGCCTAATCCTATCTCTTTGTTTTACCACTGCTTGACTAATGAGAGGTGGTTATTGATTCATTCAACATATTTGTGTTAGTCATTGAATATGTGTATAGGCTACAGGAGTGCAAAAAATAAAGCCCATGTCCCCATCAAGCTTGTATTCTAGTAGATTCTTATATTCACCCCTCAGTGTTCACCATCAGACAACAGCCCACATATGAAAAAAATGTATATCCAAGCTCCTATTTTGGAGAGTTCTGATATCCCTGGCTTGAGCTTTTCTTGAGAGTGGTTTTTTTTGTTTTATTTTATTTTATTTTATTTTATTTTATTTTATTTTATTTTATTTTATTTTATTTTGACGAATGTATTTGTCTGGGGCAACTATTTTAGAAAGTAACTTTGCCTAGGTTGCTAAAGTGGCCGCATGGGTGTCTCAGCATAACCAGGGCTCAGAGAGTAGCACTCCTCAGGGAAGGCCTCAGCTCCTGCATAGTCACATGGTCTAATTTCAGCTACAGCTGTTCAGGCCATCTGACCAAGTCTCTTGAGAGAGTCTGAGCATTCCATACCATTTGCATATAATATTAAGGTGTAAACTGAGCATTCTCCAGAAACCAGCCCAGAACCATCTTTAATCTAAAAATTTCCAAGGAAGGCCATCTGGGCATAAATGCACAGGATATAAGTGAAAACTGGGGTCTAACCTTTAATGTTCCTATTGGCAGAAACAGAAACTCACATCTTGAAGACTTCCTCTTACTATGCCCCTCTCGTATCTACAGATGGGAAACTGTGCAGCAGCTACAACCGAGGACTCATCTCAAAGGCAAAAATCAAGGCTATCAAGTATAGCATCGTCATCATTCTTGGTAAGCAATGTCCCTCCTTGAGCTGTAAAGTGGTATGAACATCCCAAAAGCAAGTTTGCTCCTGGGACCTGGTGGCAGAAAGGAATTTGCCAACGGGCACTTCTACATTGGTCTGTTTGGAAAGGAATGTGTGAAACTCATCAGCCCATTCATGGTTCCTTCAAGGCTGACATTTGGTTCCTAATCCCTCTCCTTATGAATACAGCTGCCTGCCAAGGCTATGGGTTGAATAATTTGGAGAAAATCTGATTAGGACCTAACTAGCTGAAGCAGATGCTCACATCACCAGCTAACTCAGTCACTTCCTTTAAGACACACTCTTACCCAGGGCTGGAGTTCATAGGCAAAAAGAAGATAGAAGTGCCTTTCCACCTTATCTGAATATTTAATGTTAGGTTCACTCCAAATTTCTCCCTTATGGCACCTTACCTGCCCTTCCACCCTCCTGTCTTCTGCCCTTTCCCTTTCCTTTCTCTCTACTCTTAAGACTCATAAAGTCGCCTTGTACTATTTCCTGTCTGAAATACTCTGCTCTCCGGTGGTGCCCTGGCTTACTTCCCAACCTCATTTGTTCCCCAACAACGCCACCTCCCTGAGGGCTCCTTGATAAGTCTTTTTAAATATCCTTTTTCTAGTCTTTACTCTGCCTTATTTTTCTTCTTGGTTCTACCTCACACTATAGGATATAGATTGATTTTCTTATAGTCTGTCTCCCCTGTTGGAGTAATAAATCTATGAGGGCAATGACTTTGGCTTTTGTGTTACTTATATCATCACCAAGACCTAAAATAGGGTCTCCTACACACTGCTCAATTAACATTTGTTGAATGAAAGAATGAATGAATGAATGAATGAATGAATGAAACTATGCAAGAAGGAAAGGGATTTGTGCTATTTTCTTTTTTATTTAGCTTAAATATCCCCTCCTTGCCCCTCTGGTAGCTCTTGAAGCTCCGAGGAAGCATAGATCTTCCATCAGCTGCATGTCAAAGCACCAGAACAGTCTTCTCACCTTTCTGAAACGCAACTGCAAAATGCGAAACAGACCACACGCAGCATGACTCAGCCAGCAGGATGTAGGCACAAAACAACACTGCAGGCGGAACTGGGATAAAACATATACAACCCACCAGGGCTCAAAAACTTTCTCAGAGGCTTCTGAAGTAGATCAAAGACTCCTCTGTCTTCTCAGATAGTCAGAACCACAGATGCACGTTCCCTGGATGTTGAGTTAGAAAATGTATGTTTACAAGTGTGTCCCAGAGCCAGCATAGCCCTTTGTCATCAGCAACCATACTCCAAGGCCCTGTGGGATCCCTTCCGTCAGCAAGCAGGGACATTCTCTAGAGGGTCAGCAAATATTGACAGCCCTATCAGACCAAAAGGGCCTTTTCTGTAGCAAACACTTTGTAATGTCCATTTTCCACCTTGAAATAAAATGCCTACTTATACTACCTACCATGATAATTAAAACATTAATATATTGCCAAAAAAAAATATAAAGGAGGAATAAGAAAATAATCTAAAATAAAATAATACTATTTTTATTAATTAAAATTTATACAAATTTTAATGTGTAAAAACATAAGCACAGCTACACTAGAAGAATAATGAAGTAGTCACACCTACACCTTGACATAATAACAGCCACAATGAAAACCAATACAGGTGTATTTTCATGGAGACATAAAAAAATGTAAGCGATATTACTGTCAGTGACTTGATTTTCTGAGCTGGCAAAAAGAAAAAATCCTCGTAAAATTTTGAATTAAACAAAGTAATCTTTCCTCCATTTACAACAGAATTGCATTTCTACAAATTTCAATATTTATTTAAAATATCTGTGTTTATGTGTAAAACAAAGTCAGGTTTCTAGACTGGGATAACTATACAGAGGGTTCTCCTCTACATGAATGGGCATTCAAAGTAGATACAAATCTTTGCTGGCTGGGCTGCGTGTACCATGCCAGAGAACTGGTATCACTGTGAAAACCAGAATCCTCCAACCCGACTTACACACACATGCAAACACCCAAGCACACAAGGCCATTTGCCCCCTTAGTGCCCCAAATACTGCTCAGGGCCAGTGTTTGTGTTAATTAACCAGAATCCAGAACACTTAGTGGGTTTTGTGTTTGAATTGCTCCTCTTTAATACATTGCCAAGGTCTGGGGTCGAGAGGGGACCCATGAGTCAGTTTATCATTCCAAAATTCCCAACAAGTTACAGAATCCACATTACAGAGTTATGGCAGAAAGCTTGTCCCTGCATGCAGACAGCCAAGGAAGCCAAACTTCTACTCTGAGAAAAAATTCTATGGATGAGAAAGTGGGAGAAGGAGTGGAGAATTTATGGCAAGAAAATGAGAGATGCGTGTATTTCCAGTCAACTTATGAGTGTTTAGCTCTGTGTCGTAGTCTGTGCTCTCCAGAGGAAAATGAGAGAGAGACAGAGCGTGCTTTATTAGAAGGAATTGGCTCAGGTGATTACTAAGGCTGAGAATTCCCAAGCTGTGCGGTTGGAAGCTGGAGACCCAGGAAAGCCAATGGTGTAGGTTCTAGTCCAAGTCTGAGTCCAAAGGCCTGAAAACCAGGAGAGTGGATGGTGTACATTTCAGTTTGATTCCAAGTGTGAAGGCAGGAGAAGACCAATGTCCTAGCTCGAAGACAGGCAAGCAGAGTGAATCTTCTCTTACTTAACCTTTTTCTATGACTCAGGCCTTCAACAGATTGGATGCGGCCCACAAACAGGGGAGGGCAATCTGCTTTTCTTACTCTACCAGATCAAATGTTACTCTCCTCCAGAAACGTCTTCATACGCAGTCAGAATAGCATTTAACCTAATATCTGAGCGCTCCGCAGCCCAGTCAAGTAGTGTCAAAATTAACCGTCACATCTGAATCCCCACCTTTCATCCATTTCTTTTGAGAATTTGGAGCCAAATAAACCGGTGTCTCACACATACCAATGGATTTAGAGAAGGGTATAGTGTAAGTGTTTTCTGGAGAGGCCAACTTAGGGGTGAAAGAGAACATTGTCATTAAAGTGGGGTGTGCTTAGAAAATATTGTGATCACCCCTTCTCCCTGACATAACCTAAAACCAGCAGTCACTCTGTGGTCAAAATGCTTCCTGTTCTTCTGTCTTTTCCTAGAGAGTCTTCAAAGTATTTTGCTGTTTTTTCCTGATCCCTGTGTTTGATGAGAGGCTATGGCCATAGTCACTTGTTCCTGGGGTTTCTATAAAGAATCCACAGCAGTAGAAATTTGACCCTTCTTTACGGATAGAGAAGCTCTACGACCTTTGCTCAGTTTTAGGAACATGTCTGTAAGATGTGTCCATATGTATGTGTGTATGTGTTTAAGTGAATATGACATCAATGCTCCAAACAGCATCAAACTCCAATATTTCTGAGAAATTCCAGGTCCCAAAGAACCTCCCAGGTAAAAGTCCAGTCAGGACCAACCAAAAGAGACCCCTCAACTGCTACCTGCTATGATGCTAATGGCTCTCTTCTCCCCCAGCCTTCATCTGCTGTTGGAGTCCATACTTCCTCTTTGACATTTTGGACAATTTCAACCTCCTTCCAGACACCCAGGAGCGTTTCTATGCCTCTGTGATCATTCAGAACCTGCCAGCATTGAATAGTGCTATCAACCCCCTCATCTACTGTGTCTTCAGCAGCTCCATCTCTTTCCCCTGCAGGTAAGGGGAGCTCTTGCATGGGTCAGACACACTGATGGCCATTGCACTGGGATTCCGCCAACATGTGGGTTTCTCGTGTCCAAACTCTCCAGCAGGTTACAGAATCCCCCTTTTATAGATGAGAGGCTTGAGAGTCAGAAAGATTCCACTAACATGGCTGATTCAAACCCTGGCCCAGGCCACAGCTGATGTGCTTTTTCCTATACCACAACACCTCCTATAGAAACCGTCTTAATCATGACACATCTAGAAGACCTTGCTTTTGTTCAAAGCATCTTCACATGAATTGCCTCAATACAATTCTATGACAATAATAGTACATGGAGCCTTATTACCATTTTACAGATAAACAAAGTAAGTCTTACATGGTTAATGACATCATTGAGGTTATATGAATAATTAGCAGAGCTGAAATTAAATCCCTCCCACAGTTATTGTCATTCTTCTGTTTTTCTGCTGTTTTTTAGCTGTTTTCCTGCATAAGCCACAGAGGGTAGGTGGAGAATTCCATAGGAGATACAAGAGGAGAACGATTTAAGTCTTGGGCTTAATGCCAGTGGTTGAAGTTTATATCTTGCCATTGCTTATTTGTAGCAATGTGTGACCTTGGGCAAGTTATTTAACATCTATAAACCTCAGCTTCTTCATCTGTAAAACGGGGCTAATAGCAGTGTCTACCTGTTGGCCTATGATGTCTCTGTCCTCTGGGCTCTGGTGCTGACCAGTGAGAAGGAGAGCTATGAGTCATGGTGAAGAAAGGTCAGGGTATTACATGTAAAGTGCCTGGCACAGTTGTCTGATCTTTAATACATTTTTCATAACTATTGTCTCTTAACATGTCTACTTGCCTTTTCATTAGGTCAAATTATTTCCCTCCCTGCTTTATTTTGACTTTCTCCAGGGAGCGAAGATCACAGGATTCCAGAATGACATTCCGGGAGAGAACTGAGAGGCATGAGATGCAGATTCTGTCCAAGCCAGAATTCATCTAGACCCTAGGGCAGTGCCAGTGCTAGGCTGAGCACCATCAGCTCTCCCAGGTCCTTATCACCTGCTTGGGCACGTGCATGGAACCGGAGCCAACTTCACCCCACCCTCATCATCACCCGGGAGATGCACAAGACAAATGTTCTAATGAGTGCATGCACTGCATTAAGTATTGGCCAACACGAACTCCCCAGTTATTCATGCCAGCCAGGAAGGAAACGCCTTCCCTCCCCACCATTCCCAGCCCTCCTTCCCACTGACCAGCACCTGAACCCAGTGAACACAGGCATCAGTGGTCCAGGGTCCTGGCTTGGAGCCAGTGAGTAGACAGGCAAGCAGAGGGGACAAAGGTAGCTGGGTTATACATGAATATTCTCATTACAATAGAAGAAAATAAAAGACTTAATTAAGCCTATACTTTTCCCCCAGTTTTGGATTGGAGGTTCAGTGCTTGTAGCCAAGAAAGTGTTTGTCCTTGAAATGCCAACAAATTCATTTCCAGGCATTGGTGCTTTGCACCTCTTCTGCAGATAGCCTCGGTTTGCAGATGGGTGTGCTGGCAGCAGCCAACTGCATCTCCTATTCCATCAACAAATGATTTGTGGAAAGGGCATGCTGTTGGCCCTCTAGAACAAGGTGAAATGAAGGGATACTGATTCTGATAGAAAACAAGTTGTGTTAAAAAGCCATGAGCCCCTGACTTCCAGCGTCTGAGAGCTGGTCCCTAGAACACACATGTCCTCGAGGGTTTTTTTTTTTTGACAGAGTCTCACTCTGTTGCCCAGGCTGGAGTGCAGTGGTGCGATCTCGGCTCACTGCAAGCTCCACCTCCCGGGTTCATGCCATTCTCCTGCCTCAGCCTCCCAAGTAGCTGTGACCACAGGTGCCTGCCACCACCCCCGGCTAATTTTTTGTATTTTTAGTAGAGATAGGGTTTCACCGTGTTAGCCAGGATGGTCTCAATCTCCTGACCTCGTGATCTGCCCACCTTGGCCTCCCAAAGTTCTGGAGTTACAGGCATGAGCCACCGCGCCGGCCTGTCCTTGAGGCTTTCTAAGACCCCTCACTCTGTATTTAACACTTGGGCCGCTCTGGGCTCCATTCCTCACACCTCAAGGACAAGTCTTCCTGTTTTTAAATCCCTGAACCCTCTCTTTAGTTAGGAGCTAGGTTCCTGCGGCTTTTCCAGGCTTAATGTTTCTCTAAGCTCTTTATCGTTTTTGCCTGTCACAGCCTTTGTCTAGCACCTCGGTTGGGAAGTGCTGGTGGGGCTTATTTTGACAGATCTGGAGTTTGGTACTTATGAGCATAATCCAAGTGAAATATGACTAAATATTTTCTAGTCAATTTCTCCTATCAGATTTTTCCACAAGTGGAAGTGAAATAATTTCATTTGATCATATATACATCCCACCCAGGGCTCCAGGATGCACGTGAGCCCTTATTTTAGCTTCACGTATATTCTTGACATTAAAATCTCCTTGGAAAAATCCTCCTTCCCAGAATTATTCAGAGCTTAAATCGGTTTTTTTTTTTTTTTTTTGGCATACTGCTAGTGGAGTCATTAAATCGTTCAGTATATTTTAATAGCACTCCATTCCTCATTATGGTGTCAACTCAAAGTCTGCGTGTTTAAGGTCATGTGGGCTTTTTTTTTTTTTTTTCATAAACTCTTTTCAATTCGATCTGACCTTAGGGAAAGTATCTCTTTAGGAGGAAATCAGACTCCTCACTCACCATCTCTCAGAGAATTATTCTCTGAATTTGAGGAGGCTAAATAATCTAGTTTTATTTCTACACAACAGTTTTGAAGGCTGCCTCTTTCTCTGTCCAATCAGCTAAACTTGAGCAACTCTGGAAGCTTTGAGCAGTTGA
Organism: Symphalangus syndactylus; assembly: GCF_028878055.3. NCBI lineage: Eukaryota > Metazoa > Chordata > Mammalia > Primates > Hylobatidae > Symphalangus > Symphalangus syndactylus. Next base: position 95,585,415 of record NC_072431.2, on the reverse strand, counting down.
GAAATGCTTTTCAACATTTCACTTTAAATCAAGATGTGCCACAGAAGACCCACAGAACTGTTGCTAAAATAGCTGCCTGCACAGGAGCCAATTAGCAGAGCAAAATCTGGCAGATGTCCTACATGGCAAAACAGGAGGACCAGGTTCTCTTGACAGATGCTTTCAATCTTTGTCAAGTCTGGTCTGCAAAATACATTACACGCCTACCTCACCCATCAGTAGAGTCTCAAAGTGAAGGAGAGAGTGGAGTGGGGCGTTGTGATCTGTAGAAACTGTGAACATGATTTTTTAGTTGTTGTGGTGCTGTCTCTCTCATTTCCTGAGAAGACTGGAGATCAGTAAGATAACGGTACAGGTTGCTGCAGGATAATCTACCATTTAAATGAAACTTGCTTTATATTGGTATGGATTCTGGAATTGTCATTTCCATGTATTTGCTGAGCTTGGGAAAACATGATTTAAGCATTATGAAAATATTGGTAATTGGCCGGGCACAGTGGCTCACGCCTGTAATCCCAGTACTTTGGGAGGCTGAGGTGGGTGGATGACAAGGTCAGGAGATCGAGACCATCCTGGCTAACACACGGTGAAACCCTGTCTCTACTAAAAATACAAAAAAAGTAGCCGGGCGTGGTGGCTGGCACCTGTAGTCCCTGCTACTCACGAGGCTGAGGCAAGAGAATGGCATGATCCCGGGAGGCGGAGCTTGCAGTGAGCCAAGATCACGCCACTGCACTCCAACCTGGGTGAGAGAGCGAGACTCCACCTAAAAAACAAAAAAAAAAAAAAAAAAAGAAAGAAAGGAAGAAAACACTGGTAGTTAATAGTCTTATGACCTTGAACAAATCATTTCACACCTCTGGGCATCAATGGTCTCATCTGCAAGATGCGGACAAAATCAGGCTGGAGCAGAGGATCTTGGTGGTTCCTCCCAGACACAGGGAGGAATCTCTGAGATTGGGTCCAGAAACTGAGAGCTTCTGGAATTCTTTCCCCAGGGGACTAATGACTCAGTGACTTAATGCTGAGTCATTTGCCCTTTAGAGGTGTGACTTCCCTATCTATCACTATGAATGCAGAGAAATATCATTTCCCAACTGAGAAATGCAGTTTGAGCTCTTGGAGAAAATTAGAAGCTTAGTGCTGTGACATTACTGTTTGTAGCCTTTGATGCCCATGTGGAATCAGAGAAGCCAGCAGGATGATACCTAAAATAAAGGTGCTTACTTCCTGCACCAAGATGTCAAAAAGTCTACGGTTACATTATTGCATGGCATCAGGGACGGGAGAAAGTTTAGGAGAGCCAGAGTAGGTGTGCTTACTATATTCAGCCATACTATAGAAAATAAGTGTCTATACTTTACTGAACTAAATTAAATATGAATGGTAAAAACTTCTCTACTTGCAGGGTGCATGTGGAACATAATTTAGTTGAAGTTTACTTTCACTAAGCAACATCTCCCACCTTTTCCCCCAGAAAATGATAACACCTTTTTAATGACTTTCATTTGTGGATAATCATGAGAAAAAAGTGGCCCTTTTAAATCAGCCCAACACGCAGCTTAAACTTCCTAGCTTTGTTTGGAAAATTCTGTATACTCATATACAGAAATGACTTTGCCTCTTCCAACTGCATTCACAGCGTCAATCAGAAAAGGCCACAAGCCTGAGTCTGAGAGAAAAAAGGAAAACAAAAATATCTTTAGCAGGAAATAAAGTGATTCTGCTCTTCTAGAATTATCTTAGGTGAGCTACAGACCTGCTGGCAACTCTAATTTTTTCGTCATCATTTGAATATACCTTATCTTATATGCAGATCGACTAGTGTTCCCTGAAGCTTTCCAATTGCATTTAATTGAAGGGAGAGGGCCGTAACTGTTTAGGTGCCAATCTGTGTTTTTGGAAACGTGAAAAACCCATGCCTCATTTCTCTGCAATTGCATTTTAAGAATACATTATTCACAACAGGGCTGGTCCTGTTAACATTTTAAAAGTGCAATTCCAGGCTTAGAGAATGTTAAAGTGGGTGGAGTCTTATATCATCTGGTCTCATGGTTTTCAGATTGCTCGGAGACTCCAAAGCTGTTTCAAGGAGGTGACTCAATATTAATATTTTTACACGGCCGGGCATGGTGGCTCACGCCTGTAATCCCAGCACTTTGGGAGGCCGAGGGCGGATCACCTGAGGTCAGGAGTTCGAGACCAGCCCGGTCAACATGGTGAAACCCCGTCTGTACTAAAAATACAAAAATTAGCCGGGTATGGTGGCGGGCCGCCTGTAATTTCAGCTACTTGGGAGGCTGAGGCAGGAGAATCACTTAAACCCGGGAGAAGGAGGTTGCAGTGAGCCGAGATCACACCATTGCACTCCAGCCTGGGCAACAAGAAGGAAACTCTGCCTGAAAAAAAAAAAAAAAGAAAAAAGAAAAATTCTTACACACAACAATAGCATAGAAATCGAAACGCGACTAAATGTAGTTAAATAGTTTCAAGTTCCTTGAATTATCTTGCATGCAAAATGTGGATTAAGATTAGTCATTGATACACCAAGAATGCATGTTACAATTTCAGGGTCACCACTAAAATAATAGAAATGCAAAAACATATATCTTTCAGACTAAAAGAGAAGGAAAGCTGAGTGACAAGTCACTCAATTTGAAAAAAAGCAAGAAAAGAGAGAAACAGGGACATAAAATAGCTGGGATAAACAGAAAACACATAGGAAGATGGTGGATTTTTTTATTCAAACTTATTAGTAATGGTAAGTGCAAAGAGATTAAATGCCCCAGTTAATAATCAAAGACTATGAGACTGATTTTTTAAAAAATAAATAAATGTCTGCTGTTTACAAAAGACATGCCTAAAACACAAGAATACAGAAAGTTTGAAAATCAAAGAATGGATCAAAGAGTCCATGGAAACTGTAGCTAAAAGAAAGCTGGTAAGGCTATATTAATAAAGACTAAATACGCTTTTAGGCAAAAAGTATTAGTAGAGTTAAACATGGACATTTCGTAATGATAAACATTTTAGTTTAATAAGATGAAGTAATAATTCTAAATTTCCATGCATTTAAAAACATGGCCTCAAAATATGTACTTTTAAAAGTTGTCAGAACTATGAAACAAATAGAAAAATTCACAACCATAATGGGGAATTTTATCACACTTAATGCCAGTAATTAAAGCAGACAAAAATCAGGAACGATCTGGATAATTTGAACAACTTGAATAACACAGGAAGAGCACTTTACCTTACCACCCCTGAACAGACATTTTTTTCAAGCACACATGAAGCAGTTACCAAAGTTGACCACATGCCAGGCCATAAAACAAGCTTCAACACTTCCACGAGATTGAATTCATATAGTCTAGTTTTTCTGATCATGCTGTAATTATGCCAGAACTCAAAAGTGAGAGGATAACTAGAAACTTCTGATAGGTTTGGAAATTAGGAAATACACTTCTGAATAACTTATTGCCAAAGAAGAAAGCATATGAAAATTAGAAAACAATTGTACTGAATGCTATTGAAAGCATTATGTATTAAATGTATGGGATACAAATAAAACAATACTTAAAGAAAAAAAAAGAAGGATTAAAAATCAGTAAACAAATTATCTATCTTATGAAGTTAGAAAAGTTTACCAAATTAAACTCAAGGGAAGTAGAAAGAATAAAATAATAAGAATAGGAGTAAAATTAATGAAATAAGAAACAAACATAATAAAAAGCCTCAACAAAGATCAAATTCTGTTCTTGAAAAAAATTAAATTAACAAACCTCTGGTGAGACTGATCAAAGGAAGAAAAAGAGAGAAGGCACAAATAAACAGTATTTTTTAAAGGATATCACTATAGATCCTAGAGTCAATCAAAAGATAATAAAAAGACATTATGATCAAGCTTATGTCAAAACAAATTGAACATATAGATAAATGGGAAAACATATAATTGACCCAAGAAGAAACAAAATCAGAATAGTAGCATAACTGCTAAAGAAAGAGAATGTCTTCATTGGTGAGCTCTACTAAAATATAAGGCAAAGCAACACCAATTTTATAGTCTTCAGTAAAATAGAAAAAATGTGACTTTTCAGATTATTTATGAGGCTAAAGAAACTTCAATATCAAATGCTACAAAGGCATTACAAGAAAAAAATTGCAAGTCAATTTTGCCATAAAAATACATGCAAAAATTCAAAAAAAAATTACCAATCAAGTCCAGCAAAACATAACAAGGCTAACATATGTGACAAAACTGGTTTCATTCCAGGAATGCAATGTTGGCTTACTATTAGAAAATCACTCAACTCATTACATTAACAGATTACAGGATAAAACAATATATTAACTCAACAGATGCAGAAAAAAAATGTTTGATAAAAATTTTTGACCTCCAATTATGATAAAAGATATTCACAAACTTGGGATAGAAGACAATTTCTTAAACCTTAAAGTTTATCTGCAAGAAAGCTACAGGAAACCTATACTTAATGGTGAAGTTTTGAAGATGTTCCTTTTGAAATAAAGAATGAGTAAAGAATGCCAGCATCAGCACTTCTATTCAACATTGTAAGAGATCCTAGCCAATGCAGTAAAACAAGAAAAAAAAATAAGATAAAAGGTATATGGATTCATAATAAATAATAAAAACTGACAATATAGATACAAATATATAGCTGAATATCCAAAATAATATACAGATAAATTATTAGAATTAATCAAAAAGTTTAATAAGGTTGCAGGATACAAAAATCAATATTATTTCCACATAGCAGCAATAAATAAAAAATTTAATTTTTAAAGATTTGTAGCAATGAAGGGAAAGCTTCCTTTTTGCCCTTGGAGGCTTCACTGAAAAATCAAGTTATAAAATGGCAGAAAAATAAGAGAAAAAGCATTCAAATGTATTACTCCTATGCACAAGGGGAAAATCAGAGTGATTGGCCAATACTTCAATGGGTACAGATGCTTGTAGAGCCTTCTTCTTAGGGGAAAGAGAGATGGGGAAGTGTGGATGATTTTAGGGGAATAATAAATGATTTTTAGGAATTTGGTGGGCTTGAAGAAAACAATGGTCCAGGACAGAGTCTGTTGGGCTCACAGAGCAGACTTTTGTTTGAGACAAAAGTCTGTCCAGGTTTCTTGATAGACTTTAGTCTTCCTTCTTGTGATATGGGTTCAGTTAATGAAAACTCAGGGAAGGGACCGGAAGTCATTGTTTTCTTCTTTGGTAAGTCTAGAATTAGGCAGATGAGGAAACTTCATGATTGAGAGGCAGGAGGAGGGAGAAGAGAAACAATTGTTCTCCCTGGTAAGAGAATTGAAAACTAGTCCAGTCTTTATGTAGATAGGGGGGGAAAATCTCTTCTAGCATCTGTTGATCTCTTCAAAGAAAAGCAGTGTGCTCCTTTCTTTGCCAATAGACAGCCGTTGCTGTAACACTGTTCTCTTGGACACAAAGCTGAGCTGGATGAGGCAGGCAAGCTAAGGGACTGTTTGCATCCATTTGCAGAGCTAGTGGAAGTGCTAACTTATAGCCAATGCTGACTGAGGCTTCATTCCAGGCAACAAACACCTCAGCAGGTTCACCTGGTGATTAAACCCGCCTCTGCTGGAGGCAAGAGACCAATGCCCTACTCACACTGGCGACAGGTGATTGCTTGAATTGAAGAAGAGAATAGTCAAGATTCACCTCAAGGTCAATGGCATTTGCCAGGGTTCTGAGTTTGAGCAACAAACAGCACCCATGTTTGTCAGAATGAGCCTCTGAGCCACCTCCCCAGGAACTTGAGCAGTTCCCCTTCTGAGAATATGTTTCCCTCAGATATCTGCTTGTCCAACATCCTTGCTTTCTTCTAAGAGAGGCCCACCCAGACTACATTGTTTAATACTGCAGCTGCCAGCCCAGCAATCTGGATGCCCAACCATCCGGCATTTTTCTTTTGCAGTAGTATGTATTGCTTTCTAACATACTGTACAATGTGCTTATTGGCTATGTTTATTGTTAATATCTCCCATGAGACAAAGATCTTTGTTTTATTCAATGCTGTATTCCCAAGGACAGAACCACACCCAAAATAGAGTAGCTACCAATAAATATTAGGTTAATGAACGCACAGGTAATGTTTAGACACGGAAGGGCAGAGGAGAACATCAGCTTCCTGTAAGCAGCCTACTCCCAAAAGAAGGGGAAGGCAGAGGTGAGCATGCTTGGTTTATTCTCTGCAAATTTATGATGCATGGTTCAGCCATTCCGTTTCATCAGAGTGACTGAAGGGCAAATAGGAATTGGGAATGTGATATCTCCACAGCAAAAGAAGACATCAGGAATGGAAAAGAAGAATCCACTCCTGATATCCCCAACAGTTTGTTCTTAACTCATTTGCATTCAACTCCTAAGCCCATGCTCAATTTAAGCCTGTGGTGATCCTCAGAGTTCAGAAATTCCAGCAAGAGCATTCTGCTCCCTCTTCAACAGGCACTCCCCCAGTGCCAACCATTGCACCTGTGCCCTTTGTTTCCTTATTGTTTCTCAGCTCCAAAGCCACCCTTCTATTCACTTCTCTTGATGGTGGGGTGAGTACTTTGCAAACCAATTTTCTCAGACTACCTCAACCGTTGACTTCCTGTCTGCCAAAAGGAGATAGGCAGGAGACTGGAAGCAAGCAAGAGCTTAATTGCAGGAGTGGGAGTCAGGAGGTGGCAATGGGCAGTTCTTCCTCCAAGCCCCAGCCTTGCCATCTCCTCAGTTACTAGCAGCATCCAGGCACTATTTGTCATCAGTTGCATGGAGCTCACCCCCAGAGTCCCAGCATCAGCCCTGGGCCCTCCTCTGAACTCTTAGGATAACTCTACCCTTTATTTTTTGTTCCTCCAGTCTTAGGAATATTAGCAGCTTTCTGCAGTTAGACTATGTTACTCCTCCTTCCTGCTCTTTCATTCCTCCAATAGCCGTGGGATCAGTTCCCTGCATTGAGTCTCTCTATCTAAAATACTTAGTGTGGTTTCTCTTTCCTTGCCTGGATGGACCCTAACTCATACAGCTTCTCTGTAAATACTTTTGGGAACATCAGTGGACAAGTTAGAATTCATCCCCAGGGAGCTCTGATGCGGGTCAGAAAATTTACTAATTAAATTTCTACAAGACTGCAAATCCATTCCTTATTCCATTTCTCTTTCCTAAGTATGCCCTTCTGCATTGTCCAATATAACTGGGGTGACCATACACACCAATGCACCCAAGACAGTCCAGGTTTTTGCTTGTTATCCCAGCAAAATTATTAATATAGCCTCTTTTCTCTCTCAAAACTATCTAGTTTGGGCAATAAATTATATGGTCACTATAAATATAGACCATCATATGTTCTACAGTGAAATTCAATGATGACATTAAGATACTACAGCAAGGAGGCATCAAGCTACCTGACTTTAAACTATACTACAAAGCTACAGTAACCAAAACAGCATGGTACCGGTACCAAAACAGATATGTAGACCTATGGAACAGAACAGAGGCCTCAGAAGTAATGCCACACATCTACAACCATCTGATCTTTGACAAACCTGACAGAAACAAGCAAAGGGGAAAGATTCCCTATTTAATAAATTATGTTGGGGAAACAGACTAGCCATATGCAGAAAACTGAAAGTGGACCCGTTCCTTACACCTTATACAAAAAATTAACTCAAGATGGATTAAAGACTTACATGTTAGACCTAAAACCATAAAAACCCTAGAAGAAAACCTAGGCAATACCATTAGGACATAGGTATGGACAAAGACTTTATGACTAAAACACCAAAAGCAAAGGCAACAAAAGCCAAAATTGATAAATGGGATCTAATTAAACTGAAGAGCTTCTGCACAGCAAAAGAAACTAACATCAGAGTGAACTGGCAACCTACAGAATGGGAGAAAATTTTTGCAATCTATCCATCTGACAAAGGGATAATATCCAGAATCTACAAAGAACTTAAATAAACTTACAAGAAAAACAACCCCATCAAAAAGTAGGCAAAGGATATGAACAGACACTTCTCAAAAGAAGACATTTATGCAGCTAACAAATGTATGAAAACAGTTCATCATCAATTGGTCATTAGAGAAATGCAAATCAAAACCACAATGAGATACCATCTCACGCCAGTTAGAATGGTAATCCTTAAAAAGCCAGGAAACAACAGATGCTGGAGAGGATGTAGAGAAATTGGAATGCTTTTACACTTTGGTGGGAGTGTAAATTAGTTCAACCACTGTGGAAGACAGTGTGGTGATTCCTCAAGGATCTAGAACCAATAATACCATTTGACCCAGCAATCCCATTACTGGGTATATACCCAAAGGATTATAAATCATTCTACTATAAAAACACATGCACACATTTGTTTATTGCAGCACTGTTCACAATAGCAAAGACTTGGAACCAACCCAAATGCCCATCAATAGACTGGATAAAGAAAATGTGGCACATATACACCATAGAATACTATGCAGCCATAAAAAAGGATGAGTTCATGTCCTTTGCAGGGACATAGATGAAGCTGGAAACCATCATTCTCAGCAAACTAACACACGAACAGAAAACCAAACACCACATATCCTCACTCCTAAGTGTCAGTTGAACAATGAGAACACATGGACACAAGGAGGGGAACATCATACATTGGAGCCTGTCATGGGGTGGAGGGCTAGGGGAGGGATAGCATTAGGAGAAATACCTAACGTAGATGACTGGTTGATGGGTGCAGCAAACCAGCATGGCACATGTATACCTATGTAACAAACCTGCACATTCTGCACATGTATCCCAGAACTTAAAGTATAATAATAAAAAAAAAAGGTACTCCAGCAATAAAATACCAATTACAAGATGTTCCAAATTTGAATATAAACTCCTTCTCATCATGAATTTTCTGAAATTAAAATTAAATTATTAAGTTCAATGATTAATGTACAAAGATATTAAACCCCAAAGGAGCTGAAGTCCAAAATCATATTCTCTTCACCTTGTAATTAAAAGTTTAAAGAAAATTAATGTCCAAAATATATCCCAATTTCTTATCCAACTGCTTTGTTATATTTCTCAATGTTCCTAGGCCATGCACAAAATGTTGGAGTTGAGATGTCCAAATATTACTTCTTTTTTCCTCATGATCATCTTGAACAGATTATAAAATAAAACAAAGAGAACAGAGAAGAGACTAAAACAACATCCTTATTACTAACAAATGTGGCTTGTGCCTGCAGGCAAGAAAGCCTGCTAACAGTGAACTCTAGAACTGGTCTTCCCCACTGTGGCATAAACAGCTACTGTTCACCCATGCCTGTGTTTGTCCCCTCTTCCGGGCACAACTACACTATATCTTTCTCAGCCTCCCTTATGGTTAACTCTGTTCATATCATTGAATTTTGGCCAATGGAAGGTGGAAAAAAATTCTGTGCACCCTCCTAACATGGTCCATAAAAATTTCCCAAGTGTGTTTCATGCTTTCACACCCTCCCCTCATTTGCAAGCTGAAAGAAGAGGACTCTCAGGGCTTAAAAGAGGGCAAAGCCACCAGATGGAAGAACACTAGGTCTCAGCATTACTGCATGGAATAGAGCCTGTTTCTTTACCACCAATCCTCATTGAACGGTGACATAAGTGAGAAACAAACATTTATTTTTGTTCTGCTATGAAATGTTTGGAAGTTGTTTGTTTCACTGGTTAGCCTATCCTGCCTGATACACCCACAAAATCCCTGGAAGTGCTGATGCAGGACAGGTTTTCCTGTGGCAGGAAGTGAACTGCTCAGGTGAGACAGAGACTCAGAAGAAACTTCTGACCCTAAGGACAGCTCCCCCCATGAAAAAGAGGGCGAGGCTGAGCTGAGCATGCTCAGTAGAATCTTTCCACATTCAATCCAGGAGGCTTAAGCCCCTCTTTCTTCCCTGGTAGGAGTGAGGGAGCTTCTTTCCGGAGGTTAAAATAATCACACCGCCACATGGAAGGAAACAACTCCCCACCGAAAATGTGTTTTCTTTTTGTGCAGCTCTTTTCTTGATCTCTAGAAATCTTTCCCTTTGTTCCCCATCAGATTCTATATACTGTTTCTCAAGACACATCCCCTCTTAGCATCCTTAGCAGATATAAGACAGAGGGGCACTACATTTCTCTCTTCTGACTAGCCCATGAATGCCAGTCATATGGTCCCCTTTGGGCAAGCTTGGGTGAGAGTTAAAGGAGAAACAGCCCTTCTTGACCTCTCTCCCGACCTGCTCCAGATTCCAGAGACCATGAAGGGTCATTCTCAGCAGACATAATAAGGATCCTGGATGCATTCTTCTTTTTAAAAATGAGGTCATTTCCTCACAAATCACCAGGCTCTTCCTAAGGAAAATTTGCACCCACAGCAATGCCCAGAGTCCACCTGCTTTACAGACCCACCTTCCTTCCCTGCCTTTATTTGAAAAGGAGAGAGAAAAGCTCCAGTCTTCATCATAACAAAACTAATGCTGGGATGAATCCACTTCAATGTGCTCGCCATGCTCATAGTCCCTACTGAGGGACAATGCCCTGCATAGCCCTGGATACTTGAACCAATGTTTTGTCCCACATGGCCTCCACCTCCCAACCAAAACAGATGAGGCAGAGGTGGACACCCATGGATTGGTCAGCACACTATGGCTGAGAGATAAGCCAGTTAATGGGAATTGAAACCCAAAGTTCACAATATAGAATTCAAATGAGATAAGTCACAATAAACCATCTCAAAACCATGAGACAGCAGGACCTGTGAGTAAACGGAGGAAGTCAGCTCATGGAGAAAGGACAATGGCACAGTTGTAGACAGACATGCAAATGATGAGAGGATAGCGAAGGGACACGAGGCAGAGCGCACAGCCTGGAGGAAACAATTCACAGAGATATCTTGGAACCTATCCATTGTTCAGTGCTTTCTTTCCATGTCTATGTTTATAATAAGCCCCTTTTTCCTTGACCTGACTTGGGTGGTCAAGGTCACTGTGCCTTGCCTGACTGAGACAACTCAGTTGCACAATTGTATAATTAGACTGTGATAAGTGATCCAGAAAACCATGATCATATGGGCTTCTCCTCTTCCTACCTAAAATAGAAGATGCCTTGAGCTACAAACTTTGGGAAAAGGGTATGAATAAGCACTAGATAATTTTGCAAGATTTGCACTCTAGGGAGAAAGGAGAGTAAGCTAGGTGAATTATTGGGATATTCTTTAGGTTACTATGAGGTTTAGAGGTTACAGTTAGAAAAAAAAGCTTCCTGCAGCAAAACCCGTGCCAAATTGAAAAATTCTTTAGACTACGTGGGAGCTCTTCAAGGAAATCATGCTACTGGTAAAAATAAAAAAATAAAAAATAAAAGATTTTGACTTTCTCTTCTTCTGAGGATGGGAGAACTAAAGCCAGGCCTCAGTATTATCTTTCTACCCAGGAGCAAGACTGAGCCCTTCCACTGTGGGATGTTGAGGCCTGAATAAGACCCTTCCAAGCAAAGGTGAAAGAGGCTCTGAGCACAAGTACCCATAACCATGGGCTGCGGTAACAGTAACCCAGAACCCTAATCATCAAAGACAATGAATGTCTCTAAGAAAGGGAGTGATTGTCCTGACAGAGTTTTAAGAGCCAAAAGGCTTTGTGGACTCAACCTCCAAAACACAGCAGATGGGAGGAGGGATGGTGAGAAGGCTTATTCCCAAGCCAAGCCCTGGAGAGGATGGCAAAGTGGCAGGTGGAAAGCGTGGTAGATGTGGAGTCCCATGTGAGATAGGATATCCAAGCTGATGCCTCACAAATCCTCGCACTTGCTGCCTCTCATTGCACCTCCTGTTTCTATCTTCAGTAAAGGCTTGAGGCTATTTGGAGCCCAGAAGCCAGCAGCTGAAGGGAACAGGCAATTGGCCAGGCCAGCTCCTCAGCCCAAGGAAGGCAGGCCTGGGGCAATGCCCACTGGCCAGTAACATCAGAGGGCCCATTGGAAGCACATCCCAGTCCCCATGACTCACAACTGTCATAGCTGTGAAGTAGTGTCATCTTTCTTCCTGAAGATTTCCCGTATCACCCCAGGAGCAACAGGGATGATTGATTTTTGCCCTAGAAATAAGTAATGGGTGACTGGGGAGATGAATAGAACTATAGCTTCCTTAAGAAGCAATCTCTCTTAAGAAATTATAAAGCAAGTGGCTCCCCTGCTCAGTGGTGTCTGTGGCATTGCACTCCCAGCCTTTCAGGATAAGTCTAAAATAGTTTGGCACTCAGTTCCAAGCTCACCTATGGAAAAGGACGAACTCCAAAATCTGTAGAATAAATAAAGTAGTAAGGTATGCCTGCCCTAAATGGAGAAAGTCCAGCCAGTATTATTAAGAACTTTCAGTCTTTAAAATTTATAACATGGAAAGCTATACTATATTGAAGTATCTGAGTCTCCCCAAAAACAATGACATTAGGGAGGAAATCAAATGAGAAGAATCTAAGATTGACAGTTCAACTAGCCAAATCGCCAAATAATCTGCAGGCACAGTGGGAGAGTGGACTGTTATTAAATAAACCCCCGGTGAATTTTCTTTATTAAAGAGCAAGAAGTCAGCCGGTTTCAAAGCCCCGGGAATGTGGGGATGTAGACCCTTTCAGCGATAGCCAAAAGTGAGAGTTAGGAAGGGTCTAAAACCTCTGCTCCCCCTTCACTAGAAAGTCAGCCCTGGGGAGGGAGGGATCAGGCAGCAGCCCCACTCTGCACCACATAGCCCTCTGTTACTCCTGCCTGGCCTATTAGTCTCTCCCTTAGCCTGACCTAAGTAACTCTAACCCAAACAAGGAGAAAATCAAAGTTGGGAATTACAGCATTCCTGACCAAGAAAGATTGAGGGTCAACCTGCAAAAAGTAAGCCCCAAAGTCAAGGAAAGGGAATGAGATCTGGACACAGAGCTGCACTCAACATCTAGCATGACCCTCAGCAGGATGCACCACTAGGCACAGCAGTGTGTACGCTTGTCCAGCAGACATGGCAGGGTTAGCTTGCTCTCGGCAGAAGAGAGAAACCTCCCACTAAGGGAAGAAGGAGCTGGGTGCATGAGATTGGCCCAGTAAGACAAACCTTCTCCTCAAAATAAGAGGGGCAGCTCTCACAGTATTGTGGTCTCGGTCACTCGTGTTTGCCCCGTGTCAGTTTCCATGGACTCCCGTTTAAACCCTGGGGGCAGGCAGGCAGGGTCACTATAAGTCTGTGAGGCATTAGGTCTACTCTGTCCCCCTCTGACAAAATATAACACAGATGGAGAAAGAGGTGCTGCTGACCCTCAAATCTCTAAAGGCCTGAATGGGGGTGGCCCAGAGCAACAAACTGCCTACTTGCAACAAGCCTGCTTGCAGAAGACAGGACTTTGGTGGGAGAGGAGACCAACCACTCCTGAGGACCTGCCCCTTGCTGCCTCTCATTGTACGTACTGTTTCTATCATTGATAAAGATGTTGCATGCACCACTCTATTTAGCATTTAAGGTCAAGGTTCTGGGGAAATGAGTCCCACAACACTGGCAGGAAGAATGTCTACTCCATGACAGGGCTGCCACAGTATGGTAGCAGACAGGACTTTTCATCAATGACAGCCTCTGGAAACCATGGGGAGAAAGTGTCCTGCATAACCAAGTAGAGGCAAAAACCAGGGAAGCATGGATTAGACAGTGAAACGATTCAAGTGAAACAACAAAACAATTCAAGGGGGGGAAATAAAGGCCCAGTCATTCATAGTACTGCAAAATGATTAAAATGCAAACTTGATGACATCAGATTCTATTTAAAATCTCTGCCTTTTCTCCATTCCCACACACCCTCTCTTATCAGACATAATGAACTACTGCTAGGATTATTGCAGTAGTCTTCTCACTGTCACCAGTCTCACCTCACTGCACTCCCCCACTTCCCCACTGCTTTCACAACAATCTGTGTAAATCTCCAAACTCTTCAGGGACCTCCTTACCTCTAGCAATGTTCCCCGACTTCCTACACCCTTGGGGCGAAAGTCTACACACATTATAGGCCTTATAACAGCCTCCATCCATTCATTCATTCATTTAACAAATATTTATCAAGTGCCAACTCCATCCCAGAATACTGTTAAGAGTGGTAGGGAAGAGTAAACCAAAGACCAAAAGTCCCTGACTTTAGGAAGTTACATTCTGAGGGCAAAATTTAGCACCCCTCTGTGTTCAGCTCTTCTGCATTCAGTGGTGTGGGCACAGGTTTTTACCAGCTCATGGAGACCAAGGGTGCACATCTCTTCCCAACTCTGCACTCAGTGATATTGCTTTGGTAGCTTGAAATCAACCTGGGTGGGAATATTTACACCGTGGAAATCAAAAGTCACTACAAATAAGCAGACACTAGGCTTTTTGTTTTTCAAGAACAGGTACGTGAACATTTAGCAGCATACTTTTGTACCTTAGTCCAGGCTGCTCTCTGTGCCTACAAATCTCTTCTTCTTGTCATCTGCCTGATGAATACCTACCTTCAAGACTTAGTTCAAATATCAAAGCAGTTTTGGACCTAAGAGGGAGAGCAGACTCCTCCTCCCTCTGAGCTGCCTCTGTACCATGCACATACCTGGAACACCTTCAGCACTTACCTAGTCATGTGACTGTCACCCCACTGTACTGTAAATTTCTTGAAGCCAGGGATGAGTCAGACATGACTCATCAATATCCCCAGCCCCTGGTGTAGTGCCTGGCCCAGTTCCTGGACCACTCTAAAATAAATTCCTGTTGAATAAATTTGGAGCCAGGAAAAAATATGTATCTTATTTTAACAGCTGTCATCAGACTTCATTTTAGGAAAGGAATCAAGTATGAAGTGAAATGAGCCCAAATTGTGGAAATGACCATGGGATATTTAGGTATAGTAATATGTAACATTGAGATTTCCTTTTCTGAGCTAAAATTATTCCATACCTACAAGATAGTCACAATGTGAATGCCTTATGTAAATGGTTGGACTGGTGAATGTTAAGAAAAATGGCTGAGTTCTATAACTGAGTTAATGGGGTGCAGAACAGGGAAGACATGAGCAACAAGCAAGGGGATCCCTAGTCTGAATTTGCTCAGAATAAGGAGGCTGGAGCCAGAAGTAACCACAATTAATAAGCCCCCTGGGAATTTATGAAAAGCTTGTGAGGCTCTGGATACTCCAGAATCCTTGGGCTAGGGCTTTAAATTAATCTCATCTAGACATGAAAAAACAGGGTAGCCTAATTTGACAGCTTAATCAGGAAGAAGTGGGTAACATGGATGGATGGATGGATGGATGGATGGATGGATGGATGGATGGATGGAAGGAAGGGTAGATGAACAGATAGATGGATATCTGAAAGCACAGGTTGTGAATGGCTTAGTAGTGGAGGTGGCAAGTGAGATTATATTAGGCCATTCTTGCATTGATATAAAGAAGTATCTGGGGCTGGGTAACTTACAGATAAAAGAGATTTAATTGGTTTGTGGTTCTGCAGACTTTACAAGAAGCATGATGCTGTCATCTGCTTCTGCTGAGGGCCTCACTAATATTACAATAATGGCAGAAGGTGACAGGGAGCCAGTATGTCACATGGCAAGAGAGAGAGGGAGAAGGCATCACACTCTCTTAAACAACCAGATCTCATGTGAACTACCAGAGCAAGAACTCACTCATCATTAGGGGATGGGGCTAAGAGAGTCAGGAGGGATCCACCCCCATGACAAAAACATCTCCCACTAGGCCCCATCTCCAACACTGAGGATTACATTTCAACATGAGATTTGGAGGAGACAGACATCTAAGCCATATCATTTCATCTCTGGCCCCCAAATATCATGTCCTTCTTACAGTACAAAATACAATCATACCTTTCCAGTGGTTCCCCAAAGTCTTAAGTCTTTCCAGCATCAAGTCTGAAGTCCTAAGTCTCATCAGAGACTCATTCTCCTTCCACCATCAGCCTGTAAAATCAAAGACAACTTATTTGCTTCCAAGATACAATGGTGGCACAAGCATTGGGTAAACATTCACATTCCAAAAGAAAGAAATTCACCAAAAGAAAGGAGTAATAGGCACCACACAAGTCTAAAACCAAGCAGGACAGTCATTGCATTTCGAAGCTCCAAAATAATCTCCTTTGACTTCATGTCCCACACCCTGGTATGAGGGGTGGGCTCCCAAGGCCTTGGGCAGACCCACCCCTGTGGCTTTGCAGGGTGCAGCACACATGGCTGTTCTCAAGGGTTGGAGTAGAGTGCTTGTGGCTTTTCCAGGCAGAGTTTGCAAGCTGCCAATCTACCATGTTGGGGTCTGGAAGGCAGTGGCCCCCTTCCCATAGCTCCACTAGGCAGTGTCCCAGTAGGGACTCTGTGTAGAGGCTCCAATCCCACATTTCCCCCTGCCATTGCACTAGTAGAGTTTCTCTGTTGGGGCTCCACCCTGTAAAAGTCTTCTGCCTGGGCACTAAGCTCTTCTATAATCTTCTGAAATCTAGGTGGAAGCCTCATTCATGCTTACATTCTGAGCATCTGAAGACTTAACATCACGTGACAACTGCCAAGGCATGGCTTGCACCCTCTAGAGCTGCAGCCCAAGCTGTACCTTGGCCCCTTTGAGTCATGGCTGAAGCCAGAGTGGCCAGGATGCAGCGAGCAATGTGGCAGCACAGGAAAGCAAGGCCCTTGGCCTGGCCCCCTAAGCCACTTTTCTCCTAGGCCTCTGGGCCTATGATGGAAGGGACCACCCCAAGACTTCTAAAGTGCCTTCAAGGCCTTTTTTCCATTGTCTCAGATATTAACAATTGGCTCCCTTTAGGTCAGGCTAATCTCCCTAGCAAGTGGTTGCTTCACAGCGTGTTTGAACTTCTCTCCTGAAAATGATTTTCTTTCCTGCTACATGGCCTGTTTATTAGTCCATTTTCATGCTGCTGATAGAGACATACCCAAGACTGGGTGATCTCTTCAGGAAAAAGGATTTAATGGACTTACAGTTCCACATGGCTGGGGAGGCCTCACAATCATGGTGGAAGGCAAGGAGGAGCAAATTATTTCTTACATGGATGGTAGCAGGCAAAGAGAGAGAGAACTCCTCTTTATAAAACGATCAGGTCTCATGAGACTTATTCACTATCATGAGAACAGCACAGGAAATACTTCTCCCCATGATTCAATTATCTCACACTGGGTCTCTCCCACAACACATGGGAATTCAAGATGAGATTTGGCTGAGGACACGGCCTAACCATATCAGCCAGCATGAAAATTTTCCAAATTTTCATGCTGTGCTTCCCTTTTAAATATAAGTTCCAGTTTCAGGTCATTTCTTTGCTTGCACATATAAACATTGGCTGTTTGAAGCAACTAGGCCACCTCTTGAACACTTTGCTGCTTAGAAATTTCTACTGCCAGATACCCTCGGTCATCACTCTTAAGTTCAAACTTCCACAGAGCCTTAGGAACTGGATAAAATGCAGCCAAGCTCTTTACTAAAGCATAACTTGGGTGAATTTACTCCAGTTCCTAATAACTTCATTTGCATCTGACACCTCATCAGCCTGGACTTCAATATCTCTATCAGCATTTTGGTCACAACCATTTAGCCAGTGTACAAGTTGCAAACTTTCCTTCATCTTCCTGTCTTCTTCTGAAACCTCCAAATTCTTCCAGTCTCTGCCCATTACCCAGTTCCAATGCTGGATCCACATTTTTAGGTACCTTTATAGCAATGCCCCACTCCTCAGTACTAATTTTGTGTTATGCCATTCTTATGTTGCTATAAAAAAAGTACCTGAGGCTGGCTAATTTACAGAGAAAAAAAGGTTTAATTGGCTCATGATTCTGCAGGCTTTACATGAGGCATGGTGCTGGTACCCACTTCTGGGGAGGCCTCAGGGAGTTTACACCATGGTGAAAGGTGAAGGGGAGCCAATGTGTCACATGGTCAGGGCAAGAGCAAGAGAGAGATGGAGGTATCACACTCATTTAAACAACCAGATCTCACATAAACTACCAGAGCAAGAACTCACTCTTCACCAAGCGGATAGGGCTAAGCCATTCATGAGGGAGCCACCTCCTACCAGGCTGCCACCTCCAACATTGGGGGTTACATTTCAACATGAGATTTGGAGGGGACAAACATCCAAACCATAACAGAGATGAATGCCAAGACAGCTGGACTAGGTGGGGCAAGCCAGGAACAGGCTTCAGAAACAGCCTAGGCAGGAGGCAGGAAGACAAGGCGGCAGGAAGCAGTGGAGAACAAAGCAGGCTCCTCATCATTCAACTTCCCCTGAGTGCAGCAAAGGGGCCTTATTGTCAGCCCCTAACTGATCATTATAACAACTCATACCTCTAAGGGCCATGGCGAGTTAGAGCTGGCAAGAGCCCTAACGATACACAGTCTTCTCTTGAAAGAGGAGAAGACTGAGGCCCAGAGAAGTGAGTAAATTTCCCAACAAGCAGAGAGTTGAGACTGGAATCTGGCTTCCCACCTGAGCCCAGTGCTCTTGGAACTAGAGGACGGTCCTCACCCAGTCAGCTAAGGGGAGCCTTGGCACGCTGGCCACCACCAGCCCAGTGATGCTAGGAAAGCTGCAGTGCTTATCTATCTGTGTGCGCCTCCCTTTGCTCAAATGTAATGTAGAAACAATAATACTGCCCGTCAGGATCTTCTTGTAAGAACTAAATTTGTTAATATTTTAAAACATAGTGGTGTCATATTTGAGCTCACATTACCCTAAGATTCACCCTACCATCAGGCTGCTACAAGGAATTCAAAGATTCCTGGGTAGACACCTGATGAAAATGGGCACCGGTTAAAAACAAAAAGGGAGGGATAATTTGGGGGTAGGGGTGTCATTTATGTTGTCCCCAGGTCCTATCCCAGGAATTGTGCAAGGGCCACAATAGTCAGAAATGGATTGTTTCATGGGATGTTCAATGAAACCTCAGTTAAACCATGGGACCATCTTGTCTTACTGCTTAAAACCACTGAAAGCTGAAAGGGTGGGATCTATGGAGCTTCTGGGTCACATCCTCTGAGGACCCTAGGAATGGTGAATGAGGGAGGAAGGGAGTAGGGAGAGAAGAATTTAAACTGAGCAGAGCCAGGCAAACTCTCCCCACATGAGCAACTAACAGGAAAACCCAGGTCCCATGTGAAGTACCAAATTATAGGACCCCAGCAGGCCATGTTGGTTCCCTTTCCCCTTTCTGGACTTACTGTTCCATCAAGGCTAAGCAGACCATTGGCTCTCCCTTTTCCTCTGTTCTTCTGGCTCCCACTACCTCTGCTTTTTTCAGCAACAGATGTATTTTTCAAGGATCCTGCTCCTGGGAAGTACTTCCTCTATCACTTCACTTATCTCACCTGATGCACTATACCTAATTATCAGCTTAATTGCCTGCTTCCACCACTGACCAGTTACAATCAGGTATATTCTATTTTTGTTCCTGTGGCATTGTCCCTCCAAAACAATAGTAGATACTCTTTGAATATTTACTGGATGAATGAATTAATGAATGAATGCATGGAACTCTTCCTGACAATGAAATTCAGGCCCTAGTCCCACACATAAGTAATTGAAAGTCGAAGTGACCATACTGAGCAAGTTCCTGAGCCCTTGCTAGTAAAAACAGGGCCCTGGGAGCAACATTGGTCTTTCTTGGAAGCTTAGTAAAAATACAGACTCTCAGGCTGAATCTAAACTTGCATTTTAACAAGATCCCCAGATGATTCCCACACACTGAAGATTAAGAAGCCCTGTTCTAAGGGGTAACGTCTTCCAGAGAGCTTAGCTGCTTCCAGTGCCCTACCTCAAGGGTCTGATTCAAGGAATGAGATGGAAGACTGCAAATACAGGCAGATCACTAAGGCCCTGGGGCTCCATCATCAGTCTACCCTCCACCCCAGATTGGCCTAGAGATCCCCAAGTGTGAGGCAAGGAATCAGGCACTCCCTGAGAGGGTGTCGAGCCCCAGTGCCTCCTGGAGGCCTACAGCTGTGCAGAATCATGCTATTGGCAGCACCTGGCTGCTATTGTTAGGAGAGAATGAGGAGCTGCGGGGACAGTGGCACTGAACATGCTGACTAAAAGGCGGGGCTCCTATCTGCATTTGGAATGACAGACCGAATTCTATTTGGGAAAGAAGCACAATGGCCCTTTATTACAGGATTTCAATGGCAGGAACCAGCCAAATGGACCAGGAAATGATTAAGAGACAAAAGTCAAGTCATTCTGTGTGCACCATGCTTAGCCCAGCCCTGAAAGCCCTATTATAATGGCCACTGTTCCTGTAGCCCTTCCTGAGCCCCACCACCCTTCTCAGAAACACTGTGGCTCCTTGGACACACTGCAAGGCCTATTTGTCTCTCCTCAAGGAAAAAGGTGTAAAGCTACAGCAAACTTTGCCAGAGATTGGGAGCGATGGTGAGGCAGGGAGAGATGAAGTTTGGGGCAAAAGACAGGTGGGAAAGGAGGTGACAGCCATAGACCACAAGCAGATCAGGGAAGGATACAGACGGCAGAATTTGTAAATGTTGTACTCAGCTTGGAGGAGAGGAGAGAAAGAAGAGGGCAGGGAAATATCACTGCTGTTCCACATCATGGGGCAAGATGTCAGGAAACCCAAGTTCAAAACCCTTACCCCATGTACTGGCTATGTGACTAAGGCATTTTGCTTATGCTTTCTGGATCTCATTTTCCTGGTCTGCAACATACAGATGCTGATATTAGCTGTATGTGGTGATATGCCAATGAAATTAACTGAAATGAAGCATAGGAAAGTGCTTAGCACAGTTCTTGACACATAAACTGTGAATTCTAATTCAGAAAGAACTAGAAATTGCTTCCTTTTGCCTGTCAACTAGTACATACAGCACCACCCCAGTCCTGCCCATGTCACCCCCTGAGAAAGGCTTAAGGCAGATTCCTCTCAAGATATTAGAGGTTGGTGCAAAAGCTATTGTGGTTTTTGCCATTACTTTTAATACAACCTAATATTTGTATTTAAGTGGGGTCTTCAAAAGAGTCAATGGCTTCTGTTTCAAAAGAAAGACTCTCTAATCATGGAAATGGTATCAGGAGGTCCGAGAAGGACCTGGGCTGTTATCTTTTGAGTCATGACCGCTATGGGACCACTTTCCTACTCAGCCTCTGTCTGAGACTATTGAATATGATCTGAATCCAGCATTCATTGAGCAAGGTTAGAGAGAAATGCTCTGACAGCAGAAAAAGACTTGGAATGCCAGGAGCTCTGCTGCAGGACTCCAGCAGTGAGGGCCAGTGGATGGCAGGAGTCACTGGGGAATCAGGCCTGGGAGAGTCAGGGCTGCAGGTCACATGGCAGAGCCTGAGTCCCCCATACAGACACACAACCTGGGCCTACCCCCCACTCCTGGACAGTAGACACCTGTACCCACTGCTCCAAAGGAGTTGGGAATTTAGAAGGTGTACGTTTGGTTCATGAACCACAAGATGGGGCCACCAAGATGACAATCATTCTGATAGCCAGAAGGATCTGGATCTCGGCATGGACCATGGAGACACTGAGCACTGATGAGCCACAATTCTCATGGGGTGCGGCCAGGAAGGTAATGTTCCAACAGGTGGTGGGACTTGGATGCATGGGGGTGTGAGGGTGGCAAGAGCACAGAGCCAAACTGAGATCAGAATGGTAGCCCTTAGGGCCCCTCATCCAAAACCTGACACAAAGAGGGTGGCCCACTCCTGCCTCCTTGCAGACAGTCTTGAGGAGAGGGCAGTGGAAGACAAGACAAGGGCTTCTAGAGAGAGTGTGGCACCCAGGCCCCGGGTGTTGGGACAAGTGTCACTGCACTATTTGGGGGTGTGGGAAGGGGATGGAGGTCAGGGTCAGAGGCACAGCCTCAGAAAAGCTGGACGGAGCAATAGTGAGTGCCCAGGTAGCAGACTGCACACACCTGATGAGGACTGGTCTACCCACTCGAGGAGTCCAGGGAGACCAGAGGCAGAGGGATCAGTTGGCTGAGAGGCGGCCATCAGGGTAGGATTGGTGACAGATGTGGGAGAACATGTTGGTGCCCACTAGAATCATAAAACTGAAATGGCTGCAGAGTCCCTAGAGTAATTCTAAAGCCTCCAGGGAGGCTTTGAGTCAGGTGCTCAAAGATGCTGTCCACATTCAGCTGGAGTGGCCACAATGACAGTTGTCACTTCAAAACAGACACTCAGAAGAGGCAGCAGGGCCCAGCCCTTAGGAAAGAGTTGGAGAAGATGAATGAAGCAGAGCTGTCACCCAAAATAAAAGGCCATTTGTGGTGGTATTAAGTAGAAAGTGAAGACCTGAGGTGGGAGGTAGACTATATCTTATGCGAATGACCACAGTGAGGTCACACATTCCTTCCTTTTATGCAAATAGGAAGACCCAGGTCCCTAAACATTTCAATAAGCCTTTCTTCTTTCCCAAGGTCATCCCTCTCCGTCAGCTCCAGGAGGCTGCCCTAATGCTCTGCCCTCAAAGAGAGAACTGGAAGGGTACTTGGCCAGGTGTACCTTCCTGGGCTCTTCCAAGGTGACAGCTCTCACCCTGTGCTACAGGCGACCCTGTGCCTGGTGCCACTTCTCACTGCTTACCAGGGCACATGGACACAGGTGGTTCCCAAAATGGGTCACAGCAGGATGGGCTGCATCAGAATCACCAGGGAGGGCTATAAGAAGGCAGATTTCTTTTTCTTTTTCTTTTTCTGTTTTTTGAGACAAAGTTTACTCTTGTTGCCCAGGCTGGAGTGCAATGTGTGACCTTGGCTCATTGCAACCTCCACCTCCCGGGTTCAAGCAATACTTCTGCCTCAGCATCTCCAGTAGCTGGGATTACAGGCGCCTGCCACCACACCTGGCTGATTTTTCGTACTTTTAGTAGAGACGGGGTTTCACCATGCTAGCCAGGCTGGTCCTGAACTCCTGTCCTCAAATGATCCACCCGCCTCAGCCTCCCCAAATGCTGAGATTACAGGTGTGAGCCACCATGCCCGGCAAAGAAGGCAGACTTCTAAACCTAGAAATTCTGATGCAATAACATGTAGGAAAGAGCCCAGGAATTTGCAAAAATGTTTCAACTCCACAGGCAATTGTGAAGCACGGCCAAATTTGGAAAATATTGATCTACACAAAACAATACAACTATCTAAATATTAAAAATGACTTCACAAAAGGTAGCTAAGAGTGTGTGTCCAATTTTGTAAATATACATGCAATATCCTTTTTAGTATATAATAAATGTATAACTCTGATTCTGTAAACACACACACACTCACTCATGCGCATATATCTGAGTTGTAGGATGATAGAGGTTTTTCTTCTTTATTCCTTTCTCAGTTAACTTTCTATAATAAACACTTATTCTGTTCGTAATGAAAATATGATTTTGTGAGTGCTGGGGAGCAGATGATGACATACTTGGACTCCCAGAGTGGCTTAGCTCAGACTCCCTGTGTGGATTTCCTAGAAACGCAATGCCTCCCAGAGAGGCGTGCTGTCCCCTTCCTTTCTTCTGGCGAGTGTTCATATGTGTTTGTTTCAATACACTCTTCATTCTGACTAGCAGATTGCATGGCTGGCTTTTGTAAATGAACACTCATTTCACTCCATTAAATTAATATATTGACTTTTTTTTTTTTCCCGCAAGAGTTAAGGAAGAGATCAGGGCTGGGGGGCTGGGCATGCATTCGGGATAGGGCTCTAGTCAGCAGGAAATGAAAGAGCTGAGCAAGGAACCTGAGGTTGATATCAACATGGTGGGGAAGAGAGGCTGCTGTGCGGAGGCTCCCTTGTGCTGCTGGTGGCCCTGTGCCTAGTGCCAGGGCTCTCATTGGGGACCCCAGACCCCTGTCAAGCCACAACAGTGTCATGCCAGGGCTGAGTCTGCTGTTGCTCTCCCTGGGGCAGGAGGGGAGAAGACCTGGTGTGAGTCCAGCGGGAGTGCTTCACACTGGTGAAGAATAAGGTTCTGGAGTTAGAACTGGATTCAAAATCTGAGTCTGGCACTGAACACTCAGGCATGTTACTGTCCTTCACTAAGCCTAGTTTCCTCTCATCTAGTAGGGATGATAACAGTATCTATTCAATGGATTTCTTGATCATGACCATCATCCAGCTCCCAAGACCCCATCGCCACTCACCCTCCTCAGGATGGAGTGACAGTGTGGGCCTGCTCTGAAGACTCAGGGTTGGCACCAGATGGTTAGAGGAGGTGTTTGCTTTTTTCTCCCCTTCAGCCATTGAGACAATATTTGTTACCAATACTGAGATTCTTCATTCTCTGCTTCACTTCTGACTGGAGGCAGCCTGAGGGGAAAACTTTTTTGAGAGAGAGAAACTGCTGGGAAGGTCCCTGGCTCTTGAGGGAGACTCACAGGAAGTGACACTGAGTATTAAGGGTCTGGATGTGATGTCTGGAATGGCTGCAGCCATCACATTCCAGCCTGAGGATACAGCCAGTGCTGAGAGAGTTAAGACACAGGTCTTTGCTGCCATCACCAAGCCAACAAATCAGCTGCCACTGAGGTGTGCCTATCTCACAAGTTCCTGGTACCTGAGATAATAAAGTCCTTTTTTAAACTAGCTTGAGTTGAGATTTCTCTGTCTTGAAGACAAATGTAACTGACAGAGAAGAATAAATTTTACTTTTAGAATCACAATTGATCTACAACCTCTTCGAAGTGTGAAAGGAAAATAAATCTTGGAACCCCAAACCCACTAAGCCAAAGGGAAAAGTCAAGCTGGGAACTGGGTCACACAAACCTGCCTCCCATTTTGGTTCTTAAATAAGATGACTACAAAAATGAAAAACTACATGCCTCCCTCAAATTTTGCCCACAAGGAAATTCCTTTGCAATGTAAGTTGAATGCTTATCTTCACAGGTGTGGGGGACAAAGAACTCTAAGTCATCCCTCTGCCCACCTGAGACGAATGTATATCTGATTGTTTCCTCTGCCCTATTGTCTATGTTATCTTACGTAAAAATGCAGATTCACTGAGCCAGAAAAAAGCATGAATGACTCTTTTCCCCCTACACCCCTCCCACATGAAAATTATGTATTTTTCAATATCCCACCTTTTCCCTTTTAAATTTGAAACCCTCAAAATTATCTTGGGAGAAAGGCATAGACCTGTTTCCTGAGTGAGCGTCCTTAACTTTGGCAAATAAACCTCCTAAAATGATCAAGACTTGCCTTAGTCATTTTCCTTGATTGGCAGAAACAAAGTTGCCAATGTCTTCTACCTAGACCAACAATACCTTTTGAAGTAAACTTTGTATTGAACTACAGAACACATACAAAACTGGGCACAAATCCTAAGTATACAGTTGGATGAATTAAGACAAAGAGGGCACATCCTTGTAACCACCGTCCAGATAACCCTACCTTCATCCAGAAGCCCTGCTTGTGCCCTTCTCAGTTGCTACCCCTCCCACATCTTTAAAGGAAAACACAGTCAAGGTCAGCAAAAAGAAGGAAGGCCTAAGAAACTGCCCCAGCCAAGAGCAGTCTCAGGAAACATGGTGGCTGTATTCATTTCATCGGGCTGCCATAACAAATTGCCACAAACTGGGTAGTTTAAAACAGAAATTTATTACCCTGCAGTTCTGAAGGCTAGTAGTCTGAAATCAAGGTGTTGGCAGGGCCATGCTCCCTCTGAAGTCTCTAGGGGAGGATCCTCCCTTGCCTCTCCGACCCCTGATAGCCCCAGGTGTTCCTTGGCTCACACAGCATCACTCTAATCTCTGCTTCCATCTCTGTCTTCCATCTCTGTCTGTGTCCAAATTTCCCTCTTCCTGTAAGGAAACCAGTCATTGGATTAAGAACCATCTATCTAAGTGCTTAAAAAAACTTTGCATTTTAGAGAAGTTCTAGATTTATGAAAAAATTGTGAAGATAGCACACAGCTTTCCCACATGTCCCACACCTGGTTCCCCCTGGGAACCTACCCCAGTATGACCTCATATTAACTAATTACATCCGCATTATTTCCAGTTGCAAATCAGGTCACATTCTGAGGTACTGGAGTTAGGGTTTCGACATATCATTTTTGGAGATACAATTCAAACTATAACAACAACTTATATCACCTTAAGTTTATAAGGTGATATCCTGACGGGATCCTGGAACAGAAAAAGGACATTAGGAAAAAATTAAGTAAATCTTTTAAAAACTATGAACTTTAGTCAATAATAGTGAATCAAAAATTGGTTCATTAATTGTGACAAATATACCATACTAAAGTAAGATGTTAGTAACAGGGGGAACCAGGTGTGGGACATGTGGGAAAGCTGTGTGCTGTCTTCACAATTTTTTCATAAATCTGGAACTTCTCTAAAATGCAAAGTTTTTTTAAGCACTTCAGGGTGAGAGTTCTAGGAGGTAGCAAAGTTTCTTGTACTGATCTCTGTCATGTTCTCAGCAGCTCATCAGTGTCTGAAGCAAGGTATGGATTTGAGCTACCAATGGATGGATGGATGGATGGATGGATGGATGGATGGATGCAAGGATGTATGGATGGATGATGGATAGATGGATGTATGGATGGATGGATGGATAGATGGTGTATTAGTGTGTTTTCATGCTGCTGATAAACACATACATGAGACTGGGAGGAAAATGAGGTTTAATTGGACTTACGGTTCCATATGGCTGGGGAGGCCTCAGAATCATGGTGAGGGGCAAAAGGCACTTATTACATGGTGGTGGAAAGAGAAAATGAGGAAGAAGCAGAAGTGGTGACCCCTGATAAACCCATCATATCTTGTGAGACTTGTTCACTATCATGAGAATAGCACAGGGAAGACTGGCCCCCAAGATTCAATTACCTCCTGCTAGGTCCTTCCCACAACACGTGGGAATTCTGGGAGATACAATTCAAGTTGAGATTTGGGTGAAGACACAGCCAAACCATATCATTATGCCCCGGCCCCTCCAAATCTCATGTCCTCACAATTCAAAACAAATTGTGCCTTCCCAACAGTCCCCCAAAGTCTTATTTCAGCATTCACCCAAAAGTCCACAGTCCAAAGTCTCATCTGAGACAAGGCAAGTCCCTTCTGCCTATGAGCCTATAAAATCAAAAGCAAGCTAATTATTTCCTAGATAGAATGGGGGTACAGATATTGGGTAAATACAGCTGTTCCAATGGGAGAAAATGAACAAAACGAAGGGGTTACAAGGCCCATGCAAGTCTGAAATCCATCAGGGCAGTCAAATTTTAAAGCTCCAAAGTGATCCCTTGACTCCAGGTCTCACATCCAGGTCACAATGATGCAAGAGGTGAGTTCCCATGGTCTTGGGCAGCTCTGCCCCTGTGGCTTTGCAGGGTACAGCCCCCCTCCCACTGCTTTCATAGGCTGGCATTGAATGTCTGTGGTTTTTCCAGGAACATGGTGCAAGCTGTCAGTGGATCTACCATTTTGGAGTCTGGAGGATGGTGGCCCTCTTCTCACAGCTCCGCTAGGCTGTGTCTCAGTAGGTACTCTGTATAGGGGCTCTGACCCACATTTCCCTTCCACATTGCCCTAGCAAAGGTTCTCTGTGAGGGCCCCACCTCTGCAGCAAACCTTTGCCTGGACATCCAGGTATTTCCATACGTCTTCTGAAATCCAGGCGGAGGTTCCCAAACCTCAATTCTTGACTTCTGTGCATGTGCAGGCTCAAAACCACATGGAAGCTGCCAAGCCTTGGGACTTCCATCCTCTGAAACCATGGACTGAGCTATACATTGGCCCCTTTCAGCCACATCTGAAAGGGGCTGAAAGCTGGGACACAGGGTACCAAGTCCCTAAGCTACACAAAGCACGGGGACCTTGCGTCTGGCCCACAAAACCACTTTTTCCTCTTGTGCCTCCAGGCCTGTGATAGGAGGGGCTGCTGTGAAGGTCTCTGTCATGGCCTGGAGACATTTTCCCTGTGGTCTTGGGATTAACACTAGGCTCCTTGCTACTTATGCAAATTTCAGCAGCTGGCTTGAATTCGTCCCCAGAAAATGAGTTTTTATTTTCTATCACATAGTCAGGCCGCAAATTTTCCAAACTTTTATGCTCTGCTTCCCTTATAAAACAGAATGTTTTTAACAATACCCAAGTCACCTCTTGAATGCTTTGCTGCTTAGAAATTTCTTCTGCCAGATACCATAAATCATCTTTCTCAAGTTCAAAGTTCCACAGATCTCTACAGCAGGGGCAAAATGCCACCAATCTCTTTGCTAAAACATAACAAGGGTCACATTTACTCCAGTTCCTAACAAGTTTCTCATCTCCATCTGAGACTACCTCAGCCTGGACCTTATTGTCCATATCGCTATCAGCATTTTGGGCAAAGCCATTCAGCAAGTCTCTAGGAAGTTCCAAACTTTCCCACATTTTCCTGTCTTCTTCTGAGCCCTGCAAACTGTTCCAACCTCTGCCTGTTACCTGATTCCAAAGTGGCTTCCACATTTTCAGGTATCTTTTCAGCAACACCCCACTCCTGGTACCAATTTACTGTGTTAGTCCATTTTCTCACTGATAAAGACATACTCAAGACTGGAGGAAAAAGAGGTTTAATTGGACTTA
The DNA here is from genome assembly GCF_028878055.3 of Symphalangus syndactylus. Lineage (NCBI taxonomy): Eukaryota > Metazoa > Chordata > Mammalia > Primates > Hylobatidae > Symphalangus > Symphalangus syndactylus. The sequence continues at coordinate 95,556,818 of NC_072431.2, read as the reverse complement.
CAGTTCCACATGGCAGGGGAGGCCTCAGAATCATGGCAGGAGGTGAAGGCACTTCTTACATGGTGGCAGCAAGAGAGAATGAGGAAGAAGCAAAAGCAGAAACCCCTAAGAAACCTATCAGATCTCATGAAATTTATTCACTATCACAAGAATAGCAAGGGAAAGACTGTCTCCCATGATTCAATGACCTCACCCTAGGTCCCTCCCACAACATGTGGGAATTCTGGGAGATATAATTCAAGTTGAGATTTGGCTGGGGACACAGCCAAGCCATATCAGATGGATGGATAGAAAGAGAGATAGATGATAGATGATAGATAGATAGATAGATAGATAGATAGATAGATAGATAGATAGATAGATAGATATTACCTATGGACATCTTATTTTATATATATATACATATATATAATTTTCCTATCGCTATCTATCTATATCCTTGATAGTTCTAGATTTAGATATAGATAACAGAGAATGCCTATGTGTAGGCTCTATACAAGATATTTTACCTCCATGAATCCTCATACCAATTGGTATCCCCATTTTATAGATGAGGAGCCTGTGACTTAGAGAGAAAAGCAACTTGCTCAGATACCTTACTAGCAGAGTGTCAGAGCCAAGTTTCTAATTCTAGTCTACCTGGCCCTGAAGCATGGGCTGTTCCACTACATCATGCAGTGTTCATAATGCTGCACATCCCTTCCTGCCTGTGCCCTCACTGCTCATCCCCTTCAAGTTACAAATGAGCAAACTGAGGTCTAGAAAGGTGTAGTGACTTGCCAGTGTCATACAGGGAAAAACCAGGTAATGAGTTTTGAGATTGGGACTTTGAATTAATGTATTTAAATAAAAAATGTTTATTAACAATCTTACCTATCAGCCATGTGTGTACGGAGAAAGGAAGAGATAGAGAGAGAGAGACAGCAGAAAGCTGAAAGCCAAAAGTCTTGGGAGCTGGTAGATCGTGGATCTGAGAACTTTACATTTCCAGCAAAATATTGTCTATGGAAGGTTTTCAGTTGCTTCTGCAGTTTTTCCCTCCCACACCACCCTCACTCAGAATAGTGACCTAGAAGAGAACAAAACATCTTTGAACAGGTCATCTGTTTCCCGTCTCAAGCAGGGTGCTGGGGCATTGAAGGTTTCATTGTTTACTTAACAGGAAGCCTAGACCCTAGATCCATAGACTTGGCCTCTATCTTCTTTGCCTGAAAAAGTTCAATGCATTTAAGAATGTCAGAGCCATCCCCATTGACACCGTCTCTATGATTGATTTTACAAAGGTCACAGCTATGAATCAGAGGCTGAAATGCCACTGCAACCACTTATCTCCTGTCCTTGCTCATGGCATTGACAAGGCTGGTATAAAATGATGAAGTTGGCTCCAAAATATGAGGTTCTAACCACTAGAACTTGTAAATGTTGTAAGGACAAAGAATCTTTGTAGATGTGACTACGTTAAGGATCTTGACATGAGGAGATCATCCTAGATTATCAAGGTGGGTCATAAATGCAATCACAAGCGTCCTTATAAGAGAACACATGGAGAAGAGGAGAAGGCAATGTGACCACAGAGATTGGAGTGAAGTAGCCATAAATGAAGGAATACTGGCTGCCACTAGAAGCTGGAAGGGGCAAGGGACAGATTCTCCCCAAAGCCTGCAAAGGGACCTCAGTCTTACTGGCACCTTGATTTCAGTCTTATGATACTGATTTCAGACTTCTGACCTCCAGATTGAGAGAATTAATTTTCATTGGCTAAGTCAATTAGTTTGTGAAAATTTGTTACAGAAGCCTGAGAAGACTAATGCAGATGGTAAGAAATGCATTCCACTAAAAACTGAGCAAAACTCTAAAGCAAATGTGAGTCTCCTGGCTGACAGCTACATCACTGCAGGAATGAGGAACAGTCTGGTGATGCCCATGTGTACATCTATGAAGAAAATGAAATCCTTCAATGCTCTGAGGCTCTATCCAATTAAGGAGGAAGTTAGGGCTGAAAGAACCCAATGACCTCATTTTTCAGGTGAGGAAAATGAGATCTCGGGAGATCATTTAATTTGTCCAAGAGCTATTATTAGTTCCTCATGATTAAGGCTGTGTTAGGACTCTGGACTCAGCCGAAAGGACTTTGTTATAAACACATGCACAAAATTAGGTCATAATGACAAGAACATACTCAATGAAATTATTATTTAAAAAAGAAAAAATAAAGACAGGATTTGGAGAAAATACTATTAAATTTAGGAGATTAGAATCAAAGCAAAAAGTTAATGAAAGGTACAGACACCCTCCTCAGAGCCAAGAGAATGTCTATAGTTAAGCTTCAACAAACAAACAAAAAAAGAAGACTGACCTTGAGCTTCCCAGGAGCCAATGTGAAAGGCAAGCAGAATCAGTTACTTTATTCTTAATACCACAAAGAGAAAGCATGCCATTTCCTCAGGAGAAGCCAAGTGTTTTCTTTTATTAATTTTAAATGTCATTTCTCCTGTGACAGTTTACTTAGTTAACACCAGGAAACGTAATAGATGGTGAGTGCAATAATATTTTTACTGTGTCTTGCAGAGATAATGCAATAATGACTGTATCTTGCAGTGATCTTTGTTTGATGAAAGCCTCAGGCAAATAATTAAGAAAATTCTGAAATGATGCTTCTGTAAATGAATGGGATGATGGCGTGCATGGAGAAGTGGATGAACTACTTAACCATTCAAGGACCTCCCATTGACATTTCCCTCCATTGGGCATTTTCTAAGACCTGCATAGAAGTCAGTCAATTTGTTCTCTCAGACAAAGGTCCAGCATACTGATACTCTTCCTCTGTTGAAAGTAGAACCAGTCTTGCAGGTGATGTCCTTGACATTCTTTCATAGAAATAGTCACCTAAGCAATAAGGTAAAACCGTCTAGCCTCCACAGGTGCACCTGGATGTAAAGGGGGAGTTTTTTTTGTTTTTGTTTTTGTTTTTCAGGAAACAAGGTACCTCTGTAGAATAAGCTCAATCGGCACCAACATTGTGATATGCTGGCCAATAGAAAAACATCATCTCAGGCTGTGATCACAGAATGTGAAGTCTAAAAAACAGAGGAGATAAAGGAATGTTGTTCTGCCCTGTGCTGTCATTTGGATGTACCTGGAATATCATAGTCAAACCCACAAGCCATGCCTTAGGAAGGTGTCTATATTAATTAGAACTCCTTCTGCTTCAAGTGACTTAAATTCACTTAGGCAATAGCTGTGCATGGTGGCTCATGCTTGTAATACCAGAACTTTGGGAACCTGAGGCCGGCAGATTACCTGAGGCCAGGAGTTCAAGACCAGCCTGGCCAACATGGCAAAACCCCATCTCTACTAAAAATATAAAATTTAGCCGGGCATGATGGTGTGCACCTGTAAACCCAGATACTCAGGAGGCTGAGGCATGAGAATCGACTGAGATTGCAGTGAGCTGAGATGTTGCCACTGCACTCCAGCCTGATTGACAAAGTGAGACTCTGTTCAAAAAAAAAAATTCACTTAGGCAATAAAATAGCATTTATTGGTTCAAATAATTGGACAGTCTGTAGTAGAACTGCATTAGGCCCAGCTGAATGCAGGGGCTCAAGTGATGTTATCAGGGCTGTCTTGTGACCTCCTTCCACCTTGTTCCCTCAGAATGTTGGCTTCACTCTCAGCAGCAGTCTCCCCATCCCACCCCCAGTAGACAAGAAGGCCACTGGCAGTCTGAAATTTAGACCCTTGAATTGTGATTGACAAAAGAAGAGGAGCTTTCTGTTCCCAGTGCCCCTGGACGGTATCTCATGGAACGATTCTTATTGGCCTAGCTTAGTCCATGTGCCCACCTTCAGATTTATTTATTAATTCATTTATTCAATAAACCTTAATTTAATTTGTGTGGCATATACTGCTCTAGTGCTGAAGGTACAGCAGTGACAACAATCACTCTTCTGCCTCTTGAAGCTTAAGATTTTGAGATGCAACATGTCCTGTGATGAGGTATGTGATAAAGAAGAAAAAAGTATGGTAAGGTGATAAGGTGTCATTGTGAGGGGTTCTTTCTGGATAGGATGGCAGGGACAGCCTCTCTGATGATGTAATATTGATATTTAAGCAAAAACCTGAAGGAAGTGAGAAAGTAAGCTCTGTGAATATCCACATCTGGGGAAAGAGTAATCCAGATTTAGGAAACAGCAAATATGGAGGCCCTGAGATTGGAAGCTGTTCATCATGCTTAGGAAACTGCAAGAAAACCATTGCCTCTAGAGTCAAGGACAAAGAAGGGAGTAGTACGAGATGAGGTTTGGGGTTTGGGGTTGGCTATCATATAGAGCCTTATAGACTATGATAAGTACTTTGTACTTTGCCCTAAGTAAGACAGGATGCTATGGAAGGGTGTTCAGCAGAACAGTGATGTGTTCTGATGCTTTAGAAGGTTCTACATGATGTTGTGCAGAGATTAGATTGTAGGGGTAGGAGTGCCCTCCAGCCAAAGACCACCAGTCTGTAGTTTGGTTTTATTGATTTGTTGCAATAAGGAGAAGTGTGGAATGTCTTGGTTTAAAAAAATGGGTGTAACTTACTGCAGGGTTTAGGGTCCTGTCAGGTGATTTGAGAGTTGGGATTAAGGAAGTGGGGCTTTGGGTGCCATCAGGCTAATCCATAGCTATGTATCTTAATCAATCTTATCTTGAAGGTGGGAAGAACAGAGTGAGGCTCAAAATTTGGTAAAGAAGCAGCAGTCACTCATATTAACCAAGCTAGGAAGATGTTTGGTCACTTTTGCATTTGGACAATGTTTTTGTTTTTGTCTTAATCCGTCTTAGTCACAGAGTGACTTTGTCTGATGTGGGTGTTCTGTGTGTGAGTGCCAGGCAGATCGCAGTTATCAGGGGCTGCTTTTCTCTTCCTCAGAGAACAAGGGAGGGTCAGGGAATCAGATTCCTATCTGATGCTATGGATGCAATTGTCATCATGGTTTCCAGCAAAATCACAATATCTCAAGAGATTTAAAGAGGTATGATTTGGAGCATATTTTGAAGCTAGAGGTGGAATTTGCTCATAGATTGTGTGTAGAAGGCAAAGAGTTCAAGGTGATTTCTGAGAGCTTTTCCAAGTGATGAAATGGAATTGCTGCTTATCAAAATGTGGTAAATTATGAGAGACATACATTAAGTGAAGTGGATCTAGAGAGCTCAATTTTATTTATTTACTTATTTTTTTGAGACAGAGTCTCGCTCTATCACTCAGGCTGGAGTGCAGTGGCACCATCACAGCTCACTGCAGCCTAGACCTCCAGGGCTCAAGCAATTCTCCCACCTCAGCCTCCCAAAGTTCTGGGATTACAGGTGTGAGCCAACACACCGGGCCAGAGATCTAAGTTTCAAACATGCTAAATGTAAGATGCCTGTTAGACAGCCATGGAGAAATACTGAACAGACAGTTATACATATACATATATATATAAAACATATGCAAGTTACTGACATTTAGATAATATTTAGAGCCATGGGACTGGACATCACCTAAGGATTGAGAGTAGACAGAGAAAGAAAATGAGACTGGCCTGAGCCATGAGATACCCCAGATTTTAGCACCCAGCCCAGTGCCTGAGAAGGGACTATTCTGAGTGGCCATCCTGAGTTGAGTGGTAGCCTGTATCTGCCAAGAGGATGAGGCAATATGATTGACAGATCCCTCAAGCCCACATAGAAAGAGGTGATTTCCTAAAGCAAAGAATGTTAAGTCAAACAAATACCACTTGTCTACTTTGATATCTAATGAAGAACTCCCATCTTTTGGTTATCATTGAATTATTTGATTGATCAGCAATTCTTATCTGCTCATAAGTGGTATGCTTATATAAGTTTCAGGAGTGTTAGTAGGATTGGAATACTTGTCATGTTGGTCTTGAGAACACAAGGACTCTTCTCACATATTAAAAAGTAATCTTATGTATGTATGTATGTATGTATGTATGTATGTATGTATTTATTTATTTATTTATTCATTTATTTATTTTTTGAGACGGAATCTCACTCTGTCATCAGGCTGGAGTGCAGTGGCACAATCTCTGCAACCTCCACCTCCTGGGCTCAAGCAATTCTCCTGCCTCAGACTCCTAACTAGCTGGGACTACAGGCGTTTGCCACCACACCCAGCTAATTTTTGTATTTTTAGTAGAGTCGGGGTTTCACCATGTTGGCCAGGATGGCCTCTATCTCTTGACCTCGTGATCTGCCCTCCTCAGCCTCCCAAAATGCTGGGATTACAGGCATGAGCAATCATGCCCTGTGTGATCTTATTTTTTGTGTGTTATTTTTTGAGAAAGAGTAGGTACCAAGCGATTACTGTTTCAATAGCAAAGACTTGGAACCAACCTAAATGTCCAACAACGATAGACTGGATTAAGAAAATGTGGCACATATACACCATGGAATACTATGCATCCATAAAAAATGATAAGCTCATGTCCTTTGTAGGGACATGGATGAAACTGGAAACCATCATTCTCAGCAAACTATCGCAAGGACAAAAAACCAAACACCGCATGTTCTCACTCATAGGTGGGAATTGAACAATGAGAACACATGGACACAGGAAGGGGAACATCACACACCAGGGACTGTTGTGGGGTGGGGGGAGGGTGGAGGGATAGCATTAGGAGATATACCCAATGCTAAATGACGAGTTAATGGGTGCAGCACACCAACATGGCACATGTATACATATGTAACAAACCTGCACATTGTGCACATGTACCCTAACATTTAAAGTATAATAATAAAACAATTTAAAAAAAAAAGAAAAAAAAAGACTTATAACTCAGCTCAATATAAGTCAGACGTTTTTAGCTATAGATCTCTTCACAAGTGAAATGGGGCTCCTCAAATAGGTGAGCCCTCTACCCTCATAGACAAAGAAGCCAAGACTGGACACCCACTCAGAAGGGATGTTGTGGAAGCATTCCAAGCATCCTGAGCTGGACAAAGTTATCCACAGTGATACAACTACTGTGTAAGACTGTGAGAACAGAGATCTGAGTGCTTGTCCTCAGTTACTAACTGGATGACTTCGAGCAAATCACTTCATCCCTCTAAGCATCAGTTTCCTTTCGTTTATTTATTTTGAGATGGTTGTGCTCTGCCTCCCAGGCTGGAGTACAATGGCAGAATCTCAGCTCACTGCAACCTCCCCCACCTGGGCTCAAGTGATTCTCATGCCTCAGCCTCCTGAGTAGCTGGAATTACAGGCGTGCACCACCACATCTGGCTAATTGTTGGTATTTTTAGTAGAGATGGGATTTCACCATGTTGGCCAGGCTGGTCTTGAACTCCTGACCTCAAGTGATCTGCCTCCAGCCTCGGCCTCCCAACATGCTGGGATTACAAGCATGAGCCACTGGACCTGGCCAGTTTCCTTATCTTTCCAACTAGGGATAATAGTGCCTTTTTCACAAGGCTGTTGCGAGAATTAAGTAAGATATTATTTGTGAGAGACTGTAGCATCATGATTGGCATATAACAGCACCCAGCAAATGTTAGTTTCTTTCCTCTTTTAATAGCCAACCTGCAGGGAGAGTTTAATTCTGGAAATATTTATTGACCACTTATTATGACTTCTGTAATATTTGAACACGAACCATTGACAAGTCAGTCTGAAAACTGGCTGAGAGTCTGTGGGCAGGGGATTTGGAAAGGAAGGCAGTGGGACAACTCACCCTGGGGAAGAGAGGAATGTGTTTGCTCCTGAGGGAATAAGCCCCTAGGTTCTCTCTGGTGGGGGAAGAAGGCTGGAACTGGAGGAGGCTGTCTGGGAGGTGGTGTGGCCTCTGACTTACGCTCTCAGCCTTAAGCCAATGGCTCACACAATGCTAGTGTGATTGCATTTTCTGTGAAAATCTGGCAGAACTGAGTTCCACAGGCTGACATGACTGGAACAAGAGGCTCCATTCATGGACTTAGAATAGAACCAACATTAGGGCAAGGGCTCTGGAAGATTTCGGGGGCGGGGTGTTGGAGCGTTTGAGTCAAGGGTACTTATGTCTCTGACAAGTGAAGGACTTCAGCAGATCTCTGCTTTACCTATACATTTTACAAGATGCCCTGAGTGCAGCTGTAGAAGGATTTCTCCAGTCAGGGATCCTTGACATGAATGCTCAAAAGATACATTCTTCCTCTACAGTGCAGTCAAGGACAGCAGGACAAGCAGATTTATCCTCACCTGAAGTCATAACCAGGATCAGTTTCCCCCAATTCCAGCTCTTCCAATTTCCCAAAGAGGACTTTGTGTAACTACCTTAGGAGAAACACACTAAAGAATAAACATCAGCAACCAGCACAGGTGTGAGTGGAGACATTTGATCCCCAGCCCTGTCACTGTTGAATCTGGGGTGTGTAAAACCTCACGAAGTGGCAGAGGAGAACATGGCGCAGTAAACAACCTGCCCCATGCCCCAACTTACACTGCTGGCAGTAAACGACCCTCACAACTATCTCCTCCACTCATTCCCAGAGATAGTGATATGTTGGTATTAACAATACATCTCTTTAAAAATTCAATTATATTTGCATCTATTTGACAGACTAGAATAATTACTATCTGCTGCTAAGGTTTCCCCTGCAGATGCAAGAAAAAAGTGACCTTACATTTTCTGTCTGTCTGATTGTGGCAGCCAAGATTGAATAGGGAAATACAGAGGGTAGAAATCTAATTATATAACAGTATTGTGGTCATTTCTTTAAAGTCTTATCTTTTGGAGACACATATTGAAATATTTATGAATACAATCACATGATTGTAGCTTCAAATAATACAGGATAAGTATGATTTCATTTACATGAAGTACAAAAGCAAAAAGAAAATCACAAACCCATGCTGTTGAGGTGAGGAGAGTAGGGTGGAGGGTGGAGATAGTGACCAGTAGATAGGACGAGGTGGACATCTGGGATTTACATTTACACAAATGGTTTGGGGTTATGAAAATTCACTGTGCTTTAATTTTATAGCATATGCTTTTCTGTGCCTGTGTATATGTATACATGTGTATGTACATCATACTTCAATTAAACTTTTTGAAAAATCATAATGTGGGAGGACGGGTAACTGACACGGGGGTGGGAGTGGGGAGTGACCGAAACAGGATTGTCTGAGTGTTCATTGCTGAAGCTGGGTGGTGGGCAGGCAGGGGGTTATTTTACTAATCTCCTATTTGTGTCAATGTTTGACATTTTCCACAAGAAAAATTTTATGAAAGTATTCCTGGAGGTATTAAGTCTCATGTATTCTTAAATACTATTAGTTTTTTGAGCCGAGGTCTCTCTCTATAGCCTAGGCTGGAGTGGAAAATGTTAATTTTTTAAAACCAGAGGCTCAGTACAACAGGAGTTGAAGCTCTGATGGATCAAAGAGGATGGGTCATTTGAATATGAGCCAGAGTGCTCAGTGTTTTTGCAAATGTGATTTTTTTGCCTACCCTGGTGAAGCCACTTTAAATTAGAACTGTTATCATTTAAAAGGGAAACATAGAGATATATGTTAGCATGTGCCAATATTTGTATTTATTTACTAATGTTATTGATTACTTATTAATATTTCTAGATTTCATATCTGTACTATGTACAAAAATAATATAAACATAATAATACACATTTGACAAAAAGCTTTTAAAGGAAGAGATAAAATATGTAAATAGATATTCTAATGTATTATTTCTACATGCCAATGGATGTTTCTTGGGTGCCTTCAGGGTATATGATTTGGAAAACATAATTTTTCTTTTCACAATAAGAACTCGCAACAAAGAAAAAATAGATTTAAACTACACACACAGAAAATCTACATTCTGCTTTGAATATCGTCTATTAGACACCAGGCTTTGCCCTAGGCATATATGAATATCCTTGGCCTTGATGGGCTAGTAGTCCAACAGGGGAGAAGGCATATAAAAATATAACTTCAATGTGATATGGTGGTGCCACCAAGATGGAAATGGGTGCAAGGCATCTTCGGAATTCTTCCTGCAGGAAAGAAAACCTGAGAGGAGATTTGAATCTTAACAAAGAACTAGGCATGCAAATAAATGTAAGAAAGATATTCCCAACTGTTATGGGTTGAATTGTGTCTCCAAAAAGATATGCTGAAATCCTAACCCTGGTACCTGAGAATGTGACCTTATTTGGAAATAGGGTCTTTGCAGATGTAATCAAGTTATGATAAAGTCATTAGGATGCCTCTTAATCCTATATGACTGGTGTCCCTATAAGAGAGAAAGAGTCACAGAGACTCACACAGAGAGAAGAATGCCATGTGAAGACACAGAAATACAGGGAGAATGCTGTGTGATGACGGAGGCAGAAATTAGAGTTATGTAGCTGCACACCAGGGAACACCAAGAATTGCCTGCAACCACAGAAACTGGAGCATGAGCATGGCCATTGATATGGTTTGGCTCTGTGTCCCCACCCAAAATCATGTCGGATTGTAATTCCCAGTGTTGGAGGTAGGGCCTGGTGGGAGGTGATTGGATCATGGGGGCAGAGTTCTCATGAGTGATTTAGCACCGTCCCTCATTAGTACTGGTTTTATAGTGGGAGAGTGCTCATGATCTGTTTTCTTAAAAGTGTGTGGCACCTCCCAACTCTCTCTCTTGCTCCTGCTCTGGCCATGTAAGACATGCCTGCTTTTCCTTTGCCTTCTGCCATGATTATAAGTTTCCTGAGGCCTCCCCAGAAGTAGAAGCCACTATGCTTCCTGTACAGCCTGCAAAACTGTGAGCCATTAAACCTCTTTTCTTTATAAATTACCCAGTCTTGGGTATTTCTTTATAGCAATGCAAGAACAGACTAATACAGAAAATTGGTACTTGGAGTGGTGCATTGCTATAAAGATACCTAAAAATGTGGAATCAACTTTGGAATCAGGTAATGAGCAGAGGTTGGAAGAGTACAGAGGGCTCAGAAGAGGACAGAAAGATGAGGGAAAGTTTAAACTTCCTAGAGACTTACTGAATGGTTGTGACCAAAATACTCATAGTGATATGGACAATGAGGCCCAGGACTCAGACAGAGATAAGTAATATATTGGCAACTGGAGAAAATGTCACCTTTGTTATGTGTTAGCAAAGAGCTAAGGATCTGTGGGACCTTGAACTTGAGAGTAATGATTTAGGGTATCTGGCAGAAAAAATTTCTAACCAACAAAGTATTCAAGATATGACCTAACTGCTTCAAACAGCCTATGCTCACATGCATGAGCAAAGAAATGATCTGAAACTGGAACTTATATTTAAAAGAGAAGCAGAGCATAAAAGTGGAAAATTTTCAGCCTGGCCACGTGGTAGAAAAGAAGAACCTCTTTTCTGGGAATGAATTTAAGCTGGATACAGAAATTTGTGTAAGAGGAACCAAGTGCTGATAGCCAGGACAATGAGGAGAAGGCTTTGAAGGCACTTCAGAGAACACTGCAGCAGCCCCTCCCATCACAGGCCTAGAGGCCTAGGAGGACTGAATGTTTTTTTGGTCCAGGGCCAGGGCCTCACTGCCCAACACAGCCTCCAGACACTGCTCCCTGCATCCCAGCCAGTCCAGCTCCAGCTGTAGCTCAAAGGGACCCATTTATAACTCAGGTGGCTGCTCCAGAGGGTACAAACCATAAGCCTTAGAAGCTTTCACATACTGTTAAGCCTGCAGGTGCACACAGTGCAAGAATTGAGGTGTGGGAACCTCTGCCTGAATTTCAGAGGATGTATGGAAAAGCCTTGATGTCCAAGCAGAAGCCTGCTCCAGGGGCAGAGCCTCATGGAGAACCTCTACTAGGGTAGTGCAGAGAGGAAATGTGGGGTTGGGTAGTGGGGCACTACCTAGTGGAGCTGTGAGCAGAGGGTCACCATCCTCCAGACCCCAGAATGACAGATTCACCAGCAGATTGCACCCTCTACCTGGAAAAGCTGCAGGCACTCAACATCAGCTCTTGAGAGCAGCCACAGAGGCTGAACGCTGCAATGACACAGGGTTGGAGCTGCCCAAGGCCTTGGGAGGGAGCCCATTCCTTGTACCAGAGTGCCCTGGATGTGAGACGTGGAGTCAAAGGAGATTATTTTGGAGCTTTGAGGTTTAATGACTGACCTGCTGGGTTTTGGACTTGCATGGGGCCTGTAGCCCTTTTATTTTGACCACATTCTCCCTTTTGGGAGTATTTACCCAATGCTCGTACCCCCATGGGAGTATTTACCCAATGCCTGTACCCCCATTGTATATTGGGAGTAACTAATTTGTTTTTTATTTTACAGGATCATAGATGGAAATGACTAGCCTTGTCTCAGATCACACTTCAAACTTTGGACTTATGAGTTAATGTTGGAATAAGTTAAGACTTTAGGGGACTGTTGGGAAGGCATGATTATATTTTGAAATTTGAGAAGGACATAAAATTTCGAAGGGGGTGGGGTGGAATCACATGGTCTAGATATGTGACCCTGTCCAAATCTCAAATCTAATTGTAATTCCCAGTGTTGGAGGTGGGGTCTGGTGGGAGGTGATTGGACCATGAAGGTGGAGTTCTCATTACTGATTTAGAGCCATCCCCTTTGTTATGGTATAGTGAGTTATCATGAGATCTCATTGTTTAAAAGTGTGTGGTACCTCCCACCTCTCTCTTTTGCTCCTGCTCTGGCCATGTAAGATGTGCCTGCTTCCCCTTCCCCTTCTTCCATGATTGTAAGTTTCCTGAGGCCTCCCCAAAAGCAGAAGCCACTATGCTTCCTGAGTAGCCAATGGAACCATGAGCCAATTAAACCTCTTCTTTATAAATCACCCAGTTTAAGGTATTTCTTTATAGCAGTGCAAGAATGGACTCATACAGCTCTGCTGACACCTTGATTTCAGAATCCTACTCTCTAGAACTGTTTGGGAATACACATCTATTGTTTTAAGCCAGTCAGTTTGTGGTATTTTGTTAGAGTAGCATTAGCAAACTAATACATCAACATAAGGAACCCAGTTAGCAAATGAATAGGCACTGAAACAAGGTGTGTGGTGGGAATTGCCAGCCTTAAAATTGGGAACAGTAAAGACAGCGCCCTTAAAGCCACTGGGGCACAGAAGGCAAGATCTGCTCTATAGACTTGCAGTCTGGAGAAGCCTGCAGGAGCCAGCCACACAGGACCCTAAGTGAGAGGCCACTGTCATGGCCCCAGTGAGAGGCCATGGATCCTGAGCCTAACCAGGACCACAGAAATAGGGTGCGAGAGGGGTGACAGCTGCCAGAAATATACAAGAGACAAAAGTGGCAAGATCTGGTGACTGGTTGGATGTTGCGGGGACAACATAGTGGGAGAAACTTAGGTGGATGGTGATTTTGCAGCAAAAAAGAGTAATAAAAGCCAGCTTGGGGAATAAAGGGAGTTTATGAATTCAGTTTTTGATATGCTGATTTGGGGAAGCTTATGGAATATACAAATGTGTTCAGCAGACAGTTGAGTGTATAAATCTAAAGCTCAGGGAGATGCAATACACAAAGATAAATGTTTGGGAGTCAACAGCATGGAGGCTATTAAGATCACAGAGAGTAGGCAAAGACTGGAAAAAGCAAGTGTCAAGGGGAGAACCCTGAGCAACATCACCATGAATGTGGTGGGTAGAGGAGCCCAGGCAAGAGACGGGAAATTGACAGGCAAAGCTGAAAGGGCAGCACTGGGAATGTAGGGTGTCTTGGAAGCTGTATCATAGCGTCAAGAAGATGAGCGTGGTCAATGTTGTAAAAAGGGCAGAAACCTGGGAAGATACAGCATGAAAAGTCCACAGATTAAAGATGGTAGATGTGATCGGTGGTGGTGTTAGCAGTAGAGGGAGCAGAGGGCAAGTGGCCCTGGTTCGGGTTGAGTGGTAGATGAGAAAGTAAACAACTTCTAAAAGATGCATGGCAGAGAAAGAAGGAGAAAGGGGATGTCACCAGAGAGAGATGGACCACAGTCAAGGGCAGAGGAGACTTCAGCAGCCTACAACTTAATGGAGACTCCTGGGAGACTTTGATGACATATGAGTGTCAGGATAGAGTGGTGGGGCAAGGGAGGAAGAAGAGGGGATCAAGCCTCTTGGGGAGAACAGATCTTAAACTGGCATGTATTTTAGTTTCTGCACCAAAAGGAAGGGTTAGGGTGATTTCGAGGCAGATTAATTCATAAAGAAAGCTGAGGGAGATAATTTCTCAAGGGATTTTTTGTATTGGGATTTTATTTTTTGAGACAGGGTCTCACTCTATTGCCCAGGCTGGAGCACAGTGGTGCAATCACAGTTCACCGAAGCCTCAACCTCCCAGGCTCAGGTGATCTTCCCACCTCACTCTCCCAAGTAGCTGAGACTATAGGTGTGAACCACCATGCCCAGCTAATTTTTTCTATGTTTTGTAGATACCGGGTTTCATCCTATTACCCAGGCTGGTCTCAAACTCCTAGGCTCAAAGCTAGTTTTCCAAGGTGCTGGGATTACAGGCAACAGCCACCACGTCCAGACATGATTTTTGGATTTTTTTTTTAAGTACAGTCTGTGTTGAGAAAGGGACAGAGTGGGGTGGAGGTGGGGAGGGGGTAAAGATTTGGAACTGATCCAGAGGAGAACAAGAAAGCAAACGGAAGAATTTGCCCTGGGGGCCCTGTGAAGGCTGCAGCCAATGCACCTCTGAGGGTGCTGTCTGAGGGGCTGAGTGATTTAGGGCCTTAATTCATCAAAGTGGGAGGAACCGCCTCTTCTCTGCTTCACTCTCAGGCTGGTTGTGACTTCCCTGTTCCTCATGCCTATTCACAGTTTCTGTCCCCTGCACCCCCGGCCAGCTTGACCCATAACCCACATTCCCTGAGCCCCCAAAACCACTTTCTCCCCACCCATTTTTTCATTGGCTATTCTTTCATCTCCCATCCCTGACTCGACTCAACCCTGCCCTCATGCTTCCCTTCCCTGACACTTCTCTCCACCTCCTTGGCCACGTACCCAGGCATCTGTGCCTAATGGTGGGTCAGACTCTCTGGTATGAGAGTGTTTAGAACAGAAATGGGGGAGCAGAAAATGAACAAAAGGATGGAGACAGTGATTGGAATCAAGCGAATCCTTGGAGGGTAGGAGTCAGGAATCTTTGGCTTCTGCTAAAGGAAACAGCCGGTACTAGAGCAAAGGCTAGGTCCAGGCCATCTCCTCTCCCTGGCCTTGTCATCACCTGCCTGTGCTGGGTCATTTCCAACAGCACTCAAGTAGCCTCCAAACAAAACAGACACCATTTTTGCCCCATATGCTCCTTCAGCCATAGCCCTATTGCTCCCTTTTCCAGAAGGCTGCTGGAGAGATCATTACACACACAGGGACCTCATCCCTTACCCCTCAGTCACTCCCCAAACCCCAGCCATCTGGCATTCACCCTGCCATGCTTCAAGATCTATTCTTTCCTTTTTCCCAGGGAATTAATTCTTTTTCAGCCAGCCCTAGCTAAAGCATTTTTATGTCATTTGAGAAATGGACTGACTGTTGAAGTAGGCAATTTCCAATTACACAGCTTGTTCATGACAGCCTGGTGTCTCACACAGCAGCCAGATGTTTGTGTTTGCTTCCTTTCTTTGGTCTGTCCCTGCTGCTACCACCTTTGGTTCCAATCCAAGCTCACCCTCCCAGTCTCCTGGTCTTTATTTTCTGGTTGGTCCTCTTGTCTTGGATTCATAACCTGCTTCCTGGGGGTGTCCCCCGGATGTCTTAAGCAATTATTGTCTGTGTCAGAGACAAGACCTCTGAGCAGAGTCACTCATCAGCATCTTCCCCCCACTCCCACTAAATGTTCCTCATTTATTTTCAAGTCTTTCCTAAGCAGATCTCCCTTTGGGGCACACTAGCCTATGGCAAAGCTCTCTGCTTTCTGTCCCCACGTGATTCAAGGTGCTCCATTTCTTCTCTGCCCCTGCTCATCCTGCATGATGCTCTGCTTAAAAGACAGAAGGAAGAATTGTGACCTCATCCCCATTCACACTTGCTGTCCTTAAGTTTTGTCCTTGGCTTCCAGAGATCACATACTTGTGACTTTCCATGTGAGCATTGACATGCTCACACTTTACAAAATTTGTAGGACCATGGAGAGCTTTCTGGGGAAATGTTCAATTGTGGTGGGGCCACAGGGAGGAGGGGCAGAGCATGGATAAAAGAATCCAAGGTTAAACAGAATCAGGGAAATGGCATAACGCAATCATTCTGGGCATTAAGAAAAAAGTAAGGAGAAAAAGAGCAGCAAGGTCACTTGGCCAGGACGGTGAAGATGAGCAGATTCAAGTGCAAGGGAGAACTTAGAGAGCTGCTAATGTGGGCCTAGACTAGCAAGGGGGTGCTGGTGCTGGCATTTGAGTTGGTTTCCAGTGTGGGTCAGATGAGGTGGCATTGCAGGGCTGAATTGTGCAGGTATGCTGTGGTCTCCCATCACACACCACCAGCTGTGGTCCCCTGTTGCAGAGTAAGAGACTCCCAAAAGAAGTCCACGTACTAATCTAGGAACCTGTTATCTTACATGATAAAAGGGACTTTGCTGTTGTGATTAAAGTAAGGACCATGGACTTGGAAGAGTATGCTTGATTATCTAGATGGGCCCAAGGTCACCACAAGGGTCCTCGTAAGAGGGAAGCAAGAGGATCAGAATAAGTAGGAGATATGACAACAGAAGCAGGAGGTTGGAGTGAGGTGGGGAGGGGGCCCTGAGCCAAGGAAGCAGGTACTTCTAGAATTTGAAAAAGATGAAGAAACAGATTCTCCCTGAAGCATCTAGAAGGAACACAGCCCCACTGACACCTTGCTTTCTTCTGACTTCCAGAACCGTAAAAGAATAGAGTTGTGTTGCTTGAAGTCGCTAAGTTTGTGATAGTTGTTTTACAGCAGTAATAAAAACTAATACACTCCCATATAGTGGAGGGGGGTTGATGGGTGCACATGGGAGACTTTGGGCCTTTGCCAAAACTTCAGGGGGCAAGATATGTTGCTGGGCAGCTCTGTATATGGCAATGTCATCCCCTCCTGAGGCCTCACCCCTTCTCTCCAGGCCAGACCTCTCTGAAATCCTCCTCCAGGTTGGCAGTAATGCACTTGTTAGTGCCAGTGAGGCACAACTACTCAACCAGTCACCACACCTCTTAATTCAACCATGACCTGCCTCACTCTGCACTGTAGGGGGCACTGGGGAGTCTGCTGTTCTTTCCTGACTGACACCTAGATAGAGCAGAGAGAGCCAGGGACAGCGAGTTCAGGCCAACAGCAAATGAAAGGAAGGCAACTCTCCAGGCCCAGATAGCCCGTGAGGTCAGCATTCAGCAACAGCGTTCACTAACGACAGCCCTGCCAACTGTAGCTGGCATCCTAGGCACATGCACATTGAAGGTGAAGAGACAGGAGACCTCTGGCTGCCAGCAGGCACTCTTTCTTTACTCTGTGCGGCCCATTCTCATGCTAAAAGCAATTTCCAAACTACCTCCCTGCAGAGCATTAGCCTAACAGGCTGAGCCCTGACAGTATCACCCTGATTCTTTCATTTGAAGCACATGTTCATTATACACTTTCAAATAAATCATATTGCCATTTCTAAAGGAGAATATTTATCTGGGCTCATGTGACACCCCAAGGTCAAGGACAACAGCACCACAGTCTCCATTCCATGCCAAGGCAGCACTAGGGTCTTCCTGTCAAGAGTTGGAGTGTGCCTGCAATTGTATTAGGTTGGTGCAAAAGTAATTGTGGTTTTTGCCATGAAAAGTAATGGCAAAGACCTCAATTACTTTTGCACCAACCTAATAGCTGTGTTCCTACTGTGCTCCTAAAATAAGGTCCATTGTATGTTCCAGGGAATATTAGTTTCTAGGCACCTACCCTGTTTGAAGTGGACTGGCACACCAGGCTTTAGGATGGCAGTGGGGAGTCCCAGTCCAGGCCCCAGCAGGCTGTAGAAGGCAGTTGTCTGAGGCAGAGGTTATGTGGATGATCCTTTTGCCCAAGGCCCCCAAATTACTGCATGCATCCTAAAAGAGTAATCTGGGGCTACCTAAATTCACGTCAGCCAGTCTTTTTTTCACCTAATGGTCTAAGTTGGGTTAAGGGAGCACTGTCCAGTGATCATTGATTGGTCAGAGCCCAGGACATCCGCCTGGCCATATTTTATTAGTGGGCCGGGTTACTGGGCCTTAAAGGTCCATGTTCCTGTGCACTCACTCATGCATGCCCCTGCTCCCTGTGGTAAGCACACCTGGTTGAGCCTCCTTCTCAGGGAGGCTAGTCAGGGCTCTTTCTCTCCACCTCCACTCTGCCTGTAACTGAGGGGCAGATTTAGGCTGGCGTCTTAAACTTTCAGGGAAGGAGAGCGAAGTCTCTCTGGGCTCTCCTATCTCTGCGTTGGAAGTCGTTGCATCTGGCACTTAATGAATAGGCATATTGATTTCCATTTGGCTATTAATCCTTGTGTATAAGCCTCTCACTTGGTAATCACAGTGAGAGGCAGGCGTGGCTGAGCCCAGAGCTGTTAACAGCTTCTACAGCTCAGAAAACAATGCCATCGGAGGTCATGTGGCAGGCCTTGGTCAGTGAGTAACTCTAATTGAAAGGAAATGAAATCAATTACATAGTTTGAGCGGTCCACACTTAATTCTAGTGAAATCACATTATAGTAATTGGGCATTATTGAAATGACTTGAACATTGGTCAAGTAAAGTATTGGCCACAACTCAATCATAAATCAAATTTATTTACCGGCTTGATAAATGTATTTACTGGCTTGATTTACTGGCTCGATAAAGACAGCAAACACATTTGATTTAGGATTGAGTTGTGGCCAATACTTGCCTAACCAGCGCAGATCCTCTGCGGTAGGCAAAGAGGCCCCCCAAAATGTTCACAGCCTAATCCTCAGACACTATGAACATGCTGGTTACATGGCAAAAGGAAATTACGGATGCAGATAGGATGAAGGCAACTAATCAGGTGACTTGAAAACAAAGAAATTATCCTGGCTTACCTGGGTAGACCCAATGTAATCCCAAGGGTCCTAGTAAGTGGAAGAAGGAGGTAGATGAGGGCGAACCAGAAAGACACCAGCCTTAGATGGACTTGGCAAACGTTGCTGGCTTTGAAGATGGAGGACTGGAGCCACAAGCCAAGGAATATGGTGGCCTCTGGAAGCAAAGAAAGGCAGGGAATAGATTCTCCTCAGAACCTCCAGAATGAATGCAGCCTGCTGATACCTTGATTTTAGCCTAGAGAGACCCATTTCAGACTCTGCCCTCCAAAACCGTAAGATGATAAATTTGTATTGTTTTAAGCCACTGTGTTTGTGAAACACTGTGACAGCAGCACTGGAAGCAGCACACAGGAAACCGATATATTCTCCTAACCTGGGTTTCTCGGCTTCAGCAATATTTCCATTTTTGTCTGGGAAATATTTTGTTGTGGGGCTATCCTGTGAATTGTAGGATATGCAGTAGGATCCCTCACCGCTACCCAATAAATGCCAGTTGATCTTCCCCTTCCCAAGTTGTAACAACCAAAAATGTCTCCAGACCTTGCCCAGGAGTGGGAAGTGGAAGAGGGATGGAAAAAATCACCCCTGGCTCAGAACTGCTGCTCTAAACTCAGCATCGTTATGCATTTACTACACTTTCCTTCACCCACTTGGGATTCTGGTCACTGCTCTTTTATATATGGGTGCTTCTGGTTGAGGCCTTTGATGCTGGTTGAAAATTAAGTGCCTAGGGAGGTAATATACCAAGCTGTAATCAGCCTCAAAGTGTTTCCATCATTTCAACAAAGCTGGTTTGAAGGGAGAGAGAAAAAGGAAACCGAATGAGCTATTAGGTAAAGAAAAGGACATAGAACTGAGATCTAGAAAGGTATAAGATTTTTTTTTTTTTTTTTTTGCCCACTTCATGCAATATTCTTCATACCATTTGTCTTATGTGTAAGTCCCAAGCTGGGCTCCATGCTGCAGTGTGCAATAAGAAAAACATGATTTCTACTTGGAAAAACTTCACTGTCTCACAGTGGAGACTGGTACATAATTTTGTAAAACCTCAACAGAGATGGAAAGGGCTATAAACATTTCATAGTCACATATTCTGAATCAGGGATCCACAATCTGGCTCCAAGGTATGAGAAAGTATAACAATGGGGCCAAATATTTAAAATCAAGACTGTCTCAGAAAATGTGGCCATGCCACCTGTAAAAGGCATATGCAAATTGCTACAGAAGTTGCCCAGAACAGAGGACATGTGACTCAGGACTTGCATGGGAGGAGGAGGAGGAGGAGGAGGGAATCACAATTCATGCGAGAGAAACGCGTGCACAAAAACACAGGACAGGAAAGCTCCATATGGCACACCATTTAGAATTAATCAGTGATTTCAGATGTATGTGACCACTGGAAGATTTCAAGTATGCATCACTAAACTTGAGAAATAAGTAAAACAAAACAGGAATAATTTTTATTTAAAAATAACAGTATTGTATTTAAAAACAATAGTACAGGTCAAGAGGTTCTTCAAGACCAGTACTGCCAAGGGTTTAATTTAGCATCCTCTTTCTTGCTAATCACACACCATGTAACCTTGCATGAGGTACTTCTCTGTGTTTCCACATCTATAAAATGGGAATAATTGTGTCTACCCCAGGTTCATTGAAGGAGTCCTGTATACATGCAAAGCCCTTGGAAGAGTGCCTAGAATATAATAAGTGGTTTATACCTGTTACTGTTAATATTATTGAAAATATTATTGTTAACAGTGCTTAAATAGTTGATAGGCTGCAGTTAACCTGCAGGACTCCTTGGTACAGGGTGGGGTGTTGGGTTCAATCCAAACAAGACATCAGCACACACTGGTTGGGGAGAGACACGGGAGTAGGAAAAGCAACTATGGCCTATGAGCACTACCAGGGGAAAGGCAGTTGGTGGAGCACCTTGGAAATTCAAGCCTCCTTGGCAATTAGGGAAGATTGATTGTGTGTTTACAGCCGTGATCACCCAGGTGCTCTGTGGTCAGACTTCCATGTCCCTGCACTTATCGCACAGGGGCCCTGCAACATGGCAGTCACTGAGGACTCAGTCTGCAGTCGAGATAGACATTAGGGGGTGGTGAGGTTTGTGGTGAACCAAAGGTGCAGATGCCTTTGTAAGAAGAAGGTCACCCCTCAATTTCAGCCAATTGTTGTCATGTCAGAATACTAGCAAATCATCTTGTTTTTTCGAATATGAAAAGTAGGAATTCCATGGAGAACTTCCTAGTTTAAAAATGTAAGAAAAATTAGCTGTTTGTCTACAAGCAAGTTGCAGCCTGCAGATCACAGTTGTGAACCCCCAGATGAGAGGCTCGTAATATAATCCTCTTGCCATGCCCTTTTGATGTGCAAGCACCACTGGCAAAGTCTGGATACCTTTTTCGTAAGATTCCAACCAGTCCCAGAGGAAAAAAACCATTTCTTACTTTTCTCTGGAAGAATTTATACACTGATTAAAGGAGTATTACTAACTTAAGACCACTTTTCTGCCACTTTTACTGCCTCAGTCTGCAGCTCAACAATCTGTTCAAGGCTAGGAGTTAGAAGTCATTTGCTATCCCCTTCTCCTCGCCCTCACAGCCAATCTATGACTGAGTATTAAGAACGGATCACTTCAGTATCTCATAGATCTATCCTTCCCACTCACATTTCAGGCCATGCCATCCTCTTGCTGAAGCCCTAACTGATGCCTCCTAACAGGTTCTCGTGTCTCTTCCTGACCAGGCCCTCTTACACACGCTGCAGAATTACCATCCACAGTGTACACTGGATGAGATTGTGTCACCACCATGCTTAGAACCACTCCTATCACTGACAGGTCAATATCTGAGCCCAATAGAACCACTCCTATCACTGACAGGTCAATATCAACACACATGTCCAGAGGGGCCAGTAATTAGTTGTGCCTGGAGTATTGAGAGCATCAGTGGCCAGGAACATCAGGCAAGATGTAATGTTTTAAAGAGCCTTGAATGCCATGCTAAGGACTTGGAACTGCACTGCATAGCCCATGGGGAGCTATGGAAGGTTTAAAGCAGACAAGAACCTTGCCTTGTCTAAATTCTGTAAGTCTCAACACTCTGCTTCCTTCATAGCACTTAATGGAAGTCTGTAATTATTTCGTTGACTTGTTTATTTTTTTCCATATCTTCCACTAAATGTCAAGCTATGAGCAGAAATAAATTATGTCTGTTTTGTTCACATTTACTTCTCAACTACCCTGTAAGTCCCTGAAACATAGTATGAATTCCATAAAAGGTAATTGAATACATGAGTAAATGAAGGATGAATGCAGGAATAGATCAGTAGAATCAACACAAAATTAACCATGGGTTTCATTCAACACATACCTCACCACTCCTGCCTGTATATAGGATTATTCTGAAATATATCAAGATAAAATGCAAATTATAGTGAAGCTTGGACGCAATAGAGTACAGCAACAATGACTAGATCTGAATGATGTGCATCTTATTGAGTAGTGCACAGGGCAGAGCAGACATTAGCAAGTAATTAGAGGCATAAGACCTTCACAAGTGCACATATGCCAGAATTAATGGAAAAATCTGCTCATTTTTACTGGGGGCATAAATGCCAGGATTTGGTGTTCAACTCCACCTATAAGCATGTAAAATAGAGCTCACAGTCTTTATTAAGGTCTTCTTTCTTTTAATTCAAATAAATCAAGTTATTTATTAATTCAGACATACACTGAAATGTTATTGGGGTCTTCTTTGAGTAGTGAGATTTTCTCAATTGTCCAAAATTTTAATAATAAGTATGTATTACTTTAAAAGTTAGAAAAATTAGCCGGGCGAGGTGGTGGGCGCCTGTAGTCCCAGCTACTCGGGAGGCTGAGGCAGGAGAATGGCGTGAACCCGGGAGGCGGAGCCTGCAGTGAGCCAAGATCGCGCCATTGCACTCCAGCCTGGGCGACAGCGAGACTCTGTCTCAAAAACAAAAACAAAAAAAATTAGAAAAACAATAAAGATTTAAGAAATGATTCTTGAGAATCAATTTATAATGCATTGTTTGAAGCCCTACAGTTGACATTTTTCAAATCCTTTTAATAACATTTTGATCCTTAGAACTATAAATTTTTAGAGTAGGTGGAAATTTTGCCAGATCATCTGATATAGCTCCCTGTTGTTTTACAGGTAAATTTTTGACCAGCCAGGGTCCCTCCCCAACTGCATGAGATTCTAATGAGACTGTCAATCATGGAGATAGCTGGGGAGTCAGGGAGTTCACAGAGGCTAGAGAACAAATTCCAAATTAAACTAAACTCTCAGAATAACTGAAATATTTATTTCTCTGGAAACTAATTAATCCGGAAGTGTTCACATGACTCAAACAGGGATAATCAGACTATTCCTGTTGAGAAGAGGATTGTTCTCTTTATCTTGGCTCACAAGTCAACAGAACATGTGTGTTTGGAACTGTCATTCAAACTTTGAGTGATAGATCTGCTTGGCCCAACTCCTTGGACTTCCCAGAAGTTGTATTAAGCCAAAAAGTGTGTGTGTGTGTGTGTGTGTGTGTGTTTGCTGAAGGTTTGGATTCATTTTCTGTCACATACATCAGAAGGAATTCTTAATAAATAACCACCCATAACTAATGCCATCTGTCCCTTTTGTTAAGATCTCCAAACATGAGGACCCTACAATATTCCTGGGTCTCTCAATTCAATGGTTTTTGTTTTTATAATAAGTGGTAGCAAAAACAAAATTACATTTAACTTAAACTTTCTGCTAAAATATAAAGTTAAGAACTTCTGTTTCCACCAGATATAGAGTAACAGGAACTGTATATATGTTCTTATTGAAATAACCAAGAAAAACAGACAAAATATATGAAACAAATGTTTTCAAGTTACTAGATATTAGGCAACAAATAGAGTGATTCCTGAGATGACTAGCTAATGAGGTGAGCCCTGTCATTGTCCCATAATACCTTTTTCAGAGTTCACAGGCTACAGCATCAGGAGGAAAAGCCTAGATAGAACTTGACAGATACCTTGAAGTCAGGAAACACAGCTAAGAGTCTAGAAAGATAAAGAGAGGTAGAGTTTGCAAGACAGAGTACCAAAAAGGCGAGAACTGCACAGAGTGATCTGTGGAGGTTTCTTTTCAAGTATTCAGCAAAGCACTGATTAGCATATGTTTTTAAGGAAATGACCTGAGGCTGAGGGAAAACCACCTGGAAGGATCAGAGAACAGTGTCCAGGGCACACACAGGATAGTGAATAGTGCCTGTTCTAACCAGCCAGACTGGAAAAAAAACATAATTTGTGGTAGATTGGTGGAGTACTCAGGAAAGTCATGCCTCAGTGGTAGGGAATACATAGCCCTAGACTGAGCACTGCTCTGGAGCCACCTAAACAATGACAAAATCAAGACCCAAAAGGACCAAACTGTTTCAGAGCAACTTGACTGCTTCCCAGAATAAAGTTCAAAGATATTTATAGAGACATAAAAATAATCAGCGCCAAGCAGGGTACAATTCACAATGTCTGACATTTAATCAAAGGTTATCAAATGTGCAATGCAAAGAAGCTAAAAAATATGACCCAGAATGAGAATAGTCAATCAATAGAAACTGACACTGATGATGGAGCAGGCAGAAAAGGACATTAACATGTTTGTTGTAACTGTACTACAGTATGTCCACAAAGTTGGGTAGAGACACAGAAGATATTTTTAAAAGATCCAAATGAAATCTGAGGAAATGAAAACGATCATGTCTTAGATAAAAAATACTCTGGATGGCATCCACAACAGATTAGAAATTTCTGAAGTAAAGATTACCGAACTGAAAAGCACAGCAATAGAAACTATTCAAAGTGAAACAATGAAAGTAAAAAGAATCCCTCCTCTTGTTCCCCCCAAAATTAAAGAAGCATCAGTGAGCCGCAGGGCAATTATAAGAGCATAATACCTATGCAGTTGGAGCTTCCAAGAGACAATGGAGAGAGAGGTGTGGAAAGAAAACATATTTTCAGAAATAACAACTGAAAATTTCCCAAATTTCATGAAAACTCTGTATCTATGGATCAAAGAAGCTCAATGAAACATAAAGAAAACTATACCAAGACACATACGGTCAGATTGTTTAAAACCAGTGAAAAGGGGCAAATCCTGAAAGCATCCAGAGAATAACAATGTATTACACACAGAGAAACAAAGACGAGAATTACAGCAGATTTCTCCTTGAAAACAGTGAAAGTAGAAGGACAGTGGAGAAACATCTTTAAAGCACTGAGAAAAAACTATAAACCTAGAGTTTATGCCCAGTAAAAATATATCCCAAAGCAAGGGCAAAATAAAGACATTTTCAGTCATACGATAGCTGAAAGACGTCATCACCACTAGACACGCACTCTAGGAAATGTTAAAGGAAGTCCTTCAGGCAGAATGAAAATGATACCAAATGGAAATCTGTATTCACACATAGGAATGAAGAGCACTGGGAATGGTAATAATGTGAACAAATATGGACTTCTTTTTTTCTTACTATTAAATATTTAAATTTTAAGTCCCTCTTTCTCACCTGGTCCTCCATGATCTCCAATTCTTCATTAAAGTCTTTTATATAAATGGAGATCAACTCAATGCCTTTTACTCATCTTTCCTTTTAACATCCTTTTACTATTGCTTTTTCTCTTCTCATGGGACTCACTTTCTGCATCTTCAAGACTTGTGCTGTTCCTCTTTCCACCTGCTTTAGCTTCTCCCCACCCTCCTGAACTGTGTAGCCAGATGTCCAAAACAAGCATCATTTGTGTCAATAAGGACACAGTGGCTTGGATGTCATCTTTTCCATTAGAATCTTTTTAATTGCTTATGAAAACTTGCACGTTAACTTTGTTCTGGAAAGTCAGGGTGCATATTAGCACATTAAAGTTTCTGAGAAAGTCATTACCAAACTATTCTATGTTATAGATCCCAGGATTTTCCCAACATATTGTCTACAAGATCCTTGGAACACAATTTGAAAATTATTAATCTCATCCTATGTCCTCACTTTATAAGAGAGAAAACTTAAGCCCAGAGAAGTAAGGAACTTGTCCAAGGTCACACAGGATGTTAGTGTCAAAGCAGCAGCTAATACTGAAGTCTCTAGAATAAGACTACTCTTCTTTCCTCAGCATTCACCCAGAAATCTTGGTATTCTTGAAATTTTCGTTAGGAATTTTCTATCTCTCTAAATCAAGCTCACGGCCTACAACTTTGCCTTTCACTATCAAGTTTGATTGTTTCTTCCTAGCGTAAAATTCTACAACTCTGAATTAGTGGATGCCTAGACATTTGGACAGGAATACAATCGGGTCCTCAGGCTCTGCAGCTAGCTCATTGTGAAAATGCCATCTGAAAAGACAATGCTGTGCCTTCTCAGAGGTGGCAGTTCTACTTGGAATTGGCAGCTATTTCTCTGTCATCACTTAGTCACTTCTCTGCTCCAGCTCTGAAGACAGCCCTGGCTCTGCTGGGAGTGACAGACGCTGCACTGAGCAGAGCCCCCGGCTACCCCACCCAGCCAGGCCCACTTTAAGCAAAGGCTGAGTGAAAGGGGCAGATGTGGGACCCAGAACATTTTGACAGAAGATTCACTTTCTCCCCTCTCCCCTCCAAAAAACTATTTCATCGCCATATGTGTGGGTGAATTATTTCTATTCTCAATGAAAAGCAAAGAGGAACAGTAAGAAATGATTCCGGATGGCACCTGGGAGGAAATGCACAAAAAGAAAACCTCAGGGGTTTCTGGTATTAAAAATGGTTAGTAATCAGACCCACCCAGCCCACAGATTTGCTCACTTGTGCCTGGCTTTGGGATGAAGGAAAGGGGAGTTAGGAAATGTTATTTTCTGAAGCTGCCTGCTATTTAAACTTGATGGTCAGTGAATCAATCTTTTAAAAATGTTCTGATTTTCTGGTGGGAAAAACAACTGAATTGACACATCTGATTATTAACAGGAAGCCTCCTAGGAACAGATAACCTAGATAAGACAAAAAGGAAATAAATTGTCCTGCATAGGGCAGAGGAATCTAGGATTTGGCCAAAAGTGGCTTCCAAGTGACTGGAAGTGGGGGTGGGGTCTCTTGAGCAGTGGAGGAATGAAAGCGATGGGGAGCAAGAGACAGTGTCTCACAGAAGGGCAGTGGGCAGGGGCCGGGGAAGAAGCATAGTCAGCAAGAAATTCCTTGTGGCAGAAATGACAACATGATGGCAGTAACTGTGACCCAGTGCTTCCAGTTGTCCCAAACCTCAGTGCAAGTCTGTGACATGCTGCGTCTTCAGTTGGCAGTGTTTGGAGGGCTTAAAGGAAAACAGGCTGCCTGCAGTGCAGGGTGAGGAAGAAAGAACAGCCATAGGAAAGATGCTGCTGCTGTGATAAAAGGCCAGCAAGAGCGAGCCGTGCACCTGTGTCAGGATCCCCAGCTGTTTTTATTGTTATATTAAATGGAAGATTAAGCACTGAGAGCTGGCAGTAACTTGGTAAGAAAAATAAGATCTCATTTAAACCTCACACCTGGGCCGGACAGAATCATGAGGCTATTTTACAGACACAGAAACAGAACTTGAGAAAGTGAATTCATCAACTGAGATCACTCGGCCTTTGCCTCTAGAGCATGGCAAAGCCAGGCTGCCTACCCTGCTCCGACCCACTCCAAGGCACGTGATCTTAACCAGTCTGCTTTTGACAAAACTTGTATGTCCTTGAACTGTGGATCTCCTTGATGGTAGGGAGTGTGACTTACTCATTCTATAATGCCTGGTGCCTGACATGCAGCAGGTGCTCAATCTGCATATGTTAAATTGGAACACAGCTGTGAAATGAAGTCCTACTAGTTCTGTCCTGAAGAATATTGCCCAGCTAGCTCAAAAGTTATTAATTTGCCTGAGGTCATATAGCAAGAATGTGATGCTCTATCATGTGACCCGTCAGCCCTAAGTAAACTCTCACTGAGGACCTACTATGCGCAGCATAGAGCTAGTCAAGCAGATAAAGAGCGGACTAGAAGTGAGGCATTGCAGGCACTAGGGGAGCACAGAGGAGGATTCCCAACTGAGTGGAAGGAAGAGGGGGTAAAGACTAGTTACTGGGCAGGTAACACCTGTCACCTGACCAATGAATGAGAGATGCCAAGTGCCAAGTCTTCAGTGAAGGCAAAGGCTGAAGCAGGGAGGCATGGGAGGGAACAATGGCTTCTTTCTCCAGCTAATGTGGGTCAGTTCTTAGAATTTTCAGCACAGACTTCCATCTCAATTGGTCCCAGACCTCCCTGCCTGAACTTGAGTCTCAGGAGCTGTCCACCCTTACTCTATCAAATATAATCAATTCAAGGGTCCTCAGCTCTTGCAAAATTTAAACAGCCTGACTCTTTACGACTACACTGTCCAATATGGTAGCCACTGGCCACATGTGGCTATTAAACTTAAATTTAAATTAATTGAATTTAAATAAAATTAAAAGTATTTCTTGATCACACTAGCCACATTTCAAATGTTTGATAAGCACTTGTGGCTTGTGCCCACCTTACTGACAGCACAGTTGTTAGAACACTGCCATTGTTGCAGAAAGGTCTATTGGACTCCGCTGCCCTAGGGCTTCTTTGCCTTCCCAGGCCTGGAACTCTGGCCTGGAAGTAAACAGCATTTCCTCTCTGGCCAGTTTCCCATTTTTCCCTGATTTTTAGTCTCCCCTGGTTCCCAGTCTGAGGAGTTTGAGTCTGGGCTGCTCTCTTCTGAGTGTTTCAGCCCTGCTGCCCTGCTCACCTCTTGACCCTCACAGGTGATGTCAGGCTGCCACACATTTTTCCAAGCCCTTCTCCCAGCCCATATTCCTCAGCAAGCTGTTCAGCTGAGTACTGTCTTGTTCTTCCCCAGCCAAGCAGTCTAAATGGCAGTTCTTCAAATGAAACCTAGATTTTCTCTCCCCAAGAGATGAAATCTCCACCAGAGAGTTTGAGACATGCTTCTGCCCCTTATGGGGTGACTCAAATAACTTTGGGCAAATCACTGAACCCTTCAGCAAAGCACAGAAATACATCAGAAGGAAATGATGAAGTTCCCATAATCCCACAAAGTTCCTCTCATGGTCCTTGCTCTACATTCTCTTCCTGTGAGATGGTAGTCAGAAATCCTCCTGGCTTCTCCAGTGAAGGCATGCCACATCTTATTGAAGTCTCTACTTGTCAACCCTTTCCTTTCACATCACTCCTCTTCCCTGCCTTAACATGCCTTCCGGTCTGACTCGAGTGGAGGCCTTGCCTTGCCCAGAAGTCATCCTGGGTGAGATGGTGCTCCTGACTTGTGGAGAGCTGAGTGACAGTTCTTGGCCAGGACAGAGGCTGCTCCTGTCCCATTGGCTCAGCTGTCTTTTTGCTGTTTGCTGCTTCAGAACGCAGTGTGTCCAGAGTCCTGACATCATTCCCTAACATTAGACCCACATCAAAGTGGTTGTCTATTAAGAAGAACACTGTGCCTTCTCCATCCAGCCTCCTTAAGAAGGGAGACTTTCCACAAAGATGTTGAAAATCATGGTGTCTATGTATAGGATCCCTTTGATGTGAGTGCTGGGCTTTGCATTGGGTTTCTTGTCGCTGCCTCTCACAACAACCCTGCAAGCTCAGTAGTATTGATTCCATGCTTTCCGATGAGGAAACTGAGGCTCGCAGAAGTTTAGGATTTCAGATAGTAAATGGCCAAGCTAGAATTAGAAGCCGGGTGCACCTGGCTCATGACTTTGACCTTTCCACTGGCCCAGCCTCTCTCTACTGCTGATTGAGAGGGGCTTAGTATGTTATGCCTTCAGGGGAATTTGCTTTCTTTTTCAGAAAGTACTGGAAATGAGTCTTAAAGACTGTCTTTCTAATGATGGGTTTATAGACACCTGGATAGGCAAGGGAGTCATATTTTGGGGCAGCAATCTGCTTGGTATCCTTTGGTCAACCTCCCAATGACCTTGTGTGGGCATCAGAGAGCCCCAGCCTCCCACACCTCTGCTTAGGGCCAAGCAAAAGGTCCTGAGTCAGAGCTGAGAGATGGAGTCACATAGTGCCCCCGAAAGTAGGAATGCCCTCCAATCCTTTTCCATGCAGGTGAGATCTCAAAGTCAGGGCAAAATAAGGGGCAAGGAGAGGCAGGGTAAAGGGAGAAATCAATAAAAGAGTCTGTTTTTCTTTAAAAAAAAAAAAAAATCCTTTGCACAGACTGTGAATGATAAAACCTTCTGGCTTGAGGAAATTGATTCTGGCAGAAATCTTGGTTCAGCTTGATTCTTTTGGTTCCCATAGGCATCTTTGGGTGACAATAAAAGCTCTGTGTCTGGAGCAAACATAGAGTCACAACAATTATTTGCAAAGTGAACGTCTAGTCATCTGGAAACAGAAATAAATAAATTCAGCATGAGTATCAAAAGCAAAAGTCAAGGGGCATAAAGACACTTAATTAGAAACACCTATATGCCCTCCTGTGTGTAAACATACCCAGAGAAGTCCTGGGCTCTTTATCTGTCACTGGAATATAGTGCTTTCTTGCCTGGGTGTGTGTTCGGCTGATGACACCATACCATTTCACAATCAAGGTGGAAATGAAAATAACAATCAAGAAAAACACTTCCCTCATTTCTCATGATTTTTTTTATTTAACATATATAGTACATGTAAACAACTGGCATAAAATTCATAAAAATACAATACTCCTATGCAGTATCACTTTATTCCTGATACAAACTTTCATTTTCTCATTAATATCACTGGCCTATTTTAACACTATTTTTTTTTTGCCAAGCATTTTTAGAGGCTTATCTTTTTAAAGAAATACAGCCCCAACTTTGTTTTTGAAAATGTCATAGCGATAGCTATTTTGATTGCCTCTTTGCCCATCCTTACTTTCCTCACACTAAAGCAAAAATATTTTTAAATGCTAAAAATATGCAAAACACTGAGCTTTAATACTGTTTTGTCA
The DNA here is from genome assembly GCF_028878055.3 of Symphalangus syndactylus. Taxonomy (NCBI): domain Eukaryota; kingdom Metazoa; phylum Chordata; class Mammalia; order Primates; family Hylobatidae; genus Symphalangus; species Symphalangus syndactylus. The sequence continues at coordinate 95,525,798 of NC_072431.2, read as the reverse complement.
TGCCTATGGAACCTGCTACCAATCTGCATTGCCATCAAAGGTGCGGATGCTCCACAGCGCTGGTGCTGTGAGCAGGGACCTTCAGGTCTCTGCTCCGAACTGGCTCCCCTAATATATAGCCATATTTTGCTGGGGGTTACATTCATAAACACTGCTACAAAAGGATCCTTCTGGAAAAAGCTAATTTATACTACTTTTAATGGTTCCCAGCAAATGAATAAGTTATAATAGTATTTTTAATGCTTTTTTCCTATACAGAATTTAGACTTATTACATGTGAACTTATTTGGAAGGAAATTACTGGGGGTGAGAAAAATACAAAATAAATGTAAAACTATAATTTTTAAAAATTGTAACTGCTGGATGTACACAGCCACACTCAGGTGAGAAACAATCACAGATAAGCAGAACGCACCTCCCTCTCCCTGTCCATGTCGACTCCCATCCTCAGCCTCAAGTGTCGACTGCCCATTTTCCTGGACTGTTGTGCATCATCGCTCAAATGTTGCTTTTAATCCACAAATCATGGGCTGCTTCCCATTTTCTAAAACTAGCAAAAGCCTAAGAAATAAAAACAGTCAACCAGCAAATGAGAAACAGTGGCCACAAATCTGAAGAACACTGCCAGAGTCCCTCTCCTGGGCCGCCTCCAGGGAAGGAGCATCCCTGGGAGCTTCAGCTCTGGGCACTGGGGCAGGGCTTGGGGGCGGTGCTTCTCTGAGGGCACACTCCTCAGCCTTTGCAGCTGACTCATGTCACCAAGCTGCTGCTTCCCCGGGACCAGGCCTGCCCTTGGGCTCTGGTAAGAAGGTAGAAAGGGAACAGTGGCTTCCAGGAGTGGGCACCAGAAACCATGCCTGAGGACTGAGGTCTCAAGGACAATCCACAATGAGGTTAATCTGCCCGTGGTTAAGAAAGAGAAGCAGTATAATTAAATGTGTAGTCAGTCAGCCATAGTCACGGTTTGCTTAGAATTTAAAACCCTAAAACCTTTTCTCAGAGCTATGAGGTTTCATCGTTTTGAAGAATCTCATTTCACACAAATTAACTTCTAAGAAACAAAAATTCATACAAGGAATTCAAAGAAGGTGTAGAAATTTTTCAAAACAAAAATAAATAGGAAGAAAAAAACTAAAGAGGAGGACAAAATATACTCATTCCTTATACTGCAATGATGGTTTTTAGAACCAAAATTATAACATAAGGCTTAAGGCTTTGTCTTATTAAAGACAGGCAATCTTAAAAGTAAAATATAGAAACTCCATTTATCATTATTCTTTACGTTTTTGACAGCAAAATTAGTCATGTTTTATTGTATCTTAATAGTAAAAGAAAAATTACCATGTACTACAGTTTACTGTTCCACTATAAATGATGTCTACTCAAATATACATTAGTTTCTAGATGCACTATATTTGGGGTTGTTCAAAATAGTTTTTCTTAAAACTATGATTAAACATGAAAAAATTTTAAAGTGGTTTAAAGGTATTAAAATATAAACATTTGAATAATGCTAAAAAATGAGAAAAATACACTTACCATTAATTTTTTTAAAACCAAGAATAAGTACTTGATAAGCAACTAAATGAGTAAACAGTACTTATTTGACAGAAAATGTGGGGAAGAGGAGAAGAGAGAGATCAAGAGAGAGAGGAAGAGAGAGAGAAAGAGACATCATAATGCCACATGGCTGGAAGTTAAGGGAATTTCCTAACCACAAGGTCCAAGAGTTTGGATTAATAATGGGCAGGAAAAGCTTCATTAACAAGAGAACAGAGAACAAAAAGAGCACAAGGAAGTAAAACAGACAGACAGTTCTACATAGCAAACACTCCATGTCTGCCCCATCTACTGTAACTCAAGCTGATGACAGGGGCTGACATGACCGAAGAACTTACAATCATCACTGAAATGTCCAAAAGACAAGAGCAAGAGGCAGAAAAAAGAAGCAAGGGGCATTAATAGTTCTTACACTATAAAATCAGCCCCTACATTGTCAGAATTGTCCTGTATTTTCATGTCATCCTTGTCACAACCCATTGTGTTTTCTTTATACAGGTAGCTTTGCTCACTTTAGCACAAATATTGAAGTCAAGTCCAAGCATATACTCATTTGCATAGCAAATTTTAAAGGGTGCATTGAAATAGTAACCAATTGATAAAGGTGTAAGTCATTTTTATAATTAGAATGACATTCAAATTGACCAAATAAAACGTTTTCTATTTGAAAACAGTTACCTATAAAAGTTTTGGGGATATGAACAACACATAACTTAGCAAAACATTAAAACCATTACTGATGTAGTTCTCCGTAGGCAGCGGTTCATGTAGCAGTCATTCTTTTACAACTTCCAGGACTTTGTAAACACTGTTCTGGAATACAGTGGTGAAGTGAGGTTTGGAATCCTTCACCAAGAGGTTACATAAGGGAGTTTTCCCAGCATTGACAGGATCTTCTACATCCCAAATTTCAGGCATACTGCAACCAGGCCTAGAAAAATGAATGTACATGTTAAAAATCAATGTGCATTATATAACTGCAGAGAAAGCAGAGCACTTCTTATATTCCTGACCTCATTTCCTTTTTTCCACTTAAATTACTTTAGTTTTTAAACAATCCTGTTATATAGCTATTTATGTTTTTATAAGCTGCTGTGACTCACCTTAGGACAAGGTCAATACAGCAAAGGTGACTATAAGGAAAGAAACAGACCTGCAGATACATATATGCAGGTGTTGGGGAAAGAGACACCTCAGTTAAACTCTGCCTCAGCTACTTATCAAGAATGTGGTTCTGGGCAGGTAGCTTCCCTTGGTCTTAGTTTTCACATTTGTAAAATGGGGAAATAAACACCCATGACAAATAAACACTCTCTCTCTCCCTCTCTCTCTTGATCTCTCTCTTTTCCTCTTCCCCACATTTTCTGTCAAATAAGTACTGTTTACTCATTTAGTTGCTTATCAAGTACTTATTCTTGGTTTTAAAAAAATTAATGGTAAGTGTATTTTTCTCATTTTTTAGCATTATTCAAATGTTTATATTTTAATACCTTTAAACCACTTTAAAATTTTTTCATGTTTAATCATAGTTTTAAGAAAAACTATTTTGAACATTTTGACAGGATTAATGAGAGATCAGGTATCTAGCACCATTCACACAGAAAAACATATGACATTGATTTAAAAAATTATAATGAACAAATATGCTTAGTTCACAGGGAAGCTGCATTAATTGTATAGATGCTCCTCAACTTACAATGGGGTATATTCCAATAAACCCATCATAAGTTGAAAATGCATTTAATACACCTAATCTACCCAACATCACGGCTAAGCCTAGCCTACCTTAAACATGCTACGAATACTTATATTAGCTTACAGTTGGACAAAATCATCTAATGCAAATGCTATTTTACAACAAAACATTGAATATCTCATGTAATTTATTGAATGCTGTACTGACACTGAAAAACAGAATGGTTGTATGGGTATTTGAAGTATACTTTCTACTGAATGCATATGGCTTTAACACTGTCATAAAGTCAAAAAATCAGTAGGTCAAAACATCTTAAATTGGACAGTCGATATTCTAGAATGAATCAATTTAAAGAAATTCTGGTAGTGTTGAGCATACATCTTAAACACTGAAATCTCAAAAGCAATATATTTTTATAAAGAATAGAATAAGTAAAATTGGCATCATATGACATTTGCCTAAATAAGTCCTTCAAAATAACAGTACCATTTATTTTAAATCAAGAACAGTTTTATAGATATAACTGTTAGATGCTGCTATCTACCTTTTGAGGAATTTTAAAAAACAGAAAAACATATGGGAAAATTATAGAGAATTGACAACTGCTCATGTTTTGTCATAATTGCTTCCCTTTTTATTTTTAAATAAGAGAAAAAAAAATTCCCAAGTCCCTCTTACGTTTAGTAGCAGTCCCTCCCTCACTCTCCTCCATGAGGCAAACACTGTTGCAGGGATGTACATCATTTTCCCTTTTTAAATAACATCTTTAATTTATAATAATCAGTCATTATAAAAGTATCAAAATATAGACCTACATACATTTTAAGAAATGAAAGTCACCATCATCTCCAATAGCATTTCTCAGAGGTGACTTCTATAAACAATCCAGCATATATCCTGCTGGAACTTTTTTTAAAAAAAATTATTTCAATAGCTTTTGGGAAACAGGCGGTTTTTGGTTACATGGATAAGTTCTTCAGTGGCAGTTACTGAGATTTTGGTGCACCCATAACCAGAGCAGTGTAAAGTGTACCCAGTGTGTAGTCTTTTATCCCTCACCCCACTCCTCGCTTCCCCTGAGTCCCCACAGTCCATATCATTCTTATGCTTCACATCCTGGTAGCTTAGTTCCCACTTATAAGTGAGAACACACAGTATTTGCTATCTGCTGGATCTTTTCTTATCCAATGTCAGACACACATATAGACACGGATATCATTATATACATAGACGCTGCGATGGTTAGTATTGAGTGTCAACTTGATTGGATTGAAGGATCAAAGTATTGTTTCTGGGTGTGTCTGTGAGGGTGTTGTCAAGGGAGATTAACATTTGAGTCAGTGGACTGGGAGAGGTCGACCCACCCTCAATCTGTGTGGGTACCATCTAATCAGCTGCCAGCATGGCTAGAATAAAAGCAGGCAAAAGAATGTGGAAGGACTAGACTGGCTGAGTCTTCTGGCCTCCATCTTTCTCCTGTGCTGGATGTTTCCTGCCCTTGAACATCAGACTCCAAGTTCTTCAGTTTTTGGACTCTTGGGTCTACATCAGTGGTTTGCCAGGGGGCCTTGGGCCTTCAGCCACAGATTGAAGGCTGCACTGTCAGCTTCCCTACTTTTGAGGTTTTGGGACTCGGACTGGCTTCCTCGTTCCTCAGCTTGCAGATGGCCTATTGTGGGGCCTCACCTTGTGATCATGTGAGTCAGTACTCCTTAATAAACTCCCTTTCATATATACAAGTATCCTTTTTTTTTTTTTTTGAGATGGAGTCTCCCTCTGTCACCCAGGCTGGAGTGCAGTGGCGTGATCTCGGCTCACTGCAAGCTCCGCCTCCCAGGTTCACGCCATTCTCCTGCCTCTGCCTCCTGAGTAGCTGGGATTACAGGTGCCCATCACCACACCCAGCTAATTTTTTGTATTTTTAGTAGAGATAAGGTTTCACCATGTTAGCCAAGATGGTCTCAATCTCCTGACCTCGTGATCTGCCCACCTCAGCCTCCCAAAGTGCTGGGATTACAGGCGTAAGCCACCGCGCCTGGCCACATCTATCCTATTAGTTCTGTCCCTCTGGAAAACTCTGACAGATGCTCTTGAGTTGTTTTTACAAAAATGGAATTATTCTGGGACTCTATACTGAACAATAAAATGTGGCACCATTTTTCCATCTCAGTGCATAAAGATCTACTCTATTGTTTCTAAAAGCTGCTAGTTCTCATATGTATTATTTAACCAATTCTTTACAGACAGATACTTTGTTTCCCATTTTGCCATTATAAAGCAATGCAGCTACAAGCAGTCTTGTGCAGAGCTCCCTTCTGCAAACTAAACCTCTAGAGCAGCAGTCCCCAATCTTTTTGGCACCAGGGACTGGTTTCGTGCAAGACAATTTTTCCATGGACTGGAGGGTGGGGGCTATGGTTTTCGGATGAAATTGTTTCACCTCAGATCATCAGGCATTAGATTCTCATAAGGAGCATGTACCCTAGATCCCTCGCATGTGCAGTTCACAATAGGGTTCATACTCCTATGAGAATCTAATGCTGCCACTGATCTGTCAGGAGCCAGAGCTCAGGCTGTAACGCTTGCTCACCCTTTGCTTACCTCCTGCTGTGAGGCTGGGTTCCTAACAGGCCACAGACCAGTACTGGTCCATGGCCAGGGGCTTGGAGACCCCTGCTCTAGAAGCAACATTATCACTCTGACAAAGGACTGCACAATTTTTTTCTTACCTTCCCTTCATCAAACTATCCCCTAGAAATGTTTTGCCAATGAGTGTTCCCATGAAGAGGGTTCAAGTGCACACTTTTTGCACATCCTTGCTGACACTGGTTTCTACTGACATGGAACACCTATGATCATATGGCTGGGCATGGGTTTTCTACCTTTTAATTTTCTCATACACGTCAAGGCTGAACTGTTACAACACTGAGGGCCCATGGTGGCAGAGAGTGAGACACACAGAAAGTAGAGAATGCCCCATAGTTTTCCTGAGTTCAACAGCTTTTAGGAAAAAGAGGGCAAACAGCTGTCTTGGAGAGCTCTGTTTGCCTTGTGCAACACTATTTAGTCCTCATCTGAGTTTCCCAAGGTTTCCCCAGGCCAGCCATCTGCAAATAGCATTAGTGGAAATCTGAATAATTTCCTTCTAAATACATGTATTCTATGTCAACTGTATTATTGGAGTAAAGAAAGCAGAGAACTGTAGTTAATTAAAAACTAATCTACAACTTGCATGCAAATAGATTTGAGTGTTTATATTTAAACACAGTGTCAAATATTTAAGGAATAATCAAGCCATACAATTAAGCCACTTGTAAATGAGATCATTTAAACATAGTGTTCACCAATTGCCAGGCACAGATTAAGCACTAGATAAATATTAGTCCCTCTTCCTCTTCCTCTCCTATCTGAGTTCCCCATCTGCTTCCCCCATTCCAACATACTTTCACAACCCAGCAATCTACAGCGGTTTCAGGCTGATCATAACTGAAATGGAGAGTGAAGGCCAAGGAAATAAGAAGGTCCCAAACCTGGCAGAAAGCTTTGTCAAGAAACCTCCTACTCTAAATGTAAACACTAGATAAATATTAGTCATTCTTCACTTTCCTCTCCTATCTGAACTCCCCATTTGCTTCCCTGTTGGGACAGAAAGCACAGCTTTTGTTTTGTGTCAAGGTTGAAGCAGAGTGGACCTGTCCAAGGTTTCCTGACAGTGTGTCATCGGCCTGGCTTAGATCTTGTACTAGATGGAGAGTGTTGTTTTAATGACTGGGGAAAACAGATGAGAGAGTCATTTTAATAGCTTCCTCCCACTCAACTCCTGCTGTGACAGACACAATAAATGGCAAGTCAGGGTCCAGATGGGGAAATCCAGCACACCCTCTTCTGCACCCCAATTCTCAGTCTGAGTGCTCATAAGTGACCTCAAGTCAGTTTAATGTCTGCTGATTTTGTTTAGTGTGCAAAGTTTATTGCCATATTTCCTAAATTTGCCTTCATATCCTTTCTTGTGTGGGTAAAACAGTGCTCTGCCTACCCAAACATGAGACTGTTAAAGCTATGCAAATCCAGGGAGCTCTCCCAACACTTTACGGCACAAAGCCTCTGCAACCTTCACATATTCAAACTCTATGTAGGGGTCTAGGAAAAAAAATGAACTCTCGAATTAAGGCTCACTGTTAGTTTGGAGAAAAAAGGTTATGAAAATTATTTTTATGTTCCAGTAACTTACAGTTGTTTCAAGAGAGTGAAGCCCACAGAAATAAAGAAGATCCTCATTCTGGTAGAAAGCTATGCTAAGAACTGAGTTCTTCCTATTGCAAATGTCAGCCTACCATTCATTTCATGTAATTTCCTGATAAGATCGTCATGAGATGCTTAGAACTTTTCTGTCCTAAATTTATATAACAATGTGAAAGGTGAGTATATGAATTTCATATATATATCCACAAACGCTTAAAACATTTTCTGAATTATTACAAAATAACATCTTCTATAAATCCTAACTGAATTCAAACCACATGGCACACATTCATAGGAAAATCATTCTACAATCAACAATTATTTTAGTTTCCTTGTGAACAAAGCTGTAGATACTATGTCACAGAACTATTTTTCACTCACCACTCAATATTTAACAATGTTGTCTTAATACCATATGTGTCACTGAAATATATGGTGGGCAAGTATGATCAAGCCACAAATATAGCAATCTCTTGAACACTTTTGGTTAGTTACAGAGTAGTAAGAATTTAAAAAATATTATTATTCCATAAAATAGTGTTTATTTCTGATAAAATTGTTCCTGTACTGTGTTCTTCATGAAGTGAATGTTTTGGTACTTTTAAAGCAAGCTACTGTCACGTGCTGTCCAGTCACTTATGTGCCACATTTCTAGATAGCTTTAGATTCACATCTGCTTTGAAGATCTTACTGTCACTTGGAGCTATACTCAGCTTAGTAAACAACTCTGTGGAAATAGAAACTTTATAAACCCAAGAGAATGTGGGTCACAGTAGAGTTATTTTCCCATTCAAATAAGA